>NW_023416306.1:59677369-60877369 GCF_014176215.1 Rousettus aegyptiacus | reverse complement strand
CTGCAGATGTCAAACTTTTAAGTAAAACTTGGAAATTAGAAAATTGTATCTGGTAATGTTTTTCTCCAGAAATTTGGAGTAAACAGGCATTATTGAATTATTGCAATAAAACATCTCTCTCAGCTTATGTCACACCAAGGGTCCACGGAGCAATTAAGAACCACTCCACGGGAGGATTAGCAAAACAGGGAAGTTGTATTTCCTGATCATCTAAGCATCAGGATAAAGGAGAGAGAACTGGAGATTGCAGATTCAGGTGAGTTTTTAGTACCTTACCTAACCAATAATAATAACAAATATAAAGCAAAAAGAAACTATTTCAAGGTCTTTAGCTAATTCTTTAAGCTACGACTTTTTACTAAGCCATACTTCTATTTAGGACCATGAAATTTCTCTCTTAAAACTATAAGAGAGTGTCAAAGTACTAGGACATTAATAATAGCCTTAAAACTATGTTCAGGTAAGTCAAATGATCTTAAGATATTTTTATCCCATTTAGAATCTCTTTTAGTTTTCTCGAATTTCTCTTTTTGGGAATACTATATTAAGTATATCGATTCAATCCTAAAATTGAGTTTCTATGTCAGGTTTTAAAAACTGAATGTCCAACAGTAGCAAATTAGCTGAAAATCCAAATACATAACAAAATAATGGGTTATGCAGAATTTTAAAAAAGGTTTTTGCAAGAATGTTTAATGACATGGAAAGATAGACACTGTGTTAAAGGAGATAGTCCCTAAGAGTGTATCCACGGTATAATTTCATTCTTAATCTATTTACAGAAAAATCTCACCAAATGGCTAATAGTATTAATATTGACAGCTGTTTTATGTCCTCCTTTTCATATATTTACATTTTTAACAAACATATTGCTTTTGTAATAACCAGATGATAATTGTTAGTGTAAAAATTAAATTGGAGTTTCTGCACAGTTACTTAATTCTGAAGAATTGGAAATATAACCATTTCATCTATAAGGTTGTCCCACCACATGCATCCTGAAGATATAATTAGAACACAGCTTCCACATCCAGAGAGAAGCACAGAAAAAGTGCAGACTTAAATGTGATTTTGTTTATAACAGTACTTTATCTTTACATAGACACAAATGTCGTATACAAAGCACCTATCTCTCAGCTCTATTGACCGTGAGGGTACATGGATACATTTCAACAGACAGCACTGATTAGTTGTAATGTAGATTCTCATTAGAAAGAATAGTTTCAAGCTCATTGTCACCTAATAATTTCCAGTAGCTTGGTTAAGAAGAATTCCTTTTTAATTTAAAAAAAAATAAAAAATAACTATTCTGGTCTTACAAAACCGAATCTACTTTTCCAAATATTCTGTCTATCCCTAGATCATACAGGAATCTGAGTTCCCATGGAATTATTCATTTGACTTGCATTTAGATGTGACACCAACTGTCTGGGCTGAGTATCATTCTAAAGGAAAATAAATGAGGATGGATTTCAAAGATGTTAAGGATGTTACTCACATCTCCATGTCTTCTTTAAAAGGACCTCAGGAAGAAATTTCATTCTGACATTTTCATAGCAAAAAGTAAGCAAAAATTTCCTAAAGAATTGGGAAAGAAAGTTCTCCGAGGCAGGCAAGCTGTAAGTTTTCATCTTGTGGACATTATGAATCTACTGGTCAGGTGGCCTTTTTCCAATTGCTTTGTACAGCTTGGAGCCAAATGTGTGGCCCAGCTGTGGGAAATGTGCGAATCAACATGGTATACATTTTTAAGTCTAATTCTTGACTTAATTTTATGTTCCCACCATGTGTTGCTTTTTTTCTCCTAACTTTTTATTGCCGACAGGAATCCCCAATCTGGGATACAGAAAAAGAAGAGATTTGTCAGGTGAGCAGTTCACAAGCTGAAAGTGTACTCCTCTGAGACAAAAGGAGAACAATTTATATAAAGTGCCATCCTGGTCTCTGATTGGTCCATTTTTATGCAAATGAGAAATCTAAGTTTGCACAGTTTGATTGCTCAAAATCGCACTGTCCTGATTGGACAGAATCATACATTCTCATTGATCAATATGGAACCACTCTGATTGGTCAGTAAAGATGTAAATGAAGGGTATAGCTGTGCAGCTCCATTTGGCAGGTCTCAGTGCATTGGTGAAAATATGATTCCAAGAACTCCTTTAAAAGGTTGGCTCAGCTGGCAAGAAATCAGTGCAGGGAACTGGCAGCTCAGTCTGTGGCTTCTTCCTGAAATGTAGAATGCAAGACAGGCCTCCGCCAGCAATGACTACTAGACTCTGGTTATGAATTTGAGCCCATTTAACCACAAGGAGTCCTTCTTGGCAGGTATATTCCTTCTCAGGGTCACCGCTCCACACACCACACCCACAGGAGAGCTTCTTCACCCCTACTTTCGGTTAATTAGCCACTCTTAAGAGGCTTGATGAGAATCAAGCAAAAGAGAAAGTTCTCTGTTTTTAAAACTCCCCAGGAAGTCCAGAGTAACATTTCCTCTCTGAAAGCTCTTTGCTATGATTTTCCCAGGGCTGCACTTGAGTGAAACCCCCAAAGAAAATTAGCACTTAGATTAGGCAGAATGTGCTAGCTGCTTGTTTGGCCCCCACTACATATGCAGCCAGCAGGCAGCACAGGCAGCTAATGAGCCTGGCAGTAAGGGGACCCCGGTCTATTGCCCTGGTAAAGGGAAGTGGCCCAGGAGACTCAGGGGCCAGGTAGGAGCAAGTGCATTCGGAAGAGGTACACACATGTGAGTGGAGGTTAGCACATGAGGAGAGACAGGCTTGGTGAGGCCACTGCATAAAACCTACATGAGGAAATGAAGCCATCTATTTCTTTCTTGCCAAGTCCTTCACTGGCTTGTCAGGTGGAAAGACAGAGAAAATGATGGGCCTCTTTTGGGGCCCAGCCACCAACTTGAAATCTGCTCTGATAGATGCAGAGGCCTCCAAAAAGCCACACTGTAGACTCCTTAAATGCAGGAACAAGATCTGTTTTGTTTTGTTTTTCTCTTTTTTTAAAGATATAATTCAAATAACATAAAACTCACCCTTTTAGAATGTTTCAGTGGTTTTCAGTGTATTTAGGAGGTTGAGTTACCCATCACCACTCTAATTCCAAAATATTTTCATCACCCCAAAAAGAAACCCTTCTACCATTATCAGTTATTTTCCAATACCTCCTTTCCCAAATCACTAATCTACTTTCTCTAAGGATTTGCCTATTCTGGGCATTTCATATGAATGAAAACATACTATATGTGGCTTTTGGTATCTGGCTTCTTCCACTCAACATAATATTTTCAAGATTCATTCATGTTGTACATGTAGTGTTACCTTCAGATCAGGTAAGGAGTGCCTTAGAGTGCACTGTTCTGGCTGTGCCCCTCTCAAAAGGGCAGGACATCCAAGAGAATGTGCCCACCATAAGTCTGCCCCCTCTTTTTGTGGAGCAAGCTTCTGCTCTTAAACCCTGGAATTTCCCCGCCTAAAGAGACCAAGCTTCTTCCCAAGATCTGCCCTCCTGTGGGCAAACCATGTCACTCTGGTCAAAGGGTAGCTGTAGACAGAGGCACAGGGGGAGAATCCGGAGGATAGGATTTTATGACACAGGTGCTAAGGACCATATGGGGAAGGACGGAACCAGTGATAAGAAGGAAAGCAGAGAAAGGGAAGGCAGGCTGTGGGCTGAAGGTTAGAACTAAGGGGTGAGAATTAGCTCCACTCTCAGCTACCAGTGAGAAACCCCCAAAAGTCTAAGAATTCTAAATTCAAACCTAACCTTCCAGTCTTAAGTCCCTTCAAAGAGCTTAAAAGGGTGATAGCATCGATGACATTATTTATAGGCAGAGTAGGACTAGGTTGGATGAGGAAAAACCTTGTAGCATATGGCATGTGGGTCCCTATTTCCTTTGCACTCTTCTCCTAGGCCTTGAATATGTTAGGGAGGAAACGTGCACATGAATATTTTTTGAAGGACAAGATATATAGCTGTTATTAGATTCTCGAAGGCCTCCAAAGTCCAAACCACAATGGAAAGAGTTTAAAACTAAAGAGAACACCAGGACAGAAGTCAGAAACTCTGATTTTTAGCCCTTCTTCTTCCACATACAAGCCAGACGACCTCGGTTAACTTCTCATGATCTTAGCGACCCATAACAATGAAATGGAAGTAATCATAACATACATTAAATTTTGCCATAAATCATGAAGTAATGCAGGGTGTCACTGTAATACATATTTCTCCCACCCTCTTCTTCTTCTTCTTTTTTTTTTTTGTCTACAAGCCCCTTCATAAAATTATTAATTTGGGCTCATAAGTTTGCTATGAGCTAAATTTCACTACAATATTGAAAAATATCCATGTAAGACAAAACTGGATTATATAACTTGTCTAAAGTTATTCAGCAGTAAATTAGTGACAGTCTATATATATATCTCTCTCCAGAAATTTCAATACTCCTTCCCAAGCTTTCATCTCTACATAGCACCTTCTCATCTAAGACAAAGCAATGCAGATCATTTCAAAAGAGAAATGTTTTTCTGATAGCTTTGACTATCTAAATGATTCCTTTTTTCTCTCATTGTTCAGTAATATTTTTTAGAGTTTCTCCAAATAAATTTACACCTAGTATTTGTTCCTGTACTTTTATATTTAATGGGACCGTGAATGAGAAATTTTAGCTGTTGACCATTATGGCTGATACATAATGGATGATTTTTTACTAAAATAACAAAACCGATTCTTTTTTATGTAAGGTGGGGGAAGCTTAATCACAAAACTGAAAACTAACCCATTTGGTCTGTAATGTGAAATAGCCAATTTTTAAAATTTCTTTATTCAGTGAATTTGTTATCATATAGAAATTGTATACATAGATCACAGAAGGCGTTTTTCCTTGCTTTGGGGAGGCTTAGGGTTACTCTCAAGATGAGGGGATACCCGAGCCACATCCTGAAGTATAGTCAGGATTTTCCAGGCTAAGAAGGAGGGAAAGGAAGGAAAAAGTTTCATGTCCACAGTCTTGGGGCTATGAAAACTATGCAGAGGGTGGGCTGCAGGTCAGGCAGATGAGCCTGGTTAAGTGGCAAATCATGAAGGCCTACAACATGAAGGGTTGTATGTGCTGTGTTGAAAATGTTTTTATCCTGCAGGCAAATATTTGGCAGGATTTTAAACCAGGGACTGACATAACTAGATTTATCATTTAGAAAGGTCTTTCTCAGTCTTCAGTAAGCTACCTAAGTCTCTGTTTCTTCACTGGTCAAATGTGAATCATACCTACCTTACAGAGCATTCTGAGGATTAAGTGAAATTACTATAAATGTTTGGTACTCTGCTCAATTAATTTTGATGATTATAATTATTATAAATTCCTGACCTCACTATAGTCTTCTGATTGGCACGTAATGTAGCGAATGCATTGGGCTAAGCAAGGTAAGATGAGCAGACAGAAATGGAACAAAGAAAATCCCAGAAGGATTCGGTGACTTTTGCAAGGTCACTCAGCTATGAAAAACACGAGCTGGGATGCAAGCTCAGGTCTGTCTGGCTCCAAAGCTCATGCTCTTAACCGCCAAACCTGGCCAGAAACTTCTCCATCCATCTACTCAGACTCTAGCTCTTTGTTAAAACGTTTTTTCAGAATCTCCCAGAAACCATACCAGCTTTTCAGAGAGACACTAACAATTTTCTTTTAAGAGAAAAGTGTCTAGAACCCCATGCCCTGGCTTAAACTCTCAGTGTGCAGCAGCTTTTCAGTCTAGAAGGTATCAGTGGTTTGGAAAGAGCTAAAAGCTGCTTCCTAGCTATGGAGGAAAGCCTGGCAAAGCCTCTGCAAGCCTTCCAGCAAAGCCTCACTTTCTCACTGTAACCAGCTCCTCGGAATCCCCAGAACAAAAGGCCGCCCAGCTTCCAAGGGCGCTGGCTTGGGCCAGCTCCAGGGGTGAGCAGGGATTCTCTGCTGCTGCTGGGAAAACAATGGCTGGTTGCTCCCGGCCAGGTGCAGCATACCCTCCTGGTGGGGCCCCAAGTGGCATGCTCTTTGTGAGCTCCAGGATCAAGAGGGAAGAAGGTCTGGTTTGGTTTGGTCACTTACGGGGAGCTCAGTGCATTGGGCTTTCAGAAGATATTCTTGAGTTTCAGTTCACACCCCATTGGATTTCATTTCAGCCTGAAAACTCACAGGGAAGGTCAGCTGAAACAACGGAGTTTGGTCAGTTTGGTCGCCTAGCCCCTCAGAGCCATAAATCACACTGCCACCCCAGAGGAAAAGAAGAGGCGAGATAAGAAACTTGGGCTATCCTGGCCTAATTTATCTCAAGTATGTGTGTGACTTTGGGGACAGGGGAGCATGTTGAAAAGGGCAGGAATTTTCCTTTCGCACCTGCTTGGGTTTTCATTATGAAATGTTTCCGTCATGGCACTGTGGTGCATTTCCTTAAAATTAGATTCTACCCGATACAAATAGCTGCCGATACAGGCTAAAGTGACTAATAATCACTTAGATACACTTTGTATAGGCCAAACAATGCACTGAGCACTTTATTTTCATTATTCCATTTGATCCTCAAAATGACCCCATGAAGTAGGTATCACTATTGTCTTCATCTTATAGAAGAGGAAACTAGATTTAGCTAGAAACTTAGCAGACCTGGGATGTAAACACAGGCAAGAGAGCTTCACCACTCGGAGAGACCACGCAAGAAATTTCCTGGCCCGAGGCCCAGGGAACCCCTCTTCACCAGATTTGATGCAGGGGTGGGTGGCCCGGAAGGCTGTGGGGCCTCACTCAGGTTAAGGTTGGGAGGGTGGAGGTGCTCATGAAAATCACCTGATAAGATCCTATCTGACTTGACTCCTCCCTGATGCTCTGGCAGGTCCAACCGGAAGAGGGAGAACTTTGTTCCTCTTCTGCCATCATGGAAGCCCACCATTTGGTATTTAGCCCCTGGTCTTCCCCATTCTTGTTCCTCGGGAGCATAAATTGCACTAACATCGAGGGGAGGTAGCTTTTTGCCTCAAGGCGAACATAGACTTCTAATAGCTGTAAAAAGAGGCCTGGAAGGCCCCACCTCCGCTGTCTCCCCAGTTCTTGGAATCCCTTCTGTGCCAGCTCTTGGCTCTCTGCTGGGGTGGCAAAGGCAGCCACTCTCCCTCTGCCTCTGCAGGTGGTGATTCAGCATTCGGTTTGGTTTCTCATATTATTAAGTCATTTATAAAATAAAACTCATTTTTTTTTTTTTTTAAAGCTCTCAGAGCAGTCTGCTTTCTCTAGCCTCCTGAGTTTCTTTCTGGGTGAAAGGCTAAAGTCTAAGGAGACATTGTGGGTCTGGGACCTGTTTGGTCTGCATTCCCTCAACAGAATCTTCTTTTTAAAACCCCCCATCGCAAGATAATACTATTCTGATTCACGTGGTAAGAAGTTGCCTTTGGGGGGGGGGGGGGGTAGATAATACCTGCATAAATAGCACCACCCTCAAGCTATGTAGAGCAGAGCAGTGGGCCCATTATGATACATGAGCACCTTGACCAGCGTTGGATGACATTTGAAAAGAATTGTGCTAAGATCTGGGAACGAATGCTTGCGATGGGCAGGGGGACTGCTTGGCCAGGGAGAACCAAGCTCACCGCCAAGATCCCCTTGCGCTCCCAGGCCGCGCGGGGCTGAGACAAGGCCAGGCCAGCTTTCCTTGAACGAAGATGCTGAAAAGAAAGACACGTAACTACAGCGGAGAGAAAGCGAGACAGAAAATGGTGAAGTCAAACAAAGGGGCAGGAAGAAAAAGCAAAGAAACAAAAGTGTTCCTCCTCCTGCAGAGAGGAAGAAGCCGCCGCTGAGGCTCCAACTCGGTCCCCTCTCGCCATCTAGCGGCCGCGATTTGTGACTGCAGCATGGACTGTTGCGGGCGATCTTGACACGGGAAGGTGCCAGGAGATGGCTACCTCCTGGTGGGAAGAGAAGACATACTCAACAACACAAAGGGTAACTTGAGCCAAAATCCTGTCCAGGAGAGCAGACCCTTTTCCTTGGAAGGACTTGTTTGTTTTGATTCGAAATACTGCGCAATTAAAGAACAGATGTGTGTCTTGCTCAGTGTGTAGGTTAACAGAGGTTGGAATTGGAAATTCCCCAGCCCCTAGCCATTTCTTTAAAAGGACCACATGTGTAGCACATGATTAAAATCTCCCTGAGGAAAAGCTGGTTCTTTATTAATAAAGACTATTTGTTACTTCTGTTCTCTGACACTATCCAGAAGCCAAACACACTTGAATTTTGAAGAGGAGAGACTAGGGGAGATATTACATGAATTCATTAGCCAGAATCCACTCCCTAGTGGGAGAGCCTCACGTTTTATCCTCATCTAATAATTAGCTTACCTTTGAAAAATGCATAATTTTGATTCTGACCATTTATTTTTTCTCTAAAAGATTAGCTCCATTCCCAAATATGAAATCTTTTTGGTTCCAGGTGGTCAAATCCTGGTACTAGTGTTCACAGACAAAGTAGTCTTATAAAATGCAGAGCTTTATAGCAACAAAAACTAAGATATTAGGAATAAAACACATACGTACATAGTTACACTCCTAGAAATATATATGTATACCCTGAATGATTATCCTCACCATATATTTTGATATCTGTCTGTTTAAAAATTCTCTCATGTTAGATTCTAAGAAATTAGAATTGATAAATACAGTTTCTTAAAATTTCATTTATCTACACCTGTATGAACAAGAAGAATAAAAATCATAGATCTAAGCATCAGTCTGCTTTTTACAGGCTCTTCCATGTTCTTTCCAGATCACTATAAATGTGTATGTTTTTGATTGCCCGACAGATAAAGGTGCAGCCTCGACCTGTCCATACAGAGGTCAGACATTTGTTCCATGGCACACCTGCCAAGTCTCTGAGGTCACTGGCCATTCTGGGGGTGATAATGTGTGCTCCTTTATGTGAGGCAAGCTGTGCTTTACTTTGGTGCTGGAGGCGGAAGGTCTAAGAGTGCTATAGAAATTTCCAGTTTGGTGCATTGGCTTGCTCTGGGGCCAAAGACCCCGTGGTAACTGACTCCACTTGAAGCCTGACCTCCAAGAGCAATGAGAGTGGCGCAGTCAGAGGAGCTGGCTCGGTTCTGTCTGTACTGCACTCAAAGGCTTGATTCTTTGCTTTAAGAGCCAAATGAACTCAAGGACAGCAATTATAGAGCAGACAATAGACTCTCACGGAGATAGAGGAGAAAGATTTTAAGGAGTTTGGCATTTGCTTTGGTTAAGAAGTTATTTCGCTTGCGTTTTACCCTCAGAGATTTAGTCTTCTTTTTCTGTCCATTTATTCACCCTGCACCCAACCTTGGGAAATTAACTTCTACAACCAATGAAAGGTATTTATCTTGAGCCAAGTGACTTGGAATCCTTGTTGAGTCATTTGCAAAAAAACTTTTCTGAAACAATGCCTGTGATAAATGATTAGATTCAAAATATCATTTAACTCGGGATCTTGGAAGTACATTTTCTAAAATTTCAGCTCCAAATTAGGTGCCAATAGAACCTGTTATGGCATGACTCTTGGGATAAGCAAAGGCAGGTGGTTACTCCCTCTCGAACCGTCCTCTCAGGTGCACCAGGATCGCTGAAGGAGGCACCCTCTGCAACTTCTGCTGGGAAGATGTCTGGAAGCATTGAGTTTCCCCCCACTGATAGACACTGCTTACTAGAGCAGTGATGAAGACTTGACCAAGACAATATTTTAGAAGCCACAGCAGGCATAAGCCATGGAGAGAGAAGAAGCAGGGAGCAAGACAACTGGTAATGGCAAGAGAAGTGGGGTGGCAGAGCCCCTCTCCGCCAAAGCAGCTCTAATGGCAGAACTCTTGAGAAGGGAGCAACTGATGCCTGAGGCCGACATGATAACATAACCACCCTAAATGACCTTTCACATCTCGGTTCAGCTGGCTGAGAAGGACATCCTGCCCATTCTCTGTCATTTCTGTTTTCCTGCCTCCTTGGCAAACAGCTCAACAATAACCCCATCACCTGGGCATACTGCGTGTGCTCCCTGTTCCTTAAAAAAAACAGGTACAATTGTGGCACAATCAAAATTTGCAAAATATCACTTCTTTTTGTTCATGACTTTTGCCACCACTTCCATTTAGAAATTATCTCAACCCTCTATTAATGTGTCTCTTTGGGGGAGGTTTGGGAGATTGTGTTCTCCAAAGGCACCCACGGCAATATCTCCGGTCCCATGTGTTCTACAAGTACCATTCTTCCATGGCGTGGATGGCCTTGTGACTGTTTCAACCCAGAGAAGAGCAGGAATGCTGGTGTGGCTTCAGAGGCAGGATATCAAACAGCAAAGGACTCACCTCTAATGTGTGGCTGAGTGGAGGCAGGTAGAGAGCTAGGTCAGGGACAGTTCTAAGGGAAATGACCATTTTTTCTCATTAGGCCTAGGGTGTCCTCTTTTACAATTTAAAATGTTGCATGTATAAAAAGTATCATCAATTCAATGAAGACTTTTAGGGAGCAAAAGGACTACCTCCGCCATGTTAAATGTATATGATGCATTATAAGAAATATTAAAATATGAAACGAATGCACAAAATGCATAGAAATATGGTAAGTTCTTTAACATGTTTGGTCCCCTATCAGTATATTCTGAAAGTACAAGGGAGGCGAAGTTTCTGGAATTAATAAACCCCCAACTTCTCTTATGTGTGCAAACAGGACTGACTTATCCCCAAGGTGCAGTGCCAAGTGCTCACAATATTTCTAGAGTCCCACAAAAATGTTCTGATGTCTTTTAAAACCTCAAGAAAAAAATCAGCTTTCAGGTTGAATAAAATGTTTTAATATAAAATAAAAATACATTTATTTTTTACCCACATACTGATTAAATATAATTTTTAATGTTGAAGATATTTAAATACTTTGAAATATTTAAAATTTAATATGTAATGTCGTTTATGGAGGAGAGTTATGGTGCAACTGAGTTGCCTTGCTCACCTGCTAATGAGGCTCTAACATATACAAGCTTCCCTTTTTGCACCTTCAGAACCTAAGGCTCAAGGATCTTCTAGAAATAAATCCTGGAAGAGTTTTCCCACTCAGTACTTCCCTCTTTGGAATCTAGATGGCTCCATTGCTCTAAAGTTAGCGGGGCGAAGTGCTGTGATTTACAGTAACTGTCCAATGCCTCCTGCAGAGCAGGCGGAGGTGACTCTATGGTAGAGATAGCATGCACTGTGCACGGCTGGAGCCAGGCCTGGAATTTTTCATGACCGTTATTCTTTTAAACCCTCAGTCCCTGAGGATAATCCATGAAAAGTAAAACCTGGCCATTTTGAGCTATAGTTGAATTATTGAGCATGCCTGGCCTGCATGAAAAATTTAAATGTCTAGGAGAATAAATAGGGTGCATAAAAAGATTTTATTGAACTTCTCCAAATCAGCAAAGAACAGTAAATGGCTGCTTTTTTTCTTTCTTTCTTTTTTAAGCATCAAAGGAAGTCCCTGCAATTTGTTAAGAGATCTCTTGGCTCCCTTGAAAATAATGGACTCAAATACTTAGGGGACAAACTAGCAGAAAAAAATACAACTCCCTGAGGCTATTTCATACTTAGGGAGATGGCTTATAAAATTTTTGAGTGAAACACTAAATTTTCCATTTTCATAATTCTTGGCCAAGTCTTTTAGACCAGATGGTTGCTCATCAAACAACAAAAATGACCTGAATCATTTGACTCTATTTTCTCTAGCTGTTTGGGAAGGGCATACAACATGCAAATATGTCTGAATAGAAACAGGCGAAACAAGGTGTGTTTAAAGAGCTTAAAAACCCACTCACAGTATTCATGGAACAGGAGGGTCATGTCTTATATTTCTGCTTTTAATTTGTGTCTTACAACCATAAAGCCTTCTTAATCATTTCCTTCCCTCCTAGCCACTTTGATAAATGATCTGCTTCTATCATATTAAATTCAAATTCCATCTGAATGATAAATTTTATTTCTGTGATGTGAATTACCTGCGAGATCGGGGCCTCTTACCTACAAAGTAACGATGATGGAGGCTAAAGAGAAAGCAGGGGTGGGAAGCAGCCTGCATCAGGGTTTCCTGTGGAGATGTGTGCCTGTGCATTACGTTTTCACTAGGAAAAAAAATAAGAATCAACTAAACTTCATCAAAATGTACTCCAGTGAGGGATTTAAATGTTCCCCCAAATGATGACTATATGTTTATGTGTATAAATGAAAAATAAACTTTATTTTTCAATTGAGGTGAATTGTTCAATATTGTACGTGGCATGGTAAGTTCTAAGTTCTTTGTGACGATATTAAAACTTTCAAAAGGTGTCTCATGTCAGTAAGTAAAAGAGGAGAATACAACTAAATAGTAATTGTTTTCCACAAATGCATTCATGAGAGCAAGTTGACAATTTACTTTGGAGCCTCCAAATAATAATAAATATAGATAAACGGTACATGCCACGTGTCAGCATTATGCTAAGCTTGTTATGTATGTATGTAGATCAACCCACCTAAACCTCATAGCCCTATGAGGTTAGGTACTACTGTTATCTCCTTTTTACAAATGGGGAAACAGAAGCACGGTGAGGTTAAATAATGTGGCCAAGGTCACAGACAAATAGGGGTCTATCTGATTTGAACTCAGTTTGGTTTCGGACTCTGTTAGTATTACAACTATAATCTTCTGCCTCTCAAATCTGTCTCCAGAATGTTGCAGATTCTGTGGCAGTTCTGTCCAGTCCATATCCCCTCAAAACTCATGGTTCTTGTATAAAGGCCAGCAGTTCCTTACTGCTTGAGGACTCTGGTCATGGGTATTTGTTACACATAGGCCTTTGGGGAGTGCTGGAGAGTTAACAGCCACCAGTGCCCCAGCAGCTCTGAACCAATGACCAATAGGAGACGAATAAACACTTGGAGGCGTGCTCCCTTCAGCCTATCAGAGGCTCCCAGCAGGACTAAACCCGCAGAGGTAACTTAGCCTTTAATGTACCTGTTCTGGCTGCTTCTCCTGTCCTGTCCCACTTCACTTCCCTGGGATTTTCCCCTAAATAAACTGTTAGCACTCAAGTCCTTGTCTCAGAGTCTAGATCTGGGGAACACGGGTTTCGTAGTTGAGAAATCATGAATACTCTATTTCTTCCTACCATGATGAATTTTACCCCTCCCCCCAAAAGGATTAATCTGCCCCCCCAAAAAAATCAAAATTCTACCAGATGTATTTAAACACTATCAGTAATTACAAGAGATCATTTATTTCCAAGCTGCTGTACTTAATGAAATTAGTAAATTGTTTCTTAACATAAACTTTGTTTTAATGTAACTTCAAAAAAAGGAAATATGTTAAATATTGCACGACTATACCAAAGACCCTAAATTATTTTTAGGCTCTGATCTAAAAGATAAGAACACAAATAGAATATCGAAAATATCCAGATCAAAGTAAGAACTGCCACATTCCATTATAATACCTCCAGTATATTTTAAAATGCTTTGAACTCTGGGAAAAAGATTCCTCCCCCCACACACAAACTATAGGTTGTGATATCTAATTGTATTTTTTTTTTTGCCTCAAATATGTTAGCACTAGTTTTGCCAAAATCCCATGTGTCTTTTTCACTGCTCTTTTTAAGCTCTTCCTTGTCCTATTTTATTTTTGACGTGTGACTATGTCAATAAAAAGCAAATTACAATATCTAAGATTTAGATAGAGTAGTCTATTACCATCATCTTCCAAAGAAGAATAAAGTAGAATATTTTAAAGCAGGAGTCCCCAAGCCCGGGCCGTGGGCTGACCGGTACCAGTCCGTGCCCTGTTAGGAACTGGGCTGCACAGCAGGAGGTGAGTGGCGTGCTAGCGAACAAAGCTTCATCTGTATTTGCAGCCACTCCCCAGCACTAGCATCACTGTCTCAGCTCCAGCTCAGATCATCAGGCATTAGATTCTCACAGGAGCACCCGTCACTGGTGCCAAAAAGGTTGGGGGCCACTATTCTAAAGGTAATTGTGTAATAGAGGGCCAGGAATCTCTCTCAGCCACTGTTCTCTAACTGCCTCTCTTTGCGCCTGTTTGCCAACTGAGCTGAACTCAGTGGAAGCGAGTGCAAGCCAGCACTCATCTTTCGCATAATTATCCCCTCTCATTCTGCTTTGTGAAACTGTTCCCCTTGATACAAGCGTGAATAGGTTGCATAGCTTTCTAGGTACTTTCTGGTAATAAAAGTTCTGCAACTTAAATAATTAAAATCCCATCCAGTGTAACATCAAAACTCCAACCTTCATTTAAATTAAATCTCCTCCCTATCCCCAATAACGGCCTATCTCAGACAAAGAGAAACATGAGTCACTTTTTCTTCTGCTTGAGATTCAGGTCCCAGGTAAGCAAGAAGGGAGCCTTAGGGCTTAAATGATCTTATTTGCCTAGGACACTGTGCCCTGGGAGCAGGACATCCTGGCGTGGCACTTGCACAGTGGCTGGCCCCTTTATCACAGGGCTTTGGTGGTTTCCTTGGAGTTCTTCCTGTTGGGCATCCATAAGGGCAGTTTCCCTGAGGCAGACAATGCCATATCTGGCTGGCACGCTGACTGCCCTCAGTCTTTGGGTTTCTCTTGGACCACCTGTGACAAGAGTTTCTTAGCCCTTTGATTGATATGGTGCTATGGGTAAATGACTTTATGGCTCACACAGGGGACTTTTGAAGGCGTCCAATGCACCCATGCTGCCCATTGAGTAGGTAGACAGATTGGCTTGCAGCTTGGATTTCTCATAGTCCAAAACAGCGACGTCGGGGAGAAGGGAGTGAAAACCAGAGGTGCAGGAATGAAGGGGAAAGTGTGACAGAGGAGCGAGAGAGAGGAAACTGCTCCGAATGAATCTAAAACTCAAAAACCATTCCAGCACATAGAAAGGACCAAATACTTCTCTTTGTTTTATAAAGCCAGGAAAAAAAATAATATCAAAATATGCCACAAATAACACCACCACCACTACCAAAAACTCTTGGTAAATCTTACTTAGGAATATAAATATGTAAACTCCTAAACACTAGCAAATATAACTCAACAGTAAATTCAATAACTAGTACACCACAACCAAATAAAATATTTTCCAGGAACATGAAGATGGCTCACACTGGACCCTTAGGATATATATATCTTGCTGGTTGTTGGAATAAATTATTATTTCAAAGGATAATGACAAGAGTAATAAAATTCAATCTTGATTTCTAATTTGAAAAAAAAAAAAATCTTTTAGCAAGCCAGGAATAGAAAAATGCTTCCTTAATATGAGGAAGAATATTTCATTTAAACCAAGAGCCAGCCATTTTCTTAACAGCAAAGCAAGTACTATAGACATTCCCATATAGGAATCAGATGAAGATTCCTTCTGCTCTCCCTATTATCTAATACTGTCTTCAAATAGTGCATTAATATTCAAAAAAGAAAAAAGATATAATTATTGGAAGTGAAGAGACAACATAACTGTATATAAATTGTATCACATCATGTAACCTTAAATCTTTAAAGCATCTACTGAAAAACTATCAAGGTAGAGATCTGAGACAGATATAAATTGAAATATTTATTGCATATCAGTGAGAATGTATTTTAAATAGAAGAACAACAAAAAGGTTCTATTAACTATTTTAACAAGAGACACAAAAACCTTAGGGATAAGCTTGTGTACATGATCCATATGAAAAAATTTTAAAAATTGGGCTGTGAGACATAAAACTAGAGAGAGGTATGATGTTCCTGAATAAGAAAAGGAATATTTTTAAAAATCTAATTAATTTATGGGTCTAAATGCAATCCAAATCCAAATCTCAATAGGATTTTAAAAATATTTCACAGTATGATGATAAAATTCATCTGATGGCAAAAATGCACATGAAATGTCCAAAAGACCACAAAATAGAAGAATTATCATGAGCATCATCCATACCAGGTATAAATTTTAAAGCCATAATACATAAAATAGTATAGCTATATCACCTTCCAATTATAGTGATCACTGGCAGGGGATTTCCAGGCAATAGAATTTGAGTGGTCTGACTTAAATCAGGTAGCCGCTCTGGTCAAATCAGCTATGACCTGAGGGATGAAGTCACATAGTAATCTACATGGCTACTCTTTATGGGCTGTGGAAAAGCACGTTCTCTTCTCAAGAGAGTGGTGACAGACAAAAAGTAATCGCATCTCTGATATAAAGCTGCAGCCAAATATCAGATATGGGATTTATGTTGTAAAAAGTGTGGCTATAGATCTTGGGGTTCTTAGCCAATAGATGGTGATTGAAATCATCATTTTAGACAACTTGGGGAGAGTATGTAAAATGATGTGAGTATGTAGAAGTGATGGCAACTGGGCACCTAGAAACAGGGAGAAGAGCCAATGAATGAAGAAAAAAATTGTCAGCTATGAATAAAATCAGGAGAGATGGCTCATAGACTTTAAGGAAGGAGAGAACAGTTTTATCTCAAGTTTTAAAAAAGATGTGTTGATAGAAACTAGCATGTAAGTTGAAGAAAAAGTTAGATACGGTGTTCTGAATGTCAGCCAGGCATTTGACAACATCGTTCATGACATCATTTGGGACAAGACAAAGAAATAAAGAGTGGATGAAGTTCAGATGGGAGGATTAACAGTCAGGAAAATAAAGAATCCCAAAGGGATATGGGTAAATGGGATGGAGTCCACCATTGGAAGCTCTAATGTGAGCTAAAAGCCTCTGGCGTCGTCTTGTCTTTGTGATCATTTTATAAACTATGTAAGTATAAAAAAGGATGATTTATTTATCCAGTTTGTGAATAGCACAACGCTTGTGTGGGAGGAAAAGCAAGAAATTTATGTGACAGAGAGAGTGAGGGTCTCACATGGATTTATGGTAAAGAAGGAATTGTTCATTGTTAGATGA
The DNA here is from genome assembly GCF_014176215.1 of Rousettus aegyptiacus. NCBI lineage: Eukaryota > Metazoa > Chordata > Mammalia > Chiroptera > Pteropodidae > Rousettus > Rousettus aegyptiacus. Next base: position 60,860,425 of record NW_023416306.1, on the reverse strand, counting down.
ACAGAGAGAGACTGCATGTTGAGATGCAGGAAGCCGAGCTCAAATCCTAACTGTGGCCGGTTAACTGGGCAATGAGCTGAAACTGATGATTTCCATCCTACACCTGAGTCAAATCCTTGCTGATGGCACGGGAACGGGGGATTCATATTTGTAACCATTTTTCCAGGACATTTGAACACTCCTCAGCACTGTCCCTGGACAAATGTCTGGGAACACTGACTGTCAAGCTCTAATAGGCTCAGTTTCTTAACCTGTAAAATGAGAGTTCATCAACATGAACTCTAAGGTCCTTCCCAGCTCTAACATCTGAACTTATGCTTGTATGAGGAGAAAGTGTGTCCACACAGAGCATTGCCTAACATCTAACTGCTAGCCTCTGTCCCCAACTGGGAATTTGAATACCCTCATGAAACTCCATAGTCAAGAATTCTCATTCTGTGATCACAGTGAGGCTATGCGGTAGCTTAAAAAGATGCTTAAAATGTAAATACACTTTTATATAAAATTAATTAGGTGAGTAGACAAATAAAATCTTAGGTTGTAGACCCTGAAAGTTTCAACGGCATGTTACGGAGACAGTTTCTTTCTCAGATTTATCAGTATCTGTTGGTTTAACACCAAGTTCATCCTGAAATGTCTGATTTTCTCAACGGAAAGAGAACCCAGAGTGCCAGGATGAGACGTAGGCAGGAATTAAAAACAAGTGATAATGACTGTGCATCATGGGCATTTCTCTCACAGTCACAGGGCAAGTAGATTTCCCTCCACAAAACAGGTTTAATGGAGCAGTGAGTGGAAGACTGAGGTAGAGCCATTAACAACTTTTCTCTTGAAGGGACACTGACTATCCAATCAAATTGCAGGATAAAACCACAGTTAGGACTGGGTTCCAGGTCAGCAGCCATGGAAATCTCACCTAGTAACGGAAAAGCTCAGATCATGGCTCACCTGAGCCTCATTCTACAAACACTTATCAAGTTCCTACCAAGCGCCAAACACTCTCCTAAAGGAGCTCACAGCCTAGTGAAGAAAGCAGATGGATAGCTATAAAATAAGAGCATAGGCACACAAAGCAACTGTGGAAGCATGAAGGAAGGCCACCTATCCCTCCCTCTAGGAAGGGGCCTATCTGGAAAAGCTTTTTAGAGTAGGTAACAAAACCTGAGCTTTGAGAACAAAGCTAGGAGCCTCTGCAGGTAAAAATAGCCGTGTGTCACTTGGCAAGAAGAGGCCAGGAAAAAGTGTTCTTGGCAGTGATGAGCTTATGGACATACATAAACCCAGCATGCTCTGTGTGGAGACCTGCACAGACAGAGGGCAAATCAGAGAGTTACTAGAGATGAGGTTGAAGATGAAGGCAGCAATAAAACTGTGAGGCCCCACCGAGGAGCTCAGACTTTATCCTGCAGGAAATGGAATCTTTCATGTGTCGAAAGCCTAGGAGTGACCTCGATTGCTTCCAGCAGAAGGAGGGATTTCGTGTAGCTGACACCTGAGGCAGGAAGACCAGTTACAATGGCTGCTGTTGATCAAGAGATGATCGAGGCCAGGCTAGATACATGGAGGTAGGAGCGAAGGGCAGTGTGTGTGTGTGGGGGGGGGGGAGGGGAATCATTTTTTAAATATTTAGGTAATATCACCTGGATTTGGTGATCTGTGGGATGAAGAGCTGGAGGAAACTAAGATGAATTCCCAAATTTCTGGTTTGGATGATAAGATGACACTAACTTAAGGAGGAAAAGAGTCAGCAGAGTAGATTACCCTGAGATTTGGATGAAAAGGAAATAAGATTGGACAGTAGCTAAAGGGAGCTGGAGATGACAGACTATACATTTCAGGAAAACAGGGACTGGACTATCTTCTGTATTATTTACCCACAGTATCTGCAGTAACTAGATCAATGCCTGCTCTTGGTAAGCCTTCATTAAACATTAGTTTGAATGAACATGGAAAGGCCATTGGAAGGATCATTGAAATGAGAGATATTTGAGCATGTTTGCAAGAAGTGAGGAAGAAGCAACTGGGGCAGGAAATGAAACTATAACAGAGGAAGGGCATGCTTGATATAGTAAGGGGGGTTAAAATGGGTCGCCACCAAATATGTCACTTTGATACAAAGATTATTTTCATCTGAGGGCATCTGAGAGTCAACAGATGAAGAAAGAGTTCTCTGTCCTCCTCTTGTCTGCCTAAAAGCAGGGCATAAATTTCTCTTTGTGAAGGGGCCCCAACTACCACCGAGAAGAAAAGATCAGTTCTTAACCTAGAAATGGGAAGTCAACAACAAGATGAGTTTGCATAAACAGGCCTTACTAAAATAACCCTTATCTCTCATTTTCTTCTAGTCACTTCTCCACCTTTTATCATACCTTGAAACCCTAACCCCCTTCCTTTGCTTAAAATGGCATATAAACCCCTGAGTCTAATAGCTCCCTTGAGTTTCACTACTTTTCTGTGAGTTTTTATGCATGTAAATGTTAATAAAAATTGTATGCCTTTTATCCTGTTAATCTGGCTTTTGCCGGTTTATTTAGCAGGCCCCCCAGGCACTTAGACTAACAGGGTAGGGAAAAAGCTTTTCCTCCCCTAAAATAGCACAGTCCCTGATGAGATAGAAAGGGATAGGATTAAAGGCACAAGTATGTCACAAAAGGTGCAACATCATATCCTATGAGACAAGAGAATGGTTCCTAGGGATAGGTATAAATAGAGGTGCTTCCATGAAAAATATTGAGAAGTTGAAGGAGATTATACCTGATGAGATCTCATTTCCTTTGATAAAGTAAGAAGCAACTGAGTGAGACCCCTTCCCTCTAACTCTGCATTACTGTCCTTGAATTGACTGTGCCAGAAGGACTATCATTTCCTATCTGTCATATCCTGAGTTATGCCTCCCTGAGCATAATTGAGACCCACAAGGTCTGGCATTTTATCTATTGAATAGGAGTTAAAGGAGTTTAGAAATTTTTTTTTAATAAAAAAAACCCCTAATTCGAGAGTTTCTATATACTTTGAGATTCAACGATCTTTTTTCCTTTACTTCTACTCTCTTAAGATGAATTCTTCTTTATTACTAGGATCTTTAGTCCACCGAGTAAAGTCAACCCTGTCAGCCTTCTCTACCAGCTGTGTAGACATTCAGACTTGACTAAATTCTAAGACCAAAGAGAAAGAGGGGGTGGGGGGAGAGAGAGAGAGAGAGAGAGAGAGAGAGAGAGAGAGAGAGAGCGCGCGCCAGGCTTTAAACTGGGTCCCTTGCTATGCAAATTTATTAAAAATTATTTCATGCTATAGACCCATGGATTCACTCATTAAGAAATTAGTTGAAAAACTTAAATACATAAAAGAGTAAAAAAAGAGGTAAATAATATGAAACAGCAAATAAGAAACCACACAATGTACGCAGTATTTATCTTATGTGACGGAGAAAAAAAAATCATGACAAACAAAAAAAAGACAAACATGAAAATAGTCTATTCACCCCTCAAACACATTGATCAAATAAATGAAGTTTCACTATTTTCCACCACTGATCTAATCTTAGGGGGCCAGTTTTGGTCCAATCCAGTAAATTTGGTCCAATTCGAGAATTCAGACAGTCTCTTTAGATAACTGAGCCTCTTTTGGATAATGCTCAGTCTTTCATATTTTCTCCCCTTTCTTTTACTCCTCTCTAAGAGAGCACATTGCTATGGAGGGTAGTTGTGGTATGTACTATGATGGGTCATAGATGAGAGGAAGAGCCCTTGAATTTACATGATGTCTTCTCAAGCAGTGTTTTTAAAACTTAAATGTGACATGAATTACCTGTATATCTTGTTACAGTAAACATTCTGGTTCACTAGGTCAGGGTGGTAACCCGAGACTCTGCATATCTAACATTATCTATCCCAGGTGGTACTTATGTCGCTAGCTTTTGGATATACTTTAAGTAGTGAGGTCCTAGATCCTTGCAGGTCCTGCTACAATATATCTGTTCTGGCTCAGCTTCGAGGCTGCTGGCCACCAAGTTATGATTGTTTCCTCAGACATTTCAAGGTGACATGCTGGCGTGGGGGAATGTCTGGGTTCCCTGAATACCATACAAAGCAAGGGAACACAGAGTGCGACCTCGCACCTGTCAAGCTCCTTTCCACCACTTTTGTGCCATCTCCTGTGCCACATTGAAAGAGGTCACATGTGAGACTTCTTCATGCTTACAGCTTTCCTCTAGTTCTATGCAAGCATCCATTGTAAGGGAGGAAACTTTTATTTTCCTACTACTCTCTTGGGTTCTCCGGCTGGATTCTGATAAGTTGGACTGATAACAGATAGATTGAGAAAAGAAAAGCATACATATGTATTTAATATATGTTTTATGTGGCACAGGAGCCTTAGTAAGGAAATTAGGACCCAAAGAAATGGTTAAACTTGAGCTTTCTTTGTTCTAGGTTTGATGAAGAGTGGAAAGTAACTGGGAAAATATGAGAAGACAAAATGGTATAAGCTAAGGGTAGTAAACTGGGGGAAACTTAGCAAAGTTTGCTTGTCTAGATTCCTTTTGTGGCCCCTTCATCTTCAGGGACAAGGATGCCCCTTTCCTTCTGTTATAGGGAGGGTACCTCTCACATGAGGATCTTATGACCTGCCTCAGCAGAGAATGAGGAGGTCAGAGAGTCCTTCCTGCTTCTGCTATTTCTTAAATTTCTTCAGATTAAAATATTCAGTGGGCCAAGGTGCCATATTTTGGAGTAGTATATTCTGAGACCCAAACACCATCTACCTCTAATTCCCATAATTTTCTCATATCTAGCTGGATATTTATAAAGTTTCATATCAGAGTGCATATTCAAGAAGGGGGAAGCAGAATCATAAAATGCCTCCCCATGGCCCTACTTCTGTGTGTCTCTTCTTGCTGTAGCCCACCTGAGCAAACAGGACTGGATGTTTTGTTTCCTCTCTGTCATATACCGGGTTATGCCTCCCTACAATGTTGAAGCCCTAGATTCATATGTTGAATCTTTAATCTCCAATGTGACGTGATGTTTTTTGCTGTATCTCTTGGTAGGTAGTTAGGATTGGATGAGGTCAGATGAGATAAGTGCCCTTATAAGGAGATGATCGAAACAGCGTGTACGCGCTCATGTGCTCTCTCTCTCTCTCTCTCTCTCTCTCTCTCTCTCTCTCTCTCTCTCTCTCTCTCTCTCTCTCTCTCTCTCCACCACGTGAGACTACAATCATCTGTAAACCAGGAGAAGAGCCCTCACTAAGACCTCGACCATGCTGGCATTCTATCTTGGACTTTCAGATTCCAGAACTGTGAGGAATAAATGTTTGTTGCTTAAGCCTCCCAGTCTGTTGTATCAACCCAAACTGACTCAGACATTCCCTATGCTTAATCAAGTCCCAGGAGGTCTGACATTTGACCTGCTGAATTAGAGTCAAAGAAATTTAGAAATTCCTTTACAAAATAAAATAGTCTGCTTTTCAAGACTTGCTATAGAGTTTGAGTCTCAATGACTCTTTTTCCTGGGCAGGATCTGTTCTCTTTTTCCCTGCAGCAATGAGCCTCAAAGCTTAGCCATGGAGGTAGAAAGCTGCAAGGAGATGTGATTTAAGGAGGAAATAAAATTATATTGGTTTACTATATCAAATTTATTATCTCTATAACCATACTCATACATCTCATAAATGTTAGTTTATGTTGCCCGTTTCTGTTCCTCCTTTCCTTCTGACTTAATTGTAATAGAGTGTTTACCTTACCTCACATGCCTGTACTCCTATTTGAGAAATCTAGCCCTACCTGAAGACCCAGTTTTCCAGTATAATGTTCACTGATGTTATGGTACTGACAGTAGTAGTGTGGCAATTCTAGAAACTTAAGCAAGTAACCCAATCAATATCTTCTTCCAGACTGAACTTTCATTGAATAGAGAGAGCACCTATTCATCCTGGGACAGATCCTGTGATCCTACCCTTAACAACTCTGTTGGTTCTTTGGTAGCTGCTGCTGCTGGTGGTGGTGAAAATAACAAGCTTTTTGTTGTTACAGGCTTTATCCATTAAAAATATCTGGTCATTGATTATTTAGGCCTTCTGATTTCTGTAAGGTCAAGATTAATGGTGGTAAAAGGATTTGTTGTAAGGGGAAAGGCTTTTCTCCTTGTCTAGAATGTCCTTTCTCCACTGTCTGAATTGAAAATTCCTATTTCATCTTTAAAACCAAGCTGAAATATTGCCTACATTCTACGGCATTCTCTGAGTCCTTTTCTCTGCCCAGGAAGACTCAAGTTCTCTTTGTTCTGTGCCATTGCTAGACCTTGTAAGCACTTCTATTATCACACCAATCACAGTGAATGGGGTATATTCTCCACCATATCTGTCTACCTTACAGAATTCTCTGCATCATTCACAATAGTTCATCATCTGACACACAGTAAATGATTAATAAACGCTTGTCAACTGAGCAACTAAGTAAATAAATAAGCGAATATGTCTCAAGTGCCAGTGCCAAAGATCCCACAAGTAGTGAATGGAATGCTGGAATTCAATATTGGACTGTAAGTCTAAGGCCCACTTGTGCCCTGCTTCACACTGCCTTGCACTTTTGGAATTTCAAATTGAGGAAGCATGTTGTCTACTTATGATATATAGGCGTAAACGTCATGTTCATGATCCTTAGATGTTTTTCCACTCCTTTCTCTCCTCCTTATCCTTACCCTTCCTTTGATTAAGATCAGATTTACCAGAATTGCCACTGGGGCTGAGTTTTAGGAAGAATACAGAGTGGACCGTCACCAGACTGAGACCTACAGAACTGACCCCCTCCCCCCAAAATCAAAGATGTTCTAAATTAAATTACAGAAAGCTGGACAGCAGAAGGAAGAGACAAGAGAGGCAAAACCAACAAAAGACTGCTGACATTCCTGAATATGTGTTGGAACTTGGAATTAACTTCCAAGAGGCTACTGTACAATTACTTAAAGAGAATGGCTAGTAGCTGACCATCAGGTGCCACCGGCCACCAGGCACCTCCACTTCTTGCTATGCATGATCTTTCTGGACTGTTATCCACAACCAGTCCTAAAAAGCAAATCCTTACAGATTATGTACCTATCCCTGCTTCACCTTCTCCCACTCCTTTTATCTGTAACCAATATAAATTTTTTCAAAACAACTTACCTCTTTCTTCCCCAAACTTGATATATCGAGGAGCCCATCAACTCCAGGATGGTGGACATGTTTGTCTTCCCATGTTGCCCAGACACTGGTGGCTCAGACTGCATGCCCAAGGACCTCGTCCTCTCTCTGGCTCAAATATGGTTCGGTAAACCCCTTCTGTTAAAAGTGTTTGGCCATGAAAGTTTTTTGTTTAATAGAATCAAGACTGGGATAGAACTCCTTTCCTTGAAGTCACCTATATGGATGGCTTACATTTCTTAGATGTTTATTGCATGCTTAACATGTCAGTAAGTTCTGCATACTTTATTTTATTTAATCATAACAATTACCCATTGAGATTAGTCTTGCTCGTATCCTTTATTTCACAAATGGGGGACTGAGACTTATAAGAGCTAATGCTAATTGCCCAAGACCACATAATTTTAGCAGTAGCAGAACTGAGACTCAAGCCTGCCCAGGCATGCCTGATGTCAAAATCTACTTTCTTAAGGTAATGGAGCCCACTAGGAACAGATCGGTAGGGAAGAGGCAAAGAAAATTAATTATGAATTAATATTTATTGGGAGTAATAGGTATCTGTCAAGATTTGTAGCCACCCAGTATTTTTGAACACCTTTTATATATTTGGATAATTTTCCATATTAAGAGTCCTGCCTCCCAAAGGTCTAAAACAGACATTTGCTCTTGTGCAAAGGGAAAATGCCACTCAACACACACACCAAGACTAACTGAATGAATAAATGAATGGAGTTCACGTGGATAGGAACAGTAGCTGGTATGCAGGGCCCTGTTATCCACTGCATCCTAACACAGTGTCCAGAGGTCTTACGAGGCCACAAACAGCAGACTCCTAGAGAGAAACTCCAATCTTGGGCCATGGAGCTTATGAGCTATGTGATTAGGGAAGCACTGGCCACGTCCTTAGGATAATCAGAGATCAGGGTACCATCTTCACATGGACTGGTAAAACCATGGCTCCAGCCCCACGCTTGTTTTTCATGGCTTTGGGGAGGTACCGGGCCTTCATCTGGTATAATGTGGCAGCTGGGAATCAAGGCTTGCCATCATCTGGTATAATGTGGCAGGTGGGAATCAAAGCTTGCCATTGTAGTTGTACAATATGATTAGCTGTCAACTTGAACCTTGGAAATCAAGCAGCATTCAAAACTAGAGAAGTACCAGTCCTTCCTCTGATACAATCAGAGTTCTGGGTTCTAAGCCTCATGGTTGACCAGAATTGACTGCCTTATGCACCAAGCTGGCACCGGATTCCATCAAGCTTGCAGGGAGCAACTTGTTTTCTAGAAGGCAGTCTACAGAACAAATTTCTCCTTTTTCTCCCTTGCTTTCCCAGTCCCCCTCACAGCAAGGGCATAGGTGTGTGAGTTATGCTCTGTCAGTCAGACATACACATGTGAGATTTTGATTTAGATGCGAATACAGTGAGAATACAGGAGCATGAAATCTATTTCCTGGAGAGGTGATAACAGAGACTTCTGGGTTCTGAGAACAACAGTTATGGTGATTCTGGTGGCCCAGGCCCAGCACCAGAGGTGCCTGTCATTGTGTCTGTGCCTAGAGGAGGTTGAGGCAGGGTTGTTTCTGGGACAGAACCATGGCGTCATTTGATATTGTTTCTAGTCTACCCTTGTGCCCTCCAAGCTGACTTTTCTGAGCAACCTAATAACCTGGAATAAACTTACCTTCTATTTCAACCAGCTGAAGTAGGTTCTGTTGTTTACAGCTTAGAAGTAAAGTTACAACCGATCATCTATTTTCTCCTAGGCACTGTCCTATTTATCTCACTGGATTCTCACCCAAAATCCACCAGACAAGTACAATCTGCCCCATTGAAGAAAAATGTGGTAAGGCAGTGGCATGGAAAGAGTCTGACAGGATCAACAGAAAAGCGATCATGAAGGCTCTTATTTTTCAGCTGTCGAGTTTGGGCTTTCTCCCATAAGTGCGTTATGCATACCCCAAGCTGTATGTGAGATGTATACCACCTATCTGGTTGCAGCTGCTTCTACAGGGTACCAGCTTCCACAGCTCTTTCCACAAGCTTCTTTGCAATCTCACTTGGCAGCTGGACATGCAAAACTTCTCAGATTGTCCCACAATCTCTGACTCCCCTTATATCCCAGTGCTTTAGAGGAAGTAGCTAGAGATTATTCTCTACCCTGTGATTCCCATCTCCAGGCCTTTAAGTCGTAACTCCCCACAATCATGCAAATTCTAATTCCTACACTGAATTTGTGATTTCCAAAATACAGTTTTTCCTGACTGAACTGTGATGATGCAATCAGTAAAACGAAAAGTGGGATAGACAATAACGTGTGATAAAAAATAACTCTGAAGTGCACAATTCTGTTCAAAGCAGCCTAGAATAATGGAAAAAATTTGGGCTTTAGGAATAAAAAGATTTAGGTTCTATTTTCACCTCTGACCCTGATAGCTGTATGATATTCAGTAAATTAATCACTCAACGAGTCTGAATCTTGGTTGTCTCATTTTTAAATGGATATCATAGTACTTATCTAATGGGGTCGGTTATTAAATAAGAATCTACTTATCTCATGGGGTTGGTGGTGAAGATTAAATGAAATAATTCATTTAGTGTTCAATAAGTGACAACTAGTTGGGGATGTTAATGATTTATATGACATCTCAAAGTGTTTCCTTTTAACAACGTTCAGTGTCTTAAGTATACTGGCACTTAAAAACCTAAGCACCATTCAGCAATGTTGTTAGACAAATGTTAACCTTTTCACTTATTGGAAAGACTAATTCAACATAACTGATTAAGCTGTTTCACATTTTGTACCTACTCAAAGTTAAAAAAGTTGTCTCTTCCTGACAGTTTGCTGTATATCACATTTACAAACATATTTCCTACCATTCATCATCAGAAGGCATTTGGCAATCCAGAAGGAAATTTTTGACATGCTAATTAATGCAATTAGTGCATCTTGCCAGGATTCAAAAAAGTCAGAGGAATGTATCAGGTCTCTCTTTCATCATTTAGAAAATACTTGCATCCTCTTCTGACCTGTCCCCTGCTTTACCGAACAAAATTGATAATGCCCATCAGGAATTAGTAGAAAATCCTTCACCTCATTGCCTAATGACAGGAAACATCTTGATGCCTTTCAGCTCAGCTGTGCTCATTAGGTACAGAAATGCCCTGAGAAGATAGCGAATATATTCAAATTTTTGTTTGTCTGATGTAATAGTGTTTTATTTTCGGCCCCCAATTGCTCAGCAAAAAAAAAAAAAAAACTTTGGTTAAACAGCTGATTTCTTCTAAATTGCTGTGCACAAAGATTATAGCTTGATAAAGTCATTCAGTTGCTGGATGGTAACAGCCAAACCATGCCAGTGGCTCTTGCTGGAGTTTTTCATGAGGGATGTGATGATGCTTACTTCTTTACAGAGTTGAAGTAACTATGAATTTACTGATACTGCCTTGCAATGGATTCTTAACATTTTATTTCATCTTCGAGGCTTTGAAATATAAAATTCTCTTAAGGTTTTTAGTGACGAAAATACCATGAAGAGAATATGTGTATACTTTGACTAAATAAAATTACTTGCAACTTCCCCGAATATCCCTAAATTCTGAAACACTGGTCATCAGTCTTAAATGTAGCACACTCAATAGTATAGAAAAATGCCCATTTGATGCCAAAGAGAGAAAAGGATAGAAAAATGCCCATTGGATAGAAAAATGCCCATTGATGCCAAAGAGAGAAAAGGAAGTAGGAGATGAAAGAACTTGTGTAAATATACCTCCTCTCCTTTCCCCTTTTTCCTTTTCATTTTTTTTTTCTCTTTTCTCTCCTCCTAAGAACCCTGAAGGTAAAGGAATTAGCTGAGAATACAGGCTGTGCTTATCCAAAATCAGAAAAAATATAGAATTAGGAAAGCTGTTGACTTTCCAGCCAGCCAGCTAACCATACATCTAGTCAACAAACATGTATCTGTTGAACATCTGTAAAATGCCAGACAATGTGCTAGAGATACATAAACAATCCTGAGTTTTTCATTATTTCAGTCGTTTATATAATAAACATTACCAATTAGCCAATGTTTGATTCATAAACACTGAAAACAAATAATTATAACATATGATATGAGTGTTTAAAAGTATTCAAAATCAGAGGGAGCAAAAAACTGAGGAAATAACTAAGATATCTCCTGTAGCATGTGTGTCAGAGGCTGAGTTTCCAAGACACACAGGCTGCCCCAGGACACATGGCAAAGTTATCGTTGAAAGCATCATCAGCTGCTAAGGTGCTCTGTTTTCTGTGGGAAAACAAAAAGGTTGTGATCTCCAGAAACACACTTCCCTGGGTTTATATCCCTATTATGGCAGACTGCTGTTTTCAAATATCCATTTCCTCTTCTTTCTTAAAATTATAAACTCTGAATTTAGCTGGACACATGGTCACCCAGAACATACTATTTTCCAGTCTCCCTTGCAGCTGGGCAAGGCTTTGAGATTAAGTTCTGGTCAATGGTTGCAAGTAGAAGTAGTGCTATAGATTGAATGTTTATGTCCTCTCAAAGTTCATATGTTAAAATTCTAACACTAATGTTTATTAGGAGATGGGGTCTTTGAGAGTTAACTGAGTCATGCAAGGTGGAGTCCTCACGAATAGAATTAGCGCCCTTATAAAAAAGACCCTAGAAGGAGAAAAGAAGGAAGGTAGATGGGGTAAAATGAGTCAAATATTTGACGACAGAGGGAAATCTAACTTTGGGTGGTGAAAATGTAATATATATATATATATATGTGTGTGTGTATGTGTGTGTGTGTGTGTGTGTGTATGAGTGTGTGTGTATACACATACATATACATATACACACATACACACATATGTATATGTGTATATATATGACATATTGTTGAATAGTTCACTTGGAATTTATTTGATTTTATTAACAAGAATTTTTTAAAAATAAAAAGAGACCCCAGAGATTTCCCTGACCCTTTCTGCCATGTAAGGACACAATGAGAAAAGGGCTGTCTATGAAGCAGGAAGAGCGCTCTCAACAAACACTAAATCTGCTGGCACCTTGATCTTGGACTTCCTAGTCTCCAGAACTGTGAATAATAAACTTCTGTTGTTTATAAGCCAGCCAGTTTATACCAATTTGTTATAGCATCCTGAACAAACTAAAACAAATAGTGTTTGTAACTTCAGAAAAGTGTCTTCAAGAGAAGTGGTATTTCTCTTTTTCCTTTCTTTTTTCCTTCCTGCCAGCAAGTAGGTGGCCATGAAAGCTGATGCTAGAGCAATCATCTTGGACTATGAGATGGAAGCCTTGCGTGGAGGAAAAACAGCAACATGAACTACAGGGTCTGATGGTTGTGAAACCACCTTATCAGCCCAGTGTAACTTGTGAGAGGAGAATAAAGCTTGCCTTTATTTTAACTACTCTTGGGTTCCTCCGACTTTCAGTGTAACCTAATCCTAACTGACACCAACAATAAGACTTTTAGCAAACACAACCTTAAAATCTCTGAAACTCAGTTTCCTTATCTATAAAATGAATATAATAAAATCTATTTTTATAATTGTTAGGACTTAATTAAAAGAATAAATAAATTTAATTCTCCTAGAATAATGCCAGGTAGGTGTCCAGTGGTATTATTATTATAAACCATAGCTATTATTATAGTTATGTTTTTTGTCAATCCGAAGCTCATGCTCAAGAAGCCTCTAAAACTTAAATAGGATCAAAACTCCTATTTTCTGACAGCTGCACCATCACCAAGGCCAAGGACCAACTAAAATCAAAGGTGTTTTATTTGAGTAGTGGGGTATATTGAGATAGGAGATGATGGGAGGGGATGATACAGTTGGGAAAAAATCAATAGCTCTTCTTTCAGATGTGTGAAGTTTGAGATACTTATCAGATATCCAGGTGGAAATGAACACTGAGTAAGCAGTATGATTCTGGAGCTTATGAGAAAGGTACTGGAAGAGCCACAGATCTGCAACTTTCAGCATAGAGTGTCTATTAAAAGCTATAAAATAGAATGAGATCATCTAAGAATGTAGAAGGTAAAAAGGCCAAGGACAGATCTTTCAGGCATTCCAATATTTAGAGGTCAGTAGAGGAGAAAGAGTCATTAATGAGAAAAACCAAACCGATATGCTGTCTTATGGACCTAGAGAGTCAATGTTTTAAGAAAGAAACAATCAGTTGTATCAAATGCCACTAAGAGGTCTAGTGAGCTGAAGGCAGAAAATTACCCATTGTCCTTGGTGAGATATTGGTCACTGGCAACTGGGGTATAGTAGGCAGCTTTTAAGATGTCCTCCAATGATCCTTGCTTCCTGATATTCATGCCCTTGTGCAATCTCCTCCCCTTGATCATGAACTGGATTTACTCACTTGCTTCTAAAAGAATACAACAGAAATGATTCAATGTCACTCTGAGATTGAGTTAGAAAAAGACTGTGGCTTCCATCTTGCTATCTCTCTCTCTCCAGCATTTGGCTCGCATGCTGACATAGTGGAAATAAATAGTTAGATTTAAATTGGGTTGAGATTTTTCAAGGCAATTATGAAAGAAAAAGAGGGGGATGTAGGACTTAAAGGGGTTTATAATGGAGTAGTCATACTGATGGTCCCTAGACTCTAAGCTGAGTAAGAAGAGAAATGAAGACATGATATGTATGAGGGAAAGAGAAAAACTAATAGAATAAAAGATTAGAAACTCAATGAGTTGAAGAGTTGGGGGAATACCGGAATAACTGAAGGGAAGAATAGACATAATGGGTAGAGAGAGAATGCTTCAAATAGAGATTTCAAAACTTGTATTGGTGAATGTAATATCTACAGTACAACCTCAAGAGTAAGTGGCTACAACAGAGTGGAAGAAAATATAAAAAGGAACTAAAGGTGTAGAATGAATCATTGAAGTAGGTGTAGAAATCTTCCAAGATTTAGAAAGACATATGGTAAAGTGACAGTAAGATAGATGCCAGTATTATCAATATATAATTAGATGTGACCAGCAAGTTGGTAGAGGTCGAATGAAGGGGCCGTAAGTCAATAACATACATTAAGAAGCTGAGGTTGAAGGAAGGAGGAGGAAAAATGGTTTGGAAGCAGCAGTGGGACCCTATCTTTAACTCCAGAAAGGGATGTAGGGGAAGGAGTGTCCTCAAGGGTAGCCTTGGTGATTGATAAGCATGAATGGAGGCAATAGACGTTGTGGAACTACTAAGGAACAGAGTTGTATTTTCTGTCAAGAGATGACTGAATGTTGAAGTAAATCAATCTTAATGTGCTGCATTGGTATAATAACACTGATGATTATTTATGGAACATCAACTAAATTGCAGGGACTGTGTCAGGGACTTGACTTTAAAACAAATATTTTAATTCTTATAATAACCTTGAATTATAGGTGAGGAAACTGAAACTCAGATGGATTAAGTGACATTCCAAGTGTAGTGGCTTTATACCATATCAATTCAGCTAAATTGAAAACTATATTTCCCATAATTCTCTAACTTGTATGAATCCAGGTTAGGGTTGTTCATAAGATAAGTTTGTACAGGACTCGGAAGGCAGATGTGAACTGGCAACCACTGTGCTCTGAAGGTTGGTGCAGCGTACCAAGCACCAGCTTATTCACAATGTCCCTGCTCTGCTGGCTCACCCTGATGGCCTGGGGCTACCGCTGGTCTTGCAGCATCTCCAGCCATCCCTGAATCCCCTCCTTCAGCTTCCCTGCGCCAGGGTGTGTGAAACTCCTGTGGGTCTTCCACAGAAGGCCATCAGAGTTTTTGGCAGAGCACTTGTATCACAGGATTAGATACGATGAGAAAAATATCAGGTTCCAACTGTGTTTGTGCATTCCAGATTGTGCTAATGGGTTCCAGTTGTCTTTGCTTCTCTGTTCAACCTCTTTCACATCAAGCTTTTCTTCCCAACTGTCCTGTTAGATAACATACAGGAACTTCAGGCCACCACCAGATACAGAGGTGTCAGGCTCTGAACCAGAGTCTCTTATTCCATATCGTGCATGGTGAATCTGCTTCCCCAACACCCAAATGAGAACCCTAGGCTGTCTAAATACAAATCTTTCTTATTTCTACTCTTCCAGGCACACAAATAAATGATATTTTTAATGAAGCACCACTGGTGTCAGGTGTTTAAATCAAAATTTAAAAGCTCACAGATAATATTGGTGGTGCCAAGATTTAATCACTCTAGACAGAAACAGTCACACTAAAAACTTGAGGCTAGAGGTATTGAACAAAAGAAAAGAAAAATTGAGCTGGTTGATGCGTGCTGCTCAGTCACTTTAGGTTTTGTCAATGCAGCAAGAAAGATCAGGAAATTAGGAGAATGTAGAAGGAAAAATAGCAAATGTTGGCAAAGGGAATGAAAAGAAGCCTATGAGTAACTCTTTTAAGTTATTTGCATTTGCAAATGAATAAACCTAAAAGAAGCACTGTTATAGTTTATAAATATTTTTTCAGGAATATTAAATTATAATGGAGCCACATTTGTTTATAGAGTGACAATGTAAAAAGCTCACTTAAAGTTTGGAAAGATACTTCTTAATTACCTTAAATTTTAATTAAATACTTAGTTACCACTACAGAACATGCTTGCTATAGAATTCTGAGCTTGTTTCCTCACCTGTAAAATTAGGATAATAGTCAAATTTCATAGAGTTTTTGTGAGCACCAACAGACATGGTGTATATGAAAGTGTTTTGGTAGTTGTAATGTCCTCTATACATAAAAAGTCTTCATCATCATCCACATGAAATAGGCATGATCATCATGTGAACATCCATTGTTTCTGTCTACCTAGACCCCTGCCCACCATCTTTTAGTAATAGTATAGCTCCCCTTCCCTTGAAGAAAAGTTTTTTTTTCTACTGTAGAGGGAGCACCCCCTCCCCCCCCCCCCCGCCCATATCCCTACCACCATCCTAAGCAATCCAGCATATCCCAAGCACCTGGCCACAGTGAAGGTCAGGAACGAGCATGTCATTTAAGCCAGTTCAATTAGATTTGTCTTGGGGGTCTTTTTTCTTTTCTTTTCCAAGAGTGATGAGGATATGTCCTCAGAGACACTGCTGGCCATATTCCTTGCCATATGGAGGCACTCATAAGGATAAAGCTGACATGCAGAAAGAAGGAAAACTGAAAAACAGAATCCCGAAAGAATTTCCATCATCCTATATGGCCAGCCCCAACTCTGTCTATTTCATCATTTTCTTATGTGAACTTTATATGTATATTTACATGTATGTGTGTGTGTGGGTATATATATACACATGTATGTAAGCATTTGAGTTGCATTTTAGTTTCTTCCATCCAAGAGTCTGATTAATAAAATTTCACAATGAAAATATTTCAAATCTTAAAATATAAACAGAGGAGAACTTGCTCACTGCTTCCTTTCCAAACCATAGAATAGTGGCCAGAATAGTGAAAATGCAGAATCCAGGTATAGTCCAGGATGGTGTACACAGAATGAGAAGCCATCTATCCTCCAATCATCATCAAGTAGCAATAATATTAATTAGCAGGCATTTGTAGAATGTGGTGGAGGAAATAAAACTCTTTAGGAACGTTGTTCATAAACATTGAATTCCTTAAAAGAAAATTCACAGTTTTGGTCCAGCTACTCTGAACTAACACATATTGTTGTTGCCATAAAGTCTTAAGTAAAAAAAAAAAAAAAAAAAAAGACCATTATAGATGAATTTCTAGACTGTGTGTATTGACACTCCTGACTTTTCCCAGCATGAGTAGTGCCCTTTACAGCATGATTTTAACAAAAGCAGTTTCTGTCAATGGGTGCTACATACTTTGAAGTTCTAGAGTGAGAGTAGCCTTAGATATAACATCTAAAACGAGGAAAAATACATCATTTTGCAGATGAGGGAACTGAGGCCCCAAAATGTGAAGTAACTTAAACGAGTTCACACAGTTTGAAGGTAAATTAGTTGAAGATTCTTTGCTTATAAAATGACTTTTGCTTTACAAATTAATGTGCTGTATTGTTCATTTTAATTGATGCTTACAATGTAAATTTCCTAACCTGTGAAAATGTTAAAAAAAACTATTAAATTTGTAAAACTTTGATTTATAACTATTCAGGAAAGCATTTATTGCACCTGTATATAAAACCAGTTTGGGAATTTGGAGAAACATAGCAGGGTAAGAGATGTCCCCAGATCTCTCCCCTTAAAACAACAATAAACTGAACACCTGAAACTCAACAAAAAACACTGAAACTGCACGCCAGCACATTGGAGCATGGGATTTGCTCAAAGAGCTACCTATCACAAGCCCAATCCGGGTGTCCAGTGGTAGACTGGGAGAAATAAAGAAGCTGCCTCTCGCAGGCACTGAAGCTACCTGTAGAAGGAGGAGGAGGGGGAAAGGTGTGGTGAGCTCCCTGAACAGCCCTGCTTGAGAGTGCTTTGAGCTCCATGTGGCGGGCGGCAGGGCCAAATCATCAGAGCAGAAAGCAGAGAAGCGGAATGGCAGAGAAACAAGTTGATTTTTACCAGCCACAATTGCAAAACCGAGGCTGAGCTGCAGACCCCATCCCCCAACACCGAGGGACACTCCCCTCATAACCTTCAAGACCTATCACAGCATAGCCCCAGAGGAATCTGAGCAAATATTACCTAAACTATCACTAACACTGACAGGAACTGAGACTGAGAGTAGTGAGTGTGATTAAATTTCTACAAGAAATTTTTTTTAGAAAAAACATTTTTAGGCTTTATATAAAGCAGAGTTCCAAGAGGCTTAGATGCCGCTTACTGGAAACCAAAAGAAAAGTGCCTGCTTTGTAGCAGGCTAAAGAGATGATTATTTAATCTTCTTTCCAGGAAAAAAAGGCAGAATAGACTTCTATTAATTCCCAAGTGGAGAAATAGTGCACTAAATACCATGAACAACCAAGGTGACAAGGCATCTCAGAAAGAAAGAGAAAAATCTCCAGAAAACAAGCTTACAAACATAGAAATATGCAACTTAAATGACAGAGAATTCAGGATGGTACTTCTGAAAAAAGTAAGTTATGAAATGAGTCATATTAACAATTTTAGGAATTGAAAAAACAACTAGATGAACAGAGCAAGGAGATTGAAACCCTCAAAAAGAACAGAATAGATTTTCGGGAGATAAAAAACACACTGCAAGAGTTAAAAAATGAAATAGCAAGCTTGGGAAATAGAGTCAACCAAAAGGAGAAAAGGATCAGTGATATCAAAGACAGAAATCTAGAAATAAATCAGAAGAAAGAGAGAAACCAAAGAATAAAAAATAATGAAAGAGGAATTCAAGAACTAGCTGATACCATCAGGAGAGGAAACATTAGAATAATGGACATTCTCGAAGGCAAGGAAAAGGAGCAGGGACTAGAAAGCATTTTCAGACAAATAGTGGACGAGGATTTCTCAAATTTAAGGAATGAGCTGGAGTTTGGAATTCAGGATGTCCACAGAACACCCAATTATTGCAACCCTAAAAGGCCTTCACCAAGACACATTGTATTAAAATTGCCAAAAATCAACAACAAAGACAGAATTCTCAGGGCAGCCAGGGAGAAGAAAATGGTAACTGATAAAGGAAAATCCATTAGATTATCATTGGACTTCTCGGTGTAAACCTTACGAGCCAGAAAAAATGTAATCAAATATTTAAACTACAAATGAAAAGAACTACCAGCCTAGAATAATGTATCCAGCCAAGCTCTCATTTAGATATAAAGGAGAAATTAAGCCCTTTCCAGACATACAAAAATTGAGAGAATTCTCCACTATGAGGCCTGCATTACAGGAAATACTGAAGGAGTCAGCTCAACTAAAACAAAATGACAAAAAAAATTACATAATTAGGAGTAGGATGACTATCAGACAAATAGAAGCAGAGGAGTGCAAACTTTATTAAGAACAGGGCATTATAAGATTAAACAATAAGAAGAGAATTGCTATATAACAAGATAGTAATGAATGTTCAGCTTACATAGGGATGAACTGAGACAAAAATGACTGAAAGGGGAAGATTCAAAGACTCAAATTTGCAAAGGGAAATGGAGAAAAGACACGCACAGAAGAAAATGGATGATGGTACATATATAACTATTCTTTTCATATTCATAATGACATCCATACACTGAACATTCAGAACTGAAGTATATAACATAAAACAAGAAGGACCAGAGGGGAAAACCACAAAAGCCAACCAAAATAAACACAACAGAAACATAAGGACAAGGAAGCAGTGGAAACACCAGACTACCAGAAAGCAAAAGATAAAATGGCTATAAGATGAACTCATATTTCAATAATCACCCTAAATGTAAATGGACTGAACTCACTGATAAAGAGGCATAGAGTTGCAGAATGGATCAGAAAACAAAACACAACCTTACGCCACCTCCAGGAGACACATCTCAGCTGCAAAGACAAATATAAACTCAAAGTGAAAGGGTAGAAAATGATATTTCAAGCAAATGGCATTCAGAGAAAAACGAGAATGGTTGTACTAATATCAGATGAAATAGACTCCAAAATAAAAAAAGTAAAGGAAGATCCTGAGGAACACTTCATAAGGATAAAGGGAATCATGCACCTAGAAAATAGAACACTTATTAATATCTATGCTCCCAATTAAGGAGCCCTGAAATATGTAAAGCAATTACTAACACAACTAAAGAGAGAAGCAGACCAAAACACTATCATACTAGGGGACCTAAATTCGCTACTGTTGTATATGGACAGATCATCCAAACAGAAAAATCAATAAGGAAATAACATCCTTAAATGGCACATTAGATCGACTGGACACAATTGACGTATACAGAGCCTTTCATCCCAAAACAGCTGCTTATACATTCTTCTCTAGTGCACATAGTACACTCGTAAGGATTGACCACACATACTGGACACAGAGATAGCCTCAACAAATATAAGAAGGTTGAAATCATACCAACCATATTCTCTGATCATAATGCTTTGAAACTAGAGATTAACTGCAGAGAAAAACCAGGAAGAACCACAAATACATGGAGATTAAACAACATGCTACTGAAGAATAACTGGGTCACAGAAGAAATAAAAAGAGAGATCAAGAGATACAAAGGAACAAATGATAATGATAGTACAACATATCAAAACCTTTAGGGCACAGAAAAGGCAGTAATAAGAGGAAAGTTCATATCATTACAGGCCTATCTCCAAAAACAAGAACAAGCCCAAATAAACAACCCAACGCTTTAATTAAAAACAACAACAACAAAAAACTAGCAAAAGGAAGATCAAATGAAGTCTAAAGTCAGCAGAAGGAAAGAAATAATCAAAATTAAAGCAGAAATAAATGAAACTGAAAACAAATAAAAATGATAAAAAAAAGTAAATACGACAAAGAGCTGGTTATTTGAGAAGGTTAATAAAATTGACATACCCCTGGCCAGATTCAATAAAGAAAAAAGAGAAAGGGCAAAAATAAAAATAAACAAAATAATGAATAAAAGAGGGGAAATTATGACTGATATCACAGAAATACAAAGGATCATACAAGAATACTGTGAAAAAGTATGCAACGCCAAATTTAATAACCTAGAAGAAATGGACCAGTATTTAGGAAAATACTACTTTCCTTGACTGAATCAAGAAGAACAGGAAAATTTAAATTGACCAATCAGCAGTATGGAAATTGAAACAATCATCAAAAACCTACCGAAATGTAAAAGTCCAGGACCAGATGGCTTCACCAGAGAATTCTACCAAACATTCAAAGATTTAATACCTATCCTCCTCAAACTCTTTCAAAAAACCAAAGAGGAGGCAATACTTCCCAACTCATTTTATGAGGCCAATATTACCCTGATACCAAAACCTGGTAAAGATAACACAAAAAAGGAAACTACAGACCAATATCTCTCATGAACACAGATACAAAAATCCTAAATAAGATACTAGCGAACCGAATACAGCAACATATTAAAAAGCTTATACACTATGATCAAGTGGGCTTCATCCCACAGGCACAGGGATGGTTCAACATACGCAAATCAATTAATGTGATACACGACATAAATAAATTAAAAAATAAAAATCATATGATCATATCGATAGATGCAGAAAAAGCCTACAACGAGATATGGCATCCATTTATGATTAAAACACTTAACAAAACTGGTATAGAAGAAAAATACCTTAACATAATAAAGGCCATCTATGACAAACCCTCAGCCAACATTATTCTTAATGGGGAAAAACTAAAAACCTTCCCTCTAAGATCAGGAACAATGCAAGGCTGTCCGCTATCACCGCTGTTATTCAATATAACATTGGAGGGCCTAGTGAGTGCAATCAGGCAAGAGAAAGATATAAAAGGCATCCAAATAGGAAACGAGGAAGTCAAACTGTCACTATTTGTGGATGACACGATTCTCTATATAGAAAACCCTAAAGACTCTGCAAGAACACTACTAGAAATAATAAGCAAATACAGTAAAGTCTCCGGATATAAAATCAAGGTTCAAAAATCCATAGCATTCCTATACTCAAATAATGAAGCATCAGAAAAAGAAGTGGAAGAAATAATTCCCTTTACAATTGCAACCAAAAGAATAAAATATCTAGGAATAAATCTACCAAAACATGTAAAGGACCTATACAATGAAAACTGTAAGATTCTATTAAAAGAAATCAAAGAAGATAAAAAGAAATGGACAGATATTTTGTGTTCTTGGGTTGGAAGAATCAACGTAGTTAAAATGAACATATTACTTAAAGCATTATACAAATTTAAAGCAATCCCCATCAAAATCCCATTGGTATTTAAAAAAATAAAATAAAACAAGAAATCATCAGATTTGTACAGAAAGAAAAAGATCTTGAATTGCCAAAACCATCCTGAGAGAAAAGAATGAGGCTGGAGGCATCACTCCGCCCGACTTCAAATTATAGTACAAAGCGACAGTAATCAAAATGACATGGTATTGGCAGTAAAACAGACACATGGACCAGTGGAACATAATTGAGAGTCCAGAAGGAAACCCATATTTATATGGGTAAATAATTTTCTACAAAAAAGCCAAAACATACAGTGGAGAAAGAAAAGCCTTTTCAATAAATGGTGCTGGGAAAACAGGAAAGCCACCTGCAAAAGAATGCTATTAAACTATTGTCTATCATCACACACCACAATTAACTCAAAATGGATTAAGGACCTAAACAATAAAATGCATAGAAGAAAACATAGGAACTAAACTCAGGAACCTTGGACTTAAACAGGATTTTATGAATTTGACCTGAAAGGCAAGGGAAGTAAAAGCAAAAATAAACGAATGGGACCACATCAAACTAAAAAGTTGCTCATCAAAAGAAATTATCAACAAGGTAAAGAGAAAATCCATCTGAATGGGAAAAGATATCTGCAAACAATTCCTCCAATAAAGGACTAATATCCAAAATATAAAAAGAACTTATATAACTCAAAACAACAACAACAACAAAAGATCCAATCAAAAAATGGGCAGAGGATCTGAACAGACAGACACTTCTCAGAGGACATACAAATGGCCAACAAATACTTGAAAAGATGCTCAACATCGCTAGCTATTAGGGAAATGCAAATCAAAACCACAGTGAGATACCATCTCGCACCTGTTAGAATAGCTATAATCAAGAGGACAAGTAATAAAAACTGTTGGAGAGGATGTGGAGAAATAGGAACCCTCATACGGCGTCGGTGGAACTGCGGATTGGTACAGCCACTATGGAAAACAGTATGGAGGTTATTCAAAAAACTAAGAATTGAGCTGCCATATGACCCAGCAATCCCTTTACTGGGTATTTGCCCCGAAGACTTGAAAACCCATATCCAAAAAGATATTTTCATACCGATATTCATAGCAGCATTATTCACATTGACCAAGACATGGAAGCAAAAGAAGTGTCTTACGATAGATGATTGGCCAAGGAAGCTGTGGTGCATATATGTAGTGGAATATTACTCAGCCATAAGAAGAGATGAATTATTGCCATTTGCGACGACATGGATGGACCGCGAGAAAATCATGCTAAGTGAAATAAGCCAGACAGAAAAAATTGAAAATCCCATAATATAATTTATCTGTGTGATATGCACCTAAAAGCAACAAATGAATAGGACAAACAAACAGAGACTCGTGGACATGGACTAGTGGTTACCAGAGGACTATAGATTAGTGGTTGCTAGTGGGGTAGGGGAGGAGCGGGGAGGTAGATGGGGTAAAGGGTGTCAAATATAAGGTTTAGGGGGATGGTCAAGTAGGTAAAGGGAATCAAATATATTGTAGCTGAAAGAAACTGGACTTTGGGTGCTAAACACACAATAGAATATACAAATGTCAAATGATAATGTACACCTGAAATTTATGTAATTGTAGTAACCAATGTTACCCCAATAAACTTAATTAAAAATTTAAAAAATAATAAAAAATAAATAAAAATAAAAATAAAAATGTGTGTGTATGTGCACGCAAGTTCATAGAACTCTTAGAAGCTCTCTATAAGAGCTATGAACTTCAGGTCAAGAGCCTCTGGTTCAATTTTTTTTTAAAAAAAATACACCTCTGGATTAAGTCAGATCAACAGCAGTCTAATGCTCTTGATTCTCTTTAAATTGGCTCTCCACAGAATTGCTTCTAATGAATGATGACACCCTGAACTGAGAGTAAGAAACAGCCTCATAAAGCTTATTGTTATGTTAACTATGGACATTACGAAAGATGTTTTCATCACATTACACAGCGCTCTCTCTCTCTCTCTCTCTCTCTCTCTCTCTCTCTCTCTCTCTCTCTCTCTCATAGCCACAGAGAAAGTTTATTTTTATCTTATGGACACTTGAAACACAAAGTGAATCATATTTCTCTCTACAGAGGTTTTGAGAAGATTTAGAACTATATTTGTGGCCCACCAAAAATATTGAGTCAATATTTTTGAAATCTTGATGGCTCTGTCAGTTCAAGTTGCTATTTTAATGCTGCCAGCTGTTTTCTGGTTCACTTTCGAGAAGGGCTATTTTCTACGTTGGGAAAAATATTTATCTTTGGCAAAGGTAAAGCCAAAAATTTTATTTCAGAGTGGAGTTTAGGCAATATGGGAGCTAAATTTCTCTGAATACTAATGTGAAATTGCCTTTCTTTAGGGTTCTTATATCTGGCCAGATTATTATGCTATTTCCTAGAGGAAGGACCTAGATTGAGGATGAGGAAAAAATGATTGCTACTATCAGATCACAGTGAAGATTGGGGTCCTGGATTTTCCACAGGGAAATCAGAGTAATAAATCCCTGTGTGTGAAGTAAACATGGAGCTTGCCACTAGACTCTAGCCATGTAAAAAGAGAGAGAGCTGGTAATGGAGGAACTGTACTGGGTTTCATCTGTGGATTCTAGAGGCAGTAATTGTTTTAATACCCAATTTAAAAATTTCTTTTTGTGTATAGAAATTCACTTGTGGTATTTCCTTTACTTTTAGTAAAGTCTTACATATTCTAGAAATTGACTTCAGGTATTGAATCACCCAATGTTTGGAGTGAAGAAGCATGGGGAAAGCAGTAGAGGTCAAGATGAGGCTGGTTCTGTCATGTTTGCTTGAAGGATTCAAGCATTTGTATAAATGACTGAATTTTTAAAATAATAGTAGTAAGTAAAGAATAATTTGCTTCATTATTACCTCGATCTCCTCTTTTTTTGAATATGAAAATGCCCTCTTCACAATCCCTCTTATATCCTGTTCTTAATCCCCCCCTTTATTATTAAAACAAGATATCATCTGAAAAGTAGAGTAAAAAAACAAACAAAAACCCATATGAAGAGTGTCTGTAATAAAACACTAATTACGTTTTGATGTATTTTCTCTCACTTTTTTCCTGCGCATCTTACCACGAACATTTTAATGGACCCTCTGCAGTACATTTGTCTTGTGCTCTAATTTCTCCACGGCGTTAAATCGTGAGCATTTCTCTGTTATTAAAATTTTCAGAAACATCATTTTTAATAAGTATTTAATAATTCAACCTGTGACTGTTCCATAATTCATTTAACTATTCTTCTTTTGCGTATTGACAGTGTTTATAATTTTTAATTTTTATGAACAACACCAATATAATCTGTCATACATTAATCTTTGCCCTTATCTTCACTCCCTTGGGGACGGTCTCAAAAGTAGGATAAAGTGTAATATTTTAAAGACTCTTGATGTGTGCTGTTAAATAGTTTTTCAGAAATATTAAACTGATATGAGATAACTCCAACAGAAATAGAGTGCCCATCTCACCACACTCTGGTCAGTGTTAAACATACAAGTATAAGTCATTGCTGTTTTTATTAGTGAACAAAGATATCTCTCACTGCTGTTTTAATTTTCAGTCCAAAGGTCAACATTCAGTTTTTCTTCTGAGACTTTTATGTTCCTGTTCTTTTCTACTCTTCTGATTTTTAGTATGGGGGAAAGGCACTCTGGGTTGGGGGATGGGGTCTGCGGCTCAGCCTTGGTTTTGCAATTGCAGCTGGTTAAAATCAGCTGTTGTTCCTCTGTGGGCCCGTCCCACTTCTCTGCTTTCTGCCGGCTGCGTGGAGCTCACAGCACTGCCAGGTAAGGCTGTTCAGGGAGCTCACCGCACCTTCTCCCCTCCACTTCCTCCTGCAGGGAGCCCCAGAGGCTGAGAGAGGTAGCTTCAGTCTGCAGCATTTTCTCAGATTCCCCTGGGACTCCGCGGTGTTCAGTCTCACAAGATATGGGAGAGGGGCCTTCTGGGTTGGGGATTGGGGGCTGCAGTTCGGCCTCATTTTTGCAACTGGGTCTGGTAAAAATCAACTGTTATTTCTCTGTGGACACATCTGGCTTCTTTGCTTTCTGCGCTAATGACTAGCCCCTGCTGCTGGTTGCGTAGAAGTCCCAGCACTTCCAGGCAGAGTAGTTCAGAGAAGTGGCTGCATCTTCACCCCATCCCTCCTCCTGCAAGGAGCTCAGGCGGCTGCAAGAGGCAGCTTCTTTATTTTTCCCATTCCACCACCTCACGCTCAGGTTTCTGACTTGTGGTAATTCTTATGCACAGATTCCACGCTCAGACATGCTGGTGTGCAGTTTGGGTGTTTTTTGTTCAGTTTTAGATATTCAGCTTCTTGTTGTTTTAAGGGGATTGATCTGAGGACATCTCTCACTCCGCCATGTTTCAGTGGATCTAGCTGTGCTGGATTTTGATATTCATTAGTTCATTAGATTTTCACCATGACACTGTGAGATAGATATTAGTAGCTGCATTTTACAAACCAGGAAGCTGACTCTTAGAAAAAGTTAAATAACTTGTCTCAAATCACACAGCTAAGAATTGGGCCCATAATCATCCGTTTGAAAACTCAACCCCCAACTATATTAGGACCTCTCAGAATGGAATGAAATGAACTAGCCCTCCCAGGAGTTTACTGTTTGGGGGACTATTGCGGCCCCACAAGAGTCATCTGAGCAGCTCTGCACTGCGATGGTGATCAAGACCCATTGGACTTTAGACTCCTTCCCTTCCCTAACTGGACAATACAAGGACCCTGGAGATTTGGGTATTGACCTATGAGCCAAAAAGCCAAGTAGAAGACATTGAATGGTTGGCGTATGCCTAACTGTATGAATTCTGGTCACAAGCTACATCAAGTACATTTATATATTTTGGTCTGGTTGCGCAAGAAGAGGACCATTTAAGGACCCCTTGTCATAGCTCTCACTGAGAAGTCTGAGTGAAAAATCAAATCCATTGATTTTTATGCCTCTTTTAAAATTCCTCTACCACTCACTCACTGTTTCTTCCATCCGAACTACTTCCTCTCTGCTAGACCATAAAACAGAGGCACTTATAAGCTATGTTGAAACTTGAAGAAAAACACAGCATGCATTTTTAAAGCATGTCCCCAAATGAATTTGAAATCAAATCACTCTGAACAATTGTAGTGCTACAAATGTCATTGGATTCTCAATTGCTTTTGATTCGTAAGCTTTTTATTTCCCCAACTGAATTCTAAAAATGATTTTTAATTAGAAAGATACAATGTCTTAAAATTTATTCAGTGATTTATAAAACTAAGAAAAAAAAGAGACAAATACTTCTGGTAGTGAGAAAAAAATCTCAAACTATCAACATGCCAAATATTTATTTTTCTTCTGAAACAATGTTATTGATTTTTAAATAAAGAAACCATTTAGGGCCAAGTTAGGCCATTCAAATTATTATTGCTCTTCCTTGCTAAACTCAGAATAGAAGAATGTATGCATTACAAGTGTTAGCAATTCTAGAAGCAAATGCTTTGCCAATGATACACATCAAATTAAAAATACTCTAGCATAATGGAAAAGGCAGCATTGCTAATTCTGTATCAGTTGCATATTTGGTTATTGTTTGTTTCTTTGTGTTGACCCTTTTTTTAAAAAAATGATGAGATAGATTTAGATCATACTTATCCCCGTCTGCACTGTCTTACTCATCAGTCCCACAGCTTGCTGATGAAATGTGCAAGCAGGGTCAGGGATACTGGTTTCAGAACAGGCAGAATCCAGTTGGGACAGAAAGAGAGGAAATTTCACATTTTGGTTTCACGAACAGAGTATTCTACCTGTAACCCAAAACATCTGTGTCACTTAAATGTTAAAGAGGGAGCCTGTGACCTATGTCTTCAGAATTATTTGGCTCAGGTTAAACTATAAACTATCCCAATTTATATTAGAGGAAAGTAATCATTCAAGATACAAACTTTTTTAAACCTTGTTATAAGCTAGCTATGAGTTAAAGAAGGATTTAATAACTATTCTGTCAAGATGATTGACCAAGTCATGTTGTATAGACTAGAAATTTCCAAAATGAGTTCAGAACAACACAAATTCATTACAATGTTAAAAGATGATACTTAAAAAAATGAGATCTGTGACTCTCTAACTTTGAGAAATGCAGTGTTAAATTCAAGTAAATGAGGTTTTTAGTTAGGATGTCTACACTGGTACAGATATAGACTAAGTAATGACCAAGCCTGTATCTAATCAATCTTTCCTTCATGTTTGAAAGAAAAATTTGTGAGAGCCTCTGTTCAGATACCATTATTGTCTTATGCCAAAAATATAGTATAAACAGGTATAGATTTATTACTAATTTCAAGGGTCTGATCTGTTTGCTCTATTATCAGTTACCTGAGGTCCATTTTAATTTTCCATCTCCTTTTCACTATTTCTGTTTTGTTTTGTTTTGTTTTTAGCAACTTGACATAGTCTATTGTGTAGTGGATTGATCATGCAATTCAAGAGAGAGGAACAGTGAATCACAATTGTTTTTAAAAAGGGTCAAAGTCTAGAGCGATGGAAACTGATGGAGAAGGACCAGGCAACTTAGGAACTTACTACAGTTGGTGAATGTTCTTTCATTAGGCTCTAAAACACTGCTGAATTCCAGTAGTAATTCCGACAAATTATAGTATGTCATTTTCAAATAACATAAAATTATAGGAACTTAAAGTAGTATTAAAGGTGTGTAGAGAGGCTAACTGGAGTCATCTAGACTCTTATAAGAGTCCTCATCCATACAGCATTTTCTATAAAAGTGATGGAGGGATACTTTACCATTTTTGTCACTCATTTACAATCTTATAACTGTGACTCTTCTAAAATCAAACAGGTACCCAGTCTCGAATTGCAGCAGCCGTCATGAGAAACAACAGGATTGGAAGAGCCATACTAAAAAAAGAAAGAGTAACTCTAGGTCTCTTAGTTTTTAATGATTCGAGGAAACTTAGTTAGACTTCCCATCTCCCTGTTTGGCTACAAATGAGTTTAACCTGATTCCTCAGGCACTTTCTCTTTTGTGACTTGACTTCTGGAGAATGAACTCAAATCTTGCCTTCCATAAAGTCAAAACTTATGTTTTTGCTTTAGTCTTTTTGATGAATGAGTAAGTCATGAATCTTTGTCCTGTTTTAATGAACAGATAGATTATCAACAAATGGTGATTTCAGATTGTTTTTTGTGCCTTTATTTTGAATCGAAATTATAACTGACATGTCATTGAGGTAAAATTTATATAGGATGAAATGTACTCATTTTAAGTGTATTATTTGATGAGTTTTGATAAGTGTATCTTCCTGTATAACCTTTGCCCTGGTTGAGATATAGAACATTTCTATACCCCAGAAAGTATCTTTGTACTCTTTCCCCTTCTCCCCTGGCAGATACTATTCTTATTTCTATTATCGTAGATTAGTTTTACCAGTTGTACTTTCATATAGTATGTACATTTTGCAACTTACTTCTTTTGCTCAATATGTTTTTGAGTTATAGATGTTGTTGTATCAGTAGTTAATTCATTTTTTATTGATGAGTAATATTCCATTGTAAGAATATACAGCAATTCTCTTGTTGATAGAAAGGTAGATGGTTTACAGTTTTTTTCCTATTATGAATAAAACATACTTATACAAGTCTTTTCATGGGTGTATGTTTTAATTTTTTGATCCATATTTTAAAATTATTCTTGACTTAATTATATACAATTTAAAAAACATTAAAAAATTTTAAAGTCTTATTTATCACTCTGAGACAGGCACTGTTTTAAGTGCTAAGGATGTAACAGTGAACAAAACAAACTGAATTCTGTTCTTGTGGGGGTCTTTTTCTAGAGAGGAGACTAAAACCAAGCAAGATAAATAAGTAATATATATATAGTCAGTAAGTGTCGTACAGTAAAATAAGGCATAGGGTTAGGGCTTTGGGGGAGCTGGGGACACCATCACGGAGAGGATGGCATTTGAACAAAGACCTGAAAAGAAACAAGAGACAGGCATCCAGATACTGGAGGGAAGAGCATTTCAGGTAGAAAAGAGCGAAGCAAAGCTTTTGAGGTAGGAGTGTACCTGGTGTGTTCAATGTGCATAGGCAAAAGGGGAGGGCTTATATGTAGGATGATATGTCAGTTATCAATTTATTGCCTCTTAGCTCTGAATTCATCCTTTTTGCCAGCTTCGTGAAATTGGATCTGCATCCTTTAAATTTTTTTCCCTTAACAGCTCATACTGAAGCTTTATCAACAGAGGGCACTGAACAGGATTGGAATACTGGTGACAGAGAAATCTGGGGACGAGACATGTGGTTGCAGTTAGCAGTCTGCAGCAAATAGGAGGGGAAAAAGGGATTATGGAGCCCAGTTTTTGAAAAGTAAATATATTGAAGTTCGAGGACTGGTCTTTATTTTGAAGTTATGCCCTTCGTACTTTCTTTGTATCTATGTGCTCCTTTTTTTTTTTTTTTTGAAATTACAGTAATAATAGATAGTAGGGTTTTATAAATCTCTTTTTGGTAAAATTGAAAAATCAGAAGGTATATTTATCTCCCCAAAAGTGAGAGATTATAATCCTCTATAAACCCCAAAGTCTAAAAAATAATGCACACTGTGGCCATTAGTGAAATGCCTTTTGGAGAACTGTAGTTTAAGATGTATTCATTAATTTTGGACTTCACTAATCACTGAGTCCTTGTCCTTGAAGAGTTGATAAAATCCTAAATTCTCCTTGTTCAGAACTTTCCAATTGTATTAAATATTGGAACAGAAGTGCAAATCTGGCTTGGGTTTGTTCATATGATTTGGAGATAATTCAGTAGGAAGAAAAATATCTTTCCTAATTATTCGACATAATATTAGATAATTTGGGGAGGGTGGGAGTGAATGCTACACAGTTGCAAATAAATATGTGAGAAAATAGAGAATGATTCAGAAGGTAAGAAACAGCGTAAGTTTTTGGATCTTTTACAAAACTGCTATTCATCTGTTGATTTAATATTGTTTATTACTTATATATCCTTAGAAGAAGGTTCTCTTAGGATATAACGTTAGGAAAATTTTTACATGTTCCAAAGAACAAACGGCATTCTTTTATCAGATAAAGTGAACTACATAATTTATAATGTTTCTCTTTTAGCCTTAGTTGCCAAGAAGTTCAGTGCTACATGTAACTCTCTGTTGCATTAAATTATCTTCTCAGTGGTTGCTAATAGAAATCTCTCCCTCCTTTTTCTGGTTCTTTGTCTCTCCTTCAGATTTTTAAAAATCGACCTTACATATATGTGTTCTTAAGGTAACCTGTCTCAGTTACTCATAGAGAGTAGGCAAGGTGAAATTATAAACACATCACCGATATATTGAATAGTCCACGTTGTTCATGAAACTCGGTGTTTACACTAAAGGCAAGCACAACACATATTTTGGTACTCCGTGTCAGCATTTGCACACCATCTTAATCCCCATGAGTTTATTTTGAGTAATTCCTTTTTTCTTCACACCAGTAAACAAGTGGCTTAATTTGCTCAGAACAAATAGGTGGTGAGTTCATTGGGTCTCTACTAATCATGTTATGTTTGGATGGAAGAAGCTGGCAACCTGGATGACTGCAGAGTTTGATCCTGGTTTTCAGTGCAATTGTCAGAGGACTTTTCTTTTTCAATGGGAAGCTGTGGTTCAAATTTTACAACTATCAGCAACTCCCTTGCGACTGTGATTCTTGTGTGGGATCAGACTGTTATATTTCCTGCTTTGTTATTTAAATTATTCGGAACAAATGGATTTTTCTGAATTTAGATGTAATATAACTTGATAACATTAAACTTTTTGGGCGTACCAAAGAAAATTTGCTGAAAATTTTGTGGTAAAACTCAGGGGAGAAAACAAGCAGGTTAAAATTTTGACTATCATGTTCTATGTTAAATGACTTGTGCAAGTTATTTAATCTCTCCCTGCTTCTGTTTCCTCATCTATAAAATGGCAAAATAAGAATATTTGTGTGGAGAATAAATGATATATAGTAGTGTAGATAAAGTATTATATGTAAATGACATATATATTCAGTACTCTTCCCCATCCGTGGTCTCATTTTCTGTGTTTTATTTATATATGATCAACTGTGTTCTGAAAATATTAAGTGGAAAACTTCAGAAATAAACAATTTATAAGTTTTAAATTGCACACTATTTTGAGTAGCGTAATGAAATCTCCTGCCACCTTGCTCCATCCTACCCACGGATACATCACCCTTTTGGCATATCCATGCTGTATATGCTCCCTGCCCATTAGTCACTGTCTCGATGATTAGGTAAGTTACCAGAGAGAGAAAGAGAGGTAGAAAGAGAGAGAGAAAGAGAGAGACCATATTCACATAATTTTTTATTAGAGTATATTGTTATAATTTTTCTACTTTATTATTAGTTATTGTTGTTAAATGCTTACTGTGCCTAATTTACAAATTAAACTTTATCATAGGCATGTATAGGAAAAAACAAAGTGTGTGATGTATAGATATGTATAGCTATGTATGGTTTGGTACTACGTCCAGTTTCAGGCATCCACTGGGTCTTGGAATGTATCCTTCATGGACAAGAGGAGACTACTGTGTGTGTGTGTGTGTACACACACACACACACACACACACACACACACATATATAAAGAATATATATACAAATATATGAAAGATAGTAACATATGTAAAATATGATGTATAAAAGATGTATAATATTGTATGTAAAGCACTTATGATGGTCTCTTGAAAGAGTTAGCTATTATTAATATTTTAGAACTATAGAAGCAGAATTATATAAATTATATATAAAAAGCATTATAAACAGATATTTCAAAAAATTACTTTCCAAATATGTTACACACAATTTCATTTAAAGGGCAGTAGTTATGATTTAAAAAAGGTGTAAAAATCTTCTAATCACAAATGATTACTTCTTATTATTTAAATTGTGACACACTTCAAGTTCCTTGCAGTCAGTTGAAGTGGAGTCTTGGGGTGGCCTGGGCCTTTTGCTGAGCTGCCCCAGGCCTGGTGCTGGTGGCAGCTGGTCTTGGTATGCAACATGACCTCTCCCACGTGCTTTCATGTTCAGTATAGACAGCAACCAACCACAGATAGTTTTGTAGCTCCTACCAGTTAGTCCTGGACCTGTCACAGGTAGTAGCTGACCTTCACTTGCATGGGAGCTCCAGAACCAACATACCCAGTGGCTGGCATTAGACCTCAACAGAGCACCACATAATTAACCCCACTAGTGGTACACCAAAAAGATGGTCTCAACAGGCACATGAGCTCACTGCATATAATCTCACCTCCATGGGTTCAGCCCCCACAGAGCAGCTCCTATGCTATGGGCATGGCCAATCCTCACAGCCAGTCAGCCTAGGAATCAATCCCACCTGCTGATGTGCCAACAGCAATCAAGGCTCAACTATAACAAAAAGATGCACATAACCCCCACAGGGGACACTCCTGGAACACCTGGCAATGGTGATCAGGGAGATTGCATCACTGAGCTACATAGGGTACCTTCTATATAAGACTGGAAGACATAGCAGATCTACTTAATACATAGAAATGAACACAGACAGGCAGCTAAAATGAGAAAATGAAAAATGTGTCCCAAATGAGAGAACAGGAGAAAACTTCAGAAAAAGAACTAAATGAAGTGGAGGCAAGCATCCTATAAGATAGAGTTCAAAACACTGGTTATAAGGATGTTTGATGAACTTAGGGGAAGAATAGATGATTTCAGCGAGGACTTCAACAAAGAATAAGAATAACAAAAGCATAGAAACCATAAAAACAGAACTATTTAGAAATAAAGAATATGAAAACTGAAATAAAGAATACACTAGAAGGAATCGATAAAATATTAGATAAAGCAGAAGATCGAATTAACAATTTGGAAGACAAGGTAGCAGAATATACTCAATCAAAAAAGCAAAAAGAAAAGAAAAAAATGAGAATAGTCTAAGGGACCTCGGAGAGAACATCAAGCATAACAATATTTGCATCATATGGGTACCAGAAGGATAACAGAAAAAGCAAGGGATTGAGAACCTCTTTGAGGAAATAATGATCCAAAACTTCCCTAACCTGGTGAAGGAAATAGACACACAAGTCCAGGAAGTGCAGAGATTCCCAAATAAACTGAATCCAAACATACCTACACCAAGACACATCATAATTAAAATGGCAAAGGTTAGAGACAAAGGGAGAGTTCTAAAAGCAGCAAGAGAAAGTCAGCTAGTTGGTTATAAGGGTACTCCCATAATAATGTTAGCTGATTTCTCAACAGAAGCTTTGCAGGCCAGAAGGGATTGGCACAAAATATTCAAAGTAATAAAATATTCAAAGCAAGGACCTACAACCAAGACTACTCTACCCAGAAAGGCTATCAATTAAAATTGAAGATGAAATAAAGAGCTTCCCAGACAGGAAAAAGCTAAAGGAAGTCACCATCACCAAGCCAGTATTACAAGAAATGTTGAAGAGACTTCTTTAAGAAGAAGAAAGGGGAGAAAAAAAACACGTAAATATGAATAATAAAATGACTATAACTCTGTACCTATCAATAATCACTTTACATGTAAATGAATTAAATACTCCAATCAAAAGACATAAGGCAGCCTAATGGATCAGAAAACGAGACCCATACGTATGCTCTCTACAAGAGACCCACTTCAGATTGAAAGACACACACAGACTGAAAGTAAAAAGATAGAAAAAGATATTTTATGTAAATGGAATGAAAAAAAAAAGCGAGGGTAGCAATACTTACATCAGACAAAATAAACTTAAAACAAAAGCTATAATAAGAGAATAGAAAAAATTACATAGAAATAAAGAGATCAATCCAACAAAAGGACATAACCCTAGTTAATATTCATGCACCAAACATAAAAGCAACTAAATATGTAAAGGAAATATCGACCATCATAAAGGAAGAGAACAACGGTAATACAGTAATAAAGTAGTAGGAGAGTTTAACACTCACTGACACCAATGGGCAGATCTTCCAAAAAGAAAATCAAAAAGGAAATAGTGGTCTTAAATAGCACAATAGACCAGATAGACTTAATTGATGTTTTTGAGCATATCACCCCAGCAGAATATACATTCTTTTCAAGTGCACATAGAACATTTTCCAAGATAGACCACATGTTAGTCCACAAAACAAGTCAAAGTAAATTTAAGAATATAGAAATCATATCAAATGTCTTCTCCAATCACAATAATATGAAACTAGAACTCAGCAGAGGGAACATAATAAAAGCCATATCTGACAAACCCACAGCTAACATCATACTCAGTGAAGAAAAGCTAAAAGCCTTTTCCTTAAGATCAGGAACAAGACAAGGATATCCACTTTTGCCACTTTTCAACATAGTATTGGAAGTCTTAGGAACAGAAATCAGATAAGAAAAAGAAATAAAAGTCATCCAAATTTTTTAAAAAAGAAGTAAAATTGTCCTTATTTGCAGATGACATATACTATATGTAGATGACATAATACTAGATTCCACCAAAGAACTGTTAGAACTAATAAATAAATTCAGTAAAGTAGCAGGATACACAATTAATATTCAGAAATTGGTGCATTCTTATAGACCAAAAATGAACTATCAAAAAGAAAAGAAAAGAAAAGCCTATTTATAATTACATCAATAACAATAAAATACCTAGGAATAAATGCGATCAAGGAAGTAAAAAACCTGTATTCAGAATTTTGTAAGTTGTTGAAGATAGAAATTGAAGAACATACAAATAAATGGAAGCATATACCATACTCATGAGTAGGAAGAATTAACATTATTCAAATGTCCATACTACACAAAGCAATCTACAGATTGAACGCAATTTCTATCAAAACACCAATGTCATTTTTCACAGAACTAGAACAAATAATCCTGAAATTTATATGGAACCATGAAAAACCATGATTAGCCACAGCAATCTCGAGAAAGAAGAACAAAGTTGGAGGAATCACACTACTAATTCAAATTATACTACAAGTCTATAGTAATCAAAACAGCATGGTGCTGGCATAAAAACAGAGACATAGATCAATGGAACAGAATAGAGAGCTCAGAAATAAACCTAAACTTATATGGTCATTTAATCTATGACAAAGGGTGCAAGAATATACAATGGGGTGAAGACAGCTTATTTAATGAGTGGTATTGGGAAACTGTACAGATACATGCAAAAAAAAATGATACTGGACACCTTCTTATACCATATACAAGAATAAACTCAAAATAGATTAAAGATTGAAACTTAAGATCCAAAACCATAAAACTTTTAGAAAAAAACATAGGCTGTAAACTCTCTGACATTGTTCTTAGTAATATTTTTTTCCTGTTATATTTTCTTGGGCAAGGAAAACAAAAGAAAAAATAAACAAATGGGATATATCAAACTAAAATGCTTTTGCACAGCAAAGGAAACTATCAACAAAATGGAAAGACTTACCTACTGAATTGGACAAGATACTTGCCAATGATACATCAGATAAGGGGGTTAATATCCAAAATTTATAAAGAACTCATACACGTTAATACCAAAAAAATAAACAATCCAATTAAAAAATGGGCTAAGGACCTGAACAGGCATCTCTCCAAAGAGTACATACAGGTGGCCGATTGACATATGAAAAGTTGTCAAGGTAAGTAATGATCAGAGAAATGCAAATTAAAACCACAATGAGATGTCACCTCATTGTGGCTATCATCAATAAATCAAAAAACAACAAGTGTTTGTAAGAATGTGAAGAAGAGGAAATCCTCATGTGCAATTGGTGTGATTGCATATTGGTGCAGCCACTATGGAATGCAGTCTGGACATTCCTCCAAAAATTAAAAATAGAACTACCTTATGACCCAGCAATTGCATTTCTGGGTATTTACCCAAAGAAAACCAAAACATTAATTCAAAAATATATATGCATCCCTGTGTTCACTGCAGCACTTATTTACATTTACAATAGCCAAGATATGGAAGCAACTGATGTGCCCATCAATAAATGATTGGATAAAGAAGGGGTGATACATATATACAATGGACTACTAGCCTGTCATAAAATAATGAAATCTTAACATTTGCAATGACATAGATGAACCTAGAGTATTATGTTAAGTGAAATAAGCCAGAGAGAGACAAATACCATATGATTTCACTTATATGTGGAATCTAAGGAACAAAATAAATGAACAAACAAAATGAAAACAGACTCATAGATACAGAGAACACACTGGTGATTGCTGGATGGGAGAAAAGTTTGGGTGGCTGGGTAAAAATGGTAAAGCCATTAAGAAGCACAATTAGTAGTTACAAAGTAGTCAAAGAGATGCAAAGTAGGGAATATAGCCAATAATATTGTGATAACTATGTAGAGTGCCAGATGGGTACTAGATTAATTGGGGTAACCACTTTGAAAATTATATAAATGTCTAACCATTATGCTGTACACCTGAAACCAGTGTACAATAATATTGAATGTCAACTTTAATTGCAAAATAATAAATAAATAAATAAATAAATAAATAGAAGTGCATTCATTCATTTTTGTGTTCTCTACTTGACTGGAGCATTTATTGAACATCAGATGTTCAGTAAATTATGACCCCAAATAACCTGAATTCTTACTAGCTGCTATTCAAAGGCTATATTTACTAAGTACCATGATGTTCCAGGCACTGGGAATACAAAGATAAATAAAACATGGATTCTGCATGAAAAAGAAGCACACCCTATTCAAGGAGGCAGACATGTAAAGACACAACAGCATCCTCAGGGAGGTAGTTTGTGTGAGAAATGTGCAGGGGCCTGGGAGCACCTAGCGGGCACTGAGACAACTGGGGAAGGGGTATCAGAGGTTGTTTTCCTGGTAGTGTGATCTTGCATCTGCACCTTCCCTTTGCTCTGTGTTTTAGATTTATGATCTAAAGTCATTGAACGAGGCAAGGAAAAAACCAAGTATTTGTAGGGCCAAATTATTCTTTAAAAATCTCTTATTTGTCCATTAAGTCTATGCAGAATAAATCCTATACAGATACACATCTGTGCACATGTAAAATATCTTTGGTAATGTACGGCATATTATAATTAGTACATAAGTAATATTTTACAGTATTTTTGTTTTAAAATTAGTATTATTGCTGAGATTATATCATTTAATTCAGGTAACCTACATGTACAAACGATGAGACTCTGCTGATATTGGCTAATGAAAGATATTGTCCTGTCATGACATTTGTGACCCTAGTTTGAGAATGTTTCAATAAATAAAGCAACAATGGGAAAAATATACTTATTCTTAAAAATGGAAGGCATTTTCATAAAATAGTGTGAATATGAGAGACAATAAAATTCACTCACCAATGTGTGGGCTATAGCATAGATAAGTGTCTATTTTTATGTGATAGATTTTCTGTCAAGTAACCAAGATACATCATTATCTTTCTATGTCTGTGATATTATGAGTCTAAGAAGACATAAATATAGCAGGCACATATCTAAGCTGTGAACACCAAAACACTGAGATGATATTTCATCAACAATAAAGAATATTTAAAATGAATGTTTCTATAGTGGATTTAGAAAGTTCTTAAAGTGTTGTCATGAGAAAAAAGAAAGAGCTAATATATGTGAAAAAATTCAAAAGTTAACACCTTCCCAGCAGGTTATTTTTCCAGAGAGGAGGCCCAAAGTCTAAATTGTAAGAATAAAACCTGCTTTTCTTATACGATCAATGTTATAATATAGAACTATGATTCTGAGTAAGGGCCTGGTTCTCAATTGTTTATAAAAATGCTCCCCCAAGATTATACAAATGCCTGTACAAATCAATAATTTTAAGCCATTTATAAAATTGTCCAGCTATCACAAAAATTCAGTTTTAGAGCATAGCCATCATCCTTCCCCCAATTCCTTCAAGCTATTTTCAGTATATTCTAGGATCTTTGAATTTCCATGTAAATTCAGCTCACCAGTTTCTAAAATGTTATCTTGGGATTTTGTAACATCTAGAAATCAATTAGGGAAGAATTGCCATTTTAACAATAATATTTTCCCTTTGCTCCTGTAGCACATCACTGCGAACTTAGTGGTTTAAAACAACACAAACATATTACCTGATAGTTCTGGGACTGAGCAGTCCAAAGTCAGTTTTACTGGGCTAATGTCAAGGTGGTGGCGGATGTGGTCCCCTGGGAGTCAGGCCTAGTTGTAGAACCTGGTGGCTTGGAAAATGTGGTCACCAAGGACACTAGAGAGCTGCATTATTTGGTAACAGGAAGGCAAATCATAACCCTGGGAATATAAGAAGAGCAACAATTTGAGGAGCCAAGCAGGTACAGCTTTGGAAACATGTGGAACTTCACTCCATAGCCTGCTGTACAGAGGGAGAAGATCCCTCTGAGGAATGACTCAGAGGTCTAAAAGAAATGAGGGATTTGTAGTAGCAAGCATAATCATTAAAAACCAAATTATTTGAAATCAGAAAGCCTCAAGAAGTAGTATGGCCTTAGTGGGAAAGGTTTGGGGGTGGAATCAGATAGCTGTGGGTTTATTCATTAAAAAGTGTGTGCTAATGAAATAATATAGCTTTCAGCACCAAGTAGGTCACATAAGCCCTATACTTTATTATTTTTCCATTTGCACCATCAGGCTCATCTAGCACCTGGATATTATGCAAAGTGAACCTGAGTTCACTGTAGAAAAGTCAACCCTTCCCTGAATTTCACTTTCCTTCCTTTGAAATTGACCACAGTTCTACTTCCCAGGGTTAAATCTTCCAAGTGTTAACTTTCAACGTAAACAAACTCAACATGCCATAGAGAACTGACTTTTTCTCCAATTCCGAAGTTCCCAAACTTTCTGATTCAGTATCTGTGATATGAGAGAGATTTACTCTTTTTTTTAAAAAAAAAAAAAAAAAAAAAAAAGGAAAATCACAAAAATTTTTTTCCAGGTGACATTATCCCATTCTATGATGCGGAACTTTGGGGCTGGCTTCAAGTATCCATTTGTCTTGGCAGTTAGCTAATCCAAATTACATTGAGAAGAAAATCTTCACTTGATAGGAAGAGAGATCATCTTCTATTAAGTACAAATTCTTAGAGGCAATTCAGTTCTATTATGAGGATTTTAATTCTACTCTACTAATGCAGAGGGGTAAAACATATGGCACAGCACTCTAACTATGAAATGATCTGACTGTACTACTCCATGTATTTGCCTAATACCCCAAATCACTACCTCCTAATATTCATCAAAGTCCCACAGACAATAAGTAGTGTAATTGTTTCTCTAGGTCAGCAGTTCTAAAACTTTCTGGAGTCATGGACTGTTTCAAACTTTTGCCTAAAGCTACAGATTTCTACACCAGGAAAAATTTCTATAAACTAGTATATATAATATTTTTCAATCAATATAAGTTGTTACACTAGAATTTGATTTCCTTCACATGGACAGAATAGAAAAATTTTGCCCAGAAAGAATTAAATCTCTCATTCTCATGTTTCATATAGATATCATTGAATATTTGTTGAAAAGTGTCCAAAAATACAAACAAAATTAGAAGTAGAATTTAATTCTGAAGGTTTATGTTAGAATCAATGAGGTTGTTAATTGACCTGTATTGAGAAGTTGAAAATGGTAGAATGGTCTTGAATATATATGACTTTGACCCAAAAACTTTGCAATTTTTCATTTTAAAAGCTGAACATTTTTAGAAATGTATATGGCATCAAGAGTTCCCTTTGCTAGACAAGAACAAACTTATGTTGGGCCCTTGATTTCCCTCATGGTTCTTCCAGTTGAACTCACAGTACATCATTTTCTTTGTCTTGAGTCACTGAGGTCAGCTTTGTTTGTGTCTGCATTATTGAAGTTGTCTATCTCATCAAGGAAAGGATATCTTCTGAATCTGTATTTTAAAATTTTAAGAAAATCTGAGCAGAAGTATTTTTCTGTGGTGTTTGATAGTGTCTTCAGATTTCTGCCTATACCTAACTCTCTAAGGCTTTATCTAAATCTCTCTGTTTACAGAAGTACCTCCTCTAGCTTTAAAAAGTTAGCTTAGTCTTCAATGTCTAATTTTATCTTCCAGAGTGGCAAAAAATAATAATAGCTTAATAATAACAAACAGTTTTGTTTTCTTCATTTGTTTTTACCAGCATCCATAAGGGGAACTGTAAAGTCTCAGGTGGAAAGATTTCACTCTTGCCTATGGCCAAAAATATTGCTAAGAAAATAAAATCATGAATGAATCATGAATGAATACTTTCCTGTCAGATTATACTAAGCAGGCTTTCGTTTTCTCTTGCAAGAGGCTAAAATTTCCCTCTGATGCTTCAATCAACCCTTTCAAGACTTGCCCTAGAGAAAACCAGTGAACTTCTGTCTAGTAGAAAGTATTTCTCTTTTGCTCTTATTTCTTAACAAAATCATTTTGAAAATGAGGTGAACAAAGGCCCTGGGTTTGATGAAACTGAGCACTTACTTTAGGTAGATGATGACAGAACTTTCAGGTTCATTGGCAGAGTCTCTGAGAGAAATGTAGACTGATGAGGACAGCGATGAGTCATGATGACATATGGAGTCTCTTTGTTCATCAAAGCAGCAAACCAGATGTGTTACCAAGTCCTGCAAGGGCTCCATCTGTGCCCAGAATATCAAGAATATTCTCATGGGGAAGTTTTTTGGCAAGAAACGTCATCATTTTGAAGACAGTGAGGACCTTTGAAGTTTCAAAACAAGGCTCAGGAAGGGATAATTCCTCTTTGAAGTATAGGCAGCATCTAGAGGCTAAAAATAAATTGTGGAATGCAGTGGTTTCACCAGTTGCATGTTGAAAGGAAAGAATGAATAGTTGCCAATTCTTCTATGATGCACTTAAAAATATGAGAAGAATTTGGAGGTAGATGATGTCACTTGAATTGCATACTGCTTCAGTTTTCTTTCTCTGTTACAAGTCACACAGCAAGCACAACTGTTTCCAAGGCACATGGATTAACCAAGGCTCCTCCAGTTGTGCTTGGTAATGTGATAAGCAACTGTATTCAATACTTCAAAACAGATTTTGTGATGCTTCAAAGCAAGGTTTTGTGTTTGGAAAACTTTCAAGATTTATTATATTCCTAAGCCTTTTTCTTAAAAAAAAAAAAAAATCCTCACCGTTGGGCTAATAAACGTTCTCCTTTGGCATTGTTAGCTACAGCAAATTTGGTTGTGAACACCAAATCAGATCATATTGGTATTATCGTAACTCCTTTTCTTGAATCTTTTCCAATTTAATCCAGAGCTCACATAAACATAGAAAGGTGTCCATAACCATAGATATCAGGGCATGTGCAATAGAAATCATGAGAAATCATTACATGCTTTAAGATTCTGAGCATATACAATAATAGCCCATGCCAACTCACATTTATTTAGAATGAAACAATACATCAAGTAATAAACCAACATTAAAATGTACATTTTGAACAAAGATCATTGTAAAATAGTAATACATTGAAATGAAAAAAAAATGTGTTAATGGCAACAACACACTAAACATTCAGAACCATTGTATATAACATAAACCAAAAAGAACCAGAGGGAAAACCCACAAAAGCCAACTGAAATAAAGAAAACAGAAGTACAAGGCTAAGGAAGCAATGGAAACACTGAGCTACGAGAAAGCAAAATATAAAGTAGCTATAAAAAGACTCAGATTTCAATAATCTCCCTAAATGTAAATGGATTGAACTCACCAATAAAAAGGCATGGAGTTTCAGAATGAATCAAAAACCAAAAACCAACCATATGCCACCTCCAGGAGACACATCTCAGCTGCAAAGACAAATATAGACTCAAAGTGAAAGGGTGGAAAATGATATTTCAAGCAAATGGCATTCAGAAAAAAGCAGGAGTGGTGGTACTAATATCAGACGAAATAGACTTCAAAATAAAAAAAAAATAAAGGAAGATACTGAGGGACACTTCATAAGGATAAAGGGAATCATGCACCTAGAAAATAGAACACTTATTAATATCTATGCTCCCAATTAAGGAGCCCTGAAATATGTAAAGCAATTACTAACACAACTAAAGAGAGAAACAGACCAAAACACTATCATACTAGGAGACCTAAATATGCCACTGTTGGATATGGACAGATCATCCAAACAGAAAATTAATAAGGAAATAACATACTTAAATGGCACATTAGACCAACTGGACATAATTGACATATATAGAGCCTTTCATCCCAAAACATCTGCTTATACATTCTTCTCTAGTGCACATGGAACACTGGTAAGGATTGACCACATACTAGGACACAGATAGCCTCAACAAATATAAGAATGTTGAAATCATACCGACCATATTCTCTGATCATAATGCTTTGAAACTAGAGATCGACTGCAGAGAGAAACCAGGAAGAACCACAAATACATGGAGATTAAACAGCATGTTACTGAAAAATAACTGGGTCACAGAAAAAATAAAAAGAGAGATTGAGAGATACAAAGAAATGAATGATAATGTTAGTACAACATATCAAAACCTTTGGAACACAGCAAAGGCAGTAATAAGAGGAAAGTTCATATCATTACAGGCCTATCTCCGAAAGCAAGAACAAGCCCAAATAAACAACCTAATTCTTTATTTAAAAAAAAAAAAAACTAGAAAAGGAAGAACGAATGAGGCCTAACGTCAGCAAAAGAAAAGAAACCATTAAAATTAGAGCAGAAATCAATGAAATTGAAAACAAAACAAAATAAGTAAATAAATACAACAAAGAGCTGGTTCTTTGAGAAGGTTAATAAAATTGACAAACCCCTAGCCAGACTCAGTAAAGAAAAAAGACAAAGGACACAACTAAACAAAATCAGGGATGAAAGAGGGGAAATTACGACTGATGTCGCAGAAATACAAAGGATCATGCAAGAATACTATGAAAAAGTATACAATACCAAATTTAATAACCTAGAAGAAAAATACAACCTTCCTAGACTGAATCAAGAAGAACAGGAAAATCTAAATTGACCAATCAGCAGTATGGAAATTGAAACAATCATCAAAACCTACCAAAATGTAAAAGTCCAGGACCAAATGGTTTCACCAAAGAATTCTACCAAACATTCCAAGAAGATTTAATACCTATTCTCCTCAACTCTTCCAAAAAATCAAAGAGGAGGCAATACTTCCCAACTCATTTTATGAGACCAATATTACTCTGATACAAAAATCTGGTAAAGATAACACAAAAAAGGAAAACTACAGACCAATATCTCTCATGAATACA
The DNA here is from genome assembly GCF_014176215.1 of Rousettus aegyptiacus. Taxonomy (NCBI): domain Eukaryota; kingdom Metazoa; phylum Chordata; class Mammalia; order Chiroptera; family Pteropodidae; genus Rousettus; species Rousettus aegyptiacus. The sequence continues at coordinate 60,816,089 of NW_023416306.1, read as the reverse complement.
GATGTGAAAATCCTAAATAAGATACTAGTGAACCAAATACAGCAACATATTAAAAAGATTATACACCACATTAAAAAGATTATACACCATGATTAAGTAGATTTCATCCTGGAGGCACAGGGATGGTTCAACATATGCAAATCAATTAATGTGATACACCACATAAACAAATTAAAAAATAAAAATCATATGATCATATCGATAGATGCAGAAAAAGCCTACAACGAGATATGGCATCCATTTATGATTAAAACTCTTAACAAAATTGGTATAGAAGAAAAGTACCTTAACATAATAAAGGCCGTCTATGACAAATCCTCAGCCAACATTATTCTTAATGGGGAAAACCTAAAAACCTTCCCTCTAAGATCAGGAACAATGCAAGGCTGTCCACTATCACCACTGTTATTCAATATAACATTGGAGGGCCTAGTGAGTGCAATCAGGCAAGAGAAAGATATAAAAGGCATCCAAATAGGAAACGAGGAAGTCAAACTGTCACTATTTGTGGATGACATGATTCTCTATACAGAAAATCCTAAAGACAATAATCAAATACAGTAAAGTCTCTGGATATAAAATCAAGGTTCAAAAATCCATAGCGTTCCTATACTCTAATAGTGAAACATCAGAAAAAGAAGTGGAAAAAATAATTCCTTTTGCAGTTACAACCAAAAGAACAAAATACCTAGGAATAAATCTATCAAAATATGTGAAGGAGCTATATAATGAAAACTACAAGACCCGATTAAAAAAAAGAAAGAAAGAAGATACAAAGAAATGGAAAGATATTGCATGTTCTTAGATTGGAAGAATCAACATAGTTAAAATGAACATATTACCTAAAGTATTATACAGATTTAATGTAATCCCAATCGAAATCCCATCAACATTTTTTAAAGAAATTGAACAAAAAATCATCAGATTTGTATGGAAGCACAGAAGACCCCAAATTGTCAAAGCTATTCTGAGAGGAAAGAATGAGGCTGGAGGCATCACTCTGCCCGACTTCAAATTATAGTACAAAGCGACAGTAATCGAAATGACACGGTATTGCCTGCAAAACAGACACATTAACCAGTGGAACAGAATTGAGAGTCCAGAAGTAAACCCATATTTATATGGGTAAATAATTTTCTACAAAAAAGCCAAAACATACAGTGGAGAAAGAAAAGCCTTTTCAATAAATGGTGCTGGGAAAACAGGAAAGCCACCTGCAAAAGAATGAAATTAGACTGTTGTCTATCATCACATACCACAATTAACTCAAAATGGATTAAGGACATAAACAATAAAATGCATAGAAGAAAACATAGGAACGAAACTCAAGAACCTTGGACTTAAATAGGATTTTATGAATTTGACCTCAAAGACAAAGGAAGTAAAAGCAAAAATAAATGAGTGGGACTACATCAAACCAAAAATCTTCTGCTCAGCAAAAGAAACCATGAACAAGGTAAAGAAACAACCATCCGATTGGGAAAATATATTTGTAAGCAACATCTCCAATAAGGGAATAATATCCAAAATATACAAAGAACTCATATGACTTAATAACAACAACAACAACAACAAAAACCAAACAGACACTTCTCCCTAGAGAACATACAAAGAGCCAACAAATATTCGAAAAGATGTTCAACATCGCCATTAGGGAAATGCAAATCAAAACCACAATGAGATACTATCTCACACCTGTTAGAATAGCTATAATCAACAAGACAAATAATAACAAATGTTGAAGAAGATGTGGAGAAAAAGGAACCCTCATACGCAGTTTGTGAGACTACACATTGGTACAGGCACCATGGAAAACAGTATAAAGCTTCCTCAAGAAACTAGGAATTGATCTACCATATGATCCAGCAATCCCTCTACTGGGTATTTACCCCAAAGACTTGAAAACCCATATCTGAAAAGATTTTTGCAACAGAAGTATCCTATGATAGATGATTGACTAAAGAACTATGGTACATATATACAATAGAATATTACTCAGCCATAAGAAGAGATGAAATATTTCCATTTGCAACAACATGGATGGACCTCGAGTTAATCATGCTAAGTGAAATAAGCCAGATAGAAAAAGTTGAAAATCATAATATCACTTATCTGTGTGATATAAACCTAACAGCAACAAATGAACAAGACAAACAGAGACTCAGGGACATGGACAATGGACTAGTGGTTACCTGAGGGGGGCAGGCAGAGAGGGAGAGGTAGACAGGGTAAAAGGAGTCTAATATAGGGTATAGGGGGAGGGTGAAGTGGGTAAAGGGGATCAAATATATGTTGGCTGAAGGAAACTGGACTTTGGGTGGTAATCACACAATAGAATATATAGATGTCAAATTATAATGTACACCTGAAAATTATATAATTGTATTAACCAATGTTACCCCAATAAACAATAAAAAAAAAATTTAAGTTAAAAATCCAGCACAATGCCTCATGACAAGTAAACACATAAAAAGTGTTATTGTAAAAAAGTTTATTAATTAATTTAGACCTCAGATTCCTGAGGGAGTCTCAAAAAGAACTTACTTTTTTTCTAGAGCAAAGATGTCTTGGCTCCTGAGGCAAATTACAGTGACTAGCAGATTTATTTTAGCCATAAAACCCAATATCTAAGATAGATCATATTACTGGGTTCTGCTGACAGCAGCCTCGAGGCCTCCACAGCAGTCTTAGAGTGGTGAGTTGGCGCTCTGTTGGAAAAATGGGACAGACTCCATCATAGACCCACTTCTTTATCACCCATCTGCTCTGTCCCCTGGATCGCCAAGGAAGCCAATTAGGCCAATATTATCCTGAGTTGTGTTTATTTTCTCTCCTTAGATCAAATTAACATATAATGTATTGAGGCTATGGAAAATCCAGATACAATAGAACTCCAAACTTTAAGTAATAAAAGTCAAAGGAAAAGAATAGTTATACCAGAAAAAAATAAAGTAATAAATAAGTAATAATAATTTTAGGAGAGAGGGGAAGAAAGGAGGGCAGGAGGACAAGAAGACAAATCCTAAGTTTTCTAACAGCCAAGGCAATGTGGGGAAAAGTGAAGGTTTAAGTTCCATTCTCTGTTTAAAAGACATTGACCAAATCATCAGAGGAGACAAACATTTTTCTGGACTCATGCTCCGAGATTCATTTATCAGGTAAATGTCAAAACAAGAAATATTGTACAATATATGGGTCTTTAATAGCAAGTTTGGAGTTATTTTTTCAATCAAATAATATTCTATATTGTATAGCTGGCTCTTCTTTGTCCCTACTGAGTTTTAATTAAAAGCGAAAGACGTCATAACTGTTACTCTATAAATCTTAGTGTTGTGGAGAGGTGGTTCAGGTTCACATGAAGATAGTCAAAGAAAGAGCTGGAATTCACGGTCTTGTAGGGGATGAAGCTGTTCAAGATGAAGGGATTAAAATAGAGGATAATAAAGAATTGCAAAGCCAAAAAATTGGAAGCGTCATCATTTTAGAAGTTGAAATACCTTGCCAATTCATAAGCCAGATAATAAAAGCATCTAATTCTAAAAGATTTTCTAGGAATTGTGCATATGATAGAATCAAGGATAGGAATGGGAGAGAGGAGTAAGAGAACACAAACTGAAGAAATATAATGAGTGCTTGTGACAGGCGAGGCCTTCTGCTGGATGCTTTTCAACAGTGAATTATTTAAGCTTCACAACCGTCCAGCATAGTCTTATAGTCTCTGAGCAGTGGAGCCCAGTGTCAAACACGTTTGTGCTCCAACCCGGGCTCTCTGCACTTCTTCAAGTGAAAGTGACTCTACAGGCTGCCCAGGAGGTGAGTCATGAGAGAAAGAGGGTAGAGCTAGAAAGAAAGTGGTATAGAGGGAAAAGAACGCTATAAACCCTTATATCCTGTAAGTTTCAGGTACACAAAGAATGCGTGGTCTCTAACATGAGAGTTTTACGGGGAAAGTCAGATTTCAGTTTCTGCATAGAAACCAAAAAAAGTGGGAAAAGAATGGAAGATGAAAAGAGAGGGTAAATAAAAGAGAAGAGTAGACAGTGTGGGGATTAGCTGACAGGAGGAGAGCACTGGAGGTCCAATAGTGATTCAGAAGGAAAATCATTGAATGTGTTAAAATAACCCCGCCCAGACTGCCAATAGAATGTTGTTGTAGCGCCAAGGCTTCTCGAGTCTAGAGTTTCTTGCGAGTCTCTGGAGTCCTAGTCCCTGGCCGCAGATCCTCTCCTCTGTTTAATCTTTTCCTGCCCCACCGACCTTCAGCAAAGCAGTGGTTCTGGGTTAGCTGCCAGCATCCCCTTCCTTCCATACACTCAGTCCCTCAGGCAATGTGGTTATTTCATGACACATGCTCACTTTTTAAAAATTTTTTGCATCTGTCCAATCTGTACACTTCAACTAGATTTTATCCAGTTTTTAAAATTTGTGAGGCAAAACTGAAGGCAGGGATAAGATATGATTTGCCCAACTTTCATGTAAATCTAGATACGAGCCCCTCTCATTCATTAATTCACATTTAGAATTCTAGGAAAACAACCCAATTTCCTGTTTTTTAAAAGCTTAATTCATATTCTGCTTTTAGGGGATAAGTAAAGCCATTTACCAAAGTGCCTCTATTTCTACTTGTAATTGAATCATCCTAGGACCATTTGTGCATTAAAAAAATAATAATGATCATTATAAAGCAGGCTGGGGTTGTTAAAAATTAATCCCTTGCTGCTTTCTGTCATGAAAGACATTGAGGAGACTTGTATAGAAAAAGGACATGCACATGTAGGAATTGTTCAGATGAAACTTGGTTTGTAGAGGAAAGGGCGTAGGCCGACAGAAATAGTCTAAACATAGGTGATTCCAGGGTTCATAGAGTCTTCTGGAGAAGGGTGCTTAACTTTCGATAGAAAATTCTAAGTATGTAACTTCTCACCTAACTAATGAGCAAAAGAGGTATCTTAGGGGACAAGAGTGAGGAACTAGAAAATATTCCATTCTCTTAATCATAAGACAGAGATTTAAGAGCTTTTTGAAGTTTGTTTGATTTGGGGAAGAGGGAGGAGGAAAGTAGAAGGGTAAGAAAACAAAATGATTCCACATTAAATGTGTATGCTGAATGTAAACCATACTCCCATTTCAGAAATGTCAAGACATGAATATCTGTATCTTAGAATCAAGGAAATATCTTAGAATGAAAGTAATAAAGCTAATCATCTTTTTAAAAATAGTACTGGTAGGTATTTGCTCTTCCTTCATGGTCATTTGAATGTTTTGAATGTCTCTAACTATATATAACTTTTCAGAGCAACGTTAGTTTGGCATTCTCAGGAAGAAAGCACTCCTGTGGACTCAGAGAATTTCCAACATGTTCATCCAAGTTATCTTAGATCTAGAACAGTGACACACTTGAGGTGGAGTCAAACAGCTAATTTGACTAAAATATTGGACCTGATTAGAGCCACATATATTAACCTTGCCAAGGTGCATTGTTGAGATTAGGCAGAGAACCATTCCTCAGATGACCTGTAGGACCCATTTACTGCAGTAGTACATGAGTGTCCCTCATGTTGGTGGTTTGGTGACAACTTAGAAATAAGAAAAAGTTTGTCCTTGTACTTTAACAAAGTGGAATAGAGTTGAGTTTGTGGGAAGTGAGAGCAGAGGGAAGTCTTTGTCCAACTTGGCAAAGTTGAATAGGTCTCTTGATCCCAAGAGAAAAGAGCTTGTAAAAGAGGTGTACAGGGAAGAGGGGAACCTGAGAGGTGGGGCAAGGTGGGGGGACTGCCCTCAGAACTCATACATGGAAAACTTCATGGGGCCCATGCTCCAAATTGCTCCACAATCGGTCCCAAATTATGTCCTCATTCTACTTCTCACTATTCTCCCATGAGTGCTTCAAGGCCCAGATCCTGCCAAGTGGAGGTCCCCACTCAGGTACACTTAAGTACCCGATTCTCTCTAATGCTTTGCTGTTTCTATTCCTTAACTATGCTGATACACCCCTATAGAATGTAAGTCCCCAGCTAGGACTAGAAAACTTCTTTCCTTCTTTTAAAGACCATGTTAAATGCTACCTTTCCCATGAAAGCTTTCTTGAGCCTACCATCTTGCAACCCATCTTTCTTCTTAAACCACTTTTCTCATATTTTGTGTTATGGTCATTCGTATCATTGTCTTATTTTTTTCCCTGGTATAAGTTCATTCGGGGCAGAGATTTTTTCTTAATTTTCCATCTTTTGAGCACATAGAACAGTCATTCAAAGTCACATTATATGAGTATTTAATAGAAACTATTTTAATAAAGAGAATGAGAGAGAAATGATTTTTTAAATGATGGTAATTCAGAGCTCAGTGGGCATCTTCCTAAAGGAATCTTGAGTCACTACATCCACCAGAACCACCTTCAGGGGGTTTCTGTTTTTCCATGTGCCTCTCACAGGTGAGCCTTATACCAAGATAAGTTTAATTCTAGTATTTAAAAATACTTTTTTTCTGACAACATGGTCACTATAAACAAAATATTTTATCTGCTGCTTAATCAGAGAGATGATCTATTCGAATGCAGAAGACAAAATCCAGCTGCTCTGGATTTATTATAAGGCAGACTGTGAGACTGCAGCTGGGAAATTTCCCCTTCTGTTCTGCATTTAGACCCTATATCTCATATTAGATAAGTCCCCACTGAATCTCTCCACATACCGCACTATGAACCTCACTCATATCCTAGTTACTGGTGTATCTAGAGTTTCTTAGACATAGAGACCCCTTACCCAACTGAGTCTTGTCAGTTCCAGCCTGGCCCTTAGTAGGCACTTAGTAGTTATTCATAAAATTATATTTCAGGCAAAGCAAAAGGGAAGACTCTAAAGCCTGACCTATGATCTTCTACTTCTATGAAAGATATTATTGAGACAATGAGCAAGATCTATTAGATAAAATAATCCTGTTATCTAATAAAATCGAATCAATGTTAATTTTCTAATTGAAAATTATACTCTATATAAGAAAATTCTTTATTTTTAGGAAAAACACACTGAAGTGTTTCAGGGTAAAGAAACATCACGGCTGCAATTTTATCTTAAAAGGATTCAGGTGGGAAAATGTGGGTGTGTGTGTTTTACACACACATACAAATATGACTGTGTGTGTAAAACACACAAATGTTAACATTTGGAGAATCTGGATGAAGGTATTCAGACATTCTTTGTACTATTCTTGAAACTTTTATGTAAGTCCGAAGTTAAGTAAAAAGAAAAAAATGGTATGGAAGAGAAGATTTTTTTTGGACTGGCAGAGAAGTCTCTGAAGTGCCTAGCCCACCCTTGCCTTAGCCTCAGTAGGTCTAAGAGGTTTTCAATGGCTCCTACCCAAGTACAAAGGGCACAAAAGCCCAACAGCAAGGGAAATGCCACTACAGGCAGCTACACCAAACTTCGATTATGATCAACCTGGGATTCTATAAGATTTCTTTTCCAACTATTTTGGGTATTTAGGGCTCCTTCAAGTAAAGACAACCCTCGACTTTCTCAGCTTCTTCCTAAGCAGAGAATTCCAGAAAGCACTGATGGATGGTAATAAAAATAATGACAATTATTATTCATTGAAAACTTGCCATGTGCTGGGCCCTGTACTTAAAATTTTTCATCCACTCTCAAAATTCCTCCTCAGAGAAACCCTAGGACTTAAAAACTATTATTTTACCTATGTTACTACTAGGATAGCCCACACTTAAAAGGATTAATCCAAGCTAATAAGTGGTATGTTAATTCAGATCTTCCAAGAAGCAGATGCCAAGAGGAGATAAAATGTGGAAAAGAGATTAATGGAGGAATAGAATATTTATTCTTTCCCATAAAAGATAAAGGGAAAAGGAGCAGGAGTGGTCAGACAGCAATACTGAGGTCTAACTCCTAAAAAGCAAAGATAGGAAACAGGCCTCCCCATGTAAGGCTCCTTAGGCCCTCTTTTCCCCTCATTCTTGGATTAAGGCTTTGAGGTTTTTGCATGAATCGAAGTAAGCTTATCATTTTAATGTGTTAGGAAACTAGAATATGTTGGTACCTTTCCTTTGGCTGGTGAGCATTTTATTCTATTTGCAATGTAATTCTTATAAATTTCAGTCTCACTTATATATTCCGAGTTTGTGTACTTATTTTCCATAAGCATATGCAATTATATAATTTCAGAGATACTGCAAAGTTGTATAGTTCAGCAGATTATTTAATTAATGAATCAGGCTTAATATCTTTCCTAGCCAATTCTTTGGTGCTCTATAACACCAATCTTTAAAAACAGCCTCATGGAGAAGAGTGTCATTTAAGCAATGAAAAAGCTTTAGAAACACGGAATTACCAGAGATAACACTGGCATCAGAAGAAGATCAGGCATCGTGGTGAGGTGGAGGAAGTCCAGCTTTTGGCATGAACCCTAAAACAAACAAATTTTATCCTGAAAGAAATAAATTCTTGGGCCTTTGTCAAGAATGAAATTTCATAAAAACTCAAAAAGATATCCATCATCAATTGTATATTTGTATTCCAAGCCAGTATTATCTGGTCTGGTCTTATGGCCCTTGAAGCATCTACAAGTTTATATGAAGGCCAAGCATCAGTGGTATAAATAACATGTCTCTCATACACAGGTCTTATATTTTACAAGAGCATGCTGATGTTATGATGCTTAATCACATGGAAATATATCTTAAAGTATTGTTAAGCTGAAGAATAGGTTATTATCATTAGGTTATTTCTCAGTTCATAGGTACTAAAAGTACAACTTCCAGCATACAACAGTTTGTGATGTTTCTCTGAGCTTCAAAAGAAGCTTATTTCAAAAATATTGGGAATCACTGCTGTAGAAATGATTCCCTATACCATTAAATATATTGGATACTATATAAAGTCCCCCAGTGTCCTTGGGCTGAGCCTTCCTTAAAAGCAATATCACATTCTCGACAGATTCTTTTGGGAATTTCCAAATCCACTTTAAAAAGGCAAAAAATAAATCCACTTATAATCTATAAGATAAATAGCAATATGGAATATCATTACCAGTATGTTAATTAATGAAACAAAATGGAAGAAATGTGTATTTGTTTGTGTATCCTAGAAGCAGAATCTAGATTACAAACTCTATGAGAGCGGATTTCATTTGGGGGATCAAATTTTATTTAGTACCAGTTCATTATACCTGTTTATGAATCCTCACAATGCAGTACACATTGGGAGCACTCTAAGGGATACAGAAGTGTGGACAGTTAAATTGGTCTTTTTTGCACATATACTTAAGCTCATCTATATAGCAATCATTCAGAAACCATCCAGTATCAAAAAAAAATATTTTCAAAATAAGCCAAATCTTATTCAGAGAGCATTGAAAATTTTAAAATAACTAAAAGTACTTTCCCCAAAATATAACATCTTAGAAAAATTATTTTTGGTTATTCAGTAGAGGCTTCTTTATATATTCAGGAGACTGGGATCTAAAATGTACCCACATATACACCATAATGAATCTGCTATTTCTCCAAACTTTTTACGCCAGATGTGAAATTGTTATATTGCTTCACTTCGCAAACTACTTCGAACAATTGTATTCATTCTACAAGTATTTGTTGAGTGCCTACTATAGGTTTGTCATTATACTAAATGCCAGTGGTACACTGTGATGTGGCAGAGATAGGTAGATGTCACCAAAAATTCATGCCCCTCATCCAGTGTTGAGGTGTGCTTAGGATGTGGCTGCCAGCTAGGCATTACACTTGCCAAACTATGTGAGTAGTTCTTATCATCAGAATATGTTTGCAAGTGATGTATATCACTTCTGGATCAAGATGATTATAAGTATGTATCTTCTCTATCCTCTTTTTTCCCCTATAAGAAGCAGAGGACTTTGAGATCCTAGAGGACAGCAGAGCCATAAGATGGAAAAAAGCTTGGATCCCTGAAGAACCATGTGGAGAGCAGCAACTCACTCTTTATGTTTTTATCCAGTATATTTTTATCCCATATGATCTTATGAACTTGAGATGTCAGAATGTAAAATGATCAAAAGTAAAAATACGAAAGAGCTTGATTATTTACAAAATGTTCAAAATCTAACAAATATATATTAGAAAAAAATTTAAATGTGTTACAGCTCCTTTAATTTAGAAGTTATAAAATTGGTCCTAATCTAAAATTAGGTATAAAATAATGGGCTCCAAGGAATCTATAAATCTCCTGAAATTGCAGACAAGTCTGTGGATTTGTGCATAGATGCATTTCTCTAAGGATAGATTCCACAGCAAAAATCTGATTCTACAAGATTAAGAACTAAATGGATTAGTGTCTAAAAATTCAAAAGTGGGAGAAAAAAAGGAAAAATAGGATCAAACACTCCAAATAATGCAAAAATAATCAACCATTAATAAAATGGTAACTTTTAAGTGAGCCAGTAATTAGGCAAGAATAGTTTTTAGGGAAATCAGCCCAGAGACCATCCAATGAATTCAGGAATCTTCCAGTTATTACTTCATTAGTACAAACAATATAATCTCAGAGGGAAGATTTTATTTTCCATAACAGATTAGAAAAGAAAGAAATCATTTAGAATTCATAGGAAAATCCCAATGACTTCTCTGGTTACTTTTTTTCTCTTAATTGTCTGATTATTCCCATGAAATTGAAATGGCTGCCAAGAGAGCTCTTATTCTCAGAATTTATATCCTTTCCATGTATTAGAGCCCGATATTTGCAGTGATTAACTTAGTAGGGAAGTTCTTCTGCACTAGCCAAAATCTACATCCTACTCTACATTGAAAAGGAACAAACATTCTTTATAACCCCCAAATTACAGACCAATCAGTTTGAAGGATAAATGTTTTAGAATTCTCTGTGATATCCTTTTCACCAAACTTCAGGACCACATTTTCCAATTGCATATCAGACATAAGCAGAAAATAGTTTTCAGACATGACCTTTCCAGTGTTCATCACTGTTATATTTCATCTCTTTATTGGGAACTTACGTGTCATTTGCAAGATCTTTGTAAACAGAAGATTCATATTTTTTTCCACACACAGGAATCTCCTGCTAAATTTAGAAATGTTTACGGTACTTAATCAAATTTTCTGTTAGGTCAAGAAACTAGATTTTGTCATTTTATCCAAGGCAAAGTGGGCTCAAGAAGACTGGTTCATCATTCAGGTCATGGCATTGTCTTTTTATTATTTACCTTGAGAAATATAACTGCCAAGTGATTAGCAGAAAGCCAAATCACTACCTCTAGGTCCTTTGGTGAGCACGGATCCAAACATAGGGAGCCGAATGATTTTGATACTGGTGTCAATGAAGTTCTCTGGTTATTTTATGAGCTTACCTAAATTCACAGGTGTTTTGGCAACCCACAGCCCTGGTTTATGGGGAGGTCATTTCTCATCTCACTCTGGAACTATAACTGGCTTCCACCTCCCACTTTGTAAGAGTTTTAATTCCTTACTCCAACACTCATTCTTCCCATTCTCCTAGAAACAGAATCCTAACTTTTAGTTGGGCATGTTGTCAGTCAGAATTTTTAAAATTACCTTTCATTGTGTGTGATGTGACCATCTGACTAACTCTGAATAATGAGATATTGATAGGTATGTCGAAATGGCCTAGAGAAGACCAATATTCCCATTGAGAATAATTAGCAAAGCCGAGTAAAAATACAAAATAAGCAAACAACGAGTATGTTTAAAGCCATTAAAGGGTTGCAAAGCAACTGAAATTAGAGGGACCAAGATTTTGGGGAGTGAGAAACAATGGACAGGTGAGTTGATCATTTACAACTGCTTTTTCTCTATGCATATTTGTCCATTCTGAGTTGGGGCAAGAGGCTGAGTGCCCAGGCTTTGTACACACAGAGGGTTGCTGAAGGCTGACACAGCAACCAAAAGAAATTTTGGTGGTTTCAAGGGACCAGACAATCAAAATTAGAGACATGATAGGCCAAGGCAGAGCGGGGTAGGGAAACTAACCATTCTCCAAATTCTGAAACTACACAAACTGCAGGTTGAAATCTCTATGACAACCTCTGAAAAAATGATGTAAAAATGTAAAAATAAAAGTTGATAGAGGGGAAAATGGAATGATAAAAATTGTTCAATTAATCCAAAAGAAGTCAAGAAAAGATAGAAAAAGATAAATAGGTACGTCAAATAGAACCCTGATATATATTAAAACCAAATATGACAGTAATCATAGCATATGTAAATGAATCCATGGCAAATTTAAGTCCAATAATGTAAATGAAATAAATAATTCAAATATTTGGAAAGATACACAGCAAACTGCTAACTCTGACGCCTCTGGGGAGTGAAAAGTCTTTGGGTGAAAATAAAGAGAAGGATTCTATTTTCCAAAATTTTGGTCATTAGAAATGTTCCCAATATTCCACTTTTGAATTTAAAAGAAGTAAAAGATGACACAGGATTTTATATACCCATTTATCCAGCCAAACTTTCTACAAGTTTTATCCATTTCTTCTTATGTACCCCACACATTTCCTGTTAAGTTTATAATATGGTTTTAAAAATTATTATTGTGATAAGATTTCATTGTCCATTTTTTTTTCTAACAGGTTACTGTTTGTATGCAACAGAGCTATCAATTTTGTCCTGATTTTTTTTATATGCATAACTAGCTACTTCACTGAACTCATTAACTGAATTAGTACTCCTCTTTCAGACATTAGGATACTTCATTGTCTTGGGTACAACGGTGCTCCCTCTTTCTACTTGTTTATGAATGTGTGTAATCCTGATGAACTGTTGGAACCCGTTTCCACCTGTGACTGTTAGAACTGATCAGTTCTTCATGTTCTTGATACAGTTCCTATTTTTTCTGGGACTGCATGGCTTAATCATAGTTCCCTGTGTTCTTTTCTTTTTACACAGATTTTTTTTAAATCTAGTCTTTATAATATAAATAGACAGCTTATTAATATGTTAAGTAAAATGCCCACATATACAAACTTCATCTGCTCTACATCCTGCTCTGGATATCCTAACTCCCTGTGGTTGGTACCTGCTCTTTTAACACTGTTCTTTGCCTGGCTACAAGGACTCCTGGATGAGATGCTGGTTGGGGGTGGCCTTGACAACTTCACCTAGTACCTGGAACCGCCTCTCCCCATTCAGGCCCTCATTAGGATGTGTCACTCACTCAAGGGTAAATTTCTCCTTGCTGCTTCCTAGGGTTCCAGCCAACAATCTGGTTTCCATGCCCCAGGAACTAGATCAGAGTTTCCCAAAGTAAAAAATATTCTGGAGACTCTCGATTGGTGTACTGAGAAAATAACCTTCTGTCAAGTACTTAAGTTGTTAAAATACTTACACATTTAAAGTTTTTATTTATTTTTATTCTATTTCATCTCAGATCATTTAATCTGTTTCTGTGTGATACAGGAAAATCCAGTGGGGTTTGGTGTTTTTTAAAAAATACATTGTCGATTGATTTTTAAAAACATATATAGATAGGTTTAAAGAAGGGAACTGAAAACTAGCCTAGCATTCATTTTAACCCCACATAATTCCTTTGGACACTTTTTAAAATTAAAGTAATATGTGTACATAATTAGAAAGTAAATTATATAACAAAACAAAAGGTGAAGTTATATTCACCTTTATTTGCAAATATGTAACTAGTGGTGACTAGACCAGAAGTAAAACCCTGATGCTGTAGTCTTTCGCAGTTGGAATCCCTCCTCAGTAAGTTCTCACCGTGGTTCGGATGTATCAGAAAACTCTTATTCTTAGACCTGTTAATCATTATTCTGAAGACAAAGAGTTCTATGATCAAATACTCTTTATGCAAATGTCATCCATTTCTTTTATGGGATATAAAGTGAGCTCCAATTTCATTAGTTACATGCCTTTTAAAAAACAAAATGCATTTATGTCCTTTAAACTTAGCAGAGATGAGAAAGAATACTGCCTTAGATACAAGAACATCTGTGTAATCTGGTGATGCTGACACTGTCACGGTGGTTTTATTTCAAGCACCTTCCAGCATAATCTATATTTAACTGCAAGGAATGGTGGCTATTTCTTTTAGGAGCCTGAAACGAGATCTGGAAAGAACCTAAAAAGATTAATCAGTATAACTCCCCATCTATAGAGAGCCCTTGGGGAGCAGAACCCAAATTTATCTACCTGAGTTTCCCCCACAGTGCCTTGCATTTAGAATTTGCTCTATATTGTTCTCTGAATTGACTGAAAGCCATACGTATTCAGAAAGGATGACTTATACCGTAAAGATTTTTCAGGTGGATCATCATGTTCTTCATCACAAAAAAAAGGGTCCTGAGGCTCTAACTCAACAAATGAAGAATCAGAGTCACAATGTTGGAACTGGTGTAAAGTAACGCTTCCACAAGGGAACTCAAAGCATTTTGCAATGTCATAGGGCAATAGTTTTGTTTAAAGGAGATTCTATTCAAAAGCCATAAACAGGCTTCTGGATAGAATCCTCTAAGAGGAGGCGGGAAGAATGTCTGAAGTTTGAAATGGCAGATATCCTCCAATGGCAATGAGCATTTAAAAGACTTCTACATCCATTTTTACTCAAATATACAACCTTTGCAGTCATAGTAACTTTTATATTTAGATTTAGTTGCAGCTACAATTCTACTTGAGCCATTCATTTTATTCTCCCACTCAAATGTACCAAGTTTCTTTCCCCTTTGTTCTTTCTAATAGAATCTACTGTTACACTTTTTTTTTCTTCTAACATATTGGTGCCCCCTACAGGATGTTAGAAAAACTAAATAAAATATATGAACAACAAAATTAAGAAAGGCAAGGTGATGCTGCTACAGTTCACATATATGGCAAGCATCAAGTTCTTACATAAATTTTAAACTTATTGCCTTCCTTTTGTTCCTTGTTACTATAAAGATATATCACTTTACTGACTTAAATCCCTGGAATGGTCCCATTTGAGTTATAAAATTCAAGAATTGGGCCAGCAAGATTGTTTCCAAAAGAAAACAGAATCCAAATGCTGATGAGACTTGAAGTCCTTTTTCTTTTTTCTTTTTTTATAAACGAAAATCTCAAATAAGATATAAGGCATTATGTAAAATTAGCATTTTCCCTTATATTTTCTCTTTTAAGATCTGTTTTGACATGATTTTGTGATTACAGAAATGGATTTTTAAATTTGTTCTATTTAAAAATAGGCATCAAAATTCAGAGCAGAAAGAAACCTCAGAGTTTGTGCAGTCCAGAGCCTATGTTTTGCAGGTGAGAAACTAAGGCTGCAAAAAAATGAGGCGCCTACTGAAGGTGGCACAACTAGTTAATAGTTCAAGTCAAGCCCCCTGATTTTGCCCAATCTTCATACTATGCTGATTCCACTAAATTTCTTAAAACCTTAAACCTCAGGATTTGCATTTTTGTTATGATTTTTCCAGACAATTCAATTTGAGAAATTAAATTAAATAATATTCTTTAGTCTGAATTATCCTAATACTAGACAAATAGCACATCCTTTCTAATTTCATCTGGTTCAGCATCCAAAGCCAGAGTGAAATAAAAAAATAAAGTTTAATTTAATTTTTAGGAGGAATTCTTCGTTCATTCATTAGACTAGCATCAATTTATAGTTACATTTTAGAAAAGACACTTTACTGAGAAGCTAATAAAGCTAAAGCCTCTGGGAACCACAGTTGACAAGGTCCCTTCCAAGGCCCTATAACTAAGGTGGTTTTTGGTGGGAGGGGCGGGAGCTAAGTCCATGAAAATGAGCTTCTGGCCATACAAAACTTGGATCTAACAAGGGGAAAATATTGTTGAGGTTATAATTTAAAAGCATTTGAAGGCATGGGTTCTCTTAAAGCTAATCATGGTAACCTAATTTTTTTTTTTTTTTTGGTTGCTTGCTAAGTTAGTACACCAAGAGGCTGAATTCATTCATTCATGTTAAGAGCCTTCTATGTGTCAGGCACAGTTCAGGGGTTTGGGAATAACACAATAACACTGTCCCTGTCCTTACAGAGCATAACACAATGGTATTCACTATGTATATATCTTCATTTAGAGTAAAGGTGTATTTTGAAAAATATAAAGTGACATGCTCTCCCTGATAGCATTGTTGAGTGGATTTCTTGTTAGAGGAATGGCTGAACATTAAATTATTCTTTAATGGATTCATGTAAACTTGACTGCAGTCTTCAGAAGAATGGCACAGGGAATGTCAGTCTATGGCATTGTTTTCTTCAATTCTTTTACTAACAACCTGAATGTAAAACACAGGCATCCTTATTAAATGTATAGATGAGAAAGGTAAGTCAATATTATGAAGGACAAAGTAAAGACTTGTCAATATTTCCATGAAACAGAGGTGGGCTTTCATGCAAGACTATTCCATTATTAACACCACTATACCCCTTTGTCATATTGTGTTGACAGGTATCAAGAATAATATGATAGTATGTGTTCAATCACTGTGATAGTTTATCAAATTAATATGTTGGCTTTAATAATTAAAGCACTTCTTTCTTATAAAGTTCTAACATCTCTGTTAGAATATCCTTTGTTAAAATCAAATATCCAAACATCTGGAAATCATTATTGTAATATGCCATAGCAATAGAAAAAAAGAACAAAAACCACATGATCATTTTAATATATGCAGAAAAAGCATTTGACAAAATCCAACACCTCTTCATGATAAAAACACTCAATAAACTAGGAATAGAAGGGAACTTGATCAACCTTCTAAGGGCCATCTATGAAAAACCCAAAGCCAGCATCACACTTAATAATGAAAGATTGAATGCTTTCCCCTTGAGATCAGGAACACAACAGTTCTTGCCACTTATATTCAACATAATACAGTATTGAAGATTCTAACCAGGGCTATTAGGGGTAAAAATGAAATAAAAGATGTCCTGATTGGAAAAGGAGGAAGTAAATCTCTCTACTTAGAAGTGACATGATTTTGTATATACAATAGTCTAAGGAATCCACTAACAAACTATTAGAATTAATATGCCCAGCAAGTTTGCAGGCTATATGATAATATACAAAACTTAATTGTATATTATATATACACTAGCAATGGACAACCCCAAAATGAAATTTAAAAAATAATTCCATTTACAATAGCTTTGAAAAAATAAAGTACTCAGGATTAAATTTAACAAAGGAGTTATAAAACACATACTCTGAAAAGCTATAAAACAAAACGTTATTGAAAGAAATGAAAAAAGATCTAAATAAATAAAGAATTCCCATGTTCACATATCACAAGACTTAATATTGTTAAGATAGCATTACTCTACACATTTAACACAATTCCAATCAAAATCCCAGAGGCCTTCCTTGCAGAAATCTACAAGTGGTCCTACAATTCCCATGAAAGTGGCAAGGGACCCAGAGTAATCAATACAATACTGAAAAAGAACAACATTCTAAGACTCATACTTCTCTATTATTCCATATTAGAAGATATTCCGAATCATGGTCCATTGTTAATATCATTTCTTAGTCACTAAATATTACTTTTCTTCATTAAAAACAATTGAACTGTACATTTATTAAAAATTAGCTTAATGGTATATGAATTATATATCTCAATAAAGATTTTTTCAAAACCTCAATTCTCCAATTTATTTCAAAAATGAAATTTTAAAAAACTTTCTCAAGTATTTAACTACCCCCTTTCACAATTTCTAATAATGGCATAATTTCCAATCTACTTTCAGCTCCAGCACTATAAACTGCCAATGGAGGTGCAAATATTTTTCTAATTTTCATTATTTCATTTCCTATCACTTCCAAAATATTGTGAATGTGTGTGTAAAACATAAATAGTAGTAAATATAAAATTACCAAGAAAACCTAAATAGTAGTAAATATAAAGTCATCAAGAAAACAGTTATTTTATATCTTTAAATGCATCATTCTGAAATGATTAAATGTAGTAGCTTAGTATCAAATTAAAATATCCAGAAATTTTTTTTAATTATCATTAAAATTCCTGCCTTTTCCCCAAACATTACACTGGCACATCTGTATAAAGTCCAGTAAAGTTTTTGTCAATATATTTTACTGAAATCATTTTCTCTGGTACTACCAACATAAATTTTTATAGCATTTCAGATCTTATTTATGTCAGCTCCCCAATATTAAGAAAAATGTTTTCAACTCTCTTCAGAGTATTGAATTTTTCATTTAAAGGAAAGTATGGCACTATACTTAAATAAAGTTTTATTAATAATGATTGAAATTTTACTGTCCTGATTTATGTTTTCCAAAAAGTGTTCTCATTCCAGGAGATATTTGTTTTTTTTTTTTAACAAGCCAGGACTATAAATATGGATTACAATTATGTATCTACTTTAATATTATTCTTTTTTTGAAGTCCTATTAAATATTTATGACTAAAAATGTCCATTATTGTTAAGAATTTTCAAGTAACTTCATTTAGTTTTCCAAGAATTTGATGTTTTGAATTTTTTTCTTCAATGATGATTATAAATTTCCTTTGTTTAAATCATTAGATTTGGCAGAACAGGATTCCTAATCTAATAAAATATTTGTGTTTAACATTTTTACCTTTAATAAAATAATTTTTACATCATTTCTACTTTATACTCCCATGGATCAAATTACTCCTGTTAATTATATTGAACAGAAATTTTGAAAAACATACAAACTTTGTTGTCCCTTCATTCTAGGTGTTTGCATCCAATCTTTTGTTATAAATCCTTACATTTCAAAACATTGAAATGTACATTTACACAAGAAATACAATGCAGTAACTGTAAAAGAAAAGAAAAAAACTATTTAGATAGCAATAGCAACTATAATTCCAGGATGAAAATAAACTGATGATCCTCCCAAAGCATGGCATGTTTTACAAAAAATACACAATCTCTCTGCACTGTTTACTGGACATTGGCCAACTGGCTGTAGAGCTACTACTATTTTTCAAATGCTGTTGTGACAGGAGGCCATTTATCAAAGGTTATTGAGATATCCTACAATATTTTACTAGAACTTGTGAATTTATATTATAGATTATGTTATAAATCAACTTTACTGCTTATCACTATTACTATAACAAAGTAGAGGAGAGGATACAGAGACACACAGAGAGGAAGGCTATGTGAATAAAGAGGTAGAGGGTGGAGTGATGCAGCTATGAACCAAGGAATGCCAGGTGTTGCTGGGATCCAACAGAAGCTAAAAAAGGATAAGAATGTACCCTCCCCTGCAGTCCTCAGAGGGAGCATGACCCTGCCAACACCATGATTTTAGACTTCTAGCCTCCAGAACTATGTGAAAATAAATTTCTGTTGTTATAAGCTACCAAGTTTGTGATAATTTGTTTTGGCAAATGGAGGAAACTAATATACCACATAAATTAACTGGAGTGTGATAAAGGAGAAAGGGGGGAGTATTCAGCAGATTTGCAGTGCTGATCAAAGTGGACTGAAAAAATATAAATACCAAATGATTAAACACAAAATTTTACCCTTCGTTATGAGCCTCTACAAGAGATTGAACCCTGCCCCCAGTTGACAGCCAGAAAGGAAACAGACACCTGTCCTATAACCACATGGAACTGAATTCTTCCAACACCGGAATGGGCAGGAAATGGATTCTCCCCTGGAGCCTTCAGAAAAGGAGCCTTGCTGACACTTTGATTTTAGCCGGGTAAGACTATATTGGACTTCTGACCTATAGAACTGTAGACAATAAATATATGTTGTTTTAAGATACTAAGTTTGTACTGATGTGTTATAGCAGCAATAGAAAACTAATAGAGCAGGAGTATAAGATGGGTCTGAAAACAGGAGATTTGGTTGAAAGTCTTAAAGAAGTAATTAGATCTCCAAACATCCGTACTCATCCTGTGTTGCCAGGAGATGGTAGAAGACTGGAGGTTGACCCTTTGAAGAAGTTTAACCAGAGTTGCCTGGACATTGGGTAAAGCTGTGTTCAAGTGTGAGCAACCTTAAATTCTACAAACTGAATAATGAAACTCCACTAACCTCTTTCCTTGCTCAATCCCCATAATATTGGCAGCCAGTAATAAATATCTCTGACAGGAGCTTGGATAACTCCCTCATAGGGAAACTGATCAGCCCAAGAGAAGTATAGAGATACTGGCACTTGTGTTTCCTGCAATGGAATGGTTGATTCTCCACTTGATTACCTTAAAGTTCTCTTCTTGAAAAATCCCACGCAAGCAGGAGCTTTGAATTAGCACTTTAGCGCTTCACTCTTAATTATTAATAAAAACCCAAGTACACTAGACATTTTAGAAAGGCTCTGAGATATGAAAACTAGGCTAAAACAAACAGCAAAATTAACTTGTAGGAAACCAAAACTTTAGAGAGAAGAAAATGTGCAATAAGCTATAAATAATACTCTCATTAATTCAAAGATATTTATTGAATGTCTAATATACTAGGCACTCATTGTTCTAAAAAGTAATAAAGTAATAAAGAAAGCAGAAAAAGTCCTTGGTCTCATGAAGCTCACATTATCTCAGAGGGAAAAGAGAAGCTACTAGACCTAAGTTATAAAAAACAGAAAACTCTATATGAACACAATATGTGAAGAACAAGATAGAGCTTCTTAAATTAAAAATATGATAAACTGAAATTTAACACGAGAAGCATTAAATGATAAAGTTGAAAATCTTCCAAGAGATGGAAAATAGAGAAAAAAAGTCTTAATTAGAGTATCAGGCATTGAAGGTAAAAAACCAAAACAATGAGATTCCAGAAAATATGGAGGTAATGAACAGAAGAAAACTATTTTTTGAATATACACAAAAATAATCTTCCCAGATGTATATGAGTTCCTAGAGCAAAAAATAATTAAGGAGAAAAGATCCACTTTAAAGCACATTATCCTTAAGTTTTAGAGCACTATAAGGGACATTTCTAAAATCTTCTCAAAACGTAAACCAGATCCCATCGGAAAGGGCCAGGAATGGCATTAGGCTTCTCTACAGCAACAATCGAACAGCAAAGATAGGAAAGAGATGCCTTAAAAATTCTCAGGGAAGACAATTTCTAACCTAGAAATGTACACAGTGCCAAACTTTGAACAGAGTGCGGGAATAGGTTAAAGAAACTATGAACACACAAGCATTCAAAAATTCTCCTCCCACTCCCCCTTCTGAGGAAGGTACTAGAGGCTGTGCCCCAATAAATAAGGGAGTAAATAAAAAAGAAAATTTAGGAAATGGGACTTTAAGCAAAAAGCAAGAGGCAAAAGGAATCCCTAAGATGCCAACCATGGCAAGCCTAGAAAGCTGTCAGTCCATATGACAGCAGGAGGGCACCAGGCTTCAGGACTGATGTCTCCTGAGGAGGAAAACATGAAACTGATAGATCAACTGATATGTTTGAAAATGCTGAGAGAAAATATACAGTTTTATCAGAGAGTTTAGGGTGATTTAGTATACTATGTGGCTCAACTGATGATTATATTTGCATAACTAAAAGGACATATTAATTATAAGATGTTAATAGTAATTTATTAAAAATGGTGAAATGACTATATGGTGAGGGTTTTGTTGAGATGAAGACTTCAGGGAGTGAATGAGTAGGGGAACATTGTAAGAGGAAGAAACTCTTTTCTTCCATGACAGAAATTTAACAGCTACATCCAAATCAGAAAAATCAGGAAATAACAAAATGAGCTCACTACTTCAAAAGATAGTGATAAGCACTAGAATAAAAAAATTGCTAAAACCTTTTAAAATGATTGCTTCTGGGGACCAGGAAGCAGGAATTGTAGAGAGAAAAAATTGGTTTTTCAAAGTAAGCCTTGTACCAATATTTGGAGTACTTGAGGGGCTCAAAATATATCACCTATCTTCCATCTTGATTCCAAACAAATTGAGAAGTAAAGAAAAACGTGTGGCAGATAGAAGAGAAACCATCACTATTATTATCAATAAAAGCTAATTTGAGGAGATGGTGAGCACGAGCACCCAAACAGACTTGCTGACTGAACTCCAATGTTGGGCCAGGGGACGCCAGTTGCTGTGGTACTAAGAAAGACCCCACCACCACCACTACATATGTATATATCGTTGGAGGGGGAGGGAGTATTACTGAACTAAACGGCTTGAGACCTCTGAGCAGGAAAAATGACTAGTGATGCATTCATTTCACTTTTATGAGTTGAAGAGAAATAATTGATTCTAGCGCTCGAAACCAAAGATGCTGTAGCACATTCCTATAAACTTATCCCACAGTTGAGGTTCAAGGCACACATACCTTCTTTCTCAATATTTTAAATTTTATTTATATTGAAATTCTGACCCAGAGATAGGTAAGAGAAAATGTAGTTTAGGAAGGAAAGCAGAGGAGCACAATTTTTTGAGCTGCTAGAAAGCGGTGTTCTTGCTTGCCCTCCAAAAGGGCTATTCAGATTCTATGCCTTTTCCCAGCCTGTCTCCTTTACCAGTATTATTTAATCTTTATTTCCTTGCTGATGTGGCTCTGGGAGACAGAGGGGCAACCTGGAGGTCACTCAAGAAGTCTCTGAAGAATCAGGAAAATAGCCAGGGTTTTAGACTCCAGGTCCCTTGATGAAATCGATAAATTGAGCTACCTCCCCCCCTCCTCCAGCCCTGCCTCAGCACTGCGCCTACCTTGGTACTCAGAAGCTCTGAGCTGGTGTTACAAAGATAAACTCAATTTTTGTGCTTCCTGAGCATTTATGCCCGGAAAAATTCCTATCCGTAATGTAAAAATCACAGGCATTCATCATTTCTCATCTCCTAAATAGATAAAAAGAAGAAGAAGAAGAAGAAGAAGAAGAGCAATAATCTGGGTGTGTTGCTTAAATGCTGCTGCAGAAACCACTATCAAAAGCAAAGAAGTCTGTACTTGCGACCCTCAATGCCACAGATTTTTATTCCTGCTTTTATTTCTCATTGAACTGGAATGGGAATCCTTCCCCCCCCCCTCAAAAAACATGAGCTAAATGCAAAGTAAAACAGAGTCAACCCAGGGTTTGGGACCTGAGAAGAACATTTTTTAGCAAACACCAGGATTTTAATTTGATATTTACACCTGTGATTTTTAAATAAGCCAAGAAACAAATGATCCTCTTTGGAAGTACATAATTATCTTAGATTATAGGCCAGCTGGTGGTAGAAAAAGCCCACAGGAATCACCTAAGCATGTAATCCCGACAGGAAAAAAATACAGCTAATTCTTAGTTAGGCAAGGACTAAAAATTTCAGTTATATGCAATGAGGATCAGTAGGAAGAACTATGGAGCCAATAGTGGGTCCAAATGAGAGCTGCTTGATACTGAGCAACCTACTTGACCTAACTGAGCTTCAGTTTATTCATGTGTAAAATAGGAATAATAAAAGTGATAAAAGTCACGAGATTGAAGAAGTAAGAATAAAACGTATAGTTCATGGTAGGTACATAACATGTTAGTTCCTTTTTTTTTGCTCCTATGGTCCATTGTGGTAGTCATTATTACTGGCTACAAAACTTTTCATTCTTACCCTAAACACACAGTGCCAATTGTACTTTCTTGCTCTTTGAAGATAAATATGGCTGCACGATTTGCTTTAAGCAAGTGAAACTTGAGCAGTAGTAATGCATCACTTCCAACCTGAAGCTTTAAAAGCAAAGACAAGATTTTCCATACCTCTTTTCTCTTTAGACAGCAACTGGCAATGTTCCTGACAGTGACAAGCTTGGGGTCGAAGTGAGGATGACATAGCAAAATTCACAAATAAGAGGTAGTATGAGTGAGAAACAAAAATCCTTGTTGTTTTAAGCCATTGTGATTTTTGAGTTCTTTGTTACTGCAGCATAACCTGTTCCCTTCTATTGACTCACTATCCTTTAAGTAACTGCATTTGCCAGCGACTCATTAATTTTATTCCACAGATATTTGTTGAACAAATCCCAAGCACTGTGCTAGATGCTGGGCAATACATGATACTGATTCTTTCCCTTAAGGAGCCCATGGTAAGAGAAAAAGAAGAGGATCATTGTCAGGAATCTTTAAAAATATCTTCCATTGATTCTATTATTTAATGAGAGTCAGGGTTGGGAACTACAGGTTTTGTGTACATTGAATCCTTCATATCTGTCCTGATTGCCAGCAGAAATTGATAACAGAGAAGCTAGAAGCTGTAATAAAAAAAAAAGTAAAAAACAGGTAGTGTGTGTCAGGGGGGAATAAAAAACAAAGTGGTTAAACAGATAAAGTAAAAACTGAATACTTCATCTTGGCCCATGGTTGTCTATAATGTCCTGGCTCAGCTGTCTTTCTTCTACTTTTCCCTCATGAAAATTTACTAGAATTTTGGTTTCCTTTACATTGAAAGTCAAATAGAAAACAATGTAGAGCTTCTGGTCAAGATGGCAGAGTAGGTAAATGCTGTTGCTCTCCTCTTCTCACAACCATCAAAATTACAATGCAACTATAGAACAGCCATCATTGGAAGTCACCTGAAGTCTAACTGAACAGAAGTCCTACAACTGGGGACAAATAGAAGAGGCCACCTCGAGATAGGTAGGATGGGTGAATATGTGAAACAGACTGGTCCCACACATGCATGTGGTGATTGAGAACTGGTAGAAATATCTTGGCTGCAGAGGTCCCCTTGGAAGAGTGGTGGTCCTGGCTCTACATTGGGCTCCCCAGCCCAGGATTATAGTGCTGGGACGAGAAGTCTCTACAACTTCTGGCTATGAAAACCAGCAAAGAGTGTGGCAGAGTGAGACAGTGGGCTGAGAGAGTCGCAGATGTTTCTCTTAAGGGGCCCACACAAGAATTTACAACCCGCTCACTCACTCTGAGCTCCAGCTCTGGGGCAGCAGCTTAAAAGGTGCCAGGGACATATGGGGAGAAACAGTTATCTGGCTTCATGGCAAGGGGTAGAGGGACAGGTTTCTCCCAGACAGAAGTTCTGGCAGAGGGCATTGTTTCTTTGTTCGGCCTTCCCCCATCTGGCTTGCAGACACAGGCGGGTGCCATATCTGAGTCTCCATCAACATAGCTAACACAGGTTACCTCACCCAGGTGATTTCCCTGAGACCCTGCCCATCCAACTTATGGGCTTATTTAAGCCACTTCCAGTGGGCTTTCCATATAAATGTCATGTCTTGGCTCATGCTATGGACTTTCTGAAAATCTCTCAAAGTTTCACAAAATCTAAACAACCAGCGTCTGACCTCAGCATGCCCTGTACCTCTTGCTGAGCAGCAGGCCTTGGTTTGAAGCTTGGCCTCTCAAGGCACTTCCAAGCCCAGTGTGTGTGGCAGCCATCTGTGGATTGCTTGGTGGCTCATGCCAGGTGGCCTTGGAGAGGGTACAAGTTACAGCTGAACTTGGCCTGTGGCAGGGCCCCTCCCAGAAGGCTGTGGTCTGTCACCTGGTGACTGGCTTCAGTTTGAGCCAGAGTACCACCCAAGGTCACAGCTGATGATGACACACTCAAAGGGCAGACAGAGCAGGCACCAGAGCCCTGCAAAAGTGAATCTATTGTGTAGGCTACACAACACCTCCTCCACTGGTCACAGACACTCAGTGTCACAACCATTCAATCCACAGGTCAGTCCCTCCCACTGATGAGCAAACAGCAACCAAGGCTCATCTACAACAGGCAGGCACATACTACCCATACAAGGGACATACCTGTAATACATAGAAACAAATGCAAGTAGGCAGTCAAAAGGGGAAAACAAAGAAACTTGTCCCAAATAAAAGAACAAAACAAAGCTCCAGGAAAATAACTAAACAAATGAAGATAAGCAATCTACCAGGTGCAGAGTTCAAAACAATTGTTATAAGGATGCTCCATGAACTTAAGGGAAGAGTAGATAAACTCAGCGAGAACTTTAAGAAAGAGATAGAAAACATAAAAGTGGAGATAGAAAAAAAAAGAACCAATCAGAAATTAAGAATACAATAACTTAAATAAAGAATACCTTAGGAGGAATTAATAGTAGATTGGATGAAGCAGAGGATTGAATCAGCAATTTAGAAGATAGGGTAGCAGAAAACACCCATCAGAACAAGAAACACCCAGCAACAAGGAAAAAGAACAATGAGGATAGTTTAAGGGGCCTCTGGGACAACATCAAATGTACCAACATTCATATCATAGGGATGCTGGAAGGAGAAGAGAGAAAGCAAGGAATTAAAAACTTGTTTCAAAACAAAGACTCATAAACATGGACAATAGACTAGTGGTTACTAAAGGGGTAAAGGGAAAGGGAAAGGGGTAAGGGGGAGGGGGGAAGTAGATGGGGTAAAAAAGTAGATGGGGTCAAATATATGGTGACAGAAAGAAATCTAACTATGGGAGGTGAACACACAGTGTGTGTGTGTGTGTGTGTGTGTGTGTGTGTGTATATATATGCGCCTTACTGTTAAAATGTACAACTGAAATTTATCAGATTTTGTTAACCAATGTCACCATAAAAAAATAGATAGATAGATAGATAGATAACTTATTTCAAGAAATAATGACTGAAAACTTCCCTAACTTGGTGAAGGAAATAGACTTATAAGCCTAGGAAGTGCAGAGAGTCCCAAACAAGAGGAACCCAAAGAGGCCCACACAAAGATATATCATAATTAAAATACCAAAGGTTAAAGACAAAAAGAATCTTAAAAGCAATAAGATAAAAGCAGTTAGTTACCTACAAGGGAGCTCCCATAAGACCATCAGTTGATTTCTCAAGAGAAACTGCAAGCCAGAAGGGATTGGCATGAAATATTCGAAGTGATGGAAAGCAAGGGCCTACAACCAAGGTTACTCTACCCAGCAAAGATATCCTTTAGAATCAAAGGACAAATAAAGAGCTTCCCAGACAAGAAAAAGCTAAAGGAGTTCATCATCACCAAGCCAGTATTATAGGAAATGTTAGAGGAACTTCTTTAAGACAAAGAAGAATAAAGAAAAAAATTAAAATATGAATAATAAAATGGCAATAACTACATATCTAGCAACAATTACTTTAAATGTAAATGGATTAAATGCTCCAATCAAAAGATAGGGTGGCTGAATAAATTAAAAAACAAAACTGTTATACATGCTGCCTGCAAGAGACTCACTTTCGATCAGAAGACTAAAAGTAAAAGGATAAAAAAAAGATGTTTTGTGAAATGGAAACAAAATAAAAGCTGGGGTAGCAATACTTATACCAGACAAATCAGACTTTAAAACAAAGGCTATAACAAGAGACAAAGAAGAACCTAGTTATCCTACTTCTCGGTATTTATCTGAAGAAACCCAAAACACTACTTTGAAGGGACATGTGAATCTGTATGTTCAGTGCAGTATTATTTACAGTAGCCAAGATATGGAGGCATTCTGGGATGTTCATCAATGGATGAATGGATAGAGAGGTGGTATGTGTGTATACACACACACGAATACATACATGCACACACACACACACAATGGAATATTACTCAGTCATAAAAAAAAGAATGAAATCTTGCCATCTGCAACAACATGGATGGACAAAGGGTACTGTGCTCAGTGGAATAAGTCAGACAGAGAAAGACAAATGTTATATGTGGAATCTAGAGAACAGGATAAACAAGCACATAACAGAAACAAGCTCATAGATACAGAGAGCATTTTGATGGTTGTCAGATCGAGGGGTGAGGAGATGGGTGAAGGGGGAAGGGAATTAAGAGGTACAAATCGGTAGTCACAAAATAGTCATGGAAATATAGAATATAGCATGAGTACTATAGTGAATAGAATTGTAATAATTATGTATGGTGTCAGATGGACACTGAATTTATTGGGATGATTACATCATAAGTTAGATAAATGTCTAATCACTGCATTATACACCTGAAACTAATATAATGTATGTCAACTATAATTGAAAAAAGTAAAAATATAAAAATAGATTTAAAAAACATTAGTTTGCACAGGTGATGTATCCTACAGATACATCACTAGATGCAGAACTTAATCGTCATGTCAAAGAGTATGTGCATTTGTAACTTTGATTTAAAAAACAAATTCCTTATTACTATCAAAACTCTAGAGCCATTTACTTTTTTAAAAAGCCCTAATATGTAAAATAAAAGCCAAAGCAATAGATGTCTAATAGTGGAATTATAAGACAGTACCAACTGAGGGTGTCATTTTGGATGAGGGCAAGAGAAACTTCCTAACCCTACCTTAATCATATGTTTCTATGTGAAAATGATAATGGATGCTTAGTAAATTATTAACTAGTATCTCTTTGTTTTTTATTAGGATTTTTTTTCCCTGAGGTTAAATTTTATGTTTATTTATTTTGATTAATTATTATTATTATTTTGGTTTGAGACATATTTCTTTGTTTCTTCATTTTCCTTTACTCTCTGTGTTGGTTTCAATGCAGCCACCTCTCTTAGTCTCGAAGGTGTGGCCTCACGTAGGAGATGAATCTTATCATTTAACCCTGCTCTAGCTCTTGGCTGTCTCTCAAATCTTTGAGATTGTCTAAACAGCCTATTTTATTGTTAATGGCTCCTAATTGTTGAGGATGTACCATGTTGGTGTCCCAAAAAAGAGGATCTCAGCCAGCACCTGGATTCAGGCTAACTGGAAGCCAGACCCTCAGGCAGCAGCATTTAAGGTATGCAAATATATACTGTCTTAGGGGACTGCAAATATTAGCCCTATTTGGCCATAGGGCCACTCAATCTAGTGGACAGCAGTCCCCAAAATCAAGGCTCCAGAGGAGTGTATAAACTCCTGTCTGAGAGATACTGAGGAGCTGCAACGGGGCACAGGGAGAGCACACAGATGGTATACACTGGCCAGTGTTCCCTGAGAACACATCCTCCAACTTTTGACCCCTAGATGTGTGCCAAACCTGAAGCCTGTTCCTCAGGCCCAAGCTCCAGGACAAGTAAATAGGCGTCTACCACAAAAAGCCTGGGGTGTGCAGTGCCCTCTGGGGTGGCAGCCTGCCAAGAACTATCTTTCTGATCGTTTAAGTGCCATGGGTCTTAAGAATGCAAGACCCTGGCCACCAGAGCCAGGCCATCAAGGGGCATCCCCCAAGCAGCAGCTGAAAAGAATAGGGCACAAGAGGCATGTAAAAGTTCCCCTATAAGAAATATTGGTGCTCTAGAGTGTGAAGAAGGAGAGCAGAAAGATGGTGCCCACCAGCTGGAGCAAGGTAGAGGGGAAGCATAGAGATGGTGCCTGCCAGAAAGATAAAAAAAAAAAAAAAAAAGAAAAGAAAAAATAGATAAGGAAGGGAACTGGGCAAAATGGCATAGATAATAGAAGCTTCGTTTATTCCCTTTTGTGACTACATTGAGGTTGAGATGGAGGTGTGAAGCAGGGAGTGAGCAAGCAGAGTCACCTGGGGGTCTGGATGAGCAGAGACCCTGTGGCTGGGGAGAGAGATAGACGATCACCCTGCAGTAGTTGGAGGTAAGAGGGGGCAAAGACATGAGGCTGCCCGGTCCCCAGTGGCTGGGTGGGACAAAGGCTGCAGTGACTGTGGATACCTTTTAGGGGGCCGTGTTAAGACCAGACTTTTGCAGTGTCGGATTGCTCTGAGCACCCAGTGCCCAGTAGGCTGCAGGTAGGGGGAAGGGTCCGGGCAGTAGGGACTTACTCCAGGATGCTGAGTTGTTGGATCGAGGGCTACAGGTGGAGCTTTCTACCAGGAAGAGGTGCCGGTGGTATCCATCATTCTTCTGCTGAGCCCTGCCCCCTCCTGGTTGCTGACCCAGCGCTGCCATTGCTGAGTCATCATCAAACTGGATAAGAGAGGTGGCTGTGCCCAGAGGATTCCCTGGCATTCCTACTCCCCCAACACACAGCTCTCCCTGCCCCCCAAGCTACATTCAGCAAGTCCTGTGCCACTTGCTGAGCAGTGCCAACACTCACACTAGTAGCAGCTGATCTCTGTTTCCGGCATGGCCTCTTCGGGCAACTATAAGCACAGCATTTGTGGTGTTTGCTGAATCTGAACAGGTGGCCCTGGAGGTACATACGCTGGAGCTAAACTTGACCTGTTGCTGAACCCCTCTCAGGACTGTGCCGCTGGACACCCACTATACAAAGCCACACTAATAAGACCAGGAGACTTAGAAGCTTTGATTAATACATAGAAACAGTCACAGAAAGGCAGACAAAATGGGAAGACAAAGAAGCAAAAACTATATGAGAGAACAGAACATAGATCAATGAAAAACGGAGGCAAGCAATCTCACAGATTCAGAGTTCAAAACACTGGTTATAAAGAAGCTCAATGAAATTAAGGAAAATGTAGATGAACTCAGTGTAGATGAACTCAGTGAGAATTTTAACAAAGAGATAAAAAAACAAAAATTGAAATGGAAATTATAAAATGGAACCAGTCAGAAATGAAGAATACATTATCTGAGATGAAGAGTATGTAAGAGGCAATCAACAGAAGAGGATTGAAACACCGATATAGAGGATGGGGAAGCCAAGGACACCAATCAGAATAGCAAGAAAAAAGTAACCAAGATATAATAATAATTTAAGGAGCCTATGGGACAAAATTAAGGGTAACAACATCTGTGTCATAGGGGTACCTGAAGAGGGAGAACAAGAAGCTGAAGAGCTATTCGAAGAAATAATGATAGAAAACATCCCTTCCCTGGTGAAGGAAATAGACATACAATCCCAGGAAGCTCACAGAGTCCCAAGAAAGAAGAACCCAAAGAGGTCCACACCAAGACATATCATAATTAAAATGCCAAAGGTTAAATACAAAGAGAGAATCTTAAAAGCAGCAAGAAAAAACAATTATTTATCAACAAACGAGTTCCCATAAGACTGGCAGCCAATCTCTCAAAAGAAACTTTGCAGGACAGAAGGGCTTGGCACAAAATATTCAAAGTGTTGAAAACCCAGGATCTACAACCAACAATACTTCATACAGCAAAGCTATCATTTAGAGTCGAAGGACAGATAAAGAGCTTCCCAGACAAAAATAAGCTAAAGGAATTTATCACCACCAAGCCAGTATTTCAGGGATTGTTGGAGGGACTTCTTTAAGAAAAAAAAAAACATGTATCACAAACACGAATAAAGAATGGTAACAACTACATATTTATCAACAAGTACCTCAAATGTAAAAGAATTAAATGCTTCAACCAAAAGAGAGGAAAGCCGAATAGATAAGAAAACAAGACACCTACATATACTGACTATAGGAGACTCACTTCAGATTAAAAGACACACACAGACTAAAAGGAAGAGGTGGAAAATGATATTTCCTTGATAGACCTAGAGGGTATTGTGCTGAATGAAATCAGATAGGGAAAGACAAATATCACATGATCTCATATACATGTGGAATCTAAAGAACAAAATAAACAACAAAAACAAAAACAAACTCATAGATACAGAGACTATTTTGAGAGTTACTAGATAAGAGATGGTTCAGGGGGACGGTGAAAAAGGGCAAAGGGATTAAGAAGTACAAATGGATAATTAAAAAATAGTAATGGAGTTATAAAGTATAGCATAAGGAAAATAGTCAATAATGTTGTAAAAAATATGTGAGGAGGAAAAAGGGTACATGATTTAGTGGGGAAACCACTTTGTAAGTTATATAGATCTCTAATCACTATGTTGTACAATTGAAACTAATATATTATTGTATGCTAACTACAAATGAAAAAAACTCATTGATTTTTTCAATGTAAATATGAGAAGCCAATTGTTTATTATACTTCAATAAAGTTGGGGGGGAAAGAGTAAAAAAATACTGAAAGAAAATAATATATATACAGGAGCTCTCAAAAAAAGAAGGAAAAAAAGAAAGAGAACATTAAAAATCCTAGTATTAAAAAAAAAAAAAGGATGGCACCCATAGGCTAGAGCACGGCAGAGAGAGAGCCCAACATGGCACCCACCAGTCTCTGTCCCTGGCAGTATCCCAACAGGCCCCCAAAACTGTGTTAATCAGATGCCTGGCCCTCGGGGCAAAACTCTAAGACAAGCAAATGAGTTTTTCCCACACAAACTCCAAAAGCGTCTCTATTTGTCACTTCTGCTCTGGGCCCTGAGAGGGGTGAGTCTGAGAGCAATCCCTTTAAGAGCTGTTTCTCAGATCGTTACAGCTGTGGGTCTCATGGATACAGGCCCTGCTCATTTTCAGAGCTAAGTGTTTTGGGGGCTTCTCTCTCAGGTATAGGTCTTTAAAGTTAGAGGCGCCCAATGTGGGGTTCAAACCCTTAGCTTCTCAGGGAGAAGCTTTGGGTTTTTAGTTACCTGGTGACTATGGGTCACTGGACCAAAGGTAGGGCTTAGGCAAGATATTGTCGCAGCCTCTTCTACCTAACCTAGGTGCTGCTCAGCCAGTGTTTTCATGTTTTTCAGAGGAAGTTGTTTCCTCTACAGCTGTAAATGCAGTATTTTCTTGGAACAGGTAAGTTCAGATTTCTTACCTCACCATCTTAAATGGGAACCTGGTTCATTTTTCCCTTTGTTTTATATTCAAAATCTTTCTTAGCTTGAGTATGACCCCATACTTTTTAAAATTCATTATTATTTTTAAACGTTAGTTTTTTAAATGCTCCTCTCCAAAATTACAAAAAGAGCCTGACAATCTTAATCAGTAATTATCAACAACTCCTATAAACTCTATGTTCAAATGAATTATCCAGTTACTAGAAGGGTAAATGTGATTTTAACTACTTTTTATACATATGCAGGTATCTGAAAATAAATAAATACGTAGTTGGCTCTTTACTAATAATTTATACAGAAAAACCCATTGATTACTTAAATGTCTTAGCAAAGTCTACTATTTGATAACTTATCATTTAGTGATAGTAAATTTTCTCAGGAAGCTCCCTTTGTCTTCATGACCAGGCAGTAAACACTGTGAATCTAGGAGACCTACAGGCGATGTTCAACTCTATTGCTTTCATGTTGTGTCACTTAGACAAATGATAGGCCATGTTTTTCTTCATTACTATGATGATGGTATTTTTAGCCTTCTCAACTGTCATGGCCATTGAGTGCCAAGTTCAGCTGCCAAGACTTCAGTGTAATGTGCATCTTATTGAGATGGTATAGAACTGCGTGTCAAATACTATTAGTTACACTTCTAACACTTGTCTCCCCTTCTACGTCACCAAGAGAACCCTGATTTTCTAAATGGTGATAAATAGCACAGTTAAAATATTCTTTATACTCCCTTGCAGCTAAGTTTGACTATGTAACCAAGTTGCGGCCAATGAAATGTAAAGGAAGTTTTGACAGTGTCCCTTCTTAAATAAAAATGCAAAGCCTAGCAAGGAGCCCTTCTTCCTTTCATCCTTCATTCTTTCCCTTCTTTCTGACTGGAAGAGAGACGTGATGCCTGAAAGAGGCAACCATTTTCTGGCTATGAGAATAACCATATATTCAGGAAGACAGATCAAAGGATCTGGGTTCCTTGATGACATCATGGAGCTACTGCACAAAACCTGGACAGTCTGCATTCAGACTTCTTTTTACATGAGAAAAATAAACTCTTACTTGGTTAAATCATCAAGGATGAGTTTCTATTATATGCAACCAAGTACAAACCCCAACGAATACAAACTGCAGACTGATAAGGTCTTCATCTGGGCCTCATTCCCCTTTCCATCAAGTAGAGACTCCAGGTAATCTCTGGGTTTTAGGGGAAGTTAGCTAGATAGCATTTATAAAGATCTTAGGAGAAGTGTGACATAGCTATACAAATATATATTTTTTAAATATGTTACAATCTTCTTCTTTTCAGTAGAACCTTGTATACAAGATCTTCTCCCCCCATTTAGCTAAAGACATCTATTGCATCAGGGAAGATTAGGATGGTTAGACCAGAAAAGCAAAGGGAAACGCAAGGTAAAACTAAGCCTAATTGGTTACCCTGAAGTCCAGTTTGTATAGAAAAGGCACAATAGTGCATGATTGTTTTGTTTTGTTAAAAAGTTTCAAAATAAGCTCATTCCCTCTTACGCACCTACAGCGGCCAATCAGGTTGCTTTAGAATCATTAAGAACTTGTGGATATAATCACATTTATGTGTTTGAAACAATTGCAATGATCAATTTTTGATGCTAAAATTAACCAATTCTTGTCTAGTGGGAGCCTATTTGAATTGGTTGTTTAGTCTTTTTGACACAAGCCTCATCGTGGTTGATATCTTCCTTGCTTTCTGTTAATACTTAAAGATAAAATGATGTGATGTCTGGGAATTGGTTTAAAATGATGGCCCAGGAAAACGGGGTATTAAATGAAACACAATTGGCTATGAGTTTATAATTGTTCAAGCTGGTGATGACCCCATAGAGATTCATTATACTTTTCTCTTACATTTGTATATGTCTGAAATTTTACACAAGTAAAGATAAAGATTTAAAAAAAAAAGTTCAGCCTATGATTCCAAAAGAGGACCCTGAAATTTGTAGCAAGACAATAGTCTTAAATGGCTGGCTCTGATGGGAGGAAAAGAAATTTCCACGTTCCCAGGGCTTCTCTTGACACATCAAGAGTAAGTGTAGAGTTCTGAATACAGAGGTTTACCCAAAGTCAAAGGTAATGAGCTTCCCAAATATGATCTACGTTCCCCCAAGTCCCAGGAAGGCATGAAAAAAACCCTCTAAATGGAAAACGGGAAAAGGGTGGAGGGTCAGGAGAGTGGAAAACCTATACTCAAAGTCCCAAAGGGTTCTCAGGGTGGATACCTCTTGGAAGTTTTGGTGGTGGTTGCACAAAGCTGGCCAAAAGGGGCTTCGTTCAAGAATCAGTTTGTCTTGTCTTCTCCCACTCTTTGGCCAAATTTCTTGTTTCTAATCCCCAATAAGCCTGACTCACTTTCCGTGGTCAAGAGCCCTTTCTCTGAAGAAAGGGTAGGACACAGCACTGGGCTGGGAGTCCGGAAGCCATCATATGAACTCCGTTTGTGACTCAAAATGAAACTCTCTTGGGTCTCATTTTCATCACTCATGAAATGAAAGGTTAGCCTGCGAGACTAAAGATCCTTCGGTGTCCCAAACATCCAACTTGAGACTCTGGGAAGAGACAGTCCTGCAGGCCTTCATGTCTCTTCACTGATCATCTTCTCCACCTTTAAACATTACATCACCTCCTACAGAAATATGTGACTGTTGTCACTTTTGCAGATAATTGGAGAGGAGGTGCCCAGCATAGATGAAAACCTAAATTGGCAGCGCCCTCAGGCGCGTCACCGACCTGTACGATTTCTCCTCTCTGTCCTTGCTCGCCTGCAAATCCTGACCCCGGTCCCCACTGCGGAGAAATCTCCTAAGAGACGACTGCCAGCGTCGCCCCTGCGCCCAAGAGGCGTGGAGCAGAGGGAGCGGGAGCTGAGCGCGCTGTGGCCACGCTCCCGGCGCAGAGTCGAGAGGGAGGGGCCGGGCAGTACGAGAGGCGGCGCGCGGAGCTCGCCGCGGCTCAGTCTCCTCCGGAACCCAGCCCTGGCGGGCGAGAGCCGCGGCGAGCGCGAGCCGGAGCCGGAGCCGGAGTCCGGGCCTCGGAGCGGGGAGGCGGAGGGCCAGAGAAGGCTGTGGACCGAAGCGCGTACCGCGCTCGGACCCCCGCCGTGTCCGTGTCCTCCAGGCGGATTCCAGTAAGTACTGGCGGCCGAGGCTCTGCCAGCCGCCAGGCTTGGTGGCTGCATTGGTCGTTGTCTCCAGATCCTGGTTGCGCGCATCCCGCTGCTCCGTCGCAGGCTCACAGGTGGCTCCGTGGTGGACGTGGGTGCCCCAGGCCCCGCCAGGAGTTAGCCAACTCCGATCCTGGGCGCGGTTTCTGAGCCCCAGCTTCTCCCTCCCCAGCTGCCCTTGCTTCCGGCTTTGGGTGGAGGGCGCGCAGAGGGGTTTCCAACCCACCCACAAAGGATTCGGGGAAATGCGGGCCAGGAGCCTCCCCAAGCTACACCCCACACCCTGGCTCACTAATGGGATGTCTGTCCTTTAGTTTTATTTTCCTATTAACCCACCAGCGAAAGTTTGGGACTGTACAAAGCAAAGTTGGGGCGCAGCTGGGGGTACACTTCCCCAGCGGAGGCGGCGCTCACGGAGAGGAGTGATGGGTTCATAGGTTGAGCCCGGCTCGGGCTGGAGCTGACAGTGCACCCTGAGAGTTGAGTTCGTTTCTCTCGTTTGCCCCGGCCCAGCACTGTGAAAATCCCCGGAGAGCTGTGAGTCGCGTAATCGTTCGTGCTCAGTGTAGACAAATGCCAGCCATCCTGGAATCTCTTTGACGGGTTCAGTTTACCTCGGGAGTAAGCACCATCTCAACCTGCTTTGACTTATGCTCTTGCTCTGCAAACCTGAGCTCCAGCTAATCTCAGTGTTTAACCGGCGTGTATTTAATTCGCTTATTTTACACCTGAGGTGATCTCAGCGAATGTCTCTAAAATGAAATCATTAATATAGAAAAAAAAAAGTGTTTTTAAAGAAAGTTAAAAAAGAAGATCCTTCATAATATTAGCTATGGTGTCTATGTATTTTACTTATCTCCTCTGTGGAATAAAAAATGAAAACTGCTTGGCTATCTAACCTACTATAGAGTAAGTGTTGGGGCTATTTTGGGCAGAGTTTGTGGACAGAGGTATTGCTGCAATTTGCCTATTGTTTATGAAGTATGCATTTGGTCTCTTGAAATAGCCTATTTGTTAAGAGTTGTTTGATTTACTAAATTTACTACTTTAAATGACTAAAAGTTGTTTCGTAAAAGTGAGCTTTAGCTGAAAACAATATTCAGATGTTCAGGGAAGACAATTTGTTCATGTCACTACGACGTTCTTTTGTAAACTTAAATTTTTCAAGGGCTACTCTATAGGAGAAGCTTTGCATGAAAAATAAGATCCTGAGATCTTTAAGTGTTCAGGAAAAGAGTGCTACTTCCTCCAACCTTCAACTCTTTCCAAATGATAAGATTAAATCGGAAAAGTGTGCCTGCATTTGGAATTACCTAATTGGACTAAAAGAAAACATAGTGAATAATTGTTGGTTGTCAAGTACATTCTAAAAGAAGTGGCATCTTTTTAACATTGGGAGATTATCTGTTACATGATTTAAGGTGGAATAAACTCATAGACTTTCATCTGTAAAATCTTAATACTTATACACATCTAACCTAGTATTGGATTTATCAAAATGTTTGCGTTTGTACGTTTGTATAATAGTAAGTGCCTGTGATGCGCCATATTCCACTCTTAGAGCTTCATGTGTTTTAACTCATCCTCAAAGCGTTCCTTGCTATAAATGCAGAGGAGTTAAGTAATTTACCTAAAGTCACACAGGTACAGGATAGGACTTAATCATAGCTACAAAGTTCTTTTTGTGAAAAAGACATATGATTTTATGATTTACTTACCCTTGTTTTTATTTTTTTTAAGCATAAATGTTGAAAATATTTCCTGTGAAGTATAAGAATCCTTGATTGTCGAAGTGCCTCACAAGCATCATTAACCATCAAGCAAGGCAAAGTATGAAAGAACCATCTGGTTGAATTTACAATTAGAAGACCACTACATCCACCAGAAGACCCAGGATGGATCTGCACCAAGGCAGCACCATCACTTTCCTTGAGAAATGGTGTTCAGATAAGTCACCATCTGGCTGCAGAAGACATTATAATGTCAGGAAAAAACTGAAGTTAATTAGAATCTTAGGCCTTTTCATGGGCCTGGTAGCCATTAGCACTGTTCCATTTTCAATCAGTGCCTTTTCTGAGACAGAGGCATCGAGCACAGGGGAGGCCAGTGGTGCAAGCGACTCTAGGGTAGCACATGGTCACCTTCAGAGGACTCTCCTAGATTTAAATGACAAGGTTTGGGATTACACTCCACAGCCACCTCTTCCTCAGGAAGACAAATCTGAGAATAGTACAGATCAACGAGCCCATGGAGACTACCCAAAAGACATTTTTTCCCTAGAGGAGCGAAGAAAAGGCGCCATCATTCTCCATGTCATTGGAATGATCTACATGTTCATAGCCTTAGCCATTGTCTGTGATGAATTCTTTGTTCCTTCTTTGACTGTCATCACTGAAAAACTGGGCATTTCTGATGATGTGGCTGGAGCCACCTTTATGGCTGCGGGGGGCTCGGCCCCAGAACTTTTCACATCTCTCATAGGAGTATTTATTGCTCACAGCAACGTTGGCATAGGCACAATTGTGGGCTCAGCAGTGTTCAATATCCTTTTTGTTATTGGCATGTGTGCTCTGTTTTCTAGAGAAATCTTGAACTTGACATGGTGGCCGCTCTTTCGGGATGTGTCCTTCTACATTGTTGACTTGATCATGCTGATTATATTTTTCCTGGATAATGTCATCATGTGGTGGGAAAGCTTGCTTCTCTTAACAGCTTATTTTGCCTATGTGGTTTTCATGAAATTCAACGTCCAAGTAGAAAGATGGGTGAAGCAAATGATAAATCGCAATAAAGTCGTCAAGGTGACAGCACCAGAAGCCCAAGCAAAGGTTGGTGGTGATAGTTGTTTATTTAATGTTCTTCTTGACCATAGTTTTAAATTATTATGTTTTTGAGATATGCCATTTCTTTAATGTGATGGTGGTTGGGGTTGTAGTGAATAGCAGGTTGCTTTCTTGTATAATTCTCTTATAGTCAGGCTAACATGAAAAATAATTTGGGAATATTCTTGTGAATGTCTTCTATGTTCTCAAGCTATTTGCTTCAGACTAAAATGTTTATAAATATAGGTTACATAAGCATCCCAGAGCAGACTCAGCAAGCAAAATAATTTGTCTCTTATTTTCTGAAAGTAGGCATGATGATTTTGTGAGCGATTTAATTTTCATGGGAAAGTGTGTGCCTAGCAGGTTGTTTTTTCTTTTTAAACGGGCACATGACAATTATAGTGAACTGTTTCTTTAAAGATGTTAAGGGAAGAAAGTTTGTGTGTATCATCAAACTATGCCTTTAAGTCAGCAGCCTAAGGCCTAGCAGGACCGGTCATTAGAATGGGTCATGGCTATTCTTCTTGATCCATTCAGTAGTGCTCCGGAGCACTCAGCCAGGAACTGATGGGGACCCAATAAAGACAGTCACTGGCAAGCTTTTCTTTCTGCTTCTGTAGCTCGATGGCTCATTTTGCATGCTGTGATAAACCCGACTCAAAATATTTTTACAGTAGCACTTGAGGGAATTTTAATGACAACACTGGCCATCCTGCCACTTAGATGGTGGTGAGCAAATTGGTAAAGAGCTTAGAAGAAATTGATCTGCAAAAATGTAAATTTTTTTTGAATATTGGATAAGCAACATCAATAATTTTATCTTTAGTATAGTGATGCAGTTCTGATTTATATCCTAACATTGAAATGTTATCTCTGCATGTGATTTTAAACAGAAAACCAAAATACATATGCAAACTTCATACTAGCACCTGGGAAAATTCTTGTGTATGCAAAAAACAGATGTTGAATGAAAGGTGAATTATTTTGTCCAGAACGAAAAGAAAAAAATTATATTAATTTAGTATAATTTCTTTATGGTCAAGTTTGATGACCAGCCATCATTTTTATAGTAGCCATGAAATGGAAGCAAAGTGCAAAAAAAAAAAAAAAAAAAGCCCACCAGCAGCATTTCTATTTATGACATGCAAAAGAGAACTATTTTGTTTTGTATTTTTCTAACATTTCACTCAGCACATGGTTGTTAGAAATTATAATACAAAAAAAAAAATCACTTAGTAATATACATGCAAATAGGTATTCAGATGTGAAAACTGACTATATATTCTTGAAAATGACAAGGTCATCACTGAAGCCCTGCCTAATTTTATAGTTAAAAGGATGACTCTTCAAGCTCTCTCCTCAAGCTTGACTGCTAGTTTGAGTGGTTTGCATTAATAGTCTATGTGTTTATTCCAATTAGAGTACTGAACAATTGCCAATGGAAAGGCATATTTTTAGAGGCAAGGAAATGATTTGGTGTCTTACAAATATCCTGGGCATATCAAGGATAAAAGTTCTTTTTGAGAACTCAGCACTTTTGCTTTGTTACCCCACAGCAAAACTTTATTCACGTAGACACAGAGTCAGCTAAAGGTTATATTGGCAACGTTTATGAAAAAGGAATTCTCAGAGCAATCCAATGGTGTATTTAAGATTGCAGGGGGATTTTGTATTCTGATTTGGGGTAGAGGGTCCAGGGAGCTGGTTTTATGCATTTGGGGATAACTTTTTAAATACAATTTACAGACAGTATTTAATCGATCATAAGCCATTCATTAAAGTAGCTCTAGCAGGATTTTTACATACTATATTAAGTGATTGTCATGTCATTTTTATGATAAATTAAAAGTCAGCAACTTAGGCTGACATTCCTTAATAGTTGTTATTTAAACCCATAATTTTGTGCTATACTTAATACTGTACATGTTTTAATTTGAAAATTCTAGATTTACTTAATTAAAAAGGGAAGATTATATTCATGACTATTTCTCCTATTTCTGATTTTTCCCCAAAATGTATTTATTATTTATTTTCCTTTTAGCACCAAATAGGTTTAATTTATCCCTTTTAATTATTATTATTTTTTGGTATTCAATAACTAGATTGAACTATAAATATCATGAGAATAGAATTTTTAATATAGTTATGTCTTGTTTGGTATTCCTCAAAAATGCTAGAACACAGTTATACATTTTTAGGTGAAAATGATGTGTGCTGCATAATGATGTGGTTTCCTTCAGGAAATTTCACCTTGTCAATTGTACTTTTGAATTATTGCTGCAAAAAATTCCAACACTTAGTCTTTATCATATGCCTAATTTCAGAATCCTATGGAAGTTTTGCTCCCCAAGCACTGAACCAAAGAGGGATGAGTACTTGAGTGCGGCCATCTAATTCTCTGATTTGAAAAGTTGATTTCTGCCTGTGTGCCCCACCTTTCTTATAGAAGTCAGTGCTTCTGACATCTTCAGAATATGCAGAAAAAAAAAAGACCCTAAGCCAAAACACAGCCTTCAGCAAAGTCTTCATAGAGGGGAATGTGCTATTCATAAATTTAGGAAGCGAAATACTAAGTATGTTTTCTTACCGGCTTAATGCAAAGCCTTCTCATTGTCTTATTTGCACAATTATGGGGCATAGGAGTTTGGGAAAGTGGAGGGAAAATATTGTAGATATTCTACAAATCATCAGAGGTTCTTGTGAAAAAAAAATCATCAACTCTGGTGGACTCTATGCAATAAAATGTCTTTGAAACTACTTGCTTCATAGACAAGTTGAAAATCTTAATTTGGTTCTGTTATTGATGATGTTTGTTGTGGGGCAACTACAAAGCATGTAAAAATGTGAACTGGGATTTTTTTTACCTTTAGTTAAAGTAATAGTTTTCTCATCTCATTTCATTGCTCCACCTCGTGTGTATTTTTTATTTATTATTATTATTATTTTTATTCTTTTTAAAAAGTTGTGTAGTGTCGTGACATGGTAAATGTCTTGGGCTTTGACTCAGTGAAAATAGGGTATTATCGTCAAGTGAGTAATAAGCCCTATGACCTCAGAGAAGTCACATAAAACCTCTGAGCCTGTTTCCTAATGAGTAATAGTAGTATCTACTTCATAAAGTTTGGAAAATTATTAAAGAAGTGAATGTTAAACAGCTAACATAGTCCTTGACAAATGTGGGTTGCTTAATAAATGTTAGTCTTTTTTTTTTCTGTTCTTAAATGAAAAGAGAGTAAGAATAAATTTGAGAGTTTCAAAACATTTCTTAAAGACTGGGATTCATCCTAGCAAATCATTGAGTAAAGCAGGCCATTTTCTCCCTTAGAGGCATATAATATTTGCCATATTATAATATTTATAAGCCCTGGTTCACATACAGTGAATATATGGAGGCCAGATATTATCGTAAACTCCAAGGAAACCTCCAAGTGCCTTTGTTGTTCTAAAATTTTACTGTGTAGAATTTTGCTTGAAATAAGTAGGCCATTAACTGAGGTTTAGAAAGATCTATGCTATGCAGAGATTTTTGTTTTTTAAAGTATTTTTATTTATAAACGATTAGGATTCTCATCTAAAAACATCTCCAAAGCTTGTTAGGAATAAATTTTTATCCCGCAGGATGTGAAGCAGTGGAGTTTCAGGGCATCCACACATTTTGCTATGTGCCTGGCTGACTGAGGTCTGTGGATCTCTTATGGTGCTAGGCTGTCATTGGCCTAGAAAGCAGCTGTCCATGGTATTTAACTTCTTCTTAGACTTGGCACTGTAATCTGACAGCAAGTCAGCCTAGTTCTAATGAAGGGAATGGTCTAAATAAAGATGCTTAAAGCTGGATAGTTGAAGAAGAGCAGGCTACTTAGTAATTCAGGCATGCCTTGCTTTATTTAGTTTGTGTGTTCCTGAAAAGTTGTTTGTGAACAGAATGTTTTTCAATTCCAATTGTTATTAATGTTCATGAGAAAATCAGAATTGAAATAATATTATAAACATTCTTCATATGGCGAAGTATTTCTTATGAGGTACTAAACTACAAATAATTTTGTTAACACTAATGTACAGTCCCAAGTATACTTAAGTCACAGAATATAAAACCGAACTTTTGTTCCCCCTCCAAACCTAGAAAATAAATTAGTAAAATAATTGTACAAACTTCAAGGAAGGTACAGTAAAATCATCCTTGTAATAAATAAAAGGAAATTAATAAAAGGATAGTATTATTTAATAGACTTGAAAATTCTCTGTCCTTCTCAAAAGAAAATTTAGGCATTAAAATTCTTAACAAACTAGATACCTGTGAATGTCGTGTGTTTATTTATTTAGGGATACAACACGGCACTATTTTTCTTGTTTTGTTTCCCTCTTATATTAAAAACAAACCTTCAGTTACTTATTGTATGTGATTCAGAGAGTGAACAAGGTGTTTTGAGGGACCCAGAAAGCCTACTGGATTTTAACATACAGAGTTCAGATTCCCTTGCATGTTCCCTTGTTACTCTGGTTTCTCCAGCAAGAGATGACCTAAATGATGTGAATCTTTCTGACAATGTTGAGAGGAGAGGTTACCCCTATATACTTTCCTTCTTCCTCTTTTCCTCTGTCCTTTTTCCCCCTCCCCTCCCTTTATTTAATGGTAAAACCAGATAATTTATATTTTAACTTTAACAATAAATGAGATTGTTATGTTAAGCTGCTCTCTGGCCATTGAGGAGACAAGTAATCTACAGTGTGAATTTGACTAGATTAATTTTTACATACTTTGACTTTCAACCTTTTCTTGTTTTACGAAAGTCTCTGGTAAACAGAATACAGTGGCATTTTCTTTAATTCAGTTTGACAGTCATTATTTTTAACTGGAAAGTTTAGTTTATTTACATTGATTGTGATTACTGTTACATTTGGATTCTTTTCTTTCATGCTATTTTATACTTTGTTTCTTCTGATCTTTCTGTTTCTTTTTATAATTTTTCCTTGCCTTTTTTTGGATTGACTTTTTACTAAATCTGTTATTGCCATTAATAGCTTGGAATTTATATAACCAAGTTCTATACTTTTAGTGTTTACCCTAAAAATTTAATGTGTATATTTAACTCAACATAGTATAAAGTTAATATCTTTACACTCCTGCTAAACAACCTAAGACATTAGGACATTTTAATTCAATCACCTCTCCCCAATTATATAAGATTTGAAGTCCATGATTTCAGTTCTACCTTCATATTTTATAACAGCTTTATTGAAGTATGATCTTTACTTTTTAATCCTACAAACTAGACATTGTCATTATGCCATCAATTTTTTAGATTTAGCCACATTTTTAATCACTTTTTTCCTTCTCATTCCTTTCCTAATATCAGACTTGTTTTACTATGTTTTTTTTTTCTTTGCTAATTTACATTCTTTATAAGTTCCTTTAGCAAGAATCCATTAATGGTAAATACTCCTGATTTTTATTTGCTTAGAGATGTATTTTACTTTTGTTCTTGGAAGATAGTTTTGGTGGGTAAAAAATTATTTTTTATCCCTCTCTGAAAATAATACTTTACTGTCTCTGACTTCTGTTTTTGCACTTGAAAAGACCACTATCAGTGTAAATGTTGCTTCCTTGTAAGAAATCTGCCTTTTCTCTTTGACTGCTTTTAAAGTTTTTCCTTTGTTTTTCCTTATGCTAGGTCAAGTGTGGTTTTCTCACTTATTTATCCCCTATTTGTGATTTATTAGGCTTTCTGAATTTGGGCATTAGTATTTCCCACCAATTTTGCCTCTACCTCACTCTTCCTATAATCTTCTAGAGTTTTGATTAGATATATGTTGTACCATCTCAACCTATTCTTCATGTCTTTTAAATACTCATCTTTTTTGTGTGTGTTCCTCATTGTGGTCATTTCTTTATAACTGCCTTTTAGTTTCTAATTTTCTCTCCAATTTTTGTCTAATCTTCTAAAACTCATTGTTTAGTTTCTAATTTTAATTATTATATTTTTCATTTCTAAAAGTCTTTGTAACTCACATCTTTCTGGTTGATTTTTATTATTTCTTATTCCTTTATCATTTAATGTCTTTTATTTCTCTAAACATGTTAAATGTATTTATACTTTATAATTGGTATTTCTAATGTCATTATCTAGTTGCAGGTCTAGTTTTGTTC
Source organism: Rousettus aegyptiacus (assembly GCF_014176215.1). Classification (NCBI taxonomy): domain Eukaryota; kingdom Metazoa; phylum Chordata; class Mammalia; order Chiroptera; family Pteropodidae; genus Rousettus; species Rousettus aegyptiacus. Next base: position 60,771,482 of record NW_023416306.1, on the reverse strand, counting down.
TTTTATTGATACTCAAATGTGTAAGGCTACTTCCTCATTTAGTTATTTTTTTAAAACTTTGAACTCATATTCCTTAGAACTTTACCTGTGAGAAGTCATTGAAGCCTGGGTTTTAAGTGTATTCTTCCAGAGAGGACTATGTTTTTCTTTCATCAAGTGCCTGGGAGCACAACAAACCTGGGACCATTCTAACCTAAATGTTTGACTTTTTTCTACCCAGATAGAGTGAATTCAGACTCTAAACCCCTATATTAGTGAGTCTGTGGTTAGATATTGTTAAGGAAGACTTTTTTTCTTTCCTTTTTTTTCCTTCCTTTTCTTTTCTTTTCTTTTCTTTTCTTTTCTTTTCTTTTCCTTTTCTTTTCTTCTCTTCTCTTCTCTTCTCTTCTCTTTCTTTATTTATTTGTTTTTGCAGTGCCACTCAAAAACAAGAACAAGCTAGGCATATCTTTTTCTCCTTATTCATCCTTTAAGACTGTCAATCCTTTAGGATTTTCAGCTTATTGGAAAGGAAGGTCCTGGAACTGTCTCCTTTGTATCAGGCCTTATGTTTGTGGCTTCTAAAACCCTAGTCTCTGGGCAATTGAAAAAATGGCAGATACCCTAAAGGTAAAGCAATATTTGTGCTTAGTTGGTGTTCCGGGTTCTAAGAAGTTTTTAATTTTTCATTAACATAGTTGAGTAATTTTAAAATAAATTTAAAAATATAATAATATCCAACATGTTCAGGTATAATATATTGAGAAATGTTTCTCTGAATGTTTAATCCCTTCATATTACCAAAATATGTTTCAGATTATAGATTTATGAAAAGGTAATGCATATAACAAGGACAAGGAACATTTAAAATAGTCTATAATAGTTCCATTGTACCATCTAAAAATAACTATACATATTTTTCTTCTTGTATTCTTCCAGACTTCTTTTTCTTCTCCTCCTCCTTCTCTTCTCCCACCTGCCTCTGCTTGCTCACTAGTGTACGAACACAATTTTTACATACATAGATACATACATATTCACATATATACCTATATATCTAAATAAATTGTGACGATATTAGATATATACAACTTTAAACTTATATTGAGTGTATATATCATTTTAATCATTTTTTAATTGGCTGCTTATGAGCAATTCCTCATGTCATTAAACATTCTTCTAAAACGTTATTCATTGTTTAGCATTATCATAGAATAGAGTCATTTTTATATTATAAATTACTGCAATATATCACTACTATAAAAATGTTACAACAAATAGCCTTACATGTAAATTACTGATTTTATGGAAGCAAAAATTCTGGATCAGAGTTTATGAGTTTTTAAAATTTTCTGCTACATTGTAACATAGTTAGTAGTGTTGACTACTATAATTTTTAATATTTTCCAATTTTATACACAGAACATCAGTTCATTCTTTTAATTTGCATTTCCTTGATTAATTGGGAAGTTGAGTACTGAAAAATATGTTTTTTGAGAATTAAATTTTTCTTTTATAGATTGAAACTTTCCTGTTTCCTTTGTGTCACTTAAAAAGTTTGCTGTGATGTCTCTAAGGTCTCTCGCAAATATATACTGAGAATCACTAACTTTAGTTCTCATCCCTCCCCACATTTCCATACATAGCTAAAGCCAGGAGGATTTTGAAGTTTTTGTTTTAAAGGATGAATTATTCTGAAGGAAGAGGCCTTGTGACCCAGGAGTTGGGAAATGAGGTTCCAGGGATGGAGATGTTCCCTGACCATATGACCTTGGAAGATCCTCTACCTACTAGGACACCTATTTCCTCATCCAGAAAATGTGAGATTTGACCTACATGGCCTGAAAGATTGCTTTCAGCTTGTCATTTCTATTCTGAGAAGCTCTAATACTTACTATGGAGAGTACTCTAACCATGTCCAAGTAATAACCTAATACATTTACTTAAAACAGAAAACCAGGTTCTAACCATACTCATATCACCACACTCTTTTCCTAAACTAGCTTCCATGTAGTATTTTCATGCAAATGATTTATTGCTTGGCTAAGCAATAATTCCCACTTAAGCATGCTGTGGGAGGTAGCTCTTCCAGATAGACAGGAGAACAACTTGCATGGGAGGAAGTCATTTAAAATTTACTGCAGGACTCTAGGCCTCCTTAGCATTTGTGGCTTTTGGCAGTGAAAACCCTACTTAGTAGCTGCATATACACCCCTGGACTGCTGATCTTCCCAGAGTTGAGAAAAGAGAGAGACCTGAACTGGGCATGTGCTTATTACCAGGTCCTTACTACACCAACACTCTGAAATAGGAATCATCTTCACCTGCAGATCAGGAATCTGAGTGTCAGAAAACAATTGCCTAAGATCCAAATTTAGCAGTATTAAACTCCATTTGAACTTGGGTCCGTCTGACTCCTAAATGCATGCTAGTTCTCTTAGTGCTTCTCCCTGAACAATTGGGAATAAAGACAAAATAAACCTTCAAATTAGACTAGCATTTCATATTAGTAACTTTCAAATAATTTTTACCATGACCCCCACTAAGAAATATATTTTACATCCCAACGCAGTATAGTACGCATGCACATTCATACACATACATACATATATGTACATGTTTACATATACATATAAAAATACTATCTGACTCTGTGGCACTTCCATAAGCCTTATATTTTTTATTCTATTAAGAATACTCGTTTTGACCTTCTAAAATAGGTTCATGATCCACCAGTGGGCTGTAACCTGAGTTTTTTAAATATCACATTGAGATTTTTTTTTCTCTTCTTAGCATAGCTGCCCTGCAAAGCTGTGCTAGTTTACTGCACCAGAGCATCTGTCCGATCAATGTGATGAATAGGGTGAGAAATCTAGATCCCATTCTGCTGGACAAGCCATGTGCTTTGGTGTGGGATTGTGACTGCCCAGAGGAAGGGGTGCCCTTTCTTCATTCAACAAAGAAGCCCTTTGGGCTGGAGATAGCCTGGCTTCTTATCCTTGAACTTCTTTTTTTATTGACTATTTAGACCAGAGATCCCCAACCCCTAGGCCGTAGGCCCGTGGCCTGTTAGGAACCTGGCCACATAGTAGGAAGTGAGCAGCAGGTGAGCAAATGAAGCTTCATCTGTATTTGCAGCCACTCCTCAGCCCAAGCATCATTACCTCAGCTCCATTTCTGATCATTATTCACTAGATTCTCATAGGAGCACTGGTTCCTGGTGCCAAAAACATTGGGGACTGCTGATTTAGACTTTAAATGCCATTTATCCATAGAGATCATTTAAGTATACATAAATCCATGCTAATTTTCATGGTTGGGGCTAATTTAGCCACATAGAGCTCAATCCACGAGTTGTCGCAGCTTTCTCTGAAAATGCACACTGTCTATGTCCAGTTGGGTAGTTTTGGCCCTCAGGCCAGTGAGATTTCTGTGGAGTCCAGAGGTGCCAGCACCTACCAAGCAGTGTCTTGCACTCTAGCTATGACACAGATTGATTGCAGGGTAAGGAAGATGCAGATTGACGCATGATGTGTTCCTGAGCCTTGACTCATCCTTGGTTTCCAGCTTGTCATCAGGTGGAAAAGAAATGTAGATGAAACAGTGAGGTATGAAATCAGAAGCAGAACCTTGACAAGAAGACCGTAGCTGCATTTCAATTAGATTGGTTTCCTTTTTATGATGGATTGAATTTGTAAACCAAATAATGCAGAGACAGTTCTTGTGCTAGAAAAGCTGGTGGGTTTGGAAAAGGTCTGAGCACCAGCCATGTTAATGCCATGTTTACAACTTTGAAGGACATGCTTTAATACTGAATCCTGTATTGGCAGGGACCAAGTCTGGAGAGATAGAGTCCCTTTCATCCCACACACTGGCTGCCTAATGCTGGACCAGGCCCTTTGCCCCAAGTGTCCTCTCTTTGAAAATGAAGGGGCTGGTTTATCTCTTGGGTCCCTGCCAGATCTGATAACTCTGTGCTTATCTGTAATGGGAAAGAAACAAGTATATGCCTATAATTTTGGACTGGGAAAAAGAAGAGGTGGTCAAGTAACGAAGCCCTGAACATGCCACCTTCATAGTTCTTTTCCAATTAAGAAACCCAATTAGAGGGGACTAGTTTTCTTGGAGAGGTTATGAGGGCTTCTTCACCCATCTGTAGGACCTTCTTACAAAGGACCAAGTGAGCTTCTGGTGCTTTATAAGTGACTTTCTCTTTGACTATTTAATGGACATGAGCTGGACAAGCAGGTTGCAGGTAGAAATACAAGTTTTACCCTGAGCAACCCTATTCCTCCCACTTAAATCTGTCATCTGTTGGCCTAACCACTCAAGTAGGCTGAGTCAGTTTCATTTTTTCTTGCTACCTGGTAGAAATCAAATATATATTGAACCATTTCTGTTATTTTAGGCCTGTGGTAGGCACTGAGCATTGGTGCGTTCCAAGAACCTGTGACTTAGTTTTCTGAGAGGGTGTTTGATGGTTAAGGTTTAACACAATGAAATTATTATTTAAGCCTAGGATAGAGAGTGACCCTCCTAGCTGTGTGATCTTAAGCAGGTTACCTTACCTCTCTGGGCTTACATTTGCTTTTCTATAAATTAAACAAATAATGGAAATTCCCTCAGAGAGAGGCTGTGAACTCTGATTAAATGGCACAGGAAAAGTGCTCAGCAGAATATAGCCCCACCCACCCACCTAAAGATACTACCTCTGGCCTCTGGTCCACTAGGTCTCTTCTTCCCTGTGCTACTAGCCTGCACTCCCTGAGTCCTGTGTCTCCCCCAGTGTGTTCTCCTTCTGCCTCACTTCCTGGGCCCTCTTCTCTGTGCCTCCCAGGCAGGCTTATGAAGGTGCAGTTCCCCCACTAATCTCTAACTAACAGTCAAATCCTCGGTGTTCTGACTTGAACTTGCTCTCCTGCTGTTCTTGCACAGGATTAAGAGAGAAGCAGTTTCTCTCTCCGTGAAACTGAATCTCACTCAACCATGAAATTCTCTTGAGCCTTCCTGTCACTGCCCCATAATTGTACTTACTCTTTTCTTACATAAATCATCAATATTTAATCTTAGCTTGTCACACTTCCATTCAATCGTGGCTATACCTTATGTTGGTTTGCCAGCATGTGTTTTCCAACTTGGATTGAATCGTTCCCCTTGACTCAGGGACTAACCAATTCCATTTGCAGTGTTTGGTGCCTGGCTCATGGGTAAAAAGACAAAGGACCTTCAAGATGTTGATAATAGTGGTGATGAATGGTTTATGTATTAAAGTGGCAAACAACAAATTCTGATTTAAGAAATAGGAGTCATTAGAAATTCTCTAATTTCCTCAGGTTGTAAGTGTGGGTGTTAGGGTAGGTAAGGGCTCTTAATTGTAAAAATCAGATCACTCTAGCTATGGCTTCTAAATAGTTCTCCTTGTTTTCTAGCATTATATAGTGTTTTTCTACTGACTTTTTAATACCAGTCTTTTTGAGATTTAATTCACTTACCATAGAATTCCCCCTAAGTGTACAATTCAGTGGTTATAGTATAGTTACAGAGTTTTAAAATCATCACCACTGTCTAATTTTAGAACATTTTCATCATCCCAGACAGAAACCCTATACCTGTTACTTGCCACTCCCCTTTCCTCTCTCCCCCTAGTCCCCGATAACCCCTATCTACTTTCTATTGCTTTAGAGTTGCCTTTTCTGGACATTTTATATAAATGGAATCATATAATGTGGCCTTTTGTGTCTGACTTCTTTCACTTAGCATGATGTTTTCAAGGTTCATCGACGTTGTAGCCCTTTTATGGCCAAATATTCCATCACATGGATATACCATATTTTGGTTATTCATGCATTAATTTAAGGACATTTGGGTTATTTGTACTTTGGGGCTATTATGAATAATGCTACTATGGATATTTGCTTACAAGTTTTCATGTGGATATATGTTTTTAATTCTCTTGAGTATAACTGAAGAATGGAATTGCTGGTTCGTATGCTTACTCTATATTTAATATTTTTGGAAACTGCTAAACTGTTTTCCAAAATGACTGAACCATTTTGCATCCCTATCAGCTGCATTTTCTCTGTCTTTGCCAACATTTTAATGATATGCCTTTTTGATTATACCCATCCTAGTGGATGTAAAGTAGTATCTCCTTGTGATTTTGATTCATATATCCTTGAAGATGATGATATAGAACATCTTTTCAGGAGCTTATTGACCATTGGTATATCTTTAAAGAAATGTCTATTCAGATTCTTTGCCCCTTTTAAAATTGGGTTATGTGCCTTACTATTGAGTTTAAGAGTTCTTTGTATATTCTGGATACAAGTCCCTTGCCATATATATGATTCGCACATATTTTCTGTTATTCTGTGGATTTGTTAAGTAATGTGCTCCATAGAAGGGACAACTCCTGGACTGGCAACCCCTGCATTCCCGAGCGACTCCATATTGTTCTCTAGGCACACTTACATCTAGGATGATTTGGGACCCGTGGATCAACCCTAAAGCTGCCTCTTCCCTTGAGTTGATTTTCAGAAAAACTTGATCTTTTTGAAGCTAAGGACTAGAAGAAGATCTAGGGTTTGTTTGGGGTCCAGGACTTCCTAATTATGGAGACCTAGAGAACATGAATCTACTTGAAAATTGGGCCCAGGATGTTTGTCATCTGGTTGCTGTATCACCCTTCTTTACCTACTCCTGACTCTTCTCTGTATTAAATTAGAGAGTTTCTCGTCATCAGATCCCTTTCCTGTGTCTTACCCAGAAGTCCTGTCAGGAAAGCAGTTGGGCCACAGTCCTTCACTTCCAGATATGAACTTTGCCCATTTTGCTGTCTGGACCTTGGCACTTAGCTTTATACACCTTGATTGTGGGCCAGTCCTGCTCTTGCACCCCCTTTCCTTCAATATAGCCTCTTCAACTCCAGGGCCCCAAAACACTTGCATCCATTTTGAACAAAGCTTCATGTTTGGAGCTACATACTGTAAATAATAATACCAGTAATAATCTACTTCATCATTGTCTAGCATGAACAGTAATCACACAAACCTGGTTAACGAGCACACTCTGAGGATAAAGAGAACTTATCTAAGCAGTCATGCTTTGTACAAAGATGCACAATTGGTTCAGAGCCCCCCCTGGTTTCCAAGGTGCTCAGGAACCATTCTGTCTCTCGCTTCTAGCTCACTTCAGCTGCATGGCAACTGGTAACATGGTGGAGGCAGTTTTGTGGCCCTGAACAAAAGGCTGATTTATTTAAATAGGTTCAGATGTGCCAGGCTGCTCTTTTGATGCTCACTTTGAAGGGCCATGACAAATCTGCTGTTTTCTGCTGCCTTTTATTTTAAGACCAATTAAGTGGATAGCCACAAATAGCTCTGACCTTGAAAGTCTAAAGCGAAGGTGAAATGTGAGAACAGACGTAGGAAACATATGTTTTGGCATGTTAATACTCTGCAAGTCACACACACTTAAGGAAAACAAATAGAACAGGACAAGATAGTGTTGTGCGTTAGGAGGGGGAATTCGAATGCCCTGGAAAATAGCTCCACGTGTTTCACTGGTGGATAATCATAAACTGTGGAAAAATTAATCCAACTCTCTCACTTCACTGTGGCTCTCTGAAAGACCAGTCCCAAATGAGTGGTATTGCTAGTGACATTCAGTGCATAATCACTCCAGATCAGCATCTCTGCTGCATGCCACTACTAAGCAATGCTTCCTTCCTCTCAGCAGCCCCAATACATGCTTTTAGTTATTTATTTTTAGCAAAACAGTGCTTAGAGTACCATACCATGATTTCAGTTCCATTTCTTGAAAATGTGGATCACAGGAAGAACTTTCTGTAGTTGAATAGCTTGTTTTAAAAATATTAACAGCATGGGAATTCTTAAAAGCCTTAAAGTTGAGTTACAGGGGTTTAAAGAGTTTTTTAAAACCATTTAAAAAAATATTAAGTATTTTGTGATGTCCTATAAGTAAGTTGCTCTTTTTAACCTTAACCTAACCAGTCCAGAGGAGGAAAATGCTTGTCCAAGAATCTTATCGAGTCTCTGAATCATCATTATTGTTTTAGTTTTTATATACCTATTTTAAAACATTCTTATGCTCCTACTAGATCATTAAATGCTCCAATATCTCATGAGTTCTATATGTGTTTATCTGTCCCCAATTTTTTCCATCAAGAAATGGGAACAGATGGCTTTTCCCTCGTCTCGTGGGATAGTGTGATAATTAATGAGGTGATAGGAATGGATCACTATCTGAGCCCACGTTCGAATGAAACTGCAGACACAAAGAGTGGCAAATGCTGAATGAGAATATTAGGAAATAGGATTAAAATGATTTCAAACACAAAATTATTTCAAACACAATTTATTTGTAGGGTTCAAATAAATCGATTTTATAGAAAGGATTGCTCTAATATAAATATCTTAAAATATATTCATATAATCATCTTGAGAGATTAATAAAGCAGTTTTCAACAATCTGTATTTGTGTATGATTGTAATCCTCTAAACTTACATTTATCTGGAAGCCCTATGTTCAGATGTCTAGAAAAGAATCAAAATTCAAAGCCAAGAGGACTTTTGAGAAGCCAAATAGATACCAGAAGATTAGTGCTCCGAATTTCAGGCATTTACTAATACAACAACTTTTTAAGACTCTGTTTACTTTTATCGTATACATAATTCAAATAAGTTGGATTGCCTGGTTTCTCAGCCCATAAAGAAATTAGAAGCAGCCAACATAGTCCCTATGGGGCGGGGAGATGGGTGTAGTTCTGAGTCAGGGCAGACTTCTCTGTGCACACTGTTAGCCAGGCCCGCATCTGGCCTATTCACTGCCTTTAAGCAGATTTTAAAAGGCTCTCTGTTCTAAGCAAACCAATTAGAAGAGGCACACATACCCAAAGTATAGACCGCCCTATGGGTGCAGGACGTGATAAGCAGAAGACATCTTTGTACAAAAAGAAATGTGCCATCTCTTCTTGGTAGGCAAATAGAGTGCCCACCAGGACTCATGGCTTGGCATGGAACACAGGCTCTACTCACCCCTAAGTCATACATCTTTGGGCAGTGCAGACATGCTGCTGTCCTGTAGATTACATCAGTAAGACAGCAGAAGGCAATGAGAATCAGAAGAACTATAAAACCACTCAAAAATATATCTGGGATAACTGTGGGTTCAAAACAGAGTATTTTACCTTCTCATGACACCTGTGAGCATCAAAGTGGTAAAGTAATGAATGTTGATGTTACCCACAGAAACATTGAAAGAGTCCGAATTATGTTTAGTGTGCCTTATGCTAGAGCCAATGAAACTGTTGAGATAAGCTATAGAATGGAGCAGGAGTGACCTACATGTCCACGTAACTGGTGCCATGATCCAAGTGGGTGATGGTGGTGGCTTGGCCAGGATGGCAACAATAGAGGCAGTAAGAAACCACCAAATTCTAGACATATGTTAAAAGTAGAGCTAAAAGCATTTACTGATGCATTAGATGCAGGCTGCAATAAAAATAAATCAAGGATGGTACCAAGATTTTTGACTTGAGTAACTGAAAGAGTGGAATTGCTAATTGAGATGGGGAAGACTTCAGGAGGAGCAGGTTTCAAGTGGCAGGAGTTCAATTTTGGACTTCAGTTTGAGATCTAAAGGGCTACAAACATCTAAATGCGGATGTTGAGTAAGCAGTTGGAGATGAGTCTGGAATTCAGACTACAAATCACGGGATTTGGAAATCATAAGACTCTAGTTAGTATGTAAAGCCGTGGGACTGAATAAAATCACCCAAGAGCAAGAATACATAGAGAAGAGGTTGAAAGCCTTAGTCTAAAGGTTTATAGCATTGAAACCTCAGGAAAATAAGGAGGAGCCTGCAGAAGAGTCTGAGAAGTGACCGCTACTGAGGAAACAAAGAAACCTGGAGAACGAGGAAGACAGGTGAAGAAAGTATCTAAAGAAAAGAGAGTGATTGTGTCAAGTGGTGCCCAAGTAGGATGAGGACAAAGAATTGGACATCAGATATATCGAGGAGGTCATTGGTGATTTGACAAGACCAGTTGTCGCAGAGTGGGTGGGGTAAAAATCTGGGTTAAGTGGGTTCAGGAAATGGGAGAATGGGAATTAGAGATATATGTAAAGGAACAAACAAAGGGATGCAAGCCAACAGGAAATATAGAATCAAGAGATCTGTACTAAGTGGAGAAAATCATAGCACATTTGTACAGTAATGAGAATGACACAGCAAAGTTGGAAGATTCGATGATGCAAATAGGGGAGAATTGTCCTTGAGTAAATGGGTAACATAAGGGAGATCTTGGCACAAATGGAAGGGTTGGCTTGAATGAGTGCCACTTAGTAAAGGGTGAAACTGGTAACCACACGGCTGCAGGTAATGGGTGGATTATTGGAGGAACTTTTGGAAATTCTCTTTTTGTTTTTGTTTTCTCAGTAAAATAGGAAGCAACAGATTTCCAAAATTCGACTGAAAAATTCTTTGATGAGTAATAAAATCATCTATCGATCACACCAACATTCAAAGAAATAAAGTTATGTGGCTCAGATTGAATTCCAAAAATCTGTAGTGCTTGGAAAGCCAAAAAGCTGAGTAATAAACATTAGCCCATGTTATTTTAAAAGATCACAGTATTTTTTTTGACATCAGCATGTAACAGGGCATTTACCTGCAGGTCAGTGAGTCTAAAAGTTGGCTTTCTCACTCCTTGAGGATCCCCAGTTATACCACTTCGTAATTTATGGTAGAAACATATAAGTCCATGAAATATAAGCTTCAGTAGGGCAGGAATTTATTTTGTTCACACATGAATCTCTGATTCTTAGAAGAATGCCTGGCAAATAATAGGTGCTCAGTAAACAATTATCAAATGAAAAATTGATGCCAAACCAAGGGCAACCAGAGTATTTTTCACTGAAAAGTATAGTTACCTATTATTTTAGTGATTTGTTTCTATATCCTCAATTTTCATCATTCAGGTGAAAGTGTCCATATGGCTACATCACTGATTTTTTTTCCTCTAAACACTTTATTTTTCAAACCTAACTGAAGAATATTGCTTATAACTCCATTTTTATGGGATAATTTCAGAGACTCTTAATCCATAAAGTCAGTTCTCACTTTGAAAAGCCGACAGAATCTCTGTACAGAATGAAAATCTGTTCCCTGATCTTATCTGGTCCAATCTCATTATTAAATGGTTATGGAGATTATAGAGTTTAATGGGTAAAATGTTGGGCACCATCTGTTGGTGAGTTGGACACTTACGCTGAGAAACCAGATATGGTGGGATTTCAAAACAAGGTCCTCTGGTATTGAAGTTATGCCAATTTACTACCATATGGTAGGCATAGGAAGAATCAGAAGCTAAAGAGAAGTGTTATGCTTTGTATCCTAGGTCCAGGTACCTATTTGTAGTTGTCTTTTGTTTGATCTTTGTAAACAGTAGGATCTTGAGGTAAGATCATTGTTCTTTATTTCCCTTTGCTTGGCAAGATGAGTATCTTCACAAAAATCAATAAGCTACATACTGATTGCTGTGCAGTCTTGACACAAAATAGCTGTGCAAGCAGTCTATCCCAGCAACCTCAAAGGAAAGGTGCACTGCAGTATGGGGTCAAGGAGATCCCAAGCTATTGAGTCAAGGAGAATAGATCACTTTACCTTAGTAGAGCAAGAGGATGTTTTTTAGCTCTGACTTGTCTGGTTAGCAGGAATTATTGATGGACACTAGTGATTAGTAGAGTTTAAAATAACTTTCTTGAGATATTGAAATGTCACACCTTTAAGGAGAATTGTCTTATTTTTTAAGAACAAACCACACCTGTCTTTTTCTCAAACTGTTTTTAATTATCAAAGGGATATTTCTGTTTCGTACCTCTTTGCTAACCAAGAGAAAAAAATAGCCTTCTAGAATTTTAGGTGACCATTATGTAGAGCAAGAAGAAGAGGAGAAAGAGGAGGAGGAAGAGAAGTTGCATTAGATTTTTTTCATTATTCTTTGCAACTAACTTTATGAATCAGTAAAATTTCCTAAGTATTTTTTAATGCAGCCATGTGTTTTGCTACCATGTTTAGTTTCATCAGAAACTCTCAGGACAATTTACAATAGCCAAGATATGGGAACAACCTAAATGCCCATCAACAGATGATTGGATAAAGAAATTAAGGTTCATAGATACAATGGAATATTACTCACCCTTAAAAAAATGGAATCCTACCACTTGCAACAATATGGATGGACCTAGAGGTTATTATGCTGAGTGAAATAAGTCAGACAGAGATAGATACCATATGATTTCACTTATATGCAGTATCTAAGGAACAAAAAGAACAAACTAATCAAAAACAGACTCACAAATATAGTGGACAATTTGGTGATGGACAGAAGGGAGGAGCTTCGGGAGGCTGGGAGAATGGGGTGAAGGGTTAAAGAAGTACAAATTAGTAGTTGATAATTGGGGACAGCGAGCATGGAAGAAGGAATGTAGTTAGCATTAATATGATGGCTAAGTGGAGGGCCAGGGGAGGAAGGGAGCAATTGGGAGGATCATTTTATGAACGTGATAGATGTCTAACCAATGTACTGTATACTTGAAACTAATTTAAATAAATAAATTTATTTTTTAAAATACTCTCAGGTTTATCGAACATGCAGTGTTGCTACATGTGGGACAGACCCCATGCTTGTCTCTTGGGGTACAGAGATAAACGAGACAGATCCTTGCCTTGAAGGAATTTATAATCTATCATCATTTGGCCAGTCAGTTGTTTCAGTCTTGAGTTGGAAAATTGAACAGGTTGAATTCAGAATTTCAAGGTTAGCATTTCTGTTTTAAAGAGGCTTCAGTAGAAGCCTGGGGTATAGATTTCAAGCTTTATATTTCTGATACTATCTCTCACTCCCCTCAAAGTCTTCTAGAAGCATCAGTATTTGCTAGAAGGGTTACAGAAAATGGTCTTTTTCTGAGTGAAATAAACAGACATAAGACCCCTTTCAAAGAGCCTAGTCTGAAATGGAGCCAGATCAAATTTGGTTTTCTAGTTCCAGAATATTCTGGAACTCTACTATAATCTTCAGTGTCTCCCACAGGAGAATTAGATGTCACATCATAACACGATTGTCCAAGCAGAAACCCCCACTGAGCCACGCTGTTCCCAGCCTTCTGACGTACAGACACTTTGGGATTATAGATGTTGTTTTAAGACTCAGAGTTTGTGGTAATTTGGTAGACATCAATAGATGCATACCTGTGATAGGAAAAGTATATAAAAACATTGGAATATCAGTAGCATTTTCAAAGAACCACTATAGAATATTTAATCCCATGATTCTCCTCTTCTTTGAGTCCCTTTGAAATTGTTTTCTTTTTCTCTTTATTTATATAGTTTAAAAAACCTGCAGAAGGACATATATGTTTATTTATGGATTCATAATCAAATATTTATTGCTTATCAACTATGTATATGCCTGGCACTCAGTTGGATATATGGAGGAAAAATCTGACGAAGGCCTGGTCCTTGCACACCAGGAACTCTGAGACATGAAAGCAGATTATGTTGTACAGTTTGGATGCTCAGGTCTGAAAGTTATAGCTGGTTACACAGGGCACTGGAAGCAAGTAGCATTTACCTTGGTGAATTTGCCCCGGTCAGGAGCCTGGCTCTCACAGCCCAGTGGGCTCATTAACCTGATTGGGATGGCCCATTGCAAAAGGATTGTCTCTCAGAGGTGGACTTGAACTGCACAAGCTCATTATTCCTGCTGTCTATTAATACAAATTCAATTAGAGCCTACAAAATTACAATGAGAGCTACATCTCTAAAACCGAATGGAAAGCTCAAATCAACAAATCAGTGACTTATTATCCCCTAGTAGGCAAGTACATGGAAAAGAAAATGATAATAATCAGGGTGACAATCTATTAATTTACAATGAGGAATTAAACTGTCAAGTTGACTGGTCTTAGCAGCACATTGGCTCTGTATAGATAACAAAATGGGAAGCCAGATATGGCATCATGATGGACTTAGAAGTGTTGCTTTATCCAAATGCTTGACAGACTTTCACCACAGTAAGGATGACCTCACACTTGCTTAGGCAAGGTTTCCTCTACCCTTAGAGCTTTTGAACAGACCTGGCCAGCTCTATCTCAGTACTTCTTGCTCTTTGCTATACTTCCACATTTGATCACCTGTTCACACTGCATCTCTGTAACGGAGTACAATATAGACAATTGTTTCCAATCAATTATAATCGCTTTAATTCTCCTTCTTTAAGGTTACTACCGAGTCACTTTGATTAGAATTCAGGATATTCCTATACTATTTATTCCCACACTAAAGACAATCCTCTGGTTTGTGTTCACAGAGGGCTAATCAATACAATATGATAAGTGCTATAACGGAAGTTTACAGAGGGTCCTTTGGGAACCTGGGGCAAAAAGCAACTAACATTTATTGAATTTCTACTAGGGACCCCATCGTACGTGAACTGTAGATTAAGAAACTTTCCCATAATTACAGACTAAGAGGCAGGACCAAAGTTTAAGCCCAGGCCATCTGAGCCCAAGGCTTATGCTCTTAACTGCTGTGTTCAGCTGCCTTCCCTTTAGTCTTTTAGTCCTCTCACCCACTCTGAAGGTTGGAGAGGTATATTGGTCTGAGCTCAGATGCAGAAAATAGAAGCCACTCTATTATTTTAAAGAGAGAGAGGTTTTAATGTAGGAACTAGGTGCTTATAAAATCATTGGGGTTGGAGGGCTGGGGATAATGACTCCCAGAACTACACAGTAAGACTGGCCTGCCCGAAGAGATGCTGCTTCTGCCTCAGTCTGGAAGGTGAGGAATCAAGAAACTGCCATTGGAACTGTTGTATTCTGGAACAGGCGACCAGTGTTCTGCCTCTTTGCACTATGATCCTTGTTACTAAACTCTACAGGATAATAATAATGATAGTAACAATTAATAATGTTAAAAATAATAATATCCTCCTGTGATTGCCAAGAGAAAGAGTAGAAGTAGCAGAAACATAGCCCCTACCTCACTTTCATCTTCTAAATCTAGTTTCAAAGTCTCTGATTGGCTAAACCTAAATGACACCCTATACCATACCTGCAAGGGAGGTTGAAAAATGTCACTGTTAGATTTTCCAACCTGTGCAGTTGAGGAAGGCATGCTGGAAAGAAAGTAGAACAGATACTGAGCACCAGTTCCTCTGTCAGTGGCAAGGACTCCCAAGCTCAGAGGCTGATGAGGTCACACAATGGGAGAGAGGCTGGCCAGGCTCTACTGAATTTGCTAGTCTAAGCTATATGTTTGTGGTCCTCTCCATCACCTACCACCACTGAATTTAGCCTCGTTGGGAAAGGAGTTTTATAGGGATGGCTTCATGGAGAAACTAGATCTTGAAGGAGGAGTGTGCTGTAGTCCTGGGAAGGCAGTAAGTGAGCAGGGCTTGTTGTGGTGGCAGGTGGATCCTTTCTCTTACTCTGTCACTGAGATCATGACCCTTTTTTCAGATTCTCTCAGGAATTAATGAAGTGGCTTATCTTAGTGAAAGCTGTGTAGTGAGCTTTCTCACCTCCATAATGTAGTTTAAATTATTAATGTGGAAAAGGGTAGGTCCAGTTTTTCCCTTATTTAGTTTTTTTAAGTGTGTCTTTCTTGCATGCATGTTCAAATACATGATCTAATTAATTGTTTAAATATCTTTGCTGCTAGAAAATATTGCTTGCTTCTCTCAAAAAAGCTATGGATGGTTGTTGGTGGTAAATACTGGCAGACACTGATTGTTGGAGTCAGAAGAGGCTCATGGGAAGCATCTCCTGTCCCTTCAGTGACAGAGAGAGAGATCTAGGGAGACAGATTCACTCTTCCCATGTAATCTACATTCAGATGCCTTAGGATGCCCATCCTGTCCTCAGCTTGTTTTTTTTCACCACTACCTTTGGTGGAACATGAGTTTTGAAGTAATATCTCATTCTAAAGAAGTGACTGAGTAGGCAAATACTGTGTTTAGTGGGGGAAAAAATAAGAAAATACTAAAGCAAGGAAGTATAAAAAAATACTTGAAACATGGAGGTTCAGATATCACTGTTCACAGATATCTAATTTAATTCATTCTTATCAATGTAAAAAATGTCCAAACCTGTAGAGAATTCTTATGAGTTTATTTGATTGCTTCGTTCTTACTTTGGGCGTTTGCAGATATGGTTCATGTGTATCTTCATCCTTCCTTGCCCAAAGGTTGAGGCTGCTTTTATTATTTGTGACCACTTGTTCATGAGTTTATTTCTCTCCACCAGACTAAAAAAAAAAATGTTTATTTGAGCCAAACTGATGACATATGTCAGGGAGCAAGATCTCAAATGCTCCAGAGAATAACAGTTTTTCAGCTTTTTAAAATACATTTGAAATTAAGGAGGAAACCTCAGGAAAATTGGAGAAAGTAAGGCTAGGATTGTATTTCAGGGTAGTTAACAAGATTATGTGCACTTTTGAGGGTTAATACCCCTTTCAAGGGTAATAATATCTAGTATCTCAAATGTATGTTAACCTAGATGTACAGGAATGATAGATGGGGCAGACTTAAAATCAGTCACCAAAGAAGTTGTAGGCCTGGGGCATGACTACCCACCATGACCTGCCCAGAAAGTAACCTTGTGAGGTTACTTTCCATGGAATCCCTTTTTGTTCATCCACATTCCTTAAAAAATAGTTGCGAACACAACATTATAGGAAGACAGTAGTTTAAAAATAAAGATTGGTTTTCTGCCAATCTGATTGAAACATTCAATTGTATAGGAAATGGACAAACTATTTGGGGATGTTAATAGTTTAGGCACATTTTTTTTTAACGTTTTAAGCTTAGAAACTCTTCAGAATAAAATCTTCCTCTATTTTTAAAAGCTTTATTGTCAACCCAGATAAAATCAAGAGTTTCAAAAATGCTGGGACTTGGGAATCTAAGAAATCAAGTGAGATGCCCTTGGAGTGGAAGGCACCAGTTGAGTTGAGAGACATGGTTAGATGAGAAATGATGGACCTGTATGTTCCTGTCCTCTCTGCCTGCTGAGTCAAGGAGCTGCTGGGGGTCTGGGAATGCCAACATTGGCCTTTTGTGTCTTCATACAGGCTCTTCTCCATCAAGCCAGAGTGTGCAAAGAAAAGGAAGAGATATGATAAAAACTGAGTCTAGGTCAAATCCTACTCCTGGCACCTAATGGATCAGGATACTCCTCCTTTGAATCCTGATATTTTCATTTGTCTTGCATTTGATGTTTGTCTTCATTTGTCTTCTAAACCATCTGGAGACTTTTGAGCTTTGTATAGAAGATTAGAACTTAGACTCTGGTGTCAGATTGCCTTGGTTCAAAATCTGGCTTGGCCATTTATTACCTGTATGACCTTGAGGAAGTCACTTAATTTCTCTGCTCTTCAGTTTTCTCATCTATAAAATGGACATGATAATAGTATGTACTTCTGAAGTCATGAGGATTAAATAAATAGATTACTTACACACATGCACATACCTTCTGTAAGTGTTAGCTTTTATTTTTAATGTGGGTTCTTCATTTATTTCTCTCCACAACCATATGAGGTTGGTCTTTATTAAGACAGTTTTACACATGAGGAAACTAAGGATCTGTGCATTTAAGGACTTTGCCCAGATTGATAGGGCTCATAAAAGACAGAGCCAGGGTCCAACTACCCAAGATTGAATGACTGCACAGCCTGTGCTAAACGGCATCTTCATTCACCATGCTGACCACTTTGACAGGTGTAACCTTCAAGACAAGCATGTTCTTTACACAGCCATAGGGAATCCTTGTCTTTTCTCATTGGAATCTATTGGTAACCCCTCAGTTTCTGGTTCAGATTTGATCTTTCCAACACTTTATGAACTCCCATCATTGTCCCACGTTTAATTCCTGCTGATACTTACAGAATAACTTACCTTTCCAGGTTTTTATATCTGCCAAGAATATTTCCCTGTTTATTCCTATCTTGGATCAAGTCCTCATTCTTTTTGCATGTAATTTTTCTAGTTTCTGTTCTTTATATTCTTTCCCTGGCGAGCAGCTAACACTAATGTCATATAACCAAGTACTTGTCAGGCATTCATCAAATGAACATTTTTAAGGTTGAATTCTGCCTTTTGAGAACATTTTAACTACATAGAAAGTGGTTAGTGCCTTACACATTCTCATTTTGGCAAGGGGATGATTTCTTTGCAGAGAAGCAGCTGGTACACACAGGAACAGGGACAGTTCTGTCCTTGGAGAAGATTAGGTAGAATCACAGGGTATGTGCTCAAAAGTATCTAATTCAGTCAGAGATTCCCTCTTATTGCCTCATAAAGTGCATTCTTAGGTTGGTAAGGAGCTATTTCCACCACCCTTCCTACTCCTAATCTCAGGCCACACATGTGCAAAGGAAATAACTGTGGTCCTATCTGCAATGTTTGTGAAGATGAGCTTGGCACTTTGTTCACCTACATGAGACTAATGCTTGATAGGAAGTATAGGTGCATGGCTGCAGAGTTATGGAACTGTCAGCTGCCAATTTTTCTTCCCAAAATTCTCTGGCTCCTCTCCAGTTCCCTCAACATTGGTTGAAGTTTCTTAGGATAAAGCAAGTAGACAGTGATTCTCAAAGCTGTATGCACAGTAAAATCACCTGGGATATTTTAATAAGATCTTTCGGGTCCCAGTCCTGGTTCTTGAGTGGACCTGAGACTCAGTATTTTTTGAAAGTTTCTCAAATGCATCTACTTTGCAGCTGAATTGAAACCATTAGTATATTAACCATGGTGTTTTGGCCAGCCCTTCAAATCTTTGCTTCAGTTTCTTCTTCTGTCAAATGGAGATAATAATAGTACTGGTCTCATAGGGTTGTTGTCAGGATTAAAATGTTTAAATAAATAAAGCACCTAGAAAATTGACCAGCACTTAAGCATTTGGCCAGTGTTAGCCATAATTGTTACTTCTATAATTATTATAGGCATTGCATGTGCAAAGTCCCTTGATTCAAAAGTACTAAACCAAGTCCCTACTCCCAAGCTTATAATCCTCTGGATAAGACAGACATGCCACAGCTACACTCAGTACAAAGTGGTACATCCCGTAGTGAAGGCAGGTAGAGCATCATATGGGTTAACAGACTAGGGAGCAGCTAAATCTGCAATGGAGAAGGCAGCAGCTTACTAGAAGCAAGCCGACCACTTGAGCAAGGTCTAGAAGAACAAATTTTCCAGATAGAAGCCAAATGTTCCAGGTAAAGAAACAGTCTGTGCAAAGTCATTTTGATGGGAAAGAACATCAGACTGCACCATCTGTTGTTAGGGAAAGTGATAGTTGCTTGAGAGGCTGCAAACAATGACCAATGCCAAACCTTGAAGGACCTGTGTCCCTGCTCAGGGGCAATTTGGATTTTATCCACTAGGTGTGGAAAGCTGCTTAGATTATCAAGAAATGGAAACATGTCCTCAAAATTACATTTTAGAAAGATATCATATAATAATGAGAAAAGACAAAAAGAGGAAATGGCTGGTAGTAGGGGGTAACTCAGTTAAGACCCTCTTCCTGATGTTGAGGTGAGAGATGATGATGACTTGAACTGAGGGAGAGGCAGGGAGTGAGACTTGAGGGGCAGCCTGACAAGGAGGTGGCATATGACTGACTGAGATGTGAGGAAAAAGTGGTTTGAGGATGATGAGAGGCTGCCAGGTTGGGGCTGTTGGAGCCTTTGTGTGCTATCTATAGTTGAGGCAGGATTTATGGGAGGACAAGCAGGTTTAGAGAAGAGAATGCATTAAGTGTGGAGCATGTTCCATGTGAGAGCCTTCTGGGTGTCCAGGTGGTAGATGTTTATGTGGAAGTGTTTGTTAGGCAGCTGGAAAGGAAGAGAGTGGTTATTGTGACCCTAGGCAAGGGGTCCCAATCCTTAGGCCACAGACTGGTACCAATTGATGGTCTGTTAGGGACTGGGCCACACAGCAGGAGGTGAGCAGTGGGTCAGCGAGCAAAGCTTCATCTGTATTTGTGGCCACTCCCCAGTGCTAGCATCACCACCTCAGCTCCACCTCAGATCATCAGGCTTTAGATTATCATCGGAGCACTGGTCCCTGGTGCCAAAAAGGTGGGTACCACTACCCTCAGCCTTTCCTGTCCTCCCAGTCAATCTCTCTGTATTCTGGACGTCTGTGAAAACATTATCCTCCAACCAGCTTCACAAGCTAGAAATCAGAGTCATCTTCATCAGAGTTGTCTTCAAAGACTTGCTTTCCTTGAACCATGCTCTCAACATCTGTCTACACCAGCAACATCCAACAATAGATTCTCCTTGTCCAAGAGGCACTGGTAACTATGATTCCTTATTCTTGGTTTGAGTTCCTAGGTGGTCTAACAGTTGTGCGCATTGCTCCCCAATTTGGTATTTTACACTTGACTTGATCACGAAGGAAGATCCCACATGGACGAATTTGGTTCATGGTGCCTGCAGCAGAATGCACTGCAGTGTAACATTGACTTTACACTGTTATAAAAAGTTTTCCTAAGTCCCAAGTTTGGGCATGTGAACTAATTATTGTTGCATGGCTCCGAACCCTGCAGAGCCTCACTTAATGAAGATTGCTAGATAAAATATAGAATGACTGGTTAAGTTTGAATTTTAGGTAAACAATGAATCATTATTTACTACAAGTATGTTCCAAATGTTGCATGGGACAAAACATACTAAAAAATGATTCCTTGTTATTTGCAATATAAATGTAACTTGGCATCTTAAATTTTTATTTCCTAAATCTATCTACCCTAAACCCAGTCTACCTTGGACATTTCTTGTAATATGTAGAATCCCCCCTAATAACGAATGGCCCCTTTTGCCTTTAGCACAGAGAGACCAGCTGAACTCAATTCTTGAGTGACCTGACTCTGGTTCTCCCTCATTCCACACACAGTAAAATCAGCTTTTTCCCCCTTGTTTTGTTTTTTAATCTCTGGTGATCTTTGTTTTAGTTTATGAACATACCCACCTTAAAAAAATAGACACCCAACCAAACATGAAAATACAGGCAAAAAATATATATATATTCTTGTTGGTTTTATAGAATTCAAACAGAAGACAAGCCAAACAAAAAAAAAAAAAGGAAATATGTGTTCTCTATCTCCCTTAAGCACAGAATACCTGAGTTTTGTTGAGGATTCTGGATTGTGTGACCTTCTGTAATTTATTTTAACCTTTCTCACCTAAGTCACCTAAGCTGAGGGCAAGAAAGACAGGTGACTTGGGTCAGTATTGGTCTTGCTGATTCATGAGACTCTTAGGGGCTCATTGATGGTATCTAAAAATAATTCTGGAGGCTGGTTGTGCTGAGCAGATGTGTCTCATCCTGCACTGTAGGGTCGTTAGAGAGAGGAAGATGTACAGTCTGGTGCAGCAACCTGTTTGAGATAGGAGGAGGTTCTTGTTTCCAATTTAACATTAATCCACTTCCTCTTGCACTCTCACCATTTGAAATGGAAAAGGGTGCTTATAATCCTCCCTGCAATTGGAGGTAATCTTGTGATTTTTCCTTCCTTCTGCACCTATGTGTGCTTTATTCCTTCTGGTTAGGCCAGTGCTATCAGGAAGCTAAGATGTTTTGAGTTGTGTTGTTAAAATAAATTAAAAAAAACAGTCGGGCCTAGCCTACCTAGATAAAGGGCTGATCAATATTGCTGAAAACTTAGGTTAAATTACAAAGATCATACTCCATGAATATTAATCCTATTAGATACATATTAAAACCAGTAAATATTTCATACAACACTGAGAGAAATATATTCACAATAAAAAACTTACAAAGATCATAATTTTGACACTAACCAACCACATCTGTCATCCATCCTGCAAAATCCTTACTGCTCAGCCATGACTATATGGAAGTTTAATTAAACATGCTCACAAAGGTGCCTCAACTTTTTCTACCACTTACCCCACTACATCAACAGAATGCCAGTCTTAAAAATTCCTCTGTCATTTTTTAGTATAACTTCTGAGGGAAGAGAATAATGTTTTGTTGTTTCGTCAGGCATAAAGAAACCAGTGTCTCATGGTAAACAGGGAAATGCGCTTGTTTGTGAGTACTGGTGGGAGCCAGGGCACCGAAACCTTGGATCTGCTCTCTTGCACAACGTATTAATATCTGCTTCTGCTGAGCTCAGTGTGAGCTGCTATCAAATGCTAATGACTGTGGATATTTTTTTAAGTAAATAATTCAAGAAATATGTTGGTATGCACACATGATGCTCCTTGTTGCATATCTCTTTTTTGAACGTGTAGCTTTTGCAAAAGAAAATAGAGAAATCTATATAGGCTAAAATAGAGAACTATATATAGGAACCCCAACCCTAGGGCTGCAGACCAGTACTGGTCTGTGGCCTGGTAGGAACTGGGCTGCACATCAGGAGGTGAGTGGTGGGAGAGGGAAGCTTCATCTATGTTTGCAGCTGCTCCCCAGAGCTAGCATCACTACCTCAGCTCCACCTCAGATCATTAGGCATTAGATTGTCATAAGAGCACCAGTCCCTGGTGCCAAAAGGATTGGAGACCTCTGAGCTAAGAGGTCAAGAAGCAGCTGGAGGTCAGCCTTGAGGACCAGGTGGGGAGCAAGACCACTGCAATTAGCATCCCACTGTGGCACCATTCCCTAGCTTTGTGAACTCTGGCAATTTATTAACCTCTTTGTGCCTAAGTTTCCTCACTTAGTAAATGCCTGGAGTATTTGTGGGTGAAATGTATTAATATAGAGCAGCTACAGTTGGTTTCTGGTACATAGTTAGCCTTTGTGCATATGGCATGTGTCATCATAAGTGTGTTCAAGAGCTCTATGATGCTACAGTCATTTGAGCTGTACTTGGTTCATGTGAAGCAGGTAGAAATATGTGAGTTAATGTAAGACATTCATAGTAAAAGTTAATTTTCAGATAATGTCAGAAGAATTTGCTTTAACTAATCTCATAAAATGCAGAATGGTGTGTCAGGTAATAATTTTTGTAATTAACTTCCATCAAATGCCTATTACATGCTGGCCACTGTGCTAATTAAGCACTCTATCAGAATCAATTAGTCCTCTTGTAGGTATAGTTATTATCCCTGTTTAGCAGATGAGGAAAATGAGACTTAAAGAGGTTAAGTATATGTGTATCAACTTGAATAATATAACACAGGGCAAAAAAGCAAGTTGCATATGTATATTATGAAATCTTTTATAGAAATGTTTTAGAGAGCTATACATGTGTATATATGTAAAATGGAAGAGAAAGTAAAGGTATAAAAAGTGCATGGGAATGGTAAAGAGCAAATCAGGGAGTGAGGAAAGGGAGAGAGGAATGGGATAGGGAAGGAATCCAGAGGGGCTTCAACTTTATCAGTAATATTTTCTTTCAAACAAGTGTCAATATGGGAAAATGTTAAATCTGAATGTCAGGCAGTGGATTCACAGGCAATTATTATATTCTCTGTACCTTTCTGAATGTTTTAAATACCTCATCATTTCAGAAAGAGTTTATATAGTGATCTGGAGAGTGCCAGCATAGTACTGGCACACAGCAGACAATCAACAAATGGGATTGTTCTTGTCAGTAGGCTTTTCCGCCCTATAAACACTGATATGAAATAAAATGGTTGATTTTGTTGTTGGAATTACATTATAAAGTGAAGATCCAGTGGGTTAGGAACTCTCACAAGAAACCCCAAAAGGAACTCAAAACACTTTTGCAAATATTCTTGCTAGTGGTCACATAAACCAACAAGATAAACAAATGTGACTAAAAATAATGTCTACAAGTATACTAAAAAATGTTCTTTGACAGAAATAGCACTTAGTTTGGCCTTGCCATGAATCTCCTTTAGGCTTTTTAGTCTTCACTTTTTAAAAAAGGGAAGAAGGAAATGCTGGATTTTAGAGTAATGCAAGAATCGGAAAAATAATTTTTTGGGTCAATAAAAAATTGAAAGCTTTTCATTGCATGCCTTTGGATTTATTTTATAATTTTTGGCTTATTGCAGAAGTAGTATCAATTTTATTGACACACTAGACTGTTATGGTAATGGAGATTTTGTATTATTGAATTCTGTTACAGTTAGAGTGAGCCTACACACGCTATCTACAGTTGCAGTTGCCTCAGGCACTCCTAATAGCATAAAGATATTGAATATTTTCATATCATAATTAGCAATTTCCCTGTTATGGCTACTAGAAAAATTAGCAATGCTGATTTTATTTCATTTAGGTTTTACATCTCCTTTCAGAGTTACTTATAACTTTGATGGACAAAAAAATAAGTATTGGAAATTTTCATCGATGGTCACTGGAAAGTTGCCAAAGGCTCTGAAAACAAGGGGACTATTTATCTCCAGACAATACTGTGCAATTGAAAAGAGGGTTGCACTTGCACATGTGTGTACTCATGCATTGAAAAAAAAGAGAGAGAGAAAAGACAAAGACAATGCACAATAATGGATGGTGGAATTCTGGCTGCCTTTTACTTTTATAGCCTTTTCTGTACTTTCCAGCTTTTCTGAAACTAATATGGTTGACTCTTACAAGTAGGAAAAAAATGCTATTTCTAAAACACAGAAAGAAAGAAAGAAAGAAAGAAAGAAAGAAAGAAAGAAAGAAAGAAAGAAAGAAAGAAAGAGAGAGAGAGGGGAAGGAAGGAAGGAAGGAAGGAAGGAAGGAAGGAAGGAAGGAAGGAAGAAGGAAGTTCTTCGTTCCTTCCTTCCTTCTCTCCCTGCCTGCCTCCCCCTCCCCCTCCCCTCCCTCCCTCCATAATCCGCTCCCTCCCTCCCTCTCATCCCTCCCTCCCCCCTCCCTCCCTCCTCCCTCCCCTCCCTCCTCCTAATCCTCCCTCCTAAACACAAGTAAATCCAAGAAGAAAAAGGGCTGCAATTTATGTTAGGAAACCAGATTAATATCCTAAACTCTGACGCTTTACTAACCACAATTTTAGGAAAGTCACTTAACTACCAATTGCTAGTTTTCACATAAGATGGCTGGATGGAGATAATAAGCTTGTTTGGCTTGCTTTGCCTAATGTGTAGGATTATTATATAGAGAAATTATGTAAAATGTAAAAACTGTCTAATAAAAAAGTGCTACGTAGATCAAAGGCTTTCCTTGTCATGTAGAAAAGAGAGGTTAAAGTTGTAGGGTAAGATACAGCGAGGTAAATTAATTCCCCTCAGGCAGAATTCCTCCCCCTCATGGACTCATAGGTAGATACATTCTAGGGCAGTGATGTTCAAACTTGCAGGCATCACAATCACCCAGAGTTTCTGATTTGGTAGATGTTGGTGGGAGCGGCGGGGCATGAGAGTCTGCATTTCTAGAAGGTTCCCAGGTGTTTCTGATATTCCTTCTCCTGGGATCACTTTGAGAACCACCATTTAAGGGTATATAATGCTATATACATGCACACAAATATTCTAGGCTGTTTGGTGACTAGAAGCTTCCTGGTGACCTTCAGAATTAAATTATATTGAAGTTGGCTGAGGAAAGAGCCATGGGTATGGAAGAGAAGCCAACAGTTACAGACTAGATGTTTGGGAATTTCGAGAGTGACATAACATTTGAATGGGAAGCAGAATCAAATGAATATTTAAATGAGAGGTGAAATTTATGGTTGGGGCCCATGAAGTATTTGATTGACCAACTCACAGTGTTGATCAATGTTTTAAATTTGTGGCCAACATTGAAAAGTTATCAGATTTCAGAGGAAAATCCAGATTCCTGCTTAGTCTTCAAAAATCAGATGTGGCAACTTGGAGTCTGCATTCCTACATGATAATAGGTGGCTGGAGCCAAGTGATAGCTTTTCCTTTTACATGAGACATATGCAGTTAGATAATTTAGCTAGCAAGTATTTTAGAACATTTTTATATTCTACAACCAAGAACAGGTATTGAATGCAAAATCCCTCTATCTTTGTTGGAAAGAACACAAATTATGCTTCTCAGCAACTGCTTTGGGCTACGTGCCTCTGCCCAGCTCCTACCCACATCCACCCTGTCCTCTGCTCTGGGATAATAGCAAAGTCTTAGAAATACCACTGAAGGAAAATACTTCCTTCTTCCAAATTAAGCTTAATGGTAATATAGTAAGTAACCATTGTTTTAAAAATGTAGAAAATCAATGTCTCCCGTATTTCAAATAAGGTTTTCCTAAAAAGCAGTTGTTTAAAATTCTGTATAATTTATCAGGTGAATCATAAATTAATATATAACCAACTTCCCATGAACAGAAGTGATAAACTGATTGACCCTATGATGCAACCTCGGACTTTATTATTCAACTCAGCTATAACTGCTTTCTTAACCCAATACTTTGAGTTTTTAATTTTTATATGCTGTTATTTTACGAGAGATGTTAAACACAGAATTTCTCTGTTTCTCAAAATAACAGGTTTTTCTCAGACTTTTGAAAAAACTTAGAAACATTTAAATTTTTTAAATTCTTTCATTGACACACTAAAGATTTTAAACTGAAATTCCCATGTCCCATTGGAATTTCCATCTGTTGATAAAGGGTCTCAGTAGTTTCCCTTCCTCCAAATGCAACAAAATGGTTTTACAAAACTGTCATCCATTCCAAAGGTAGTGCTGCTTTCTCACTATTAGAAGTACATTTGTGGCCCATAGAAACCAGCTGACTCAATGTCCTGTGAGGAGACTTTCTTGAGGACTGTATGTGTGTATTAAAGGGGGGTTGGGATTAAGTTCATTGATTCCTTTAAGAGGTCCCTCCTTAGTTTGCCATGTTCTTGAAAGGAGAAACATCTAATGCTAGAGTGGCTTTATGAAAGGGGGACCAGACTGTGAATTAGAAGTCCAGGGTCTAGTCCCTCCATTAGCCACTTGGCAATACTTGAACCAAGGAAAGCTTCCAACATCTTTTATTTAAAAAAAAAAAAAAAATCAGAGAATGTGTCTAGGGGAGGGAGCACAGAGAGAAGTAGTAATAATACCAACTCTATTCTGTAAGACTAATATGAGAATTCAAGGAGTTCGTACTAGTGAAAATGCTTTTGGAGGAGGGATCTTTTACATACAAACAGAATACTAAAGAGGGCTGTATTTAGGGTTATCTCAGAAAATTATTCAGAGATTTTTTACACAAAAATATTGATTGGATATGGCTACCGATGTTCTAACGAAAATAGAAAAAAATTTTAAATTGCTAAATAATTTAGAAAAATATCGATCTGTTGATTTAAGAAGGCTCTGAGGTAATTTCTATACTATTGAGAACTTTATTTCCTGTATTCACACCTTCTGAAAAGAGAAGCAAATAAAAAGCAGACACTAACATGAAGTAGATGAGCTGCCAGTTTTTTGTCCTTTAGTCATAGTTAGTCTAGTCCAGGTGAATTCATTAACATTTACTGGATCTTTTTTTTTTCCTTAGTATAATTCCTGTCTGTCTTTCCACAGCACATTTTGACTAAATTCCCAATAAGTTGCTCTCTGTTTTTGGCAATATCCATTTATATAATATGCAACTTTCTTCTCATCTGCTTTTAAATTAAGCACCTTCCTTATAGCTTTCATATGCTTATAACATCAACACTTTGATAGCAATTGCTTCTGAGATGGAATTTGGCTTTTTTGCCTCTAAATTTCAATATTACCATATCAATTTCATTCATAATAGGAGACTGAGAAATAATGTAAACAAGTAAGAAGCATGTGGCTTATAGCTCAGATATATTTTGTTGAAAATTTTCCTATTATACATTATACTAATCACAGTATTATTAAGAGAAAACTCAATTATTTTAATTTTTCAGTAGTCATTTTTTTTAAATGATAATCGAGATAGCCAAATATTCAAATAGTTGAAATTGCTGTTCTGCTTACCTAGGATGGGAGTAGGATGGAGAAGAGGTTGTTGATATTTTTTTTTTCAAACAAATGCATGCTCAGTGATAGAAAATAATCAGTACTTTTATGTCAAGCACAGAGTCAGCAAGGACAGAGTATAACTCTTGAAGATTGTATCAATTAGGACTTAGTCAGAAGGCAGAAAGCTTACCTGTTATTTGAACAGAACAAGCTTAATATAAAGAATGGTTAACTAGGTAGACAGTTGTGAATTACCTAAAATGTAAGAGAACTTTAAAGTACCAGGCAGGTAGAACTGCAGAAAGCTCCTGCCATTCCTAGGACTGAGGAAACAGGAAAAAGCCTAGAACAATTAAAACTTAAAAACTTGGAAGAGGGGTATTCTCAGTTGATACATCCATCTCTGATCGGAGGGCCATGAGCCTGGTTATGCAAGAAATGGCTTGCTGGATTCAGCTGCTGCAAAGGGAAAGGACTGCCGCCTTTGGCCTGAAACTCAAAGAATCAGGAAACAGACAGGAAGTGCACAAGAAGTGAAAAGGAAAGAACAGGTTCTTTCTTCCTCCTTATTCCTACAGGTTTCCATTCTCTCCCTAGTGCCCCTTTTTGGCAGAACCCAGCTTCGGCTGGCAAACCCAAAACCTAGTTTGGCGAACAAACAAACAGAAACAAATTCATAGATACAAGAAAAAATTGATGGTCGCCACATGGGAGGGAGTTGGGGACATGGGTGAAAAAAGTGAAAGGGATTAAGTACAAATTGCCAGTTAAAAAGTAGTTATGGGGATGTAAAATAAAGCATAGGGATTATAGTCAATAATTTTGTGATAACTGTGTATGGTTTTAGGTACTAGACTTAGTGGGGTGATCATAAGGTATATAAATGTCTTATCGCTATATTGTACACCTGAAACTAATATAATGGATGTCAACTGTAATTGAAAAGAAAGAAAGAAACCTAGTTTGCAGAGCCCCATTCCCAGTTTCAGACAGCCACAATATAGAGCGGGGGCTTGTAGCTGAGACATAATACCTTAATCACTGGAACAAAAGTTTTCAGACAAGGTTAGCTGATGTCAGCAGTAGAAACTGAACCTGTGAGGTCTTATAAAGAGTGAGGCAGCATTCTAGATGCCAAGAAAGGCATACAAAATATACCTCATCTTAATTACTGTCCTTAAATAACATTTAACTTTAACAGTGTTTATTTACCTTCAAATAAATCCATTAAAACTGGGATTCAGTCAGAAAGGGCAATACATCGTAATGAGGATGTCATAGGTCTCTGTAAATAGTTCTTTTTTTATGGGGCCCTTTGTACAATGGAAATTTTAAAATGTCCCTAAAGTAGAAAAAATAGTATAATGAACCCCCATGTACCCATCACCCAACTATAACAATCATAAGCATTTGTTTATTCATGTTCTGTTTCTCCCCCCGCACCTCCCCTCTATTTTCCCAGCTTCATATTAAACTATATAATTTCATTTCTAAACAATTCAGCATGTTTAATTGCAGCTCAGTGAATTTCCACAAATCGAACATGCTCATGTAAATCCTACCCGGATCAGGAAAAAGAATATTACAAACATCCAGAGCCTTTTGTAGTTGTTTCCCAGGTCTCTCCCCAAAGAAGGCCAATAGACCTATGAAAAGATACTCAGCTTCACTAATCATCAGGGAAATGCGAATAAAAACCACAATGAGATATCACCTCACGCCTATCAGAATGTATGTCATCAATAAATCAGCAAACAACAAGTGCTGGTGAGGCTGTGGAGAAAAGGGAACCCTCGTGCACTATTGGTGAGATTGCAAATTGGTACAGCCACTACGGAAAACAGTGGAGGTTCTTTAAAAAATTGAAAATAGAACTGCCTTATGACCCAACAATTCCACTTCTGGAAATTTATCTGAAGAAATCCAAAGCACTAATTCAAAAAGATATATGCACATATGTGTGTGTGTGTGTGTGTGTACACATACACATACATGTTGCAGCATTATTTACAATAGCCAAGATACGGAAGCAACCTAAGTGCCCATCAATAGATGGTTGGATAAAGAAGAGGTGGTGTATGTATATACAGTGGAATATTACTCGGCCATAAAAAAGAAGGAAATCTTACCATTTGTGACAACATGGATTGACCTATAAGATATTTTGCTAAGTGAAATAAGTCAGACATAAAAGGACAATATATGATTTCATTTATCTGTGAAATTTAAAAAACAAATGAACAAACAAAAAGCAGAAACAGACTATAGATGCAGGAAACAGGCTAATGGTTGCCTGATGGGAGGGGAGCTGGGTGACCAGGTAAAAAAGGTGAAGGAATTAAGAAGTACAAATTGGTGGTTATGAAATAGTCATGGAAATGTAAAGTAAAGCATAAGGAATATAGTCAATAATATGGTAATAACTATGGATAGTGCCAAATGGGTAGTGAACTAGCAAGGGAGATCACTTCATAAATTATATAAATGTCTAACCACTATATTGTACACCTGAAATTAATATAAAGTAATATTGACTGTCAACCGTAATTGAAAATTTTTAAAAAGAGGGAAAGGTAAAGTGGACCAAGAAGTTCAAATTTCCAGGTATAAAACAAATAAGACATGGGGATGTAAAGTATACAGCATAGGGAATATAGTCAATAATATTGTGATAGCATCGTATGGTGTCAGATGGTTGCTGGACTTATCATGGTGATCACTTCTTTAGGTATATAAATGTTGAATAACCGTGGTGAACACCTGAAACAAATATAATACTGTATGTTAGCTATATTTTAATAAAAATCTCTTAAAAATTTCTATACCTGGAATGCAATCACATTCTATTTTTTAATCCTTTAAATCATTACTATCGATAGTACCAATTATATAAAATCTTGACTAAAAGATGATAAATTTGCTAAAATATAGGTATAAAAATAATTTTATGGAATAAATATATAATAATTAATAGCTTATTCATGCCTTTGCTTTATGACTTATTCAAACATGGCCAGCTGATCAATAGAACACCTGTACATATATCATAATAATTAAATTTAATCATCATTGATATTTTGCCAATTTTAAGTCATATATAAATATTAATTTTACTTTTTTATTTTGTCATTATAAAGGTGTATTTATCTAAGTAGGAAGATAGAGCATATTTTGACAGTTTCTTAACTTGATTAATGGCCTCCATTTATCTTCTTACCCTTGTCGCTACAATGAGCCCAGGGGAGCCTGAGATGCAGTGCCCTACAGAGGAAAAGAAAATAGTTATTTTTGTTTATCACATTCTGTTCATCACATTTTGTTATCAAATATCACATTTTGTTTATCAAATATTATGTTCAATACCGATTTTTTATCTGTTTTATTAATTGCAGGAAGAAGTACATTAAAAATCTCCCATTAAAAATCTCCCACTATGTTTGTAGATTTATCTATTTCTGTGTTCTGTTAATTTTCACTTTGTATATTTTGAAGCTGTGTTATTAAACAGATTATAAATCAAGAATTGTTATATCATTATGCTAAGATAAACTTTTCATTCTTGATTTCTACTAACTCTTCTGGCTTGAAAGTCTACTTTGTCTTTTTTTAATATTGCTATACAAAGCTCCTTTTGATTAATTTTTGTCTATAATTTTCCACCTTTTACTTTCAATCCTTTCATGCCCTTATACTTAAAATGTGTCTCCTGTAAGCTGCATGTGACTGGCTTTTGTCTGCTATTGTTTGTTTACAATCTTTATGTCTTAATTCAAGTATTTAGTCCATTTACATTTGATGTAATTAGGGATATATGTGTTTTAATCCATCATCATATTTATTTTCCATATGTCTTACCAATTCCTTCCTTTTTCTTTTTCTTTTTTTTCTGTGTTTAAGTGTTACTACATTTTGCTTCTTCCTTCTAATTTATTCTTCTACTAAAACTATAGAGACTACATTATACATCCCTAACTTACTGAAGTCCAATAAAAATGAGTACCTTTACCACTTTCTGGACATAATATGGTAATAAACTTAGAATGTTTTTTTAATTATTAGTTTCAAGTATACAGTACATTGGTTAGAGATTTATATAGTTTATGAAATTATCACCCTGATTGCTCTTTCTCTCCTCCAGCTCTCCACTTAGCCATTACATTAATGCTAACTGCATTCCCTATGCCGTGCTCCCCATTCCTGTGAATATCAATTAATAATTTGTACTTCTTCAACCCTTCGCCCCTTTCTCCCCGTCCCCCAACCATCACCAGATTGTCCTCTATACTTGTGAGTCTGTTTTTGATTAATTTGTTCTTTTTGTTCTTTAGATTCTACATATAAGTGAAATCATGTGGTATTTATCTTTTTCTGTCTGACTTATTTCACTCAGCATAATAACCTCTAGGTCCATCAATGTTCATTGCAAATGGTAGGATTTCATTTTTTTAATGACTGGTATTCCATTGTATAAAATAACCATAACTTATTTATATAATCATCTGTCAACGGGCATTTATGTTGCTTCTATATCTTGGCTACTGTAAATTGTGCTACCATGAACATAGGGGTACATAGATCTTTACAGATTATTGTTTTTGTTTTCTTTGGATAAATACCCAGAAGTGCAAAAGTTGGGTCAAAAGGTATATTCATTTTTAATTTTTTGAGAAACCTCTAGACTGTTTTTCATAGTAGCTGCACCAATTTGCAATCCCACTGACAATCTATGAGGATTCCCTTTTCTCCACATCCTGGCCAACACTTGTTGTTCTCTGATTTATTGATGATAGCCATTCTGACAGGTGTGAGGTGATATCTCATTGTGGTTTTAATCTCCATTTCTCTGATGATTAGTGACCTTGAGCATCTTTTCATGTGTCTATCAGCCATCTGTAGTTCTTCTTTGAAGACATATCTGTTCAGATCTTCTGCCCATTTTTTAATTGGATTGTTTGTTTTTTTGTTTTTAAGTTGTATGAGATCTTTATATATTTTGGATATTACCCTCGTATCAGATGTATTATAAGCAAATATCTTCTCCTATTCAGTCGGTTGTCTTTTTGTTTTGTCGATGGTTTCCTTTGCTGTGCAAAGCTTTTTAGTTTGATGTAGTCCCATTTGTTAATTTTTTCTTTTGTTCTCCTTGCCCGAGGAGAGAGATCTGAAAATAAATTCCTATTGGTAATATCAGAGAGTTTTTGTTTTCTTCTAGAAGTTTTATGGTTTCGGGTCTTACATTTAAGTCTATAATCCATTTTGAGTCTATTCTTGTATACAGTGTAAGAAGATGGTCCAGCTTCTTTTTTCTTTTTCTTTTTCTTTTTTTTTTGCATGTACCTATCCAATTTTCCCAGTACCATTTATTGAAGAGACAGTTTTTACCCCATTGTATATTCTTTCCTCCTTTGTCATATATTAAGTGAGCATATAGGTGTGGATTTATTTATGAGCTCTCTATTCTGTTCCATTGATCAAGGCATCTGTTTGTATGCCAGTAACATGCTGTTTGATTACTATAGCCTTGTAGTATAGTTTGATATCAGGTAGTGTGATACCTCCAACTTTGTTCTTTCTCAAGATTGCCATGACTATTCGGGGTCTTTCATAGTTCTATATAAATTTTAGGATTATTTGTTCTAGCTCTTTGAAAAATGTCATTGGTATTTTGATAGGGATTGCATTGAATCTATAGATTGCTTTGGGTAGTATGGCCATTTTAATGATGTTGATTCTTCCTACCCATGAGCACAGTATATGCTTCTATTTATTTATATCTTCTTCAATTTCTTTTTTCAATGACATAATTTTCTGAGAACAGGTCTTTTACCTGCTTGATTAATTTAATTCCCAGGTATTTTATTGTTTTTGATACAATTGTAAATGACATTATTTTCTTAATTTCTCCAAAAGTTCATTATTGGTGTATAAAAATACCACTGATTTCCGAATATTAATTTTGTATCCTGCTACTTTGCTGAATTCATTGATCCATTCTAACAGTTTTTTGGTGGAATCTTTGGGGTTCTCTATATATAGTATCATGTCATCTGCACATAACAAGAGTTATACTTCTTTTTTTTTTTGGATACATTTCATTTCCCTTTTTTGTCTTATTGCTATGGCTAAGACTTCCAATACAATGTTGAACAGGAGTGGTGAAAGTGGGCATCCTTGTCTTATTCCTAATCTTAGGGAAAATGCTTTTAGCCTTTCCCCATTGAGTATGTTAGCTATAGGTTTGTCATATTTGGCCTTTATTATGTTGAGCTATGTTCCCTCTATTCCCACTTTGCTGAGAGTTTTTACCATGACTGGATGCTGGGTTTTGTTGAATGCTTTTTCTGCAGCAATTTATATGATCGTATCTTTCGATTTGTTAATGTGGTATATCATGTTGATTTGTAGATACTGTACCAACTTTGAATCCCAGAAATAAATCCAACTTGATTATGGTGTATGATATTTTTAATGTATTGCTGAATTCAGTTTGCTAAAATTTTGTTGAGGATTTTTGCATCGATGTTAATAAAAGATATCAGCCTATAGTTTTCTTTTTTTGTAATGTCTGTCTGGTTTTGGAATCAAGGTAACAGTCACCTCATATAAGGATTTAGAGAGCCTACCCTCTTCTTGAATTTTTTGGAATAGTTTAAGAATAGGTATTAATTCTTTGAATGTTTGGTAAAATTCTCCTATGAAGCCATCTGGTCCAGGGCTTTTGCTTTGGGGGAGGTTTTTGATTACTGACTTGATTTTGTTGGTGGTAATTGGTAGGTTCTGATTTTCTGTTTCTTCTTGACTCAGTCTTGGGAGAGTATATGTTTCTAGGAATGTATCGATTTCTTCTAGATTGTCCAATTTGTTGGTGTATAATTGTTCGTTGTATTTTCTTATGATCCTTTGTATTTCTGTGGAGTCCATAATAATTTCTCCTCTTTCATTTCTGATTTTATTTATTTGAGTCCTCTTTCTTTTTTCCTTGATGAATCTTAAGTTTAGAATATTTTAATTTACTTTAACCTCTTCCCACTTTTTATGTTACTGTTGTCATGTATTTTAATTCTAAAGACATCTTTGCATGGCTCAAACTCTTCTGTCCGGTCTGCTCACTTCCTCAGAGAACTTTGATTCTTTAATCCTATTTAAAATAATGTCACCCCACCCCTTTCTTTTCTATTTCTTATTTTCTTTTGTTTTTCTTCATGGATCTTATCACCTGAAATGAGATATTTGTTTTTTTCTGTCTCATTAGAATTTAAGCTTCATAAAAGCAAGAGTTGTCTACCTTCTTCTCTAGGAGTTGGCACAATAATAAATGTAGGTCAGAGTTGCCCAATAGAGACCATAGCCACTAATCTCAGGAATGAGGAAAGAGGGGCCCATACAGCACTGGAGAACTGCTGCAAAGCATGAGTCAGGATTTTTATATCAGGATAACTTGGAAGAGATATTGGGATCACTCCAGAAATAATTAAGTGGGCAGACTTTCTGTAGTCATGTTTTTGTTCATTCAACATTTCCTGAACACCTGTTCTAATCTGGTGGCCAATCTACGTGCTGAGTTCTGTGCTAGACTCCATGTGTGTGTGGTAAGCAGCATTCTCCATAAAATTTTTTCTTAAATCATTATTGGAAACAGGACCTGCCTAAAAGATGTAAGGGAGTGATGGACTAGATGACTGAAGAAAAGGCTGTAACAAAAAGGAATGAGATTGTCTTAGTGAGGCATTCCTGGGCTGAAGAAAATCAAGATCTTTGATTCTTATACCTTTATGTCAGCAATGTTAATACATGATGCAAAAGGACATTCGCACATAAAGGTACTGAGAAAACTGGTCCAAGAAAATTCTAAATCCAGAGCCCCTGGAGTTACAGTGCCATATTTTCCTCATTGCTGAGACTCAAGAACCAAAGGCCACCAGTCCTGGAAACTTAGACTAGGATACCATTCAGAGAGCAGCTCAGATGCCCAGTGTTTGCTTGGAGCCATGTTATTCTTTTTATTTTTATTTTTTAAACATGAATTACATTTTAAGACTTCTAAAATGTTCCATCCTTATGTGAATTCACTGTCAGTATTTTCTTCCCTTGTAGCAGTTGGGCCTGATGTGGTGTAAAGGATACTTCCCTCTGTCTTTTGCCCTTTTCTGAAATTTAAAAAACAGAAAGGTCACAGGTTAATTCCTAGGTTTTACTCACAGAATGGCAACTGAAAAAACATATCAGGGTTTTTTTTTTTATAGTTGGGGCTGTATTATTTTCACATTTTCAGCTCTTGACCTTTTTTCCAGCCTGACAGGCAGATGGGAGGGCAACTGGGCCTGCAATAAAAAACGACCTTAGCAGCCAGTCTTTCTATTTCATGGTCAGCGTGAAATGGAACAGACCTGGGTTCTGCATATGAAAAGCAATTGGCATTTGCAGACAGAGTAACTACAGGGGAAGAACAAGCACGGGTGTGGGGAAGAAGCAGATCTCAGGTTATGACGTTAGGATTACATTCTAATGCATGCCTGACATTGCCGAAGCCTTTCGTTGGAGACTGCCAGCCTTGAAGGAGGTGCGTGGATGGATGTGCTCGTACCCTTTAACAGACAATGTTTCTAGTATTTCTGCAGGTGCTGGTCTCAAGACACCTTCTTGGTTCAAGCCACTAATCAGAGTTTTTTCTGAAAGCTAATTGGACTGTATGGAGACTAACCCCACAACCTCTGCCTCATCAATGCTAGCCAGTGGAGCTAAGCCACATGAAATGTTTGTTTGGACAGTAGACATAACTGAGTGTCCACTGGGGGTCAAGCATTGGGCTGAGTATAACTAAATAAGTATCTTGTACCTGTCCTTTTTTGAGCATATCTAAACATTCATCAGGAAAAGTTCTTTTTTTCTGAAAAGGTTTTGTATTGGGCATCCATATAACATGAGGTAATGGGTATCATTTTCGAGCATCTGTGATGTGCCGACATTATCTCAATGCTTTTCCTCTATGTTCTCAAATCCTCACAACACTGTAAAGTAGATATTTTATGCCCATTTCACAGATCAGTAAGATAATGCTCAAGTGGTAAAGAAATTACTAGCAATGAGTGGTAAAGAAATTACTAGCAATGAACTAGGGTTCATAGCTAGATCAATTTGATAATACTGTATGTGTTTAGAAACTGTATCTGTGACAATTTACATCACGATTTAGTTCCCGTAACTATTAATTTTTGGGTGTTTGAACGTTTCCTCTTTCTCTCCATAAGCAGTTGTACTATCAGGGCTTCCACCTCTAGTTCAGCAACCTGCATAAAGGGATCACACCCCAGTCGGAATTTTATCTTCTTTGTGAGTTATCACTCAGCAATGTTGAGTTGCAGTCAGTTTTCTTCTCTATAATATTCCTCTTCTCTTCAAGGCAAGAAATATAAAATGCTAAGATAATTCAACTAAAAAGTGAATTTTTCACTCCTTTAGTTCCTCACTTTGAATATGCACACGGGCCAGGGATTGTGATATCCACTTATATCAAAGCCAAAAGTGGTTTTATTTGAATGGACTGATAACAACAATCTGCATCTTTTTTTGATGCTTTGTTGTCATTATCATCACCAATTGTCTGATAACAATTTTATTGTTACTAAGACTATGTATTTTATAAATATATTTTAAATATAAATATATGTAATTGCAATAAATGATTACCGTAATAAATATATTAATTATAACTATACAGGCAGCTCTTACTTTTTACATTCCTGGGGTAGCTGCCATACAAAGTGAGGACATGGTTCCAGTATACACGAAGTTCCACTAACAGGTTGCTGTACAAAGCGAGAACTACCAGTAGTCACCATTTATTCAGTGTCAGCTATGCGCTTGGTACTGTACTTGATGTTTTACACATGCTATGCGTATTAGTCAGCTCTAGGTGCTATAACGAAATACAACAGACTGCCTGGCTTAAACAACAGAAATTTATGTTCTCGCAGTTCTGGAGGCTAGAAGTCTAAGATCAAGAATTTCAGCCCGTTCAATTTCTGGTAATGGTTCTTTCCTGGCTTACAGACTACAGCCTTCTTGCTGTGTGCTCACATGGCAGAGAGAGAAAGCGGGCTCTTTGGTGTCTCCTCTATAAGGACACCAATCCTATAAGATCAGAGCCCTGCCTCTATTACTTCATTTAACCTTAATAACTTCCTTAGAGTCCCTATCTCCACATACAACGAATCCTCAAATAACTTTATTTCATTCAGTGTTGTTTTGTTATAACACTGATGAAATGCCCTAAGAACTTAATTTTTGTTTATATCAATTATCTTATGGTAAACTCGGTTGTTATATATGTTGTTTCACTTAAAAGTTGCAGAACCTATTGATGATGATAAGTGAGGACTTATTGGGAGTCACATTTGGAGTTAGGGCTTCAACATATGATGGGGACACAAACATTCAGTCTATAACACCAGAAACACATTTTACACGTGGAGAAACTGAAGCACAGAGAAAGTTAAGTCATACTGGCAGCTCATGGTAGAGACAGTATTCAAATTAAGACCTGATTCTAAAATTCATACATTTTCCACCAGCTGGACCACTTCTTAAACTTTATTTAGTAGCTCAATATTGAGACAATGTATAAATAAGAAGAATAACTACACTTGACTTACTGGTTCCCTTATATACTATGCTAGTTTTGTGCTGCCTTCTTTTAAAAGATGTGCTGCAAGACAAACCAATATCATTTTAGCATTTAAACATATAGATTATTTTTTTAATTTTATTTTATTATTATTAGTTTCAAGTATATACTACATTGGTTCAACATTTATATAGTTTATAAAATGATCCCCCAGTTGCTCTTTCCCTCCTCTGGCCCTCCACCTAGCCATTACATTAATGCTAACTGCATTCCCTATACTGTACTCCCCAGCAAAATGAACTAGAAAGTGTGGCAGATTTTAATTATGGTCAAGTGTTTTGGAAAATGAGTATTTTTTTCCACATTGCCAGAAACTTTTATTACTAAGGGTAAAAATCTACAAGCTATAGGATTTAAATATACAAAAGAGTAGGAGTGATGGTTTAAAACATTATTAAATATGAATTTAAATGCAGTTATATATGGTTAGAAAATGTGGGCACAAAATAATTTTTTAATGTGTATAAAACTTTTATGCAAAATTAATATATCTGTGTTTTAAGCAATTCAAGCAATAGAAAATGTATAAAAACCCACATAAATATCTATATGTGTATTTTAAACAAAAATGACTCACACCAGATATTGCATTATGTAACTTACTTTTTTCATTTAATATATAAGTTGGATATGTTTTCATATTGCTATAGATAAGTTTACTTCATGGTATGAAACAGTAGCCTAGCATGCCATAGTAAGGTTGCAAAATCATTTGTTAAACTATTCCCCTATTGGTGGACATTTGGTTGCTTGCTATAATCATGAATATATAACATTGAACATCTTTGTACTTCTATTTTTATACACATGGGCAGATAAATCAGATAATTTCTCTATAGGATTAATGTAATAACTACGTTAAAAGCATGTACATTCAAGGTATTGCTAGAAATTGCCAAATTATCTTCAAGATAAATTTTCACATTTAACATTTTCCAAAGACTGATTCTATATTTAGTGTGATGAAACATTGTTAGAGTTCTCACTGCATTGTGTATCTCCCTTTTGGTGACATTCGATTGGAGGCTTGAAGGAAGTGAGGAAGACAGCTGTGCCGCTATGAAAGATGCTAGCAAAAACAATAGTCCACTAAGTTTACCTGTGAACTCATGTGAAGTGAACCAACATTTATCGATTGAAATGGTACTTCCTTTCTCCTTCTCATTTTTCCAGTTCATTCAGCCAACGTTTATTGAGTGCCTACTGTGTGGAAGGCAAAATGATGGACACTAAGGCTGTTCTAGAAAATAGTAAGACATATATGGCCAACCCCAGACTCATGTGTTTTATAGTTTTCTTTTCTTTTCTTTTTTTCTTTTTTCTTTGTCTTTTTCTTTTCTTTTTTTTTCTTTTTTTTTTTTTGGCGAGCAATTATTTTATTTTTTTAATTTACATACAAGGAAATTCATTTTTTCGTTTTGTTTTTAATCCAAGCTTCAACTCAAATAAAAGCAACAAATGTTTGCTATTGAATATGCCCTTTGCTATGGTTTGAATGTTTGTGTCTCCTTAAAATTCATATGTTGAAAACTGGGCTAATGCCACAAGGGTGAAGCCCTTATGAATGAGTTTAGTGCTCTTATAAAAGCAACTACACAGAGCTCTCTGGTCCCTTCAGCCATGTGAAGATTCAAGGAGGAATGTGTCACCTGGGAGAGCGTCCTCACCTAACCATGCTGGCACCCTGAGCTCAGACCTCTAGAACTGTGAAAAACCAATTTCTGTTGTTTATAAGCCACCCAGTCCATGGCATTTTGTTAGAGAGCCTCAAATGGACTAAGTAAAACACCCTTTATCCTATTCGTGAATAAAAGTAGCTAGCTTAGAGTTCTCTGGGCCTCTGTACAAAAAATTGAGAAGCCTTCCAATATCTGAAGGTTCTTAAATCAACGGTCTGTGCAGTTAAAGTTATTTTCTAATGTAAAATGTTGATTGCAGTGGTTTCTGTTTTACTTTGGTTTGATTTTGAGTTAAGCAATATGTGGCCTTTGAAAATTGTGCCTGCCTTTTCTGAGTCTTTCTCCCCCTGGAGTTGAGAACCTTCCATAATCATTACATATGACAACCTAAGATTTTTCATTATAACAAAGCGGAATGAATAAAAGAGTTCTATGAAAGGCATAGTCTTCTAAGCTGACACTACATTGCCAACTTGAAGCCCTGGAAAACGGTAATATCCAGTCTATTAAAAGGACAGCCAGCTTAGCCCTCTTAATGCCCATTTGCCTGAATTTATGAGATAGCATTCTTTTCGGTTTGGCATTTCTTAAATTATCCAGCTGGGAATGAGTCAAAAATTTTTTTCTGTTGCTAATTCATTAAAAATGTCAGTCGTACAAAACAACTCAAGTGAGACCATCTGCCTTTCAGAAAACCGTAAATACCCAAAGAAGAAGAAGGTCTTTGGACCTGAGCTGGCACTGATGCCCTTATAGAGGGCACAGCTTCCAAGCCCAGCACACCTGACCCCACTCCAACTCCCCACATTTTTACCCAAGAAGCACCTGAACCTATCTGAGTGTCTGCTATTTCACTTGCAAAGGGCTGATGACATTCACTTCTCAGGGCTGTTTAGGCCCTTAGGGTTAACCTACTTTCTTTTCCTTTTTATGAACTCTAGAGGTGTGCCATAAAGAATGGAAGCAGCCCTTTGACCCACTGACAAAGAACTGGGTAATCAGTTTATGGTTTCTGATTTTTAATAGTAAATGACCATGTTTTCAAATAAAGGTAAAACTGATCTGATCTTTTCTTAGAGGGATAGAGTGTAAATTATAATAGGCTAGTTTTTCAGATAGAGTCTTCTTTTCAATACTCAGGATAAGTGAATTTTTTAAAATTATTTTTTCTAGAAAATGGTTTATATACCAAAATGACTTGAAATTTTAAAATTTTAATAGTTGGAGAAAGAGTGAAAGAGATAGAATTCATTCATCTGACAAATAGGTCCAAGTATCTACTATATGCTAGTCATTGTTCTAAGTGCTTAGGCTTCTGCAGGTGATGAAACTGGCCCAAATCCCTGCCCTCTTGGGTAAAAAATAAATAAATGATGCAGTGTGTGGGAGGATGCAAAGTACAATAAAGATAAATAAATTAGGGAAGAAGTTATAAAGTAAAACTCTAATTTAAAAAAAGTGCTGATTATAAACTAAGCATGTAATGCAAGTCATATAAGGCCACTTTTCAAAATCTGGACTGTATCTGAAGCATTCTTTTTTTCTGTTTCCTGAGAGGATGACAAAAATATCATTCTATAAAGATCTCCCCTTCTTTGAATCTATCCACATAAAAATGTCTAGTATTTATGCCACCGTAAACCAGGACTAGATAGCATTAAATCTCAGCAGATTTACTTGATAAGAAGAACAATTTAGGAGTGGTAAAGCCTGCAGATACAGAATTGCTATTTTTACTTCCCATATAAATAAGGTGGCACAATCTTTGTTTCCTTACTAGTGAAAGAGTTTTACCCCAAAATTATTTAGCTGCCTGAATGAAATGGGAACAAGTAATAAATCTGAGATTGACTTCACAGAGGCATTCAGCAGAATGATTATCTGCCATATACTACCAAGCAATAAATATTATATGATCTTTCAGACATGAAAAAAAAATCACAATGTACCCCGAGCATTCAGTATAACTTTAAAGCTAATTGGAAAAACTTTCCTTGGTTTAAAAGAAAGATTTTATAGATCAGATTGAATTTGCCTTGGTATAAACAGATCAATTATAGAGGATGCAAAAATATTCCATAGAACAGTTGGTAAACTGCAGACAAATTGAACTAAGTTAACCATATGTGAATGACTCTACCCTGTAATGATTTTAAGTGAGTCATCTGCATGACAACCAGAAGATATTTAGTGCTAAAATGGTCACATTCACCAGCAGGTATTTGGTAAACATTGTGAAGAGAGCACAATCACAGTTCACACTCTTTTCAGTTTGGAGAAGGTCTCTCAGGTCTCTCTTTTTGTTTTAAGGGGAGTGCTGTGCCTTCTGATTGATGTTTGGAAGCTGTAACCACACTGCAATTTTATTTGCTTTCATACTAAAACAAACAAAATGAACAAACAAAAGAGAATAATATGGGCTCACACTAAAACACAAAGGAAATGGTCCTATTGTTTATGGAACCAGATTTTGCCTTCTCTTTTCACTTTTTTGGTCGAATTTAAGGTATTCTTGAAGTTGTATTTTCTTCCAGGCAATTGGAATATTGTTATTGCCACAAGGAGACTGCATGTTAAGAGGAAGTATAGTCAGTCCTATGCCATGTTTACTGTGAAATGCCTGTCTGCATAATGAAAGATCTTTCCAAGAGGTGACTCAAGAGAGACTGATTTTTGAGGTGTTATAAGGCTGAAAAAGAAATCTTGATCAAGACACATAGGCCTTGGCTCTGCTTGCTTTCCTCGATTAGAATGTGGACTCCCTAGTATTGAGTTTGCTTCAAGAATCAAAAGATCACAGTGTTTGTAACTATTCCTTGTTAAGCAGAAACTCATATACTGGGAAAATAAGTTTTTTCTTTTTTTTTCCCCTGGTACCATATAAGTCTGAATATAAAAGGGCCAGGGCACAGCAGGAATTAGACTTTTCTTTCAAGCCTGATATATCTCTACCCCTGAGAAGAATATGTGAGTAGCTGCTGTAACTGAGAGTAAGGGAAAACTGCCCTGAGATATGCTACATTTAACTCTCATCTGTGAACCCACATCCATTCAGTTCCGCATCTGTAGCAACAGGGAGGAGTACGTGTAAGCTATTTTCTTCAAACTCTCACACCCTGAAACACCGCAATAGCAGTGGCCTTCATGTGTGTTTTTAATACTGTAATCAATCTGTTCATATATCATCCCATCACATTCTTGTGTATATTTAAATTGGCAAAAAAAATAAATGCACGCAAAAAATAAAATGCTGTGGTGTGTATAAATGAAGCCCTAAGAAAATAGCTTATTTTGTAGACAGTTTACCCCTCCAGATCTGAGAGCTTTTATCAAAACATTCAACAAAGTTTATACACATTTCATCCTAAGCCAAAATAGAATAAAAATAAAATGTTGAGCCAAATTCTCTTACCTAAACTATTTATTTAATCTGAAAATGACATGTTTAGATTGTCATTAGCTCCTTAACTACTGAAGAAACTGATCGAATTGTACGTAATTACAATGTGCAATATGAAATTAACCACTTATCAGTTGTACATCATGCAAGGTATACCCAAGGGTTTTCAGCCTGGGCACTGTTGACATTTTGGGATGGATACTGCTTAGTTGTGGGGTACCGTCCTGGGCACTGTGGGATATTTAGCAGCATCCCTGGTCTCTGCCCACTAGATGCAATAGCCCCTGACCCTCCAGTTGGGACAACCAGATATATCTCCAGATACTGCATTTCCTTTTTCAAATTAAGACTGAGTTCTTTCTGAACTTAATAATGTGGAGCATCTGGAAGTAATTGGATTGGGCATAAACTCACTATTATCCATTTATATATAAATGCCACACCAAAAAAAAACACTTGGCATCATTTTACTGAAATGGAAGTACTATATCAGACCTTATATTAATAATGTTACCTTTGGCAGAACCTCCTTCCAACTAACTCCCCTCTCCCAAAAAAAGCAAAGCGCATGTCAAGTCATTTAGAAATTTTATCCTATCCCTAACTCATCTTTTACAGATTAGAATTGTGCACAATTGTTTCAAATATTTGTTGCATCTTCAAAGTTGTTTTAACTTTGAAAGCATCACCTTTCTCAAAGGAAATGACTTGCTCAAATCGTGTCATGTTTGAAAAACAGATAATCATACATGCTGCTCTGTCAGAGTGTTTTTCTCTTCCTCATAACATTTCTTATTAAGTCTGACTAAGCAACAACCAGCTATACACTTAACCAAGTATGTGAGATTAATCGTGACTCTGTATTCATCAAACTTTGTGGCTCTGGGTTATCCAAACAAGAAGCCTTCTAGAATACTTGCTCTTAAATTCTTCTTTAAATGAATTACCATTCTCTCCCAGTTATAATAATTGTGTCAGTATCAATACCACTTCATAGCAAATTAAGTTATAAGAATGGCAGAAGTTGTGTTTGGATATTAATCTTACTATAGATGTGCTGCAAATCATATTATACCATAAGTTAGATTACTTCATAAATTAAAGACAGCAAAATCGTTCAATGCTTGCAACCAATGTAAATGTATGATTTGCAAATACT
The DNA here is from genome assembly GCF_014176215.1 of Rousettus aegyptiacus. NCBI lineage: Eukaryota > Metazoa > Chordata > Mammalia > Chiroptera > Pteropodidae > Rousettus > Rousettus aegyptiacus. Next base: position 60,726,671 of record NW_023416306.1, on the reverse strand, counting down.
CAATATGACAAAAAGCTCACAATATCAAGGACATATCTTGTGCAGGACACAGTTCCTATTAAGTTTTTAGTAAACGTTTGTTGATAAGCTTTTTATAATCTGTCTTGAAGTATGATGTATAGATAGAAGACTTTTTCAACTGTGAATTTTGCTCTAATGGTTGTTCTCACTTTGCCTCTGGCCCTGGACTTCTGTTATTAATTATTAACAGAAATTCTCTTAAAATTCATTTTCAAGGAGAATTCTATGAATAGGACAATAAATGATCTGTCTCTATCTGATTCGGCTATACTGGGAGGTAAAATAATAGCCCTAATATTTCTTAGGGTCTCTTCTAGTGCTATAATCAATCCTAATGTCCTATGGCAAAAATTACTTATTTCAGAGAGTGTATGTTAAAGTCCCTATAAGATGAAAGATTCAGTTTATGGCTTTAGACACAGAGTTTACAGAGAGAAAACTTTGACAATAAATTAAATGGAAGGTGATAGGATGTTTGGAATAGAAACACTTGTATTAAATATTTTTAAAATGGGGGAAGATTGCCAGATGTTCTGTGGGCTTGTTCTTTTTTAGGTTCATCTTATTTTTTTATTGTTAGCAAAAATAAGGGACAAATTAAAATTCCTTTGCATGTATGCAACCAAAATAGGAGAGAGTAAAAATGACATGCCTGCTAGATAAAGCAACACCTAAAATAATTGCCATAAACTATTTGGAGATTTATTGTGAATTACATTGCAGTAATGTGCATGATAAAAGTGACATCTGCCATTTAAAAACAATTTAATTTATTTAAAAATGGCTACGTGTTCACTGCTTAGATTGACAGGTCTTTAAATTTTGACGATAATTTTATCACAACCATCCCCGAGCCCCAGTATTTTGTGTGCCATTTGCTTTGGGATTTTCTTTGAATTAAAAATTGAGCAATCTTATTGCGGTGCAGAGAGGATTTCATTACTTTCAGAGGTGACCTTCCAGATTCTATTAGGACAAGAAATAGCCTTTAATAATGTCATTCAAAACCTATCTTTCCATACTGACATCACCTCATTCTAGCACCTCCAAATACTCTAGAAACTCGTTCTTTGACATTTCTCCTTCACTCTGCCCTTCCTACCCAGAGTCAGTAATAGATTTATGTTATGGTTGTTTGGGAGCCTTCTGTATGATTTTATTTGTTTGTATGATTCTACCACTTGTGTTTTTGTTGCCTCAGCTCTTTAAGTTAAAAGTTAGTAGCTTGAAGATAGGGATTGACCATCCTATTTTCTCTGTAACTCTGCAGAGGCTAATTCAGATCTTTTACCTACTGGGCATCTGGTAATATTATTAACTGGTTCTTTCTGATAAAATACCCCATGATTCCTTTAAAGACTATCTTGGTTTGTAATGCATTTTTTTAGCTATTTCATAAGAACTACAAATTGAAATTAATCATCTATTTGCAGCTTTCCTTTTGAAGATGAATAGTGCCAAAGGAGGCAGGACTTTAATTAATGTTACCATATATCAAATCATAATATTTTTAAATGATACCAAAATATGTGTCCTATTCAGTATTCTCAGCTCAGCCCAAGTAATCCTATAAGGAGTCATGTTTTCCATTTCTTCAATAGACTTTTTAATCTCATAAACTTTCTCAGGGAACATTCTTGAATAATGATATCTGATTTAATCACTCCAAGATGCCTTAATCCAAATTTTTCTCACCTAAATAAATCTATTTGCACCAATCTCCTACTATACATGAGATACTTAAGAAATGTTCTCTATAATTTTCATTTAAATGTAAACAGGCTCACAAAAATGGCATGTACAAAAAATACAATAGTAATTGGCAGGTTGTTTCTGGAATGCTTTCTCTCAGGAGAGATTGTATAACCAACTGGATGTGAGGAATTTGAAAAGTATCGTGGAAAACATTCTTATATTAGAAAACGAAGAGGAAAAGGTGTACAAAATGAAGATGAAGAAATGAGGCCTATTTATCTGAAAAAGAGCAGCAAACCTCTTTAATTTAGTGATTGTTTTCAGTTGTATGAAGAATTAATGACCAAGTTTCTCCATGAATATGCAGAGATGCTTTTTTTAGAAAAGGAAATAAGCTTTAGATGGCAAAGATTAAGTTTAGATAGGATGAAAATATCCCCAATGAAGGCTGTTATGTGTTAGAATGATTTACTTAGGACCGTGGAATTGTTTCATTAGGAAGTCATAAGAATGAGGAAGACACATGAGTGTCTGAAATTATGGGGACTAAATGACATTTTAAAGAGCCTCCAATTGTAATGGTTTTTAAGATTTCTTTCCATTTATTATTTAATTTCTTTATTAACTTCCCCGATTCTATCAGATTTATCATTATCTCATGATTAAAGATTTTTAAATCTTCATTGTGAAAGAAGGGAGAAGAATTTAATGTTTCATTATTTTATAGGAACATATGTTTTTATCCCCTTTTCTCCAGGTTTTTCTTCATTTACTGTTGTCACTCCAACAAGGCAAATCACCAGCTCCAAAATAAAAAGTAATTCCAGATTTGCACGAAAACTCCTCTAGCCAGTATCAACAGAAGGTTGTTGTTTCAAAATATTTATAATGAAAAAGGTGACTATAACTGAAATTCAGCCAACATTGTTTTGCTCTATTTATGAACATACAGAATTGATGTTTTGATTTCAAAATAAACCAGATGGATTGTATTTTAAAAGTAGATTTTCAGAGTGGAAAAATTTTTTAATTAGATGCTATTTTCCAACCTAACATACATGAGTGTGTGTGCATATATTGTAAAATTTTAAATTCCCATCATGTTGGGACAACAGTAGTTTTTTAAAAATTTACAAAGAGAGTAGTCACCATGGAGAGAAACTTGTAGGAAGAAGAATTAGAAATTGGCATTCCTATATCATAGAACTACACACTCCAGAGCAGAATTACTTAGGCTTAAATGGTCCCTTGTGTTAAGCACTGTACTTTAGAAACTTAAAAACCAAGTCAGGATTTTATTAACATCAGGGAAATATGTGCTGGTAGAAGCTTTCAGAAGTATAACAGACACATACACATGTACATACACACACCACTCTGCTGACATAAATTGTGTCAGAACTACAGAAATCAAGGATACATCAAGGTGATTCGGTTATTTTTAAAAAGTACTTTCAATATAAAATATCCCCACACCACAGACTGAGAAGAGGCAGCAGCTTGATGGAAAATTATAAGCACCGTGGACAGCTGCTGCTTTCTGCGGCAGTTCTGTGGCTTAACACCACTCAGGAACCAGTTAAGAACAGATTCAGGGCTCATAATCCATGCATTTATTGTAAATTTCTGCCCTTGCATTTTCTGACAAGGCTGTCTCAGGTGAGCACTTCCATCTTCAAAAGGGCCCTTCCCACTCCATGTGTGAACAGTTTGTGTACCACCATTCGCAGGTCCTTCTGCAGTATCAGGTAAATTATTGTAGATTCCCAGAAGAAGTCAAATTGATAGTCCAAAAGCCCTAAATCAGCCTCACTCAATTTTCATTGTATCTTACAGAATTGATTTTTTTATTTCAAAATAAACCAGAGGTTTTTAAGATACAGTATAACAAGGCAAGAATTGCTTGTCTTGGTTGGTCATGATACTAGCAACATAGCATCTACAGGTTTATCTCAAGCCTGCTTACTCTATTTGTGTAAACTGTATCATAGAGATCCAATAGAGTGTGGTAGGACTTTAGACTTGTCTCACATAAAGACTAAGACTCTGAAAGATGATGTGGCTTGCTCGAAGTGTACATACGTGAAGTCACATAACATAAACAAGGTTTCTAGGTGTGATCGACTCTATTATATACGCTAATGGAAACCCAGAGAGAACATAATCCAGAAAGGTGAATAATAACATGAGACAAAACATTCTGGTTCACTGAGATAATTATACGAAGTTTGTTTAGGTTTGAAATGCATTTTGCTTAATCAGTGAACTTGCTGATATTCTTACAAATACTCAAGATTTTATCTTAATCAGAACTGAAACTTTTTATAAATCCCTAAACTCAACTCAGACTGACTCCTGTCTTTCTCTATTTCTCATCTTCTGAACTCTTTCTCTTCTGCCATTAGTAGGTGTTTTAGACATGAATTCTCAAGCAGACCTATTCCTCTCATTTGCCAGCCTCAGCTTTTACCCTGTACAACAAAAGTCCAAGAACCAAGATGGTAAAACCATCTTGAGCACATTGAGCATCACCTGAGAGCATTGTAAAAAACTCAGATAAAACAAACAAAAACAATGTGAAATAGTCTAGGTCAAATGTGAAACAGAATAATAGTGCTAAAGAAATTAGTATTAAGTAATGAATCATCTACAAGTTTTTAAGATGTTAGCCACGCTTCCTCTCCCACTAATTTGGTGACAAGAGTATGGCAATAGGTTTCTTGAGGAATAATCAGAATCTTCTGACCCACAGGTCAATGTTGGTAACCAAGGAAAAGAATGTCTTGTGAGCACCAGGATAGCAAACTATACCTCAGAAAATTTCTTCAAAGTCTTAGAAGTACATGCCCAGATGGAACAGTCATCAGGAACCTTGTTGTTTTGGATAGTATATGAAGTGGAGATGGAAGGGAGCTTGTGAGACTCACTTTTCAGAAGATTTGATTGCTTTCTGCCAATATTCCATTTGACAGCTTGTTGCAGATGGGTTCTTCTTTCTTATATAGCTTGAAATGTGTCAAGGGAAATGTGTCCCACTTTCCTCCAACCAGCTCTAAAATTTCATAAGGCAAAACATTGGTATAAATTCAGAGAGAGTCATGAGGGAAATAAGTTGACACCACACTTTAAAGTTCCAGAAGTTGAAGAAGAGTGAAAATGGGTCGTCTTTTAATGAGCTAATAAAAGGCATTTCCACAGTGGGAACTGTTGGTCCAAGTATTTGGACATGCATGAGATACATCTCAGTTCCTGGCATTCAGTGTCTCTGACACGGTGACTGTAAGCCTGGCTGGCAGTAAGGGACACAAGTACAAGTCTAAGTAATACAGTGAGGCTATCACAGCTTTGTCACCCAGTTTTCATTATTGTCTTCGCATATCTCAATCCAATTAGAATTTAACACATGCATGCAATATCTATTTGTAATTTTTTTCATGTAGTTAAATCATTAAAAAACTAATTCTTCTATCCTTTTAGAGAAAGCCTCATCCAGTATAATCAGTGCAAGAGGCTTCAGATAATATTAGTCAGAGAAAAAGAGGAGAATCTGTAGAAAACAACTAAGAAAATAATTTAAAAACTGGGTAAAAAATTCAAAATCTCAAGCATTTTATTGGGCCCATCTCAGGTGGACTGGTATCATATGACTTCATTGTTCATCAATTTAACTTTTAAATTTAGATGACTTTGTTTAGATTTACATTTTTCTAGAATCCTAAAAAATAATAATAATAAATAAATAAGACGGCTTTTTTGTTGCTGTTACAATGTTTTTAATGACCTCTGAGGCAAATATTTTGGAAGCATCTTTTTATTGATAAATTCATTCTATTTTCATTCTTTAAAAGTTAGAAATCCATAAATAGTGCATATGGCAATTCTTGGTTAATCAAAAAATTGAATCAACTTAACCATTTCATTCCGCCAACATTTCCAAATAAACTGGAGTGTACTGGGCTATTTATGGGGCACCTTTCTCCCATGGAATTTTAGTGTAGGTCTCTTTCTGATCTAACATTCCCATTTTCTTTTCTGAAAACTTGAGAACCAGTGAGTCAGAACAATACGTTCAAGGTCGTAGAGAAATATACTGCAAAGCTTAGAGCCCTTTGTCCTGTGCTGTTCATCAGCTCTTACCTTCTGATTCTGCCTCTATATTTTGTCAAGTGATGTGACTGTGCTTGGTGTCTAAGGGGAAGCTCTCACAGTCATTGGCAAAGTGAGCTACAATAGGTCATCTGTTATCCAGAAATCAGATGTCAAAATACAACTTAGGGCACCTGTAATGACACCGAACTAGGTTTGATGGAAGAGAGAGGAGTTGGTTTGATGGAAGAGAGGGGAGTTGTTTGGGACAGATCAATGTGTGTTTTAAAGGATTCTTTGTCCAGACTTTAAACAGACAAAAGTAACAATAATAACTAGGGGCCCTCATCCTGAGACGACTCTTGCTTGTGACAATGTACAGCTTCAACAGCTTCAATCACAAAAGTATTCCTGTTCATAAAGATGACCATAAGTCATTAATATAGACTCTCTCTCTCTCTCTCTCTCTCTCTCTCTCTCTCTCTCCCTTCCTCTCTTTTTCTTTCTTTCTTTCTCTCTCCCCCTTCCTCCCTCCCTCCCTCCCTCCCTCATGTTCTATTATAAAAGAGAGGGAAGAAATGTCTTTTGAAAGATTTCAATCAGTAAAACCTTGCAAAACATAAAAGTAGAATTACTTAATTTTTAAAACTTATACTTAATGTCTTCACGAGTTATTCCCTGGAGATTCTTGGGAGCTGAGGTGTTGTGGACCTTCATCTAATAGCTGGCTAGACTGAAGTTTTATGAGGATGCACTGGCCATTCACAAAGATCTACCAGCCGTCAGGAGGCACCTTTACCCCCTTCTCCAAAATGGTCAATTTTCTTGGCACTTGTAATTTTTCTTGAATACTTACAGTTCTTTTCAGGATAAGATCAACATCTTAGAAATTATTCTAATATGTCTTAAGGAATTCATGAAGAATATAATAAATTTTCAGGGGGAAATTTTAGTCTTACAGCTAAGCAAGGACTTCAGTACGTGAATAAATTGATTGGGGCTGAAGTCGGGTAATACTAACTGAATTGATAGGCCTATACAATGATGCTAATAGAAGCCTCCTAGAAACACATTTTGTTTGTGAAGGACAAATGGAGGTCTTTAATCAAGCACTTTTGTAATTATGAGAATGCTTTTTATTCAATGACAAGGATATATCAAGGTTTATAATGGATGAGAATATTGTTTCCTGATCATATGAAATGACTAATTTTAGATCTCAAAAGTGCATACTAGTCATAAATGTGGCTGACAAATACATATAAATGTTTTATTTCTGCATTCAAAGCATCCTTTAAGAGGTGACAAATAAAAGTGTCCCCATTACTTAAAAATTTCCTAAAATCTTGGCATTATTGTATGGAATAACCAGTATAGATTTTAATAGCTTAATAATGTTGAAATCTTTCTGTGGCATGTCTCTATTCCCCGAAAAGAAGAACTTCCTGTCTCTCTTTTAGGTTTCTAGTGGGTACATTCTTCCTTCTTTTGTTCAACAATCTAACAATTGTCTAGGTACTAGGTGCTAGGTTTATAGCAATGAACAAAACAGGTGAGGACAGAAAAGAAACAAAGAATCATCTGATATAATATTAGCCAGTGGTAATTACTGTGAGGAAAAATAAAACAGGGAAAGGGGACAGAGCAAGATGGGTTGTCTGTTTTAGCCTGGGCTTTAAAAAAGATTCCCTAGAGATGACTTTTGAGTACAGACCTAAATTAAATGAGGGAGTGAATCATGCGAGTATCTAGGGCAGTGAGACTTAACCAGGGGTTGTTTTGCCTCTGAAGGAACATTTGGCACCTGGAGAATGTTACTGACATCTAGTTGATAGAGGCCAGAGATGCTGCTAAACATCCTACAATGCACAGGGTAGTCCCCTGTAACAAAGAATTATCCGGCCCTAAATGCTAATAGGTTAAGAAACACTGATCTAGGGACACAGAATTCCAGGCCAAGAAGGAACTAAATACACAACGGGTTCTGAGATGAGAACTTGCTTGGCACATTGAGGAAGACCCAGGAGGCTTGTGGGACTGGAGCATAGTGACAGAGATACATAATCAGGAAAAGAAATTAAAAGAGAGCTTAGAAACTGGTTGTTTGGGGTGACAGTCAAGATCTCTATTTCTCCAATCTTCACTTCTACCTTCCACCCTACTAAGCCTCTATTCCACAGCTCTCCTAGGAGAATTAGCTGGGTTTGCTAGTACATGTCCAAGGAAGCTAATTCTGAGTTCTATGGGAGAGAAGGATTTTACGTACTTGTTTACCTAAAGAGTGAGATCTCCATACCCATCTTGCCCAGAGATGAGGCAATCTCAGTATTTGCAATTTGAAGATCAGGAAGATCAGTTTACTGAAGTTCTAGAATGGAGCTTTCCAATATGGTCGTCACCAGTCTCATGTAGCTATTTGAATTTAAATTAATGGAAATGAAATAAAATTAAAAATTCAGTTCTTCAGATGTACTCACCACATTTCAGGAGCTCAGTAGCCATATGGCTGCCATATTGGACAGCTTGAATATGGAGCATTTTCTTCATTATTTTATTGAGCAACACTATCCTCAACTAAGTAAATATAATGATATAAGGAAACTTTAAATTTAGAAGTTAATTCCTTTTGGGAGAGATAAGGAAACTACAACCAAGAAAGGTTAACTGATATGCCCAAGGTAACTGTATCAGTTAGTTTTTGCCCCATAAAAAACACCCCAAAACTTAGTAGCTTAAAACAGAAATCATTTATTTAATTTGCAGTTCTGTGGGTCAGCAACTTAGACTGTACTCAGCATGGCAGTTCTTCTGGCTCAGCTGGGTTCACACGTATGACGGTTGGGTCAAGTGCTGAGGGAGACAGGAGCGGTTGACCTAGGATAGCCTCAGCCATGGTGGCACATTATCTGCTCTTCATGTCTGCCATTTCTAGCAGATTACTCTGGGCTAGTTCACAGAGTGGTGGTGGCAGGGATATCAAGGACAAGAGCCAAAACCTGGTTGGTTTAGAACACCCACATCATTGGCTTAAAAAAAAAAAAAAAAAAAAAAGCCATAACACCAGTCCAGATTCAAAAGGCAAAGAAATTGACTCTTGTCAGGAGGAGATGCAAAGAATTGTGACCATTTTAAAATCTATCGCCTCATAGACAATAATTTGAAAATTGGAACTCAAACCCAAGTCTGGTATGTCTAGTGGTTTTACTCTAAATTTATTGGAAATTTTGTCTGTGCTCTTCCTCTGACACCTTCTGAGTTGTGTTGCACTAAATCTCATGTCTTTGATTTCCAGGCCTTTTAGACGTTTTAAAAAACAAACTAAGAACCTTGGATTCTAGCAAATGGTATTGTCGGTTAGTATTCAACTTGTCTTCTGATGTCATCCTAGATAGGAAAATGACATACTTTTAAGTAAATAATTATAAAACAAAGTTTATTTATAAAATATATGGGAAGAATTTTGAGGAAATAATTCAAAACTCTGATGCAGATAGTAGCCCCCTAAATATGATTATCCAAAGCACAACCCACATTGAGGGAAATCAGGCTAAGAAGCTAGAGCACAAGGGAGTCTCAGAGTAGGGACTCAGGTAGAAGATTGTAGAAGACTATAATCCCAGGTGTACAACAACATGGCTGCAGTCAATGCTATTAATCTCTAAAATTGTATTCAAAATTCTACCATGAAAATTTAAACAGACTTTCTTGAAAGGAGATTGGCAGAATGCATTAAGGAACTTAAAAATGTTGCTACAGTTTTCTCAGAATTCCATTTCAAGTTTATCTAAAAAATGCTCAGATATACAGTCAACAAGGAATGTCCATGAATGTTAATTGCAATGATGGTTATTAATGTAAAATATTGGTAATAATCTAATTGGTCAACAATAAAGCAAGCAGTAAATCAATTATGCTAATCATTAACTATTTTATAAACAGCAAAATCTTTAGGCTACAAGGTTAGTGGGATAAAATAATCAAATCTGCATACATATCCTTATTCTAATTTTTAAATAACAATTTTTTATATTTTCTTTATTTTCTACAATGAAACATGAATTATTTTTACAATCAGAAAAAAATATTTTAAAAATTTATTTTCTATAATTTATTTCCTATTACTTTTAGACAGAAGGTCAAAAATTTACAGAGGAATAAAAAGATCCAAAATAATCCATGAATTTATCTAAATCCTTCCTGACATAGCTCAGGGATGGTAAGGAGATAAGATGTTTTGTTTACTAAATAGAGTGCTTTTTAACCTTTTTTAAAAGCAAAAAAATATTGAATCAACCTTTTTTTTTTTTTCAATTCAACTGTAAGTTTATTAGAAAGGCCGTGGACAGATGAACCCTATCGATAAGCTGAGGAAGAAATGAAAAAAAGCCCTGCCCCTCCTAGCCTGCCCCACAGGCCTCCTGTGAGCTCTGTCCTGTGGCAATCTCTGACAGAAGTCAGCCAAAAAGTGCTTTCCCATCCTCCTCAAGGGGGCGGCCCCACCTGACTGCAGGGGATCCACTGGCAGGGCTCAACCTTTTTTAGAAATTTCAGGGACAGGTCTCAGTTTTATAAACTAAGACTAGAAGATGCCCACTTTGGGGGTGGTTTCATGTGTTTCAGTCATGAACACTTCTTAGTCTTCTTAGATTTACCCACTGATTCTATATTTTTGCATTTAGATTTTTCATTTTCATTATAATTCTTTCTGATTTGAAAAATTGTACATGGTTGAAAAATTCAAACAGTATAAAAACAGTCACAGTGAAAAATAAGTCTCCCCATCCCAGTGCCCCAATCCTCCAATGACGCTTCCCCCAAGGACACTATTAATTTTACTTCTGATGTAGACATCCATCGATAGTCTGTGATTGTATAAGCATTTTTATATACACAGACTTCTGCCCCTTTTTTTTTCACAAATGAGACCATATTATACATTCTGTTCTCCACATTTTTTTTCCCTACTTTATTTGTTTGGGAGATGATTTCACATTACCACTTAGAGAGCTCTCAATCTTCCCAAGAACCATGTGGAATCCTCGTCTTAAGTCTTAAACTTTAACTGCCCTGAGCCCCCTGGACAGTATGGTGCTCTTACCCTGACCTTCCCCAGGCTCTTCATGGTATAAGACATTCTGTGACCACTTGAAAGGGCAGATTGCCCACTGCTGTTCAGAGGCACAAAAAAGTTTCCTTTTCTGCCCCCCAGGATTTTTTGGATGGTAAGTGACTACTGGGTTAATGCTTGATTAGAGTGTTTTCCTCAGTGTTTTAAAGGAAAGGTCCATAGAGGATCCTAAAGTCCTTTCAGGGATGAAAAGTTGATTTTGAAGCTCTAGGTTCTGAGTCTAGTTTGCTTCTTTTCTCCTCACTGTGTAATTTTCCACTTGCCCACACTGCAGCTTCTATTTTGCTTTTCTGCCCACTCACCAGAGATCTTGTTCTAAGCTATGAGTATTACTCAGTGACTCTGTTTCCTACTTTAAAAACAAGCTTAAAGAACAAAATAGCTTCAGAAACACAGATATAGGTTTCATATTTCTACTTAGTAAACTATCTACTACGTGCTTTGATTTCTTTAGGTAGATGCCATCCTTAAATCCCAGGTATTATCCTTATATTGTACAGGCAATAGCTCTGATGTGAAAGGACAAATTTTCAGATAATGATTAGGCTCTTCATCAGTAGAGTTTACTCTTAGTCATAAATTTGCTGAGCTCTCGGTAGTGGTTGCCTTTAAAATCTTTAAATACTTTTGGCAGTGGCTCTCAAATATTGTGGTCTCTGGTTACTTTTCACTCTTAAAAATTATCAAGAACCCCAAAGAGCTTTTCATTATATGAGTTATATCTTTCTGTATTTACCATATTCAAAATTAAAAGTTAGAAAAAAATTAAAACCCAAGAAAATCCACACACATATAACATTAGCCATCAGACCAGTTGCATTAGTACAAACATTTAATCTCTGAAAAAATCCACTATATGCTTTGAGAGAATGAGAGCAGAAAAGGCAAATACTGTCTTAGTAGTATTGTGAAAGTAATTCTAACCTCACAAACCCCCTAAATGGAAATGCAGTGACCCACAAGGATCCTTAGACTTCACTTTCAGAACTACTAGTCTGTTGTATAAATTTGAAACAATTGCTTTTTAAAGAGAGTCAAAATTTTTGTATCCAGAAAACAGTTTTTCTACTGTCATTCAGTTAATCATCCCTTGAACTGAAGTGGCCTTAGATCTCCATGGAGAGGACAGGAAGGAAATAAACATTTATTAAGTACATTCTCACTGCCTCTGCCATCATCCCCCCACTTCCAGTTAATTACCAGTCTCATTCCTTTTACATTTCCACTGACATTGCTGTATTCGGACTAGATCATCTCTCACCTACATTAATGCAGCAGCCTCCTAACTGGTCTCCAGTCCTCCCATCTAGCCTCCAGTCCTTCCTCCATGTCATAGCCAGAAGGTTCTTCTTAAACCCCAACAGACAACCTCTGGCCCTGATATTCTCATTGCTCTTTGGATGAAGTTGGACTTCCTCCACATGGCTTACAGTGCGCATTCGTTACTGGGCTCTGCTGACCCCTCCGATTCACTTCCCTTCTTTCCACTGCCCCTACCCTCTACCCCAAATTCATATCCTAACCTTTTTAGTTTACAGAGCACCCAAATAGACCTGTTCTTTAAAGTCTCTTAGCCTTTCCTGGCTAAGACCTACTGACACATCAGCTCTCAGTTAAATATCACTTCCTCCAGGAAGGCTTCTTCTTCACCACCAGCACCCCTATGATTAAGTTAGATCCTCCTCTTATTTGTTGCCACCACAGCTGACCCTCTCCCTGTTGTAGCACTTGTTATGCTATAAAGTAATTATGTTTCCTTTGTTATATCCTCTGAGCCTCAAAGCAATCTGAGGTAAGGGTACATATCTGGGCTTGTTTACATTCTCTGCCCTCAGAGCAATTTCTGGCATGTGATGGGCACAGGGTACACAGTCGTTGAATGATGAATGAATGAATCAGTTGGTGAACTTTTTGAGAACTTACTTCCTAATGCTACATAATAAGTACTTTATGTGCATTATTTTATTTAATCCTCTTAAGTAAAGGGGATGCCAATTCCCCCCAATTTTGTGTTAAAGGAATATGGGCCTTTTAGGTCCACTGCGTAAACATCCATACAGCTAGGAAATACTGAAGATGGAATTTTAATCCTTTTTCTACCACAATATGCTGAAATAAAGGGATCACCAAAATGGGGACAACTGACAGAAGTTTCAGGTAAATTTTTCAATAGAGAATTCAGACAGACTCATCCTGACAAAGCAGCTGGGTCCTCTTTCAACTTCCAGTCGACATTTCTGGAATCTTCCCAACCAGAACTCAGATGAAAGCCACTGAAAATACTTGTTGAAGGAAATTGATCTGTTTCTTCATAAAAGTACTTTCCCATTTGGCAGTCTGAAAAATGTCTATGTTCCTATGGCTGCATAACCTTGTTTAGAAAAATTTTTTTTAAGTATCTCAAGAGCTTTAGAGACTACAACGTGAAGGTAACACAAACTTATTTCACACCTAGTGGAAAATTTTTATCTTTGTAAGCCTTTCTCTCTTCTGACAGAGACCTACTACACTGATTAAATCCCCGTTGGTCGTTTGCTTCCAGTTCAGTCTGTTGGTTCATGTTTATTTTTCCAGAAAGAACTCAGTGAAATTCTGAAAACATAAAAGGAACTTAAAATGTAGTTTTATTGCTTTCATTTTTAATGAGTCATGTCCATAGCTGAAAATACAGATAAGCAAACACAGAAGAAAGTTTAAATCTCTTTTCATTCCACCAGTGTTGAGATTTTGGTATATAATCTTATCTGTCTTGCTGTCTGTCTCTCTCTTTTTCTGTATGTCTGTCTCTCTCCCTCTTTCATATATATGAATTTATACATTTTTTTTTCTAAATTTACCAATGTAGAGTCATACAGAACTAATTCTTGTGAAATCATCCCATATAATTGCCATTTAATTGCAGATATCTTTCCATGCCACTAATCATTTACCTCGATGCTTCTCCAACTTTCCTGCACTGTGAATCACTGGGGAAACTTGTTAGAAATGCAGGATCTAGACCTGGCTCTAGACCTATTAAATCAAAAACTGCATTTTAGCAAGTTTCAGGTGAAGGTGATGGTGTTGTTCCAAGGACCACATTTCAGTAGCAAAGGTTGACATACTTTCTGAAGACCGCTGTGTCCCCAGTGTCGCTGCGTCGACGTTTATGTAACTAAGCCCCATGTTGTCAGACAGTGGTGTTATTTCCAGTTTCTCTGTAAGAACAAAGCGCATCCAAATAAATATTAGCACACATCCATCATTATTTCCTTAGGGGGGGGAAAAACTTGTAAATAGTTTGCTGGATCATACATATTTTTAAGAGAAATAATTTATTTCAAAGCAGTCCAAAACAGTAATTAATTCTGCCTGATAGATAGAACATAAGACTAAATATGGCCATGGTATTTCCTGTCATTTTAATTCTACCTCTACTTAAAGAAATGAAATAAGTCTGAGAGAGATTAAGTGATTAGACTGACATCATATGGTTATTTATAGCCAGAATGAAAAACAAAAGATTCTGACTCTGTGGATACCGCATCTTCCTGTTGGTCTAGGAGATTAAATGGTTTGACTCAATGGTTCTAGACTCGGATTGTACAAAAGTGGGATTAAATTAGATGAGACTAAATTAGTAGGATTAAATTACATGGGGTTAAGATGAGACTTGATACAATTGGTTTAAAGAGAGAAAAGAGGAATTAACCTTCGATTTGAAGGGTGCTGACCAATTTACTTCTTAAATTTCTCTTCTCTTTATAATCAAAATCAAAGCAAGGGAATTTGGTGATTAAAATCTAAGGCCCAGGAGTTGAACCAATTTAGTTCCAAATCCTGATTCTACCATTTTGGACAATTACTTAATGTCTCTGATCTTTAATTCAGTTATAAAATGGGAAGAATAATCATTTTTATCTCATATCCTTATAACAAGGATTGAATGTGGTTAAAAAAATGTATTTAGAGCAACGCCTGCCTGTGGTATGGGAAGTACTAACAAGATGAAAAATATTTCTGAAAGGGAAATTGTGAACTAATGTTTTAGACACTTCAGGCCCCTCTGGGGTTTAAGTACTACCTCTGGTGTGGACTTTATCCTCCTTACTTCAAATGATGGTGATTCCCTTTAGATCCCTTGTTTGTTTTATCAACAAATTGTTATCAGAAAAGTTCTAAACACAACCTTTCCCATTATGTCTCAAAGCCTTGCCTCTTAGAAGATATTCTGGTCCTTTAACTAACATTTCCACTTTGTTGTCTTAATGCCACCTCAACCAAAATAGAATTCAACATCATCTCCTCAAACTCAGATCACCTTCTGACTCCTCAATGTTGTCCTCCCATAGTGGCCCAGGCCCTCTTTCTTGACTCCTTCCTCCACCTACCATAGGCTTCTCTCCACTCTGGTAGTTTTACCATATATGGTAACACATTCACAGGTTCTGCGGATTAAGACATGGACAAAGCTTTGAGTTCAAGTAGTTTACTTGAATGGTCCAGAAAACACTGGTGAAAGAGTGGGGAAGTAAGCAGGGAAGGGAAAGCAGGCAAATAAGGGAGAGTTATAAAACTGCCACCACGGGGGGTTGATTAGAGCTTATTCCTTGGGAGAGAATTCTGGGAGATGGTATAAAATATGCATGTGATAGCCCAAATAATGGTCCCCCCAAAGGTGTCCATGTCCTAATCCCCAGAACTTGAGAATGTATTACCATATAGGATAAAAGAGACTTTACAGATATGAGTAAATTAAGGCTCTTGATATGGGAAAATTATCTTGGATTATCCAAGGGGCCCAAAGTAATCCCAAGGGTCCTTGTATGAAGAAGGGAGCAGGGCCAGAGTCAGAGAGGGATCCAAAGGTGCTAGACTGCTGGCTTTGAATAGGGAAGAAGGGGCCAAGAGCCAAGAAATGCAGGCAGCATGTAGAAGATGGAAAGGCAAGGAAGTAGATTCTCTCTTGGGCTCTCCAGAAGTAATACAGCCCTACTGACACCTTGATTTTAGCTCTGACTTCCAGAACTATTAGATAACAAGTCTGTGTTGCTTTAAGCTTCTCGGCTTCTGGTACTCTATTACAGCAGCAATAGGAAAAGAATACAACACACGGCTCAGGGCTCTTCCACCCAAAGGGCAAGGGAGCTGAGGTGTTTATGTGTCGCCTCTTATGAGTCATTGGCTGCAGGCTGCTGGGTGTGGGGGTGGTAACTCCTGAGTGGTCGTGTGTAAAGGGAGGTAGGCGCTGGCAGTTGGAAGTCAGAGCACACTGAAGTGCTGAGACTCCAGGGAAATGGATGGGGCAACAACAGAGTCAGCCGCAATGTGCCCTTCCCTGCCCTTCCTGTTTAATCTGCCTCCACAATCATGTCCCTGCGAATCAGGCCTTCCAGTCTCCCAGAACTTTACAGATTACCCTTCCCAGAACAGAGAGGGCCTTAAGTGGGTCGCTCCCTTCCTCGAACATCTTCAATGCTCCCATAAGGAAAGATACTTACCAAAAGGAAGCCTAGAGGTCAAATAATAAAACTTAGATCCCCTGATACATTAATCTTGGTCCTTGAACTTTTAGATTTGGGTGTGCAGATGTGCTAGGGTATCTATTTGTATACAGGGTTCCAGGCTTGGTATACCAACCTTTGAAGCCTTGAAATGTGGATCCCTTAGGTCTGCATTCCTTAGAATAGCAGTAACACCATGAGGAAGTGAGAAAATTGATTTGAAAATGGAGAAGGTTAATTAAAGGAAACATTTAAGATGTGTGGTTGTCAATTGACACGAGCAAAATCGAGCCTGAAAACTCTGAGTTCTGCACATTTACAGAATGTCATACATATATTTAGATAAACTCAGAATCTAAGGAGACATAGTGGCTGAAATAACTTCAGAACACCAAAGCAAGGACATTCACCCTTCCTGTTCTGCCTGCCCCAGTGGAAGTTTATAAAGCTTTAGAGACTTTATATGGCAGACTTCAGGCTCAAATGACTCCCTTAAAAATTGTCCACAGTCCTCACATTGATTTTCCCAAGCTATGCTGACTTTGTGCTAGCTATTAGCTCAAACCATAAAAGGGTAAAGAAATGAAAAAGAAAGTTTATACATTTTTGACATATCAAAATAAATATGCTTTAAAATGAGAACAGAAAATGCTGATTCTGGAGTTTGGGTGCTTTTTTTTATCCTTGTTTCATAGCAAGTGTGGTGGTGAAAAGCAGGGCCTAAGAAAGGAAAGGAACTAAACGTCATTAAGCACCGCACAAGGTGTTCAGTTCACAATGATCCTCTGAAACAGGTGTTAATATTGCCATTTTACCGAGGATGAGGCTAAGGTTCAAAGAGGTTGCCTAATTTGTCATAAAACTAAAAAGTGGTCATTTGGAATTTGAGCGTGAATCTGATTCTATGTCTGAACTCTATCTTATCTATCTCTCATGTAAGATATAACTTGCATTTATATAGTGCTTTTCTGAGCATTTTTCTTAAGTTCTCTTTAAACTTCATCTGTGAGGCAAATATCAATTGCCATACTTTATTGAATAAAATTACAAAGACTCACTACTGTTTTTCCCAAAGAGACCAAGTCAAGAAGCAGTGAAACAGGTCTAGATCATGCGACTCTGGTCTCATGACCTTTCTAGTCCATCGTGGCTAGACCAGAAGGGGTTGAGTCATGGAGGCCTGAAACTAGTAGGTAGCAGGCATTTCATTTCGGAGAATCAATCTGGTCAGATTTAATGAATCATTAAGACTTGTGGTATTTTTTCTTAATTATTAAATTAATAGAATCGGCTTATAGAAAATTTAGGCAACACAGAAAGGAAGAAAATAAAAATTCCTTGTAATATCATCACAAAAATAATCACAAATAGTATTTTGATACATCTTCTTCAAGTGCATGTAATGCAAATATGTATGTATATTGTATTTTTAGAAAACTAGGATCATGCTATGTATAGTTTAATATCCCAGTTTTTAAATTAACATTAGATAATGAGTATTTCCTAAGTTCATTAAATAATCTTAAGAAACTGCCTTATAAAACAATATTTCATGCATGTAACTTTAATTTATTTAAAAATTTACTTACTGTTGAACATAGATATCATTCCTCGTTGTAAACTACTACACATGATGCTGAAATTTTGGTATCTAAATGTAAAATTTATATTTACAATAACAGCATATGAAGGGCCGATTTCTCCACATCGAGTGCTGTTATTTTAAAACTTCTGCAAAATTGGTAGGTGAAAAAATTTTCTCTTAATTTACATTTTACAGATGACAGCCAAGTTACACTTGCTTCCCCATGTGTACTTTATCAGATGTTCTGTTCCACACATAGTACCAGGTTTGTTTCTGTTCTGCCACAATCCTCAGAGACCCAGCAGTAGGTATCCAGATGATCAAATATTAAAATAATTCTCAGAACTCTTACATCAAGCCAGTGCTAACGCGAAAGCATAAGCACCTCTGGGCAGTAACAGTCTTATTCATCTTTCTTGTCCCCAATTCCTGACTCTGAGCCACAATACCAGCCAGATTCTCAATGCATTGACTGAAAATACTACAATAGAACATGTTCTAATTTTGATCTTCTAACTGACTCTGTGACTTTCAACAAGTTAGGTCACCTCTCTGTGCTTCCATATGTTCAGCTATAAATGAATGGAAACATAATGTGACATGCTGTGTGAACTAATGTTAGAGAGATGTTGCAACATCCACATGAAAGTTGTGTGTGTGTGTGTGTGTATGTGTGTGTACGCACGCGCACGCATGTCACCTAAGCAGAATTCCTTTCCTTCTCTAACAGGTGGTACATTCCATGAATATTAGAGATTCTGGCTTCTAGTTCCTTCCTACCTTTCATGAGGATAGACTGTGACTGGAGCCCATTTCATTTTGTTTCTCTGTCTATTCTCAGAGTATAGCACAGTGCATGGCACATAGGAACTATCTGTAAGGAATGAAGGAAGGAAAGAAGTCAAATGATAATGGGTGAATTGAATATTAGAGCTGGAGGAGATCATTTTAGAGGTTCTTTTCTTGGTTACTGTTTTATTTTTTAAACATCTACTTTGGCATCCTCATAAGCACTTGCTAGAATAAATTTTAACAACTAGCTGGGTAAACTTAATTTGCTAAAAATTTTTCATAGTAAAACATTTTCGTTCCTTCATGCTTTGCTTTGTTCTATTGCCAGTAATATATTTACTAATCAAGAACTATAGAGTTTTCACTTTTAGGAGAAGCACATCAAGTATGAAACAACATATTACAAATTTATTTTTCTCAGATTAATTTTGAAACCAGATAAAAATGAAGTTATCATTTCCATTTCTAAAGCTAATTTGTGTTTTTTACGTTTTATATTTTTTAATATAAGTATAGTTGGTACACAATATTATATTAATTATACTAGTTTCAGATGTGTAACATAGTAATTTGACATTTTTATGCCTTACAATGTAAGAAGTACTCATAAAACCAATGAAAACTGGAAGCGTTTATTATCTTCTTTAAAGATCTCTTTTTTCCTAACCAAAGAATATGTTTATTTTAAAATACTAAATATGCATATTTTTAATGCTTCACTATTTGGTATACAATATTTCTAAATACATAATATTTCTAAAATTCAGGGAAATTTTAATTTACTCACTACTTTTCTTATATCCTTTATTTATGCAATTAAAAATGACAGACTTTTTTATGCTTTTCTCAATTCCCAAATGATTTGTTTAGTAAGAACAAATTAGTACCAAAGAAAAAGGGTATTTGTTATATAATTGAAAAAGTTAATACAATTTTAAAAGCCTTTGATGAACCAGTTATCTGAGGGACTTAATTCATGGATGAGATCTTAAGACATTAATGAATGTGTTTTTTTAATTTCTTGAATTTTCTATTTTAGACCATAACTGCTAGATGCCTAAAATATAATCAGTTTCTTGTCTTCAGCAATTAATAATTTTCCCCAACACTTAGCAAAGACAACATTTAGAATAAAATAGCTGGACATGCCATGTAACCTATTGGGACCTGTCTATAAAACATTGCAAATGGGTGCATGACTTTATTATCTTATAGACTCTGTTATTAGAAAAGAAGAACTCAAATCATTGTAGAATGATGCCATTGAGGTTAAATTTAAATGATGCATTTGAAATTAAATTACGGATATTTTTAAAGAAAGCCTATACATTTTAATTTTATAGTTTAAAGCATGTAATTACTTGACTACACATTAGATTTTCTTAGCACAAATGTATTTTTTAGATTTTAATTCTTACTTCATGAATGAGACCCATTACTTTTTACTGGGTACGATGTTTTCTTTTATCTTTCTAAAGATATTAAAGTAGTTTTATATAACATAATTTAAAACATACCAAAGACGTAAAAGAAAAATATAATAAGCAACCATAAGCCCAAAATGCAGCTCAAGAAATAAAACATTATGAAGTTGAAATTCTCTGTGCGCCCCTCCCAGGCACGGTTCCTTCCCATCCACTGCTAGAAGGAACCTCCATCTTGAATCTGGTAGATACTAGAATGTATTGCTTACAGACATAGCAAACAGGTACAAATCCTTAAAGGATATATAGTAAAGTTTTGCATGTTTCTAAACTTCATGTGAGTAGTACATAAATGAACGGAGTCTTCTGCAATTTGATTTTTAAGTCAGCATTATATTTCTAAGATTCATTTATATTGAAACATATAACTCTGTATCTTTTAAGTGATTTATGGCATTCTATTAGTTGAATAAACTGCAGTTAATCTATCTATTCTCTTTCTGGTGAACAATTAGATTGTGTCCGGGATTTTTGCTAACAAATAATGCTACTATGAGTAATCTGTGCACCTCTCCTAGTGACATGCAGAAATTTCTCTGAGATAAATTCCTACAAGTGGAACTGCTGGGTCACAGTTTGTTCAGTTTTAAGTTTGCCGTATATTGCCAAGTTGCATTTCAGGGCTGGTTATTCAATACAGTGGGGTTTTTTAAATTTTATTTATTTATTTATTTTTGCAATATCTATATTTCCTCCAATCCTTTCTTTTTTATTAGGTTGCTTTTATTATTAGGTTGATGTTTCTTTATTTTGTCTTTGACTTTCACAGTGGGGCTTTTCTCAAACGTGTGGCAAAAGGTCAGCCATTTAACTTCAAAAGAGCCGGTGGAAGTCCTGTATGAGTGACGGTAACAGGTGGCAGGTGTTAACTATGGGCTTCACTTTAAGACAAGGTTTTCTAATAGCAACTACTGGCATTTGGGCTGGGTCATTTATTGTTAAGGGGGCTGTTATGTGCATTGTAGAATGTTTAGTAATTTCCCTGGCCTCTAGCCACTAGATGCCGGTCATACAACTCACCTCTAGTAATAGCGATCAAAAGTGTCACCAAATGACCTTCTAGGGACATACCCCCAAAATTTCCAAGGTTGAGATTCACCTCTCTAATATGAATATTTGTTTGCCCCAAATTAAGTCTCTAGAGGCCTTTTCTCTGGAGTCATTCACTTTTTCCAGAAAGATTTCCTCCAGTTTTCTATCCTTGATGGAGGGGGAGCAGAGAAGTTAACCTAATGAAAGGCCTGGTTCTGCCTTTAACTCAGTCCTTCGTTTTTACCCTGTACTCTATGCCAGCCCTTGGTTGTGTTTGGTGGTTCCTAATTCCAAAGCCTCCTAGATTAAATTTTTTTCAAACCTCAGCTGCCTCTCTCCATAAGGGCAGTCTCATCTACCTGAAGGAGAAACAAGGATGTGCAATATTTTACCTGTATAACCAGCATTGGCATCATTATCCTTGTATATCTTTTCATGTCGCAATTCTTCGTGATAAATTTCTAAAAGTGGTATTAAAAAATATGTGCAGTTTAAATGCTTTTCTCAGTATATGCATTTTCCACCTTCGATACATACTTTGCATAATCATATAATCACAGTTCTTTTCTTTTTTTTGGTCAGCATTCACCTTTAGAAAATCTTTAGCCTGTTAGTTTCCCTGTAGCCTTTTCTTTACCAGAGAACAAAAGTAAAAATAAATTGTAAATCCTAAATTGCACAAGTATTCAAAAAAATACCCACCCCCATAGCAAATCAGTTCTTTACAAAGTTATTAAAATGGAGGGAAATTTTTTCCTGGGTTGGGAGAACACATATTTATGTAAATGTAATCCGTAAGTATCTTCATGTAGCCCTTCCCTCTTATAAAATACCTCTTATCAAAGTGTTTAAACTGAATGGGAAATGATTGAGTCAATTGCTAAGACAATATTCTGTAGGAATATCTTTAACTCATCAATTAAAATTTTATCATCTGTTCTTTTCCTGTAAAAGTAGGAAAGGCCATTATTTACCTAATGTTTTTAAAACATGTTTATTTAGAATGAATGCTATAATGATTCGGGGATTTTTTAGAGCACCTCATTTTAGAACACCTTAACCATGTTTTAATGGGTGACTGTATTATACGTCAACCAGTTCATTTTGCCTTAGTGGTGCCTTAGTAGTGAAAATTCTAATTTGAATAGGATTTAATGTACATTACTCTTATAAGAGTCTGTGACCATAATTTTCCTCCCTCTGACAGATTGGGCGGGGGGGGGAGGAGGTGGATATATATATTATGTGAAGAAGACAACCAAAAATTTAATCTAGCCAATGAACAAAGACATTTAAATAGAAAGGAAGGAAGGAGGTGGAAAAGGGAGGAAAGGAGAGAATGAGAATGAAGGCAGTGAGGCAGGCAGGCAGGAGGCAGTCTGGCTAAAAAACAGGAAAGAAAGAAAGAAAAATACCTCGGAAGTCTTCTTTTCAAAACTCAAACTCCTCCTTTTCCCAACACTGTTTTCTGTATGTGAGAAGCATCTTAAAAACAAAACTGACCTTTTAGGAGAAACAGAAAAGACAACTTTAGTGCTTATCGGTCTTGTCAATGTCCTGTTCTATTTTTGTCCTCTGAATGTACTTCACTGGGGAGAACACCGTGTTTTTAAACCTCTTCATATTGTAGATATATAAAGGGTAAGAGTTAAAGTATTTAAAGGCAAAGCCTTCATCTATTGATCACTTGGTTTTGGATAGGGCTACTAACAAGTAGAAAAGAAATAATTTCATTCTGTAGTAAAATTGATGAAAAAAGAAATAAGCTAATAAACATTTATAGTTCACTTACTGTGGGCCAGATCTTGTGCAAAAGTTATTTTGTTTTATTAGGTTGCACTGAAAATGTAATGAAGTAATAAGTAAAACAACTAGGAAAATAGCTGGTATCAACCAGTACCTAATAATTGTTCTTTCTCTTCCATCTCAATAGAGTTCTTTTATTGTAAATTTATAGTTTTAGTAAATTTACATTGATTTCTTCAAAGAATTTCAAGTCTCAAATTTATGTAAGATTTGAACCAAACTAATGTATGATATTTACTCAGTGGTAGCACTAACAATTTACTGCAGCTGAACCCTATGAAACACTGTAGTCATTCAAATGAACAGACTGAGAAAACTTAAATTCTGGGAGCTCTGAGTATGGCATCAGGGGCATGCAAAATAAGAAAATTTCCTCTGGTTTAGAGAAAGATGTGAATGTTGGGCATAGATAAGGAACCCAGAATCAGTGAAATAATAAAGAGTTTTTACAATATACTCTTAAGTGCATTTCCTTAGTTCACGTTATTCACTGAGAGCACATTATGTTTGTGCCTTTAAAATGAAGATAAAAACAAAACTCATTCTAAGAAAATTTGCTTTCTAGTCAATTTACACTCAACTCTCTTTTAAAACTGGAGGGAAAAAACAAACAAACAAACAAAACTGATTTCCCACAGACCTCACTATTTGCAATCACTTTTAGATTTAGCTTTGATATTCAGATTTAACAAAAATATATCAGCCTCTCAAAGGGTACCCAGCATCTTATTAACATTTTCATGTATTGCTTCATTTTGGTTCTGCCACAATACAACAAGAGGATGTTATTCCCTCATTATGAAGATGAAGAAACAGAGGTTCTGGAGAAGTTATAAAGCCACACAGGCAGTGAATCAGGAAGCTAGAATGATCAGACCCAGGATTTCTCTACTCTAAATCCAGGGCTTTTTTCATAGACTATTAGTAGCATACTCTAAACTAACATGGAGTTTTTTATTCTTCACGTTTAATAGCACCTTTCTTCATCAAGATTTCTACAAGCCGAAGAAATTGATTTGCAAGTTATTTATAGAAATCATTTCACCCATCACTGAAAGCTGCCTGTGCTTTTTAAAAGCACACAAAAATATTGCCTGGTAGTTTATTGAAAAGGAGAAAGACATTATTGGAAACTACAGCATGTTTATGCATAAACACTGGAAGACACACATGAGAGCATAGGGATGGCTCCTTACTGAACTGCAGGGGCTGATTAACGTTTAAGTAGCTCAGGGGGTCAGGGCTCCTGAGTATTTGTCACTCAAATTACGGGGCTTAAAATCAATCCTGTAACTTGGAGTGTTAATCTTAATCAAGACAACTGAAAGTAGTGACTGGTGGGAACCTAGTCAGACTCAAGGAAGGGAGCAAAAGCCAGAGAGTAAGTGCTAACATCACATGAAAGGGGCAAGGGAAAAGCCCAAAAGGGAAGTGAGTCAGGAGATGAAAATCTTGGAAGCTCCCAGACAAATTGAGAAACATAGCCTGGGACATGCTGGAATAGCTGTTTCGGAATGAAGAATGCAACACCATGAAAAAGTCAGAAAGCCCTTTTCTGTTGAACTCACTCCCTGAAGCGTGGGACTGTCCAAATGGGCTCAAGAATTCACTTTACTATTTGCTCCCTAATGGTTTTCACCTTTGAGTCTACCACAGGAATCTCTACAGTTTCATTATGGCTTATAAAATCTAAATTACTTTAGGACTATGTACAAATGGGTACCATCCCATTTTATACATTCTATACTCAAAATACAGTAAATTGGTTAACCTATTCAGGTTACCATGTTAGAGTCAATGTAGAACCAGGTTAGAACTCAGCTTTGCAATGCTGCCGTCTCGTTATCTTCTGGGATGGATTTTTTTTGCCAGGTTCTTATTGTCTACTCTTCTAACACTTTGACTTTGTTGACTCATATTCGACGAATCTAGAAGGAACCCTGGAGCCCCCTTCAAATGTTCAATGGTCGCATCTACCTATCAAATAGACTCAGGGTATCACCCTTCTTAGTTTTTTGGCCCTGTCATACTCACTTGTTTGTGGGTCTGTAAGGGCTACTACCCCCAGCCACCGGTACTGACTGCCTAAGGAAATGTATGTAATCTCCCCTTGACCATCACAAAAACTGGTTTTGATCGTCTTAGCCAAAAGGCACCATCAGGGCTTCCTGAGTGGAGGTTTGCTCTAAGGATGGCACCCTGGTTGTAGAAGGAGACCTCCCTGGAGAAGGGTTCCTCTTCCCTTAGGTGCAGCATCTTGATTTCCATGAAGGGGAGGGGATCTCTGCTTCCTTCAGCACAAACCGCACAGTTGAAAGAAGGTTCTGTCTTTCTCTTTTGCCTGGACTCTGTCTTTTCCCCTAGGAAATTTCATTGAACTGACATAAAAACAGGAAAAAACTTGGAGCTAATTGACCCTGCCAGGAGACTGCCCATCAGTTGCTGCTCCCTGGAATCCCTATGCCTATTGTTTCTAAACTGGATTCTTGATTTTCCTTTGACCCAATGAGTTCCCCCATTTCTTTCCAATAATTTCCCTTTTCCATGTTAACTAGAATGTTTATATCCATAGAATCCTAAGGGCTCCCCTCCAAGGGGAGGTGATGAGGAGCCAGACACAGGAAGGAACTGCCAGAAAGCGGGAGTTAAAAAAAAAGAGAGAGAGAGAGAGATATGAAGCCCATGTGCCCAGGACTGGTGGCCTCCAGCCTGGTGTCCTGGGCATCAGATTACCAACAGCTTTCTTAAATGTATTTCCCAAAAACACTTTTAAATGCTGTCATTTAACCACGGGAAAGCTGCCCCTGCCTGTGTAAGATTTTAATTCTCTTTCCTCTTAGCTAGATTTCCATCACCCAATGTAGTGACCCTTGCTACTTCAGAGGCTCTAATTGAAAGCCTCCAAGTAATAAAAGTGAGAAAATGACCTAGACGTTGTTTAATTAATGAAGTTTGGCCACATCTTTCATGAAAAAGTAAAAAAGATGTTTCTTGGAGATGAAAAAAAATTCAGAGCACAATTTACAGGCAGGATGCCAGCTGCTGAGTGTGTAATGCAGGTCACTTGATCAGAATGGCTGCACATGACCAGGCCAAATGGCTATCACCTTCTCCGGACACTTCTATTTCCAGAAGGACAGTGAACTCCTGCACTCTTCAAAATACAACTCAACATCAATGTCATCTTCTCAAAACCTCCTCAATTCCCTATGCCAAGACAATCGCCCCTTGCCCTTTGCTCCGGTCACACTCTGGGAGGAAAACCTGTACTTCCCACTTTTTGGTTTTGTAATTGTTCACGTCCATTCATCTCTCCCATTTAACTGTAAACTCTGTGCCTGTGGGGGCTTTACTTTGAGTACTTTCATCCCAGCACTTATTGTAATGCCTGGCATATAGTAAACACTCGATAGATTATTTCTTGTTCTTTAAAGTGACTTGTTCTCCTCTTTTTGGCAAATGCCCTGCACTAGAATTCTACATCAGCATTATACTAGGAAGGAGGTTTGTGAAGCTGAATATTCATTGTGGGTCCCTGGCTTTACTGCAACTTGAGTTAATCTGCATTTCTTAACCATAAGCCCTTTTTTTTTTTTTTTGAAAACAGCTGTTTTCATTTTTGTTTTGTTTTCTTTTTATTCCACCTCACTCCAAGACACTATAGCCAATCAATATGTATTAAAATAAAAAGAATGGAAAATGGATGTAAACCATTACTTTTACTGGGGTTTCCCTTTGGGCTCTATCTTCAAAAATCTTCCATTTCTTCTACCATTTGCTTAGAACAAGCACAAATTAGTTTCGACAATTATGTATCTTAAGATCAACTATACACATATCTCTTTGATCCCTATTTTAAGATGCCAGACTAATTCTCACGGTACTTTTGTGTTTACTTATGCTGTGTTTTCTCCTGCTTCCTGCACTACTGCCGTGTCATGCCAGATAATGTGCTGGTTATACTTTGCCATAGAAACAGGCCTTTCCTTTGGGGTTTTCTGCACACCAGGGCCATGGGGATTGAGACTTCCACTTGTGGAGCTTGGTATTGAAGCGTTTTCCCCCTTTGGCATTTTATAGGAAGGGAAAATTTATTTTAAATAAATTTAAAACTTATAGGAGGAGAAATAACAGCTATAAAAGAGAGGATTACTGTTAGAGGAAACCTACATCTGTATTCCACCTTGTATTCATTTGCAATTTAATTTAAGATAATGTTTCCCTCATTTGGGCTTACAGAGTGACCCAGGTTTTGCACTTAGCTACCCAAATTTTGTATGCAGCTATCTACTATGAGTACCAAGAAGAACATTAAATGTAATTTCACATGTGCTGCTTTAGACATTGAGAATCTTACACCAGGCCCAGTGAACATTTCTGGATATTCATCACTACAAGTCAGCATTGTTAAAATTAGAATCTCACCTCTAGTAAATGTTCACATAAAGCACATCTATGATGCAGGATAATGAGTTTCAGAGGCCCCTATCTAGGTCCCAGTTCCAATTAACCTGTAGCCGAGAGAACTGCATAAGAAATGTCAGCAGTAAAACGAAGCTGGTAGATTTGGGCAGAAGAAATGATTATAAATCACCCTGGCGGAACCCATCAATCAGTGCCTATTTCCATTGCGCGAAGAGTTGTTTTTGCAAACTAATATTCGTCACTCTTCTTTCAAATATTCTGCAGACAATAATGTACTATTTCCCAGAAAAGGGTTGGCTGAATGAGTCTCTAGAGAATAATAGTAAATGATCTCTCCCCACTCATTAATCTGTAGATACTCAATATGTGATTGTGATGTTCGTGTTAACTTGAAACAAAGATGACAGCCAAACGTGATATTGTTACATTAGCAGGCTTAATTCTCGCCCAACACTTTCTGTTCTACGGTTGTACTACATAGAGGGTGTCTTTCTTTCAAAACTTTTTCAGCTCAGCAATATGAACCAGGGACAAAGGGAAGTGGAGACACTAAACTCCAATAAAACATAGTTTCTCTTCTGGACCACAAGCAGATCCCTTTCTTCACTGTACCCCAGACTTCAACTGGGTCAAGCTGAGGGATACAATGGTGAAAAAAAAAGAATAATCCCTGCC
This sequence comes from Rousettus aegyptiacus, assembly GCF_014176215.1. NCBI lineage: Eukaryota > Metazoa > Chordata > Mammalia > Chiroptera > Pteropodidae > Rousettus > Rousettus aegyptiacus. The sequence goes on along the minus strand of NW_023416306.1, from coordinate 60,698,459 downwards.
CTCTTGGAGATTACCTTTTAGAAGAGGAGACCATAAAATAAACAAACAAGTAAATTAGATAGGATATTAGAAGGTGAGAAGGGCTGTAGAAATACATACAGCAGAGAAGAAAGGTAAGGAATGCTGGGGAGCAGGGAGGCTGCAATTTGAAATAAGGTGGTCATGGAAGGCCTCCTTGGAAAAAGTGGCATTTGAATAAAGACTCGAAGGAAATACCTCTGAGTACTCAGAGGGTACTGAGATCTATCAGATAGCTGGGGTGAAAAAAAAAAGCATTCCAGAGAGGAAGATCATCAAGACCCTGAAGTGTGGCTGGAGAAACATGAGCAAGGACAGGTGAGGTCGGCGAGGTAAAGTGAGGGCGGAGGGCCCTTGGAGGGTCTTGGTAAGGGATTTGGCTTCTGCTCTGAGGTAGGGAGCCCTTTGGAAGGTTTTCAGCAGAAGGGAGACATGTTCTGACAACATTTTATACCGGATCACTCTGGGTGCTCTGCTGAGAACAAGCTGAGTGGGGCAGCAGGACAGGACAGGGAGTCCAATAAATGATTCAGAGGCTGTTGCACTTTTCAGGCAAAAAGTGATGGAGCAGGTGGCCATAGTAGAAGCTTCAAGAAGTAGTCTGATTCTGGATGCATTCTAAAACAAACACACACACCCCTGCCATCTATTTAGAGTGTTTTGAGTTGGCCAAAATTTCTGAGTATTTGTTATGTCAGCTCTTGATAGAAAAGAAAAAAATTTGTCACTAGTCGTATTTGTGAGCTTCTCAGCATTATGAAATTGATGAGTTATTGAATGTTTTGAAGCCATGAATCTTTCCCTTAAAATAAGGAAATTTGGGTCATGTGAAATATTGTAGAGGCAAGGGATCGCCAAAGTGAAATTTCTTTTCTCATAATTTTAGCTATGAAAATTATGTACAGAAAACTCTGCATTTTCCATGTTCCCACCTTATTTCTTCCATTCCATCCAGCCCCACCCCACTGTCGTTACACTACTTTTTCATGTTCATAGACTTATGTTCCTGCCTTTTCCTCTAGACCATGAACTGTGGACGGGAACTATCATCTTTGTTTGTAGCCTTGGTGTTATCATCTATTTTATGTTAGATAGTTGTTTTATGTTAGATAGTTGCATCTGCAGAAACCAATTAAGGGTCTTTTCTGTGCTAATAAGAATTATAACCATTTATTATAAACATGCATGTCCCCAATACTGAGCTAGGCACATTATAAACATAACTCATTCAGGCTTCCCGCAACCCTATGAGGAAGGGATTTTATACAGTTGTATAAGTTTCACAACTTTTACTCTTGTGCATTTTGTGACAGAACAGACTAAAATACTTTAATTAACCTCCTAATTCATAACTCTACATTTTACACAATTGATTTTCTTAACCCACTTACCATATTATGAAGTGGCATTTCTGTTTGTTGGTTACTTAGAAGAACTATGAATTAGCAGCAGCACTGGATAGTTGATTCATATCAATTCTGTAAACAGTGAAAAGGTATTTAGAAGAAATCCATTACAATCTCTCTGATAGGCAATCTCCTAAGTTCAAACATTTTTATAAGAGTTTATTTTAGTGCAGGCAAATCTGAGCTACATAGCAGGAATTAGTTGAAAAGACAAAGTATATTTGTTCATTATAAGGAAATCTTAGACGTCTTCCTAACATGCTGTGATGCCTTTGATTTTCTTTGCATACAAAGTAAAATTCAAAAAATGAGGACAAGAAAAAAGAACTTTCAGTGTTTATTAACTAGAAATAAAGTATCACATTAGACAGCCAAGTTAGAGAGAAATCAAAAAGTGAGTGCTTTATTTGGTTCCCTTAATCACTTTGTAGGTTTACCTGGCCAATTTAAGAGTTATCTATAGATGCATGCAAGTGAGGTACACATTCCAATTTGAAAATCCTGCTGGATAAGCAGCCGCAGAACAGGGTGCATAACTTTCTACTAGAGATATATATACAAGAGGGAACTGTGAACCACATAAACTCAAGCCCTGGGTGGTGTGGTGGAAAGAGCACAGAATTGAGAGTCAAAATAACAAACGGAAGCAGCAGCAGTAGTAGTTTCCCATTATTGGGTGCTGACTCCTTGCTAGGCCTGCCACCCACTTCATCTCCTTTAATCTTCATAACGACCTTAGGAGTTAGTGTTATTACTCCAAGGAAAGAGACTCGAAGAGGTTGAGTCATTTGCCTAAGGTTACAAAGCAAGTGTGAGGGAGATAAGACGTGAGACCAGAACTACCTGCTTAACACCCCAGGTTCTTTCTATGGCACTCTCCTGGGGCCTGGCTCTGTCTTCACTGTTCGTTGGTTGTTTTGATTGCTTGTGTATGTGTGTGTTTATATTTCATGTTTATATTTTTCATCCTTGCTTACATACATTTGTATATTATATGTATATTTTTATTTCAAACTGGCAAAAACAAATTATTTCATAAACAAAGTCAATGACACTTGAACTAGACCTAAAATGGGGAGTAGGACTTCCACAGGTGGAAGAGAGGAGGGAAAGGCCTTTTCAGGGGAGAGCAAAGAATGAATATGGACGTGGAGGTGTGGAAATGTTTTTATGCTTTAAAGGAATTGCTCCCAATCTACTGCTTATATTCTGGGAAGGCAGCAGAGAGTAGTACTAGGACGTCTGTGCTATGTGATCCCACACAGTTCTGGGATCAAATCCTAACAGTTAATTATTAGCAATGTAATATAAGGAATGACTTGCATGCTCTGAGCCTCACTTTCCTCGTGTATAAAATGAAGATACGAATCTGCTAAGATTGGAAAATAAAATAGTCTGGGAGGATGTAGAATAGCAGATGATGTTGTAAAGGAATCAGGTAGAATGTTGGCAATGAATAACTGAGATCATATTTCACTTCAGTGGTTGACTGGATATCCAGTGTGTACAGGTATTACATTACATTGTGTCCAGTCAAAAATGAATTGAGACAGTATTCACATCCAAGTATCTGCCACTGTGGCCAGAGAGATATATACGTAAATTAAAACATTATAAATATAGGGTGAAATGTACAAGAATAGAATTAGGGTAAAAGTTTCAATGGGGTACTAAGGTGGCATTGAGTGAGAAAGAAAGGTCCCAGAAAGGACCTCTCTAGAGGAGGTACTATGAGAACTAGTGGTGAGTTTAAAGATACTAGTGTTGCAAGGTGGAGAAAAACATTTCCAGACAAAGGGAGCAGCATAATATGGTTGGTAGACCAGGCAGCACGGAACAGCTGGAATATCAAGTGCAGGTCGGGCAGAGAGGCTCCACAGGAGGAAGATTTAGTTCTGGCAGGCTTTTCACATTATACCAAAGAGCTGTCACTCCAGTCCGTAGGCCTCTGGGCCAGCGAAGGGCTCCACCTAGGAAAAGAGAGAGAGCACTTTAGAAAGCTCCCTTAGACTGCAGTGGAGCTTCAAGACTAGAGGCAAGAAAACCCTTTAAAAGGCTGTTGTGGAACTCAAAGAACACTTGGTCCAAGAGACAAACTTGGGGGTAGAGAGAGGGAAAGAGGTGAAGCAATAATACAGAAGATGGAATCACCAAGATACTGTGACTTTCGTGAGCAGTAAACATGAAAGCTTAGGATGGCTCCAGGCCTCTGGCTGGATGATGGAACCAGTAACCAAGAAAGAAAATGTGGGAGAAAGATGGGTCTGGGTGGGAGAGTAGAAAGGATAAATCACAGTGCGTTCACTTTTAAATATTTTTATTTTGAGACACCTGAGGAAAATACAGAGGGAAATTACCAGGTTGGAGAAGAAATAGCTTTGGCAAGAGCTCTGTCCTTGTTATTTTAGCAACTTCTTCCTTTCATTATGAGTCCTAAAATTTTATTTTCTCTTTTTATACGATAACTCATTTAGATTGCTTTTAAATAGCAGGGAAATCGAGTTACTTCTCACTATTAGAGGCATCTAGATTTACCAATATCTCAGCTGAAAAAACAGATTCCAGTATACAAATATAAAGGTGCCCGATCTCCATTAATTTGTACTGTTTTATTTTATATATTTTTAAGAAAAGCATGAAAATTATTGTGTAGCTCTGAGAATGTGCACATAAATAGTACTTGTGATGGTGGACACGCTGTGCTTTATAATAGATAAAATGTCCTGGACTAAGAACAGAGCCCCTCTTAGGGAGCAGTTTACTGTCTGAAACCATGAAAGGCACCAAGTAATGTAACCTCAGGGGAGAGGACAAGATGTCCTGTATTGAACAAAACCTAATGGTTTTAGTAACCCGTTAGAGGAAAAAAAAAACTGTTAGGGAAGAAAAAGTGCTATTTTATTTCTGGCACTGCTGGGCTTTAATTCACTTATGTCCCCTTTTTAATCAAAAATTTTAAATCTCTGCATTAAAAATGGTATTTTGTAGTTTCATGGACAGAGCTAGAAAATAATTTTTATTTTTATTTTTATTTATTTATTTATTTTTGAGAAATTAGAGAGAGCTCGCACTGGGCTTTAACCACTGCATGCCACACAGTTTCTTCACATTTTTTTATACGTTTAATTGAGGAAATAAAACAAGATCCCCTCTACCTCACTTGGAAATAATGAGAATTAATAAGATGTGTCACTGAAGGGTTCCAGGAAGAAACTATTCTATTAATTATAAAATATTTTGTAAAAGCTTCCCATTTATCATTTGCTTAGCATTGCTCCTTACATATATTGTCATATCATTATCTTGACTTTTTACAGATGAAGATACCGAAACCCAGTGAAGTTAAATGATTTGCCCAATATCTCATAGCTAGTGTGTTACCATACTAAGACTCATACCTGTTTTGCCTGATGACTCTACAACCAATTTATTTCAATTTGAGTCTGTCAAGTCTAGATTAATCACAGTAAACCGTCTCCTTCTTCTATGACACCACCGTCCACCAAGGCCAGAAACCTGGGCTTCACAGATGACAGTTCCTCATGCTTACCCCAAAGCCAGTGTGTTGGCAGTCCTATGGTTCTACCTTCCCAACACCTCTCAGTACCATCAATTGCTTCTCATTCCTACTGACACCACATGAGTCCAACCTACCTGCATTTCTCCTTGGACAATAGTAGCACTTCTAGAAAGTCTCCCCTGTATGTGTCCTTGCACCACTTTGATCCCTTTACCCACAGCTGTGTTTAGAAAGCTCACCTCCGATAGACTGTGTCATTCCCTCACCTAATGCCCCTCAATGACTTTTCTCAGGAGCAGGTGGATCAGATATTGACAAGAGTGAGAGCCTGCAATATCAATAACCACACTTTAGGCAGCCCTGATGTTGTGAGAGGAGGATGGTGTATCTTTAGAATCAGAGAACTTGGTGTTTGACTCCCAGGGCTCCTGTAACAAGTGCCACAAACTGGGTGGCTTAAAACAACAGAAATTTATTCTCTCACTCAGACAGGCAAGCAAGGCATCAGCAGAACCATGCTCTAGGGAAGAACCCTTCTTTGCCTCTTCCTAGCTCCTCATGGATGTCAGTGGCCGTGGGCGTTCTTGGCTTGCAGCTGCATCACTCCAATCTCTGCTCTGTCTTCATCTGGCTTTATCTTCTGTGTGTGTGTGTGTGTGTGTGTGTGTGTGTGTGTGTGTGTGTGTGTGTGTCCTCTGCATCCAAATCTCTCTCTTTTTATAAGAACATCTGTGTTTAGATTTAGGGCCCACCCTACTTCAATATGACCTCATTGACATCTGCAAAGACCCTATTCCAAAAAAGATCACACTCACAGGTACCAGCAATTGGAACTTCAGCATAGCTTTTGGGGGCACAATTCAACTCACTATATAGCAGGTCTGCTCCATGACTTCACACTTCTTTGAACTTTGGATTTCTCATTTATACAACAGGAATACCAATATCTAATTTTTGGGGTTGCTATGAACAGTCATTGTGATAACACATATAAAGTATGTATTATATGTATTATAGGTATGATTTATTGTCAGACTTTTTCCTTTAAAAAATTATCTGTGAGCTAATCTCTATTCTCAGTGCACCAAGGAAACTTGCCATTTAAAGAAACCCTATATTAGATCCCTTGCAAAACAAAGCAAATAATTGTCCCTAATTTATGTTTTCATTCTGACTTCTGTACGTTGAGTACATTTATGCTAGGATACATGAACTGTCAATGCAATAAACCAAAATCCAAACTCAGAAGGTTGGTTTACCCAAAGGTGCTAATTTATGTATGGTGTGCATTCAGACTAAGCCTGCAGGGGAAATGATTGAGGAAACCCATCCATCCTCCCTATGGGGTTGTGACTCTTCAAGGGGAGAAGCCACCACACTCAGGGGGCGCAGATGCTTCTAGGAGCAGCCCTGTCAATCTCTTTTGCTTCTAGCTGTCCAGCTGCTTATTAAATGGAGAGACAGGAGATTGGAGGAGAAATCAGTCTCTGTTTGCAAATTCAGATCTGCACCCCAGAGCTCTCTGCCCACCACCAGGTTTATTGTTAGCAGCTCTCATGTCTTGAGGTTAGTCTCAGCAGCCCTGGATTGCCTGTGACAGCACTGAGCATGATGCCAAACATACATGTGCAATTGGGTGATGTTTAGGCAGACTCCAGTACAGAGGAGGGCAGAAATGTTTAATGAGAAAGAAAACTAGAGTCTTTTTGAAGAAACAGGATGGGTACAGTAAAGCTGTTTTTCACACTCAAAAGCTGGAGTTGAACCTTGCCCTCTGACAGCCTGGCTGCCTGTGGGATATAGACCCAGGGTCTTTCTAGCTATTCTATTCCATCCCTGTGTCACCAGAAGCCTATTCTGTTGCCAAGTCAGGAAGCATCTTCTGTTACTACTCTTTATGTTTGACAAGGTAGTGAAGGGGACAGATTATCCTGGTGGGGGAACAGAGATAGAAGAGATGCCTAGCTGTGTATTGTGCTTTCCTCCACCATCTGTAAAAAGAGTACAGCTGAGCCAGGGTGTGTTTGAAAGCATCAGAAGGCTACTGCTCTAGAACTTTGTTGTGACTGAGGCTCCAGCACAGATACGAGCATCAGAGACCTGGACTCATATCTCTGCTCAGACACTCACTAGCTGTGTGGCCTTAGGCAAGTCTCTTGACATCTCTGAGCCTCTACTCCCTTCTCTGTGAAATAAATGTAATGAGATTTCCCTTGCAGTGTTGTCATGAGAATTAAATGAAATGACATAAGTAAGTAAAAAGTGCCTAGTGAATGTTGTATTTCATCTTTCCCATTTCCTTTTCCTTTCCAGGGAATAGATCGGTATAGTGAACACTTAGTCATTGAGCTACTTTTCAGGTGGTAAATTCAGAGTATATCTTAAATCAGAAGCTTTAAAAATTATAAGGATAAATTAACATTTTATTTAGTATGTAATATGTACTGTTCCTGCATTAATTTTATAGGCATGGTGTTTGATATTGGTGATCTAAAACCAGTAAGACATGAAATACACTCACATGTACACACATACACACATACAGACATACACACAAAACAACTCAAAGGGCCAGTAAATGAGACCAATGAGAATTAATTGTGAGAGTGCAACATAAATTCTGATAAAAGATGTTCAGAAAATCAAATTGAGAAGTGGCAGGAGACAGGGTGCTTTTTGAGAACAGGTGTTTCTTTTTAAAGAAGTGGAAGGAACATTCTGGCAAAAGTAATAACATGTATCATGACCAAGAGATGTGGAATGGAACTCTAGGGTTAGGAACTACTGGTAGCTCAGCATGTTCTGTGGGGAATCAAAGTATAGTCCTTGGTCTCTACTGAGAGCTTGTAAATTAGCTGAGAGGTTGTGTACATGCCTTGGAGGGTTACTACAAGAGTATGGTGATTATTGCAAATTGAGCTGAACAGACATGAGTGTGTAACTCAAGGAGAGAGAACATTAAGCAACAAGCTTTTGATTCCTACTATATGCCAGGCAGTAAGCTTGTCCTCAAGAATCATACAGTCTGTCCAGTACATGTCACTTCTGAGCCCTTGAAATGTGGCTAGTCCAAATGAGATATGGGGCTGTAAGTGTAAAATATTCTGTAGTGTTCAAAGGTTTGATACAAAAAAAAAGTATCTTATATCATTACTACTTTTATATTAGTTATACGTTGAGATTATACCAATGTAGATTTATTAGGTTATGTAAGACATGATTAAAACTAATTTTATGTTTATTGTTATTTTAGTTTTCTAAGTATCTTATATTTTATTTATATATCTTAATAAAAACGTGTATGACAGATTATTTGATATATACACATAGTGAAATAATTACTATTGTCAAGCTAACATATCATCTCACATAGTTGACTTTTCTTCAATTACAGTTGACATTCAATACTATATTAGTTTCAGGGGTAGAGTATAATTGTTAGACATCTATATAACTTATGAAGTGATCTCCCCATAAGTCTAGTACCCCCGGACACCATACATAGTTTTTACAATAATATTGTAGTTACCCTTTTTTTAATGTGATGAGTGTACCTGAAATCTGCTCTCTTAGCATATTTTCAGTTTAATACAGTATTACTAAGTATAATCAGCATGCCTGTTCTTGTTACTTTTTTAAAGTGGCTACTAGAAACTTTACAATTTTGTGTGTGGCTCATATTTCTGTTAGACAGTTCTGGTCTTCAGATTAGAAGGTTTTGGCCTAGGATGGCAGGGAAGGGCCTGGAGCTTTAACCCTGTTACAGAGAATGAGCAGGGGTCAGGTGTACATAAAGAAAGAGAAAGATTTTCCAGAAGAACGGTGAGTATGTAAGCACCGATGTGGAATGTGTAAGGTGTATTTAAGGAATTATGAATGGACCACCTAAGTGAAACAAATTAAAGAGTTAGTGGTGTTTCAATAAAATTACATATGTTGGACATTCACACTCAGATATGTCGATAGGCTGGCTTCATGTGAATGATAAACAGGAAGAAGACTCGATCATTGGCAGTAATGATGGGAAATTATAAAAAGAGTCTCCCTGATTTTTCACTTTGGATGGTTTTGTAGTCAAGTGTTTCCCCAGAGAACATTAAAACGTTATCTCATAATTAAAGTTTTGAAAAAAATAAAAGGATTGATTATTATCATCATGCCCTTTATTTGAACTCAACCTAGTGACTTCTTGGAGCTATAAATATGAATGTGTTCAAGGAAGATGTGGATGAAAGTGCAGGTGATAGACCCCTACATGAGGTTCTTAAAAGGAAAATTAAGATGTGTCTAATATTTCATAATGATGTCCTGTGAAACAACTACTAGATATGCCCCCCATGGGCCCTCTGTGACAAGAAATATTGAGCTGAAATGATCCAACACAGATTTTTTTTTTTATTCTTGTATTCAAAATACTCAGAGAAAAGATATCCCTGGATATGATTTGATAATAATTGTTGACTTTTTCTTAATCATTCAAAGGATAATAAAGCAAGATCTTGCCTTGATACTGTATTAAGCATTTTATCTGGTAGTTTACATGGAAGTTTCCATGGTATTTAGAGATTTATACTCTACAACAGGCAATGTGGTAGGGACTGGTTATTTGGGAGAAGTTAGTTGAATAGTAAATACACAAAAATACATGAAATTGAAAATATGTAATTCATGGGTAAGTTACTTTATTGTATTAGTTGAGGAGAAATTACAAAAAAGGTTAACGTGCTTGTAATGGCAAGATTTTTATCCCGTTTCTCTTATTCAGCAAACCTACAGAATCACATAGGTGGAGTTTCTCACAGCAGAGGGAGGCAATTAATTCCATATGGGAAGTTCTGCCAAAATGTTCAAAAACTGGCTCTTGGCCAGGATCATTGACCAATAGGCTCTTGTGTGCAAGACACATCCCAGTGAGCCAGAATCATGGCACATCTCAGCTCAGACAGACCTGAGTTACACATCTGGCTTTGCCATTTCTTAGTATGTTACCTTTAAGAAATCACAAAACCTCTCTAAGCCTCAGCTTCCTTATCTGTAAAATGGGAGAGTAACACAACCTGGCTTGTAGGAGTGTCATAAGGACTATACGAGATAGTCTCCGTAAAGTGCCCGGTGCCCAGGGTTTCTAAGCTCGGTGGTGGCAGTAGTGTTGGTTGGTGCTGGGGGTTCCAGTGTAAGCTTTCCTTTTATGAGAGGAATTAGAAAGTGATCTTTACAGAATGAAGTGCTTTTGTTCCAAGGTTTCTAAATTTTCCAGGTCCTAATAGTGTTTTTCCTGCTACTCGGTTAGTAAAGCCTACGACATTCTAAAGTAGAATCTCTTCGATCTTTCTTTCCACAAGATTTGAAGCCACTTCTTCTTTCTTGCCTTTAGTCCTAACTGTAGAGATTTCTGAGAACTCTCTCATTTCTGGGTGGAGACCACTTTAAATTATTTCGAGAGGGAATTTATATGTTTTTATTGGTGCCTCGAATCACAATTGGTTTCTGTTGATCATGAAAAGAAGGGATAAAGTTTAAGGGATAAATATAAATACACTGAGACATAAGAGTTAAGTCATCACTAAGAACTTACCCCCCCCCCAAACCAGTGTACCTACTTATATGAATGAGTCACTTCTACTAAAAAGAGTGACATGCTTAAGAAATGGTAGAGAAGTAATTACTCAGACAGCAGCTTCTTCCCCCTGCTTCTCTGGGCCTGGAATTGGAATGCGTAAAGACAGAGGCTCTGAGATTATTCAGAAGATAAAACAACCAGAGGGATCTTCTGTGACAAAGAAAAACTTTCAGATCTATACCTTTCATCTGTTTGCTTTTTATTTCTTTTTAATCCCGGAAGAATTGCAGCTTGCCAAGTAGCCAGCTTAATTGCATTTAAAAGGGACTGGGTCCCCTCACAATCCCTGCCTGTTCACCTTACAAGTGAAGATGCTGCTCTGTAGTTCTAGGCTTTGATGGTAATGAAGGTCAGGACCCCAGCCTTTGCCTGGCTGTTCTCTGATGGTATTCACGAGAAGCTCGTGAACATATTTAAAAATCCCTACCCCAATAAACACTGGCTTCCAGTTATACCATCCTGGGTATATTTTTGCCTCTTCAGGAAATCAGCATTGTTAAGAGTTTACTCTTCATCACAACTCTGCCAGTTAACACAGATCCAATAGCAAAAAAATAGGCATTTCACCAACGCTGAAAATACAGTCTATAGTACTATATTCAGACCAAATGTCATTACAGGAGTTAGTATATGCACTATATACATTTTACCCACAATGTTATTAGTATTAGTATAGAAGCTAAGCACCTGAGTTTTGTCATCAAAACCTTGAATCTAGTTCTTAGCTTTTTCACCTTAGGAAGGTCAGGGACCCAGCAGAAAACATGTTTTGCACTCAAACTTGGTAATTAAAGAGGACTTAATGAAGGGTTCGTTTCCAAAGCCATAGGTAGATGTCTTAGTTTCCTAGGGCTGCTGTAACAAAGTGCCACAAACTGAATAGCTTAAAACAACGGAGATCTATTTTCCTACAGTCTTGGACACTAGAAGTCTGAAATCAAGGTCTTGGCGGGGCTATGCTCCCTATGAAACCTGGGGAATTCTTCCATGCCTCTTCTTAGCTTCTGGCTAGCAATCTTTGACATTCTTTGGCTGCAGCTATGTAAATCTAATCTCTGCCTTTATTCTCCCTGTGTCTCACTGTCTTCACATGGCCATCTTCTTATAAGGACACCAGTCATGTTAGATTAGGGACTGCTCTACTCCTTATCTTAATTACATCTGCAATAACCTGACTTCCAAATAAGATCACATTTAGAGGTATTAGGGATTAGGGTCGCAACATTTTGAGCGGGACACAATTCAATCCATAAGAGTAACATTCAAGAAAGCCAGCAATGGTCTATGAAGCACCTGCATCCATTTCTTGCCTGAAAGTTCAAGGGGCAGAGCGTCACTGAAACCCCCTGATACCTGTAGCTATAGGGAAAAACTACCTGACAAAAGTTGTGGCACTGGGGAAAGAATCACAGCCACTGGCAACAGATAGCCAGGCAAGACGGAAGCTAGGAAAATAAACATTTGGACCTCACTTTCCTCTCAACCTCTGATCTCCTTGATCTCCTGCTGGTATCTCCCATTGATTGAGCTTAACAGGAAACCCAAGGACTGGAGACCGTTGATGCAATCCCTAAAGGTTGGCCTCCTGGAGCATGGAGTGCAGAGTAAAGAGAGTGAAGACTGGATATGGAGGAGCAAACAGAATAATTAACATAGCCTTATAACTTCGCCAAGCCTTAGTTCACCTGTTTGTAAATCAAGAATAATAACAGCACCTCCTTCGTAGAGTTGTTAGGTTGGTGCCCAGCACATGATAATCACAAATGTTAGCTATTGCTTTATTTATGAGTTCTGATCATATTGAAATGATCTAGCTTCCATGCTACCAATTTATGAACCTGGTAAATATGAGCAGTGTGGGTGTTATGTGTGCAAAAGGACACAAATATGCACACAGGCCTTTTGACCAACAATGTCCTATGATTTTTTTGAGTCATAAACCCAAACGAATGTTCTTCAACACCTGGGACCAGTACTGGCCAGAGGGTAACTTGGGCAAAGACTTTGGTAATTCTGTAGGTAGGATAAATCCAGCGTCTGATGTACATTGTTTTGGAGAACAATGTGGTCAGTGCTATCTGGAGCTCACTGTCTGGCAAGACACAAATAACCCTCACTATAAGTAGAAATCAGTGAGGATTTAAGACTGATAAGCAGACTAATAGTTTTCCAATAAGACATCTGAGAGGATTTTGTGGAAAGGTTAGTATTTGGGCTTGACCTTGAAAAAGTAGGATGTGGACACATAGAAATTGGGGGTCAGGGAAAGCAACAGCCTAAGCAAAGTCAAAGCGGAACTGCACGAAGACTACATATGACCTAAATAGATCTGGTGACATAAATGAGAGTATAGAAGAAAAGGTACAAGACAACAAAGAGGGCTTAAGGAGAAATGGAATGAAAAATGATAATCATAGTGAAGGCTCTAGAAAGCCTGGCTCAATTTCCACCAAAAGCACAGCATTCAATACATGACAGGTATTACAGTTCTCTAGGTCACAGCAGTATATGTTCTGAATGACCCGCTTCCCTCCTTGGGATGTCCCTGTTTAAACATATGTAGTTGTTTCAAAGTCTTTCTGAGATTGAGTTGAGACTATAAAGTTGAGGGGCAACTCTTAGTAAAAGACTGGCTTCAGCCACTGCAAAGGGAGGAAACCCCAAGTCACCAGCTAACGCACACAGCTAAAAGGCCTGCATGCATATTTGTGTCCCTTTGCACATGACACCCACACTGCTCACATTTACCAGGTTCATAAGTTGGTGGCATGGAAGCTAGAACTGTACACACAGAGTTCAGGTACCTAAAAGTTTAAGGAGGGCCAGCAGGAGAGTCACCATGATGGAAGAAAGAAGCCCCCACAGACTGATGTGGGGGAGATCCTTGAGGAGATGGGAAGAGATGGATGGTAGACATCAGGAAAGGGATTTAACTTCTCCTGGTGAGTGAGAGGTCCCAGTGAACAGCACCCAAGAAGTTGAGGAGAGGGAGCAAGTGAAAAAAGAGAAATGTAGGGATTTCAACTACCACAGTCTCAAAGAAAAGAGAAAAGAGGGCGGGAGGTACAGACACCCAGCTGTACATCAGATTTGAAAAGAGGCAAAGGAACTGGAAAGAAAATGCAGAGAGATAAGAACAAGGAACATAGGGGCAATGTGAGTCTGGTTGGTGGGCTCCAAATGTGAAAATAAAATATGGGAATTTTCCAAATAGGAAAAGTGAGAATCTGGGAAAGAGATTGAAGACAAATCAATACATGAGGAGTGGTAGGAAAGGGATTTCAGAGAGAGTACTTGGAATCAAGTAGTAATAAGGGAGTTAAATGAAAAAAGAGAGACTAGAGATGGAAAATGAGACTAGAATAAAGATTTTTAGCTTGGTCAAAAACAAGAGAAGATCATCCTAAGGTTCTGAAGACCAAAATAAATAAGATAGGTTGTGGTTGCCACACATAGGAGCTAAGTTCAACAGAATTAAACCACACAGAGCAATCCAGTCTTCTCAGGTATAAAGTTTCAGTATTTCTAGTGTCCTTTTTTTATATTGGTTGTAGTTGTGGCAACCACAAAGACTTTGTATTCTGTTCATTGTGGTATCTTACACAGCAATTTTACTTAAATGGACTCTCTCTCTACGGAAATGATCCATTCCCCAGGATTCAGAGAGAAACACAATCCAGTTCACAGCATTGAAGCTGACAGTCTGAGGTCTTGCACAAACAATTCTGAAAGGGCCCACTTGTCATAATTGCAGGCCAAGCTTCCGATATCCAGCAAGAGAAAGTGATTCAGGCTCGCAGGTGCAGTTAGAATTTGTGGTCACCATGATCTTATTTCATAATCAAGTATGGCTCCTTCAGAGTCTATGTTAAATATGTGGTTTTCAAGCCACTGTGCCCCGTTCCCATGCCCATGGAAGACAATCTCAGCAGCCTCCCCCAGTGAGTTCAGCCAGATATGAACTCAAAATGATTCTCAGCATAGCACTCCAGGTCACCTCCACCTACCAATCGTAATTGGTAGGGAAGTCGAGATCCATTTGCCAAAAGCCTTTTAAGAGTCTCTCCTGAGCTTTCTAGAAGTTATATAACTGGTATTTGTATCACTGGGGAACTCTATAAGTCTGTAGTAAAGAAAGTCCCTCACTAATTAATGCCGTATTTATATATAAATAAATTTTATCCAGCCTCATCACTGAACAAGAATTATGAACAAGTGTATTTTCCAGACAACTGAAACCTATTCACTTCAAGTGCCATTCTAATGGAAACCTTTCTAAGGAACCCTCATTACACACTTTCTTGCTTGGGAAACAGAGTACCTTAGACACAATTTAACCTTTTCATTTTTTGAACATATTTTAAAATATTTTGTGCTCTTCTACACTGTCTCAGAAGACAGCTTCCTCTCTTCTTGTTAGCTTCTATATATTTAGAATGCCACGGGGTCTGCTTCTGGTGGTCTCATTGCCTTGCACTTTCCTGACTGAGGCTACTTAGACAGTATGAAAGGTTATCAAAGACCCCAGGTAACTAAGACTGTTAAATCATTAACCCATTCTCCACACACTACCACAGTAAGGTGGATGGGCTTTATGAGGAATTTTGCCCCCTGCAGCAACAGATAATTTTTTACATACTTCTGACTCTGAGGCTGTGTTACAGATGTGTGAGGCCTGGAATTTTAATTTTAAGATTAGTGGACTATTTGGACATTACCTGAGAATTGTCTTGTTTTGTCTACATTACTTGTTTTGCCTAAAACAAACTAATATAAATACTGATTATAACTGAGTTACGGACCATATGCAACGAATTTCCATAATGAGAGTGGCTTTTCTATACTTGAGCCTGAGAAAATGAGGGAACTATCATTCACGTTTGTGTTGTAGAAAGGGATCGTAAGATCCCTTTCATAGTCTCTACAGAGAACAGTCATCCTCACTGTACAATGATGAGCACGAGAATTCTCAGAACGGCCAGACAAATATTTTTAGAATAACATTTTATATCATATTTGCAATGCCCCCTATCTTCACTTGGAATGAAATTTAAGAAAGGGAGATGAAAGATGGAAGAAGGCAGAGAAGGTGGGAGGGGGCCGCATTAACCAAGTGAGGAGATGGGCAGGTTCTCCATGTAGCTGGAAATCGTGGTTTGTCATGCAGGAAAGAAGGCCATGATTTAGGAACCCTAAGCTTCCTTGGAGCACACAGGGGCTGGAGGGCAAGAGAACCAGGACAAATGTCAGGAATACACCAAAGCCAAAGGCCCAGGCAAGACAGAAGATAAACTCATGCATATGGATGCATGTCCCAGAATGGATGAATATCAAAAACATGTGAAGGAGCCAGATATAAAAGAATACATCCTGTATGATTCCATTTATATGAAAGTCGAAAAAAGGCAGCTCTATAATAACTGAAAGCAGATCAGTAGTTGCTTAGAATAGAGGTTTGGAGAAAAGATTGATTGTGAAAAGGGATGAAGAAACT
Organism: Rousettus aegyptiacus; assembly: GCF_014176215.1. Classification (NCBI taxonomy): domain Eukaryota; kingdom Metazoa; phylum Chordata; class Mammalia; order Chiroptera; family Pteropodidae; genus Rousettus; species Rousettus aegyptiacus. Next base: position 60,682,401 of record NW_023416306.1, on the reverse strand, counting down.
TTTTTTTAATTGATTTATTTTGTATTTATTTTATTTTTAAATTTTAATTAGTTTCGAATATATAGTACATTGGTTAGACATCTATATAGTTCATAAAATGATCTCCCCATTTGCTTCTTCCCTCCCCGGACCTTCCACCTATCCAATGTATTAATGCTAATTGTGTTCCCTATGCCGTGCTCCCCATCCCCATGACCATCCATCAGCTATTAATTTGTACTTCTTTAACCCTTTACCACATTAACCCAGCTCTGCCAAAGCCCCCTCCCCTCTGTCTGTCACCAAATTGTCCACTATATCTATGAATCTGTTTTTGATTAGTTTGTTCTTTTTATTCCTTCAGTTCTGCATATAAGTGAAATCATATAGTGTTTCTCTCTCTGTCTGACTTAAATACCTTCAAGGTCCATCAAAGCAATATCTTTTTCCATCCCCTTCCTTTTGATATATAGGGGTCTTGTTTTCTTATCCATTCAGCCACTCTAACTTTTGGTTGGATCACTTAACTCTTTTCCATTTAAGGTACTTATTGAAAGGAATGTAGTTGTTACCATTCTTTATTCCTATTTTTGAGACATGTTTTTCTTCTTAAAGAAATCCCTCTAACATTTCCTATAATACTGGCTTGGTGGTGATAAATTTCTTTAGCTTATTTTCGTCTGAGAAGCTCTTTATCTGTCCTTTAATTCTAAATGATAGCTTTGCTGGATAAATTATTCTTGGTTGTAGATCCTGGGTCTTCATCCTGTCGAATATTTTGTGCCAAGCCCATCTGTTCTGCATAGTTTCTTTTGAGAAATCAGCTGCCAGTCTTATGGGTGTTCCCTTTCAAGTTATTATTTCTTTTTCTCTTGCTGCTTTTACTTTTTTTTTTTTTTGTATTTAACCTTTGGCATTTTAATTATGATGTGTCTTGGTGTGGGCCTCTTTGGATCCCTGAATTTTGGAATTCTCTGAGCTTGCTCGGGTTTTATGTTCCTTTCCCTCACCAGGTTAAGGGAGTTTTCCATCATTATTTCTTCAAACAGCTGTTCGACATCTTGATTTTCTTCTGTTATGCTGATCCGACGAGTATTTGGAGCCTTAATAGTGTCCCATATCCTCCTTAAATTATTTATATAGTCTTGGTATCTTTTGTTTGCCATTCTGATTGAGTGTCTTCATCTTTCCCTTCCTCTAAATAGGGCATTTGATCCTCTTCTTTATCACTTCGTTTATTCCTTTGTTTATTCCATTTAATATACTTCTCATCTCAGATAATGTGTTCTCCATTTCAGACTGGTTCCCTTTTATAATTTCCATTTTCCATTTTTATGATTTTTATCTCTTTATTGGAGTTCTCTACACTTCCCAAAAGTTCATTGAGCATCTTTATAACCAGTGTTTTGAACTCTGCATCTGCTAGATTACGTGACTCTATTATATCTGGATCTCTGTTCTGTTCTCTCATATGATTTCTGCTTCTTTGTCTTCCCATTTTGGCTGCTTTTTCATGTATGTTTCTATATACTAAGCACAGCTCCTAAGCCTTCCGGTCTTATTAGTGTGGATTTATGAAGGCACGGTCCTGAGAGGGGTTCAGCTGCAGGCCAAATGTAGCTCAAGCCTCTTCTCCTCTGGGGCCACCCGTTAAGATTCCGCAAGCAATCCTCTTATAGTTGCCTCAAAAGGCCACACCAGAAACCAAAGCCAGCTGCCTTCACGTGTAAGTCTGAGCAAGGAGAACCTGACTCGCTGAGGATGCACCCGGATGTGGCTTGGGTGAAGCCCAAGTCGGGGTAAGTGGGGTTTCAGGGAATCCTCTGGGTGGCGTGACCTCTGTTATCCAGTTTGATGACCTTTCGGCTATGACAGCGCTGTGTCTGGTGCACCGTTAGTGGGGAGGGCTCAATAGGGAACAACAGATGCTGCTGGCACTTCTGTACCAGGCGAGTCTCACCTAAGCCCTCACTCCGACAATGTCTCCTTGTAAGTCCCTGGTGACCCTGCACACAGCCTAATTGGCACTGGTGCTCAGAGCGAGCAGGTCCGTCACTGCGAAAATCCGCCCAGAGACATGGCCCCTTTAAAAGGCGTCTGCCTCTGCCGCAGCCTCGGTCTCACACAGCCGCTGGAGACTGGGTAGCCCCGTCCCACCTTCTGCCGTTGCCGGGTGATTTCTTAGATTTCTCCCTAGTCGCATGGCTTGTTCATCCCAGGCAATTTTTCCTTGCTCCTTGTTTCTGTCACAACTTTGATTTGGTCGCCAGAGGGATGAACAGGCCATTTTTTTTCATGATTTTTTTTTTAAAGTCTAACATTACAAAATAGTGATGGTTTACTTGCTAACTCTCATAAAGTAACACTGAGGGATAGGAAGGGGGTGGAGGAAGGAGACAGAAGCCTGAAGATGAGGGTAGAGTATTTCCCATTGAGAAACGTGTACGTTTCTTAGTGCCTGATGTCATCTCTTATCCTTCCCAGGAGCGCTCAGCAGTTCCCATGGGGAGCGATGTTAAGATCATGGCTTCTGAGTTTGATTTCCTGGATCCATATCCTGATTCCACTCAGGTTCCCTCTGACAGGTTCCCTCCTACTTCATATCTTTTGTCTACAAAGTAGAAATAATAATAGCACCTTTGCCAGCTGGGTTGTTGTGAGAATTAAACTGGGAAATATATGTAAGGCATTTCAAACAGTAAGTAGCACCTAGTAAGTACTGTTGTCAGTATTGGCATCATTATTATTAGATGTCATTATTGCTAACATGGCTCCTAGTTAGGGTGTTGTAGCTTTACCAAGAAAGTTTATTTTACACCATATTGTAAAAGCAAATGAAGTAATCAGGGCTTCAGATTGGTTCTGCCTAGTACTGTTAGATCTACATCTGAGCTTGTTTCTGTAGAGGTACTCATTTTTTAGTTTTCAAATTTTAGAAGGCAGCACATTATTTATATTTGAGTCATAGCAGACATCCTATCAATGCAACAGTTGACCACTTAGCTAAGACATCTCTTCATATGTAAATTATTGCATATCATTTTCCAGTTTAGAAATATTTCAACCCTGTAAACAGAATTGACTATTAATGCTTGTACCAGAAAAAAACAGAAGCTGATTCTGTAAAAATACCTGTGAATTAATTTCTGTTTTAGTTGTAAGTCTCGAATCTTGTTTGTTTTTGTGTTTTCATTTGTATGTGCTCACATGCCATATTTTGTTTTGTCTGCAGATGGCTTGGCTGTCTGTGAAAACTGACCTATTCAAGGACATTAGTCATTGTTTGTAATAAGACCAAGGTCACGGTTTCAATTCCCATTTGGCCAGTTAGCTTTGCTCTCTGCTTCCTTTCATAGCCACAGGCTGCTCCCTCATCATCACATCCAAGCTGTCTCCCATGGGATGGGAGGATGAGGGAAAAGGCAGATTATCAGGGCTGGTCCACAACCACGCATCAAGTTTACAGTAAGCCAGAGGTTTTCAGAAATGTTAGCTATGGTCACTCATCAGGTTGTTCTTCTTTGTCTTTATTTTTCCCTGGGGTGGGTCCATGCAGGAATCTATTTTAAGGGCCTGTTTCTCTTAAGCAGTAGACTAGATGATTTCAGCATCCATCCTCTTTACTGCCAGAGTAGGCTCCTGGGACCCAATTAATACCATTATTTTTTGTCTTCTGAAGGTATTACATCTTTGGTTCCTTACATTTTCAGCTCTTGAGTCTGTTGATAAATAGTAACAGCTAATATTTATTGTCAAGACCTACACGAATTCGCTCCTTTAATCCTAAAAATAGTCTACTAGTTAGAGCATAATGTTCCTTTTGTCCAATGAGGACTGAGGTTGAGAGCAACTATGTTGCCAATTGTACAGAGTTAGAATTCAAACTCCTACAGTCTTCTTCCTGAGCCTGCGTTCTGTAGCCACTGTGCTATGACACTTCCCTGTAAATGTGACACTCTGGGTAGAAAAAATAGCAACTGGGTAACTACTGCAGATTGTTTGGGTGGATCCCATTATATTGTGTTGCCCTTTTGGAAGCTATATCCAAGATGGCTACCTGGAAAACTGCTGATTGGACAAGTTCTTTCTGTGCCATAAGTTAAATCTTATACCTATGCAGTGTCCATATTTCTTAGTTGAATCACATGCCACTGTGGGTAAGGGGACTATCATCTGGATCTCAGAGATGTTATCTCATTATACGGAGATGTTTGAAGCTTCAACTTCATCTGTTAAATGGAGATAATGAGGATACAGCCCTCAGGAAGCTGTGAGAAATGAACAAGCTAATCAATGTAACGTACTTGTCCCAATGCCTAGTGCAGCATAAGTGTTCCTTAAATATGAGCTACTATACTCTTCTTTGTATAAGTGTCTCTGCACCCAACACTCCAGTAAGGACCTCGAGTGTTCCTTGGCTGCTTCTAAAAATAGAACTATGTAGTGTCAGAGGTGAAAGGCCCAAGACTGGAAGCCTGACCCTCAGTGCAGTGCTCTTTGCAGGTGACCCTGTGAATAATAATTCAAGCCATAGTTCAGAAATGCCAAGGGTGAGGCACTTTCACAGATCATTCTTTCCTTTACCTCCTTTTTTAAATGATCTTTCTTTGACAGAATCAGCAAAGGTAGCAGAAAATAAGGCCTAGTTTTTGTGACCAAATGAAATCTGTATTTGAGAAAGGCTCTGATCCAGATGTACTCTCTCCAAGTGTCAGTATGTACTAGACCATAATTTTAGAAGTGATTTTCAAATGCTAAAGGAAATCCCACATTGAAGTCCAAACATCATTTTCTGACTACGCCCCTGACCCTTAAATGAAGATATGATTCTAGTGGTTTAAGGAGCTGAATGGTATAACATCAGTGTACTTTTTTTAGTGCACTTTTTAAAATGCACTTGTATTTCAGATCTTCCTGTAGATTTTGAAATACTCAACATAGTTTTGCATCAGACAATTCAAGCTGCAGATCAACAAGTATTACCTTAAAAAAAAAAAAAAAAACCCTAAAGAATAGCTTAATACTTCTCAATGCTTATCATAAAAGTAAGTACAAAATGCCTACCGTCCCATCTCAGGAAACAAAGTTTATATGCCTTGATTCTCAAAATTGTTAGTTGTATCTCCAAACCTCTAAATACTTATAGTGTCTACAAGTTGGGTAATAATTGGCACTGATTCCTTTCTAGTATTTGAATGGATCTGACTGATCCCTGATCTTGAACTTTTGTAAATGATTTCTTAATTTCCCATCATTCACATCTTCTGAAGAATTGCTGGGGTGAGGCAGGGAGTGGGTGTGGGGGTAGGGGACTGTTTGTTTTTAATCAACAGTGGTCATTTTCACTAAGCCCTCTTATTTTGGAATGAATATCTTTAGGCCTAGACAACTTGAGTAAGACCAGTTTTATTAAATAACTTTGAGTCATTTCCTTCCCTAGTCTAACTTTCCCAATCTGCCAGCACACGTGGGTGGTACAGAGTCTGTGAAACTGAATACAGATTGATCCTTCTTGTAGATTGTTAATAAATATAAAACCCAATAACCAACCCTAGCCCCATAATCTTAAAAGTGTCCTTTTTTATTATATGTCCCTTCTTGTCATTGAATCAGTACCTACCCAGTACTCCTCTGCCCAAAAGAATTAAATAATGCTTTCCCTATTACAGGCAATGCCCTTTAAAATTGTCTCTTATTTTGTACTTTCTTCCTACAGGTGAATTTTATTTTTTTCACTTCTTCCATGATCTGGCTTGATTTCCTTGTTTTGTAACATTCTGTTATGTTGGTGCATGTTCTAGTTTCAGCCAATTTGATTACTTTTGCTTTCTCCATTTTTTCTCGTGTTCTGAAATTCTTTCCATAAATCCGACACTTTGGGTGCTTGGTTTTTTGTTTTTTTTGTTTTTGTTTTTTCAATTTCCACATTTCATCTTTTGCTATTTCTCTGAATTCATTCAATCTAACATTTTTGAAATGCATTATCTTTATTTGCCAGATTCTCCTTCTTTATTAGAATCGGACAGATGTAGCAATGCCACTTACTAATTAGATGGCCCTAAAACAAATGGTTTAACCTCACTGCCCATTTGGAGAATGAAGATAATATCTACCTTACAGGGTTGTTGTGTCTGTTACATGAACTGATGACTGCCCACTACCTAATATGGTTTATGACACTCGAGTTAAGGTAAGCATCATTTTTATAAGAATGAGTTAATAGGGACATCTCAGCAAGTGGCTTTTCATCTTTTATTTTTCTTTTTTGCCTTCCATAAATACCCTTTACCACTACCACCAATAGGAGAAAGAAGGAGTTTCAAACTCTGGATTTTCAGTTCTTATGTGAATATCCACTGTAAAAGAGATGTTGTCTAACTTAAGTAAGGCTATAACCTTGTTTATCACAGGCCTTTTCTTTGTGCTGCTTGTTAAATCAAGCATTTTTCCATCTGCTGGTAGGAGCTAATGATTCTTATAAAGCTAAGAATCTACATTCGCTTAAAGAACTTGGGTTAATAATAGAGATATAAATGATACCCAACTGATTAATTTTGAAAGGATTCTTTCCTGATGATAATAAATCTTGTTTATTTCCTTCTTTCATCTTAACCCAGAAATGTTTTTCTTTTGTAAACGTTCATGTTCTTCCCATCTTTAAATTACCTTTAATGCCCCCATTTCCCTGTTTCTCCCATAGTGTTCCAGGATTAGGGTGCTGTTCTGAGCAGTGCTTGCTGCCCCACTTCCTCTCAGGGGCATCTGTCACATGCAAACATAGCCATGAGCATCCACATCTTTGTCATCCTCCCCACTGCTTCCTACTTCTCTCATTTTAGAGACCCATTTGTGTCTCATTTTATTTTCCCACATTTTTAATAAAAGAAATTTAGGAAATGCCAACACAGACCATCTGTAAGTTCACTGAGATAAAAAGGATAATTTCAAAGAGTTCTGATAGCTAAATGTTCCTGTTAATACCTTCACTAAATTCTTAGTTCCTATGGGAGGGATACAAATGACTGTGACTTACTTTTTGTCAGGAAGAGTTCGTAATATTGGAGGGAAAAAAGAAGAACAAACTGCTAAATCAAGGCAAGCTGTGAATACTACTGTAGTAGAGGAATCCTCATGATGAGAAGGAAAAGGACATTTATTTTATCTGGGAAAATTTTGGAAGGCTTCTTGGAGGAGGTGGGAGTTAAAAGATGGAGAGAAATTCAACAAACATCTACAGGAGAATGGGCCAAGGGTAGTATTCCAGACAAGCAATACAACTAAAAAATTAGCAACTCCTTTCCCTTGGGGGATGTGTGTGTGTGTGTGTGTGTGCGCGTGCGCGCGCGCGCGCGCGCATATGTGTACATATATATGTGTTTGAGAATGAGGGAAGGAATTGTCTTGGAAAATACATGCCTTGGAAGATTGTTTGTAGCCATATTTTTAAGGTTATAAAAGCCACAAAAGCTTATTTTCACTCCAAACATGCCCAAAGAGATAATATCAGGGAGGGAAAGAGGGAGAGAATGGGGAAATAGTGTCTTTATATCTCGTTCCTGTCTGATTAGCACACCCTTAAAAAAAGGAAAGCGTGTTATTATCTAGCAAAACCTATCTGGTGGAACTGTGTGTCTGTCAATCTTATCCCACCTGATTTGAGGCCCCGCACACAGATCCATTCCTCACAGCAGTGACCTTTCTTTAAAAGGCAACCCTGCCCTGACATCACTGATATTTTGAATTCAGCGTTCAGCACTTTAGAGGAATTTCTTTCTGAAGGAAAGAAAATGTGTCAGTCCTAAAGTGACAGACCCCCTGCTTGCTGCCAGGAAGGACACAGGTTTTTGTGATAATCACTGGCAAGGACAATTTCAAAGAAGAGAAATGATCTGTTGGGTGAAAGCACAATTTTTCCTCAAATCTTCAAGGGGAGTCTGAGAACAAGCAAGAAACTCAGATGGTTCTATTTTACTTTGTAAGGAAAAGAAACATATAAGAAGACGTATGTGCACCAGAACACATCTGTTTGACTCTTAATTATGCAAAATGCTTGAATTCCTTGCATTCTGGCTAAAGCTCAGATCCTGCTGAACTGTGAGCTGAAAATGAGTACTTGATAGCAATGATTGTATTGCTTTACATGATTTCCAAAGCAATTTCATTTACGTCATCCCATTTCCTCTTCCTAGCACTAGGAGGAAGGGTTCTCATAATGTTATAGCTGGGGAGGGTGCAGCCGGAGAGGCTTATAGCTTTCCCAAGATCACACAAGTGGAAAGACCAGGAATAAGACTCCAGATCAGTCCTCTGACCCAGGGCCAGCGCCCTGGGCCTTTCAAACACAGCCGCTTCTCTAGGGGTCAGTGTCTTCTAGAAAAGGACAATTCCCTCAGAGGTCCTTACAGACGTGAAAGTTTCTGTTTGTGACTCATAGTGAAAAATTAGTGCAAAGTCTTCCTTCTCACAAAACCAATGTAAGGAACCCAAAAGCGAAGTGTGGAGTGGGCCAGAGCCCCTGAGTGCTGGGCTACTGAAGGTGCCCCTCATGGTTGCCCATCCCTGTGCTGCTCTTGACCTCAGACCCACTGTCATTGGGACCCACCTAGAAAATGCTCATCCTCTACACCTTCTATCTTGAGTCCCACCTCTTCCACACCCTTCTTTGCCATCTTGTTTTAAAAACACATTTATTTTTGACCACCATGTTTGAAAAACACACCATATTTATTTTGTTATATATAGAGAATTTACTCTAGAGTATAAAATGTATCCCTGTTTTTCTCTTATAACCATAAGCTTACCAACTAAAATATGCTAAGTCATAGTTCTGAATAATTAATTGTAACAATGCAACATACTCTGTGAGGATAAAAATTTTTTAAGCTTAAAAAAATGTCAATTTCACAGTCAACCACCAATGCAAGTTATTCCTAAAATGGTAGAACTTCCAGAAATTTTGATCTTTACAAATGAATGTGAATAAAAATTATATTAATACAGTAGCTAATGTAATTTCTATGAGTTGGATATATTTTAACATCCTGGCAAAGTATTTTTTTACATCCTTGGTAACTTGCCCCCCTCTTTCATTACAGATATAGCTTGAATACCAAAATTATTCTCTTCATTGGTAGGGGTGAGGAGGCTTTAAAGAAACCATACAAATAAAATGTAATAGAATAAGATGTTTTCTCTCACCTTTATGTACTATATGTATTTTATTCTCCTTGTTTAGTTTGATACCTGTTAAAGTTTTTCTGAAAATTTTAATTCACAGTTCGTGCATGAAAAAGACTCTATTTAGGTAAATGTATCTTTTGATTTAGAGATCACAGAATGAGAACACTAATGGAATGATTCACCTTCAAAATTTTCAGTGCAGACAACTAACATTAATGATGACAAATATTCCTTATGAAGAATCTTATTTTCAGATATTTATAAGTATTCTTTAATCAAAACAGGAAAAATGTCATGGTTAGTTTTTCTTAAAACATAAACATGAACTTTTTAGGTTTCAAGCATATTGCTTGCGAAAAATATAGAGAAAATATATGTAAGCTAAGGGCAAGTGAGGAAAACAAAACTTTAATTTCAAAATTTAAAAAAGCTAGAATTGGAGATAAAGGGTAACACGGCGATTTGAGAGCACAGACCTAGGGTGTCGACCATCTGGATTCAGATCCAGCTCTTTCACTTAGTATAGTACACTTTCAGCAAGCGATTTAATCTTCCGCTTCCTCAGTTTCCTCAGTTTTCCCATTCTGTAACGTCGGGATGAAAATAGAACTTATGAGCTGTTACAAGGTTTCAGCGAGTAAATCTGTGTGAAATACATAGACCCTTCCTGGCGTAGTAAGCACATAAGGTCACCTTAAAAAATTACAAGCATTACAGTTTAGTCTGAATGCCCTTATATCTCAGAAGCAAATCTTCCACCTATATTCATTTGAATCTGACTGTTCTAACACCTCTATTTATTTCCAGAAAAAGAGCATAAATCGACAAGTAAAGTACCATCTCTCCCCAGCACCAATAATGCCAATACTTCCACCATCGACATTTCCAACACTGCACCTTATTCTCACTCTACGAAAATCTTCGATCTTTAGATAAGAGATGTCATTCCTCATTAAGCACCAAGTGCACAACTATAGTGTTGAGATGGACTAGTGTGTCTTCAGGTGTGAAGTGTGTCATAGGCAGTTTATTCACAATGACTGAAGTACCCGTGTTCGTAAATTTACTTTTACCAATTAGAGTAGTTTCAAGGTTATCTCAATAACCTCAGCCTATCTTGAGTTTCAATAAGCTTCCACAAGTAGGAGGGGGGCAAAGACATAAAATTCTGTTGCATCTTACACTCTGGACTAAAATCACTGGTCCATAGCTGTGCGAGTGTCACAAGTGTTATCCTAACGTGTTTCAGAAAAAAATCAAGTTGAGAACTGCTGTCCTAAGCAACACGTTGATAAAAACATACTGCAGGTGCTTTGCAAACTAGAAAGGCACAAACAGATGTTCATAATTATTTTTGGTAGATATATGTTACAGAGAGAAGGTTCAGACATGACAGGTCTGCCCATTCCAAAGGATTGAAGAGTGTTTGGGCAATTGTGTCTATGGCAACAAGCCCATCTCCATCCTCTGGAGCATAGCTGGGTTAGATTCACTTGCTAGTCCCGTAGTAGCAAACACCCCACATACACAGAAATATACCCCAAAGGTTCTATGCTCAATTTCCTATCATTTTAAAAATATTCCCACCAGTTATTCAAATTTAATGATTGTGGCAAAGTGTGGAATAGCAGGAACATGTCAAAAAATTAGCTAGAGATATTGCCCTACAAGCAAGATTAATGAAAAACCTAACATCTGCTCTGAATAATGGGTCCTTTGATCTCTACAAACAGTTCAGTAGGAAAGAGATATTAAGTCTAATATTTTTATACTATAGAGTCCACTGAATTTTGTAAAATGATAATATAAATAAAGCAAGTATTTATAATTTTCAAATATTTAGTATTAAGATAAAAATTCTTTATCTTAACAGGGTCAGGACAGCTTACATTTGATATGCAAATAGCATTCAAAGTCAGTAATCACTAAATCAAATCTATAAGTGAGCAGATGATTGATGAATTCCTTCAAATCTATAAAAAAAAAAAAAAAGAAATTAATACCATCTCTAGAAGCAGGATCTCGCAATCACGAAACATGAAGAATCATAGCATCACAAGCCCATATAATGTGCTCCCCTCAAAGCCAAATCGAATACCAAAGCAAGCAAACAAATTCCATTCAGTCTATTTGAGCAGGACTTATAGACATAACTATTCAGTAAGTGGCCTCCCCATTAGCAAGCTTGGCTCCTAGTATCTTAATAACTTGGAAAACTGACCCTGTGATTTCAGTACACTGCCACCTGGTGTCAACCATATGCCATGCCATGGCTTCTAAACCATACATGTTGAACTCTGCTCAGGCCACCTCCCAGATGATGACCGGACACACTATCACTAGAATCACCCTGCCCCCTCCAAAATCAAACAGCTGTATCTCCCAGGGCCTGCTGGAGTATTCCTCCCTCTGATCCGAGATCCAGATATGTGGACCCAGCACAGTATATGAGTGTGTATGGCCAGCCTAAAGCTGGGACACCTTCTAGCCTCTGTTCCACCTGGGGAGGCCCAGGCACATAAGGAACTAGTTTTTCCAGCCTGCATCTTCCACTTCCGAAAGCCAAGCCAGTCTCCCTCCCTACAGCCTATCTGGGAATTTAACACTCCTATTCACACATCTTCCCACTCCCACCACCACTGCAGCTCCTTCCATCTGGGGCAGATCCTACTCTAGATATGTGGGAGCTATGTCTACAGATGTTTGTGCCGATTTTATTGAAAGAAAAATGGAGACACATTTTGGCGATAGAATTGATGGAATTTCCTGGTAGATTGGATATAGGAGAAAAGGGAAAGAAGAGAACTTGGGCTAGGCTCCTAATTGTCTTGATCAGTTGGATAGATGATAGTGCCACCCTCTACTAAAAGGTCGATGGAAGATTGAAAGGTTTGGGGACTAAAAATAAATATTTCCAGTGAACATGTGTTACTTTTATAGTCCAAACACATACACGTTATTTTAAGTGTTAAAAAATATTTAAACAACCTAAAATAAACCAAAGAAATATGAAGATGTTTTGTAACATCTAAGTTTGAAGTTGGGCTGATCCCAACTTCTATGAATGTAGACTTCGGCCTTGTAAAATCTGTTTTGCCCACTAGACAGAGAATGGAGATGGCAAATTGACAGGTAGTTGTGCAGGTTTAAAGGGGACAGGTTCAGGACTAGAGATGTCCGTTGATGATATTTAAGGCCAGGGGATTATTTGAGAACAGAAGAGGGCAGAGTCCTTGAGACTGAGGAGAAGAAGTCAGTGAGATAGAAGAAAACCATGAGAAAATGACAGGAGCAAAGCAAATGCTGAGATATCTAGTGAGACACGGGGACAGGGAAGTGGCCATTGTCTTTATATCGCAGTGGTCTTTGGGAACTCAGACTAGTGCATCAGCCTCCTGTAAGGTCCCCCAGGTTCCACATTTGACCCTCCTCCCATCTACATAGCAGCGAAAGCCATCTTTTTAAAACAAATCTTATCAGCCACTTGTTTGAAAACCTTCTTTGGCTTACTTACCATTTGAACTCAGAATAAAATCCAAATTCCCAGGGCTAGACCAAGGGTGAGGTGAGTGAGACACAAAACTTAAGGAGGAACCCAAAATCTCAGTCATCAAGAATAATAATATTTTTAATACGATTTTTTAAAAAAATAAAATTGGCCAACTACAGCCCAGGGGGCAGCCACTTGTTTTGTAAATAAAGTTTTATTAGAACTGGAGCCAGGATCAGGGTGATATGAATGAGAAAGGGTCACACAAGTGTGAGGTTGAAGCCTGCCTTTATTTAAAATCTTGATCTTTAGGTTCATCATGGAATTTTTGCATTAATTTTGATTTTCGATATATTGCATTTACATCATTTATATTACTGAGTTTATTAATCCCTCTCTCCCCACCTAAATTTTGTGCATGATGAAAGTGAGACATTTACCTCACTTCCCTCCTGGTCCTGCAAACCCCATATCAAGACCTATACTTTCTAATAAACATGAATTGTTTTCATGGTCAAAAATGAATATTGGTTTAATTTTTTATAATGTTTAAGCAATCTGAAATAAATACGAAACACATGAGGATATTTTGTCTGACAATGCAGAGAGACACCCAACTTTAAAATCTAAAAAGGTGAAAATTAAACTTCTTATTTTCCAAATGGCTCTGGTCTTATGCGGTGAGCACCCAGCAAGGCCTGTGGATTAATAACAGCAGGAGTGCCGTTTTTAGATAAAACTGAGGATGCTTTCATGGAAAGGTTCCAAGCAGATTCAAGTTGTATAAAACATAATGCTTTTTGACTGCTTAAATATGTTATGAGAATAATTTTATATTGTGACTTCTTCAACAGAGGGAAAAGGTTTTTATTATTTACCACATTACCAACCGAAAGAACCAGACAGCTTTAATTTCTTTATTCATCTAATAAATTCATGTTACTATACTGAAGCATGGAAGGATCTTAGAAATCTATTAACAAACATTTTTTAAGCATGCGCATGGTTTGAGGTTAGATTAATAGAATAAATATTTGTAGGTTTTCCAATTTAATAAGAAATATTTTCTTTCTCTTAGCCTCTCTCACTATGCCTTATGTTTTAAAGGCTGGTTTGCTTCCTCTGTGAATAACTGGACAAATGGATACAGCAAGGGCTAAAAGCTATTGACTTTCATCTTTGTTAAGCTCTTATATTACAGGAGATGTGTCTATCTCAGTTTTCCTATTTGAGATTTGAGAATCCCCTAATGCAAAATGCTGTCATCAGTACAACTGGAAATTGGTTATCCAGATATTGCCAATATGACATACATGTCCAAACAAGATTATTGGTGAGAAAGATGTGGGTATGGCTTATGCACATAAATATCCCCAAAGTATTTGCTTCACTGCTCAGTTGTAATTTCTGTCATCTGGCTAGATGATGATTGGCATGACAAGGGGCAATTAGCAGGCTGTCCCCTGTCATGGAGTCTGGGCAGACTTCTGAGGAAACATCTAGGTGCCTGTGAGGCCTCTTGAGGCCAAGGCTGTGAACTTGTATGCTATCACTTCTACTATATTCTGCTGGCCAAAACAAGTCATAGGATTAGTCCAGTTAGATCGAGGGTAATATAAATAAACCACCTCTTGACAGGGAGCTACAAAGTCACTGTTGCAAAGGTACATGGATATGAGGAGGAGAATAATTGCAGCCAATTGCAAACAAATGTCCATAATTAATAACGTTGGGAAACCCACTAAGTTACCTATTACATAGTAGTTTTACCTGGTGACTTTTTCACAAGGTTATATGGGGAAGGGATGAAGAGCTATGGAAGAGAATCTTTTTTAAATTAAAAATTATTGAGGTGTCATTGATTAATAGAGTCAAATAAGTTTCAGTTATATAATTCAACAATATGCCATACATATATTGCATTGTGTGTTCACCACCCAAAGTTAGATTTCCTTCCGTCACCAAATATTTGACCCCTTTTACCCCAATCTACCTCACCCCTTCCATCCTTCTTTCTAGTAATCACTAATTCATTGTTCATGTCCATGTTCTCTGTCATGTTTTTTGTTGCTTTAAGTTTTATATCCCACATATGAGTGAAATCATATGCAGCATTATTCACAATGGCCAGGACATGGAAGCAAACAAAGTGTCTTATGATAGATGATTGGATAATGGGAGAGAATCTTTGTATTGGTAAAACAACTTGCAAATCCAATTGTTTTATGAGAAAATGGAGACACCGAACATTACATTCTCATCTATCTGGGGCGATAATGACTGACTCTTGCAATTCTCTGTGGTTATATGAAGTTGAAATTCTTGTCCAAAGTTTCTGAGAGATTCAGGATTTTTCCAGGTTAAGAATGTCAACCTGGCTATCTGCCATCTCTGAGTTTAGGCATCTAATTCTTTTAGTTATAGATTCTTGTAATTCTTTATTACATATGTTTATTAAGTGCTTGTACAGATTCAGAAATTTTACATATGCCATTATATTTCATTTGTTAACTAAACAACCATCTGCGATAGCTGTCATCTACACATTACACATGTAGGAACTGAGGTTTAGGGAGCCCTCCAACAACTAGCTGGAGGCCACCAAACTAGTAGTGAGCAGAGCCAGGGCTCTTTAAGACAATCTCCATTCAGTAGTATCATTACATGGCTTTATCCTCTTTTTTAAATAGTGTTAGAAATAAATGTCAAAATCTCACTCATTGGGAAATAATTATTCCAGCACCAAAACAAACAAAATAGAGATTGCTTTAGATATCCTAGGATGTTGAAATGCTTATTTGTGGATCCCCAATCAACAAGAGAAACAGGTGAAAAGAAAGTATTAGAACCATCTGCCAAATGAATAGCCAAAGGCAATAAATTGAATTTGCTAAAACCTGATTTGTTACAAAACTTCTCAAGGATGTATGTATTGGATGGAAGGAGGGGTCTCCTTTGGAGAAAATAATATTTCCTCATTTAACTAAGTGCTCTCTAATGGCCTAAAAATCTGTGCCCTCCCAGGTTTTAACACACTTCCTGATCCCACCTACTCCATAGCCTCAAGCCTGCAAAGAACAGGGCCAGAGTGTTCCAAGCATGAACACCAACTTTATCCAGTACTACGTCTGTGGTCTTGGGCTATTTACTTGGCCTCACAGAGGCTCGCTTTTTCAAGCAGTAAAATGGGATAAATAATGCTTATGAAGCTATAAATATTAAATGAGATAATGCATTTAAATCAAGTTATTTGAATGGTAAGTACTATTGAGTGATTTGTCCCTCACCTGCGTTGCTTAACAGAAGCTAGCACAAAACAAAGCACAGCAAACAAGACCTCATAGTATAGCAGACTCCACAGTCATTTATTGTTCTTTTACATTTGTTTATTCTACGTCTGTCCTCCCATGCCGAAGGTTTATAAAAGATGTAATGGGAAATGGCATTCAACAGACAACAAGTTCTAACCCTAGCCCCTGCTCACTGAGTAAGTGGCTGTTCTTACCTCATCCAGTAGTTTCATCCCTTTGAGCTTCACTTCCTCATAGCTTCAAAACAAAGGTGCTTAAGACAAATACCATCTGATCTCACTTATATGTAGACTCTAAAGAACAACAACAAAAAAATAGAAACAGACTCATAGATACAGTAAACCAGCTGATGGTTGCCAGAGGGGAAGAGGATTGGAGAACTGGGTGAAAAGGGTGAAGTGATTAAGAAGTACAAACTTTTAGTTACAAAATAGTCATGGAGATGTAAAGTACAGCATAGAGAATATAATCAATAACATAGTAATAATTATGTACAGTGTCAGGTATGTACTAAACTAATGGGAGGATCACTTCCTAAGTTATATAAATGTCTAACCACTATGCTATATGACTGAAACTAATATAAAATAATATTAAATGTCAACTGTAATTGAAAAATATAAGATAAAGTGTTGAAAGAAAAAAGCCACCAATTTCAAATTGTACAGTTGATCCTTGGACAACACGGGTTTGAAATGTGGGGGTCCATTTAAATGCAGACCTTTTTTCAATAAATGCTGTAAATGTAATTTAAAAAAAAAAGAAAGAGAGGTGCAAAAAAGATGTTCGTAATTCTGTTAATGCTATGAAACAGCCATGTCAGAACAGTCAGCACAGTGCCTGGCACTGCTTTTACACCCTCATTTTATTCTCTTTGGCATTTACGAGGAAGTGCACACGTTTCCAAAATGTCCTGGAAGGTAAAAAAGGAGACTTTCTCCCTTTTTCTCATTTACTTAATTTGGGGTTTTTGCGCTTCCCTCTTCTGTGTTTCTTCAAGGTGAGTGCAATCACAGTTGTACACCCCCCAAAAGAGGGGCAACATTTGGAATAAACACAATCAGGTGCGATGAGTGCCTGGTCTCCGGAGTGGACCTTTGGCTCTCTGCCCAGCCTCTGCCCACTGAATAGAACTAGGCCATCTGCAGTGACATTCAGATCTTTTTCCTAAAGAGATTGAACTAATTGAGAATGTGTCTGTGTGTTTAACAGGCTTTGTGCTGCCTTCTGCTCTAACCGGCCTCTGCCAGAACCTACTTCAGTGGTATTGGGGTTTCAATTGGACAGACTGGATGGGTCTCTGGAATTCCTCCTTTCTGTCAGTTAGCAGTTGACAATTTGTGTCCTTTGTAATAATATCTTTCCACTTCCAAATGGTATTTTGAAAGCATTAGATCAGTGATTCTTAACCTTTTTAGGGTCATAGACACTTTTGAGGATGTGATGAAAGCAATGAATACTCTTCTGAAAAATTATAGACATACAAAATTTTACATAGTTTCAGAAATTTCACAAACTCTCCCTGCTACTCCAATCCTGACTGTGGACGCCAAATTTCAGCCTGAAATAGTATTTGTATTTGGAAATGTCTGCGTGGTCCGTTTGTCCACCAATAAGCTAATACCAAACAATAGTCTGGAAGCAAGTACTTGTGTCTAGAGCAACTTTTTTTTTTAATGAACCAAATGACTTTTGTTGACCTGCGATCCTGGGTTGATGGGTTAGTTAGGGAAGGGAGTAGGTCTTAGCAAATAAAACCGATACTTTGTTTTACATATATTAACCCATTTCCCTTTTGCTCCGGGGATACTAGCCAGTAGTACTTGAGGCTTTATGCTGAGATAACTCACTGATTACAGTTCTAACCTCACCTCAAATTTTGCCAGGAAATATCTCATTTTTATCATCACATTTTTATTATTATTACTCACTTCAGTATATCAATAGTCTTTGGAAACAAATGACATCATTCCATTTAGAGTATTCTATTTTTAGTAGTAGTATCTCCATTTACAAAATACGGTAATTCTCAATCAGTGAAAATGTCAAATTCTAGAAAAGATAGCATTCCTATATGTGATGTTAACATTATTCTCAAACAGTTGTTAGCCAAAGCATCATTTGATGAATTCGATTTATGAATACATTTCTGTTACATCAGAATTAGAAGTTCTATTTGGAGGTAACTCCAAGAACAGTTTATATATTTGATTTTCATATTGAAAACCAGTACGATTTGCTTCAGCCTCAAAGATTGTGTTTATATAAGATTAAATTAACCCTGGCAGCGAGCTGCGCTTTTTTTTTTTTTTTTTTTTTTTTTTTGGTCTAAACAGGAAATGGGTTAATAACTGGCCTAGGGACAAAATTATAAACACAAACAAAGTTGACTGAGTCAAAAAAAAAAATGTCATTAGGAGGTATTAACCTATTGAGGAAGCATGTTACCTGTTACATACATTTGAAATACACACACACAGTATTATGATTATATAGGAGAATGCTCATATCCTTAAGGACAACATGGGAAATGTTTAGGGATGAAGATAGCATAACATCTGCAGTTTACTTAAAAGTGATTCAGAAAAATTATAAATATATACATATATTGATAGAGCAAGTATAGAAAATACTAACAATAATTGAATCTAAGTGGTAGGAGTATGGCAATTCATTGTACTACTCTTTGAACTTTTCCTATGTTTAAAATTTTTCATTATGAAATCTTAGAGAATGAATACACACATTATTTTGAGAGAAATATTAGCATAAGCACAATCTTTTACTTTTGGACTGGATCTTCTTCAATCAACTAGCTAGTATCATTTTCCCATAGGTTCAGTGTAGTTTTTGTTATATTAGAACCCTGTCCAAAGGTGTCCAATTTTACTATAATTTAGTAAATAGTAAACTTTCAGTGATGATATTATGCAATTTTATATTATTTTCTGTGTTATGGTCTTCTCTGGACAGTCAGCTTGTGCAGTGAGACCTGTGACAAAATGAAAGGTCTAAAACTATCTTGAGAAGTTTTCAGATGGCTAAAGCCAAGGCTTCTGAGCCAGCAGTAATTAGAAAGAAAGCTTTTCTTATGTCATTGTCCCCCAATTCTGCAACAGATTTTTAATTCCAACACCAAATATAGTGCTGACTATATTTGACTATTGGGCTAAGAAGATGGTGCTGGCTCCATTGGACAGTAATGAAGTTAGGATTCCCAGAGCATATCTTTTCCATTTCTGTTACTACAAGGCTACATCCGTTTTTAGTAGTACACAATTTCCATTATGCTATTGACAGATAACAGATAAGATATGCCCTAGCAGACCACAGCCACTATCGGGAACTAGAAATTTATTTTAAGGTCCAAACCTCCAACCAGTTCATTACTACTTCATCAGCAAAAAGAGAACAGTATCTTTTCATAATAGTAGATCTCAATTTCATCTCTATTTTTCTGGTTTACACTGTGTCTTTATACAATTATAAGGATGTATGACTGGAAATTATAGTGTATTTTTTAAATAAATAAAATCACGTACTTCTTGTTCAAAGCAAAGATAATAATTAAAGCTCTAGCTATCCTTAAGTGGTTCTATAAAGATTAGATGGCTTTCATTTTCCTTTTTTTTCATTCTTTTCTCTTTACTGAAATGTAATAGACGATTAGTTGCTTGTATTTACATTGTACAATTCAATGAGTTTTTTTTCCCACTTAAAGTTGGCATACAATGATATACCAGTTTTAGTTGTACAGCATAGTGATCAGAGATCCACATAGCTCACAAAGTGATGACCCCACTAAATCTAGTACCCTCCTTCCCCCTTACATATTTATTACAACATTATTAACCCTCTTCCCCATACAACTCTACATCTCTATTTCTATGCTCTAACTATCCATTTGCACCTCTTAATCCTTTTGCCTTTTTTTTTTTTTTTTTGCCATTTCCCAGTTCTCTTCCCATCTAGTAGCCCTCTAAATGTTCTCTGTATCTATGAGTTTATTTCCACTTTTGTTGTTGTTGTTGTTGTTGTTGTTGATTTTGTTCTTTAGATTCCGCATGTATGTGAAATCATGCGATATTTGTCTTTTTCTGTCTGCCCCATTTCATTCAGTGCAATACCTTCTAGGTCCATCAAAACAATATCTTTTTCTATCCCCTTCCTTTTAGTCTGTGTGTGTCTTTTAATCTGAAGGGAGTCTCTTGTAGGCAACATATGCAGGGGTCTTGTTTTCTTATCCATTCAGCCAGTCTTTTAGTTGTAGCACTTAATTCTTTTCCATTTAAGGTACTTATTGATAGGAATGTAGCTATTACCATTCTTTATTCATGGTTTTGATACATGTTTTTTCTTCTTAAAGAAGTTCCTCCAACATTCCCTGTAATACTGGCTTGGTGGTGATAAATTCCTTTAGCTTATTTTTGTTTGGGAAGCTTTTTATCTGTCCTTTAACTCTAAATGATAGCTGTGCTGGATTCTTGGTTGTAGATCCTGGATCTTCATCACATTGAATATCTTGTGCCCAGCCCTTCTGCCCTGCATAGTTTCTTTTGAGAAATCAGCTGCCAGTCTTATGGGTGCTCCCTTGTAGGTAACTATCTGCTTTTCTCTTGCTGCTTTTAAGATTCTCTCTTCGTATTTAAGCTTTGGCATTTTAATTATGATGTGCCTTGGCATGAGCTTCTTTGGATTCCAGATTTGGGGGACTCTCTGAGCTTCCTGGGATTGTATGTCTATTTTCTTCACCAGATTAGAAAAGTTTTCCATCATTATTTCTTCAAACAGCTGTTCAACATCTTGTTTTCCTTCAGGTGCTCTAATGAGACAGATATTTTTACCTTTAATAGTGTACCATAGGCTTCTTAAATTATTATTATAGTCTTGGCTTCTTTTTTCTTGCCATTCTGATTGAGTGTCCTTGGCTTTCCCTTCCTCTAGATAGGTCACTGATCCTCTTCTTTATTCACTTTGTTTATTTTTTTTGTTTATTCCATTTAATAAACTCCTTAACTCAGATAATGTGTTCTTCATTTCAGACTGGTTCCTTTTTATAATTTCTATTTACATTTTTATGTTTATCTCTTTGTTGAAGTTCTCACTGAATTTATCTACACTTCCTATAAGTTCATTGAGCATCTTTATAACCAGTGTTTTGAACTCTGCATCTGTTAGATTACTTAACTCCATTATATCTAGATCTCTGTTCTGTTCTCATATGGTTTCTGCTTCTTTGTCTTCCCATTTTGGCTGCCTTTCTGTGTCTGTTTCTATGTGCTAAGCAAAGCTGGTAAGTCTCTGGGTCTTATTAGTGTGAATTTGTATAGTAGGTGTCCAGTGGCATAGTCCTGAGATGGGTTCAGCTGCAGGCCAAATTTAGCCCAAGACTAATATCTGCCCCTCCAGGGCCACCTGTTAAGATTCAGCAAGCAATCCACCGATGCTGTGCTTACAGTTGCCTCAAAAGGCCACACCGGAAACCAAGGCCAACTGCATCCAGTGTGAGTCTAGGCACTGCTCAGCAAGGAGCTCCCGACTCGCTTAGGATACACCTGGATGTGGTTTGGGTGGGACCCCGAGTTGGGGGAGGCAGGCTATGGCAGCACCGTGTCCTATGCACTGGGAGAGGGGAGGGCTCAACAGAGGAACAATGGATACTATTGGCACTTCTGTGCAGAGTTAGTTTCGCCTCTGCCCTCACTCCAACAACTCAGTGTCTTCCTGTAAGTCCCTGGTGCCCCCTGCGTGCAGCCGAACTGGCGCTGGTGCTCAGAGCAAACAGGTCCTTCACCCCGAATGTCCGCGGGCATGGCTACTTTAAGAGCCGTCTGCAGCTGCCACTACCGTAGCTCCCGTCCCACTCAGCCGCTAGGGACCAAGCAGCCCTGCTGCCCCGTCCCTCCTTCTGGCATCGCAGAGTGATATCTTAGATTTCTCCTTAGTGTATGGCTTGCTCATCTAGATCCCAAGTGATTTTTCCTTGCTGTTTGTTCCTTATTTCTGTCACAACTTTGATTTGGTCACCAGAGGGATGAACAGAGGCTCTATTATCCAGTGTTCATTTTCTAAATAAAGTTTATTTTGTCCTACATAGAAGGTGAATTCAGAGTGTTTTATGTTAACCTGGAGAATACAGAGGTCGATGCCTTGGACTCATAGCATTAGAAACATTTGGTTTCAAGTTAGACTTCCTGCATGTCAGTCCCAATGCCTCCAGTTACTACCTGTATGACTTTGGACAAGTCAGGTAACCTCACTAAGGCTTCCTCTCCTGTTCTTTAAAATGGGTATAATAGCAATTGGACATCCATAAGCTAAAAAAAAAAAAAAGGTTCATACCCAAATCTCATATTTTATACAAAAACTAACTCAAAATGGATCATAGGCTTAAGTACAAAATATAAAACTAAAAACGTCTAGGAATAAAAATAGGATAAAACCTTCGGGACCTAGGACTAGACAAAGAATTCTTAGATGTGCTACCAAAAACCAATGCATCAAAGAAAAAATCGAAAATTAAAAACTTTTGCTCTGTGAAAGACTATTAAAAGACCATTAAGAGGATGAAAGGACAAATTATAGATGCAGAGAAAACATTTGCAAACCACATATCTGGCAAAGGAGTTGTATCTGATTTTACTTATTATTGAATATGCATTTACTGAGCATCTAGGAACACAATATTAGATACTGTGGAATGATATAAAATGAAAAAAAAAAACATTCTCTGCTTTTGGAAAGGTGCTCAGTAGAGGAAAGAGATAAATAATACAAAAAATAAATGAATTAGGAAGAAAATGGAAGACACACAGAGCATGAATGGAATATGGAAATAACCAAGCAGTGTTTGAAGTAAACGCCGTAATGTCCCATTTTTAAAACCTATCTCCATGACACGAATGATCTTAGTTCCCTCCTAGCCTCTCTAGGGAACAGGAAAGCGAGTGAAGGAATGGGACTGATTTGGGTTATCAATATATTAGATAAATCATTTGAGATATTTATTTGGTATGTCAGTACATTTGTTATATACTTGATATTTGTGCCTTTCATTGTTTTCCCCAAAGTTTAATTACATTTTCATTTATTAAATATTTAAATTGCGTTTACGTGATATCCATTTGCTTCCTGAGAATTCCAAACCTAAGTTCAGTAAATCTGGCATCTCTATTTTTGTGCACGTATAGAAATTGTGTCAGAGTCCTATAGAAATCAGGACTGGTATATGCCAATGAAATTTCTAGGATCACATTTTAAAATGTGGTCATAAATTAATATGTTAATGAAGTTACACTGTATCTCAGAAACCATGAAATTAAAAAGACACATAAATAAAAATCACAAAGTTATATTATATTCTTATAGGCTTTTGTTTTCCTTGAAGTTCAGGTTTCTTTTTTTTCCTTCTCATCTTAAATCTGTGAAAGTTAAAGTTTTAAAACATTAGCAAGAAACTTTGTTGCCAATAATGTCAAAAATTAAATTGTATCTTCAATTTTATCAGTTTCAAGGTGTACTTTAAATATCTAATCGTCTTTGCTATATGATGTTTATAATTTTATATACATAGTCATGTTCTTTATATTCTTTATGGCCTTTGCTAGTTTCTCTTCAAACCCGAATGCATGCTAAATCAAGGATTAATAAATTAATGACAAAGTATGATTAGAACACTGATGGTTAGGCCACAGTTAAATTACTTAAGTATATCCCTAAATATAACACTTAATTTTAAGTGATCTAACTACTACTAATTCTTTCTGTATAGTTAATTTCGTGATAATAATATATTCTGGAATGTAAATCCATGAAAATAAATTTTTGTCAGTTTTGGTCACATCTGTATTCCTAGAACCTAGAAAATGCCTTGTATATAGTAAGCATCCAATAAATATAGCAAATAAATATTGTTCAGTCACTGAATAAATTTTCTTTATTCAAAACTTGCTATTCAGAGTCTCTTGTTGATGCTTCAGACACTGAATGTGATTATTTCATGTTTCGAGTTGTTCTTTTTTTGAAACAAAGAAACACCGGTCCTTCAAATGTCAGAAATAAATTGAAGACTGGGCACATGTGCTTCCCAATAAACTAAATATAGACTAGTATCCCAGGGCCACAGCAATAAATGGGACCACTAGAGGGTCCCACTTTTCCCACCTACTGCTGAGCTACAAACTCCTGAATACAACTCAGTTTAATACATGGATAAACTAGCTTGCAGTGTTACTCGAACCTATGCTGTTGTGAAGGTCATAAAAAGTGCCTCCATGACCTTCAAGAGACAGAAATAATAATGAAAATTCATGACAATTGTAGGTGAGTCTTAATAATAATGCTGGAGGAGAAAGCAGACAAGAAAATAACCTCTATACTTTTTCTCGGGCACCAACTTTTTGTGCAAATGAACACAAATAAAATCTGTCATTCTGTTTTCACAACCATCACTTAGCAACAATCTTCTGGCCTCCATTGAAAGTCAGAGCTCATAAATAGTCCTTAATATACATAAACTATTTTTACTGTATTTCCATTCTAGTGTCTCCAGTCTCCTTCACACAATTCACTACAAGGAAAATTCCACTTCTTGTTTCTCCAACACTTAAAGAGGCGCTGGAGCCCAGCTGTCTGAGTTTATATCCCAGCTAGGCCACTTACTGGCTATGAGGCCTTGAAAAATTTTCCAACCTTCCTCAGCCTCAGAGTCCTCATGTATTAAAGGGTGCAGAAGTGCTTATAATGCCTATTATCGTGAAGATTCAATGGGATCTTATATAGAAGCACTTGTACATATTGACTTTCAATAAATATTATCCATTATTAAGGGAATTGGCTTAATTTGGGGCAAATTATTCTGTGATGTGTTCAGCACTAGTATTATTATTTTTTTTGTTTTGTTCTCTTTAAAATTCAGATTATCTTAGATACTCTTTATTTA
The DNA here is from genome assembly GCF_014176215.1 of Rousettus aegyptiacus. Classification (NCBI taxonomy): domain Eukaryota; kingdom Metazoa; phylum Chordata; class Mammalia; order Chiroptera; family Pteropodidae; genus Rousettus; species Rousettus aegyptiacus. Next base: position 60,657,500 of record NW_023416306.1, on the reverse strand, counting down.
AAAACAAAAAGAGTAAGGCAGTCTTAATTTACCATATGAGTGCCTTTGAGGTTCTTTACTGGTCAAAAGAAAGTGGGTGACTAATGTCAGAACATCACTAACAGATTGTGTTTGATTGGCATATCAAAATGGTCATTAGCAATTGTGAGAATTGCTCAAACAATACAACAAAGTATATTAGCAACATCTGGATTTTTCAGGGAGAGGCAAGAGATGACAGTGGTAATTGGGTCGTTAATTCCTAAATTAAGTGAATTAACCCAGGTGCTTAGTATCCTAAGTACGGAAACAGCCTGAGGCATTCTTTCCATAAAATGGGGATTAGTGTCTTCTGTGTACCTATTTAATAAGAAAGATTAAAATAGGGTCTGTAAGGGATGGATCTAAATAATCATCATTAATTTAGCCAGTGGAACAAGTTATTGGAAGAGCTTTGGTTACTGACACAGGATTACGCAGTCCACATTCTGCCTGAGTGGCCTCTTCCACAACACCTGGTTGCATTTTAAGTAGCCACATTAGGGATCGTGAAGGTAAATCCTGTCCTCAAGGATCTTGCAACTTCCACTATTGGGGAGGCTGGCTAGGAGAATTGGATGCAGTATGCACACAATACAGCTTACCAATTCTGTAAGAAGCATTTAAAAATTCTTTTTTATTTTTTCCCAACTTCACTGAGATATATAATTGACATATATTATGTTGCAAGTTTAAGGTGTATGATGTGTTGCTTTGATACATTTCTGTGTTGCAAAATGGTTACCACCATAGGGTTAGCTAACACCTTTATCATGTTAATAATTACCATTTCTTTTTTGAGTAAGAACATTTAAGATCTATTGTCTTGGCAACTTTTACATAATATAGTATTATTAATTATAATCACCATGCTATCTATTAGATCCCCAGAATTTATTCTTCTTATAGCTGGTAGTTTGTACTCTTGACCAACCTCTCCCCATTTTCCCACCCCCACTCCAGGCCCCTTATAAATACCAATCAGTAAAACCTCCTTTTTAAAGATCTGTGCTAATGCTCCAGTTGAGTGCACTAGACAATTATTTGGGATGTAAGAAGAAAATATTAGGACTTCTTGTGTTTATTTTTATGTTTCAAAAAAAGAAAGAATCCATGTTTACTTAATGGTTAAGTGTAGCACATAAACTAGATGATAGATAGATGATAGATAATAAACATTCACATTACATATATGTTATTTGCACAGAATGTTTTTGATAATGGTATATGATCAATAAATTTTAGAAAAGCTGATTATATTCAGTTGTGTAGATTTCAACTTATCAGCGATAGTCCAGTTTTGCATTTTGAAGTTACCCTAGCCTCCTTGCCTTACTGAGTATTCCCAAATAATATTTCCTAACAATTTGGAGAGGATCACACAGATGCTTTATCTCATCTGTTATGAGTAGCTGCCCTCTCATGGAGTAAGCTTTTTCCCAAGTTTTGAGTGTACCTTATTTCCTTCTTTATCCAAATCATGACTTTCAACAGACACCCAGCACACCCAGGTATGCACATCAGATATGTTCACAGACCATCCCTGCACAGCCTGGTTTCCTGGATTTGGAGAATGTCCAGTCCAGAATGCCACCCAGCAGATGCCGAACTCAAGACTAAGTCTATGGCCTTTTCTGATCCAGATATTTCTATTTTTCTGCTCACAAGCAACATCCTGCCAAGCGAAATTTGTTGACCAGAAACCTCTAGAATTTGGGGAGAGGTGAGATCCTTTTGATTTAGGCGTGGGTTCTACCTTCTCTGAATCTAACAACTTTCAGAGCTTCTTGATCAAAACCAAACCCATTAAGGTATATGAGATATGAAATGCTGACCTGGCCTTGCCAACCCTATATCCTTCAGACAGTGCTGCTCCATAGGACAGTGATATAGTCAGAAACTTAGTCAAGGACACGTAATCTGTTGTATATCTCTCCTCTCTCAGCTGCCAACCTAAGACATGCCTAGTTTACCATCGTCTAGTGCCCTACACAAATCACCTCTCAATGGAATATTCCTACTTCCCAGAGAAACCACCCTGTTCTCTAATCCAGTTCAAAACCCTGAACCTCCTTTTGTCATATAATTTGTCATTATTCTCCCTTGTGTTTCCCAATATTAATAGTAATGATAGTAGAGCTAATGTATAGTACTTACTACGTACCAAACGTTGATCTAAGCACTTTACATGTATTCACTTATTTAATCCTCAAAGCAACCTCTAAAAGTAGTTATTATTATCCCCATTTTAAATGAGAAAACTAAAACAAAGAGAGATTAAATAACTTGTCCAAGGTCACACAACTAGTAAGTGACAAAAATGAGAAAATTAACCTGAGTAGTCTAGGCCTAAATTCCATATTCTTAATAACTATATGATACCACTTCTCATCCTACATTATTTCTACTCAGTACAACCTTTTAAAAGGCAAAATGTTTCTTAACTATCTCTAAGCAATTTTACTCCCACTCTCTCCATTTTGGGACATATCTATTCTTCTGAAATTTCTTGCTCTATCTCAAATATTTCATAATCATGGGAATTATTCAAATAAATCATCAAAATGTTTTGCTTCCAAAATATGAGTTTCCATTTCTACGCTTACTTAATTTCTACCCTTTGTGTTCATCCCAATGTATTTCTTTAAACCAGAGCTGTGAAGTAGGTATTCCTGCATCTTGGGATGCCACTCTCCATACTTCATTAATTTCTGAGATTCTTACTTTCCTAAAAGACAGTGATTGTGGGATAATTACCCAGCAACCAGTGGTAAGATTAATTTAAATTTAAATCTCTTAGTATTTCTTACTTTAGGAATTTATTTAATCCAGGAGTATGTTAGGACACAGAAAAGGGAGAGAGGAGATGATTTTGCACGTGATTATGAGGTGGTAGGATTTTTTCACTTTTAAATTTCAGATTTGAGGGTTTTGTACCTTTTAGTTAGTCTTCCCATAAGCTTTGAGGCATATTCTTCTTCAACCAGGAGAGAGATGTTGAATGTTTTTGCTGGTTACAGGAAAATGTATTAAAAGAAAAAGAGACATCATTTTATACTTCCTTGTTAATCTTTAAAAAGGAAATCAGTCATTCAAATTGTCCTTCACCCAACCTTTCTAAATTCTAAGACATTAAAATTAATGCAATTACATATTGGATTAATATTCAAATTATTAGCATATTTGTTTTGTATCACATTTATGACAAAGTAATTCTACTTTTAAATTTGCTTTATATAGACTTTATAACTTTATAGTGCTTCTGGGTCCTTGGCACAAGGAATTTAGGCACATTCACAGGACTAGGTGAGACATTATGGTGGTGGACATTTATGGTTGCTTCTTGACTTTTGGAAAAATTTTTTGTCTTTCTGTACTTGTTGCCAAGCCACCGGCTAGAAATTCCACCCTTTATTTTATGTACTTGTTTTCTGGCACATGTTCCCAGCGACCCATCTGATTATGTGATTTGCAGGTGGGCAGTTACCAGTCAGAGCAAACCAGGGGTTTTGTGGCCGTGGTGCAGTATTTGCCCAGTGTTCCGCGTGAGGTGGAAGTGGAGGCAGTACATAGGTTAAGGCTCTGTACAAAGTCACCTAAAAATTATACTTAGTAGTCACGGAAATCATTTCTCAAGGGTCAAAGGAAGAGAGACGATTTAAGGATATGTGAATGATTTTATAGCATTAAAAATGCTTTCTAAATGAGCTAAATGTTTTATTATTTGGAGATGGGAGAATGAGGCACTTGCAAAACACCTATCAAGTAGGTAGCAAAATTCTCATATAAAATTGGAATTTCCGCCAGAGAGAACAATAGATATTAATGGCAACATCCAAGTTGCTCAATTACTCAATTACTTACAGTAATTAGGGAGCCGGCCTGTTTGAATTAAACAAAGGGCTGAATCAGAATATTTTAAGCAAAAGATGTGTTTCTTACATCCTTGCCTAGTGGTTGTTCTGCTTTCATAAATGAAGAGCAGAGTCTGTGTTGGCACACCAGAGCCCCAACTTGAGACTGTGTGGGATGCATTTTACAAATACTTTCAAATATTCCTCAGGAATTACTGTGTATACTATGGATCTGGCTTAACGGATCTTTTCTATAGCTGGCATAGCCTTTGAACTGACACCCAGGAATTGGGCTTTCAAATTAGTGGAGACCAAATATATGATGTTTTGGTATATTTAAAAATAATGAGATTAAAAAGCAAAATGTATAATAAGAATGCCAAGATTAATCTTTAATGTCAGGTTAACCTTCTTTTGCAGAAGTTTTCTTGTGTATCATCCAATGGGTTAGAATAAACCTGCCAGATGTTCAATGACTCTGAAAATAAATTCACGACACCAAGGCCACCCCAAAACCCAGATAGTTAGCTAAATAATCCAGTAGTTAGAAACACACTATGGGCCATACATATTTAAATTATTTCTTGTCACCTTCACTGGTTAATTCCAATGTAATTAAAACCCCTTTAAAATTGAATTCCTAACATAATCAGCAGCACATTGCCAGGACTGTGAGGTTGCTTCAAGGTACAATTAGAGTGAGGATAAGTCAAGTGTGTATCAGGAATTACCAGTAGATGTGAGTGAGCCCCTGAAAATGAGCAATTACTATTATCTCTTTTGCAATAGGGCTACATAAAAGGAAAGTGGAGGGGTGTTTTAATGGCCTTGGTTGCCATTTGTGTGTGTACCTAAATTTACATGTTCTAGCCTGATGTGTATTCATGTCTGCAAATTACACTCAAAAAAAAACTAACAATGTCAACTTCTGCTGACATTAAACAGTGGGAGATTTTGCAAAGGATTCCTGACTTTTCTCTGCACTCAGATTTTCCTTTGTAAAATTTATGTACAAGGCATTTCTTTTCATTTATTGTGTCTCATGATCCTCCTTGCTCTTGAGAGAAAAAAGAAGTCAATGGGGTAGATATATATTTTTTTCCTTTCAGACAAAAAGACAGGCTTGGATTTTTTTTAATCTTTCCTCATATACATTCTTTAAATATATATATATATATTTTTAAACCAAGGTCTCAGCTGGTGATATTTTTGTGCTTATAAAGACCACCCTTTTCTTTCCTCAGTTTCATCCTGTTTTTTCATGTTCTGTGGTATCACTGTGGTATCAATCCCAGCTCATAATTATTGTCTCTCATTTAGCCACAAGGTGTAAATTTGCTAACTGAAAAGGCGTGCTCTGACAGTTAATCTCAATGTATGTCCAAAGGCTGAGCTTGCTGCACTGGATAATTTCCCTGGGGGATTGTTCCGTATAATGTGGGGCCATTTGTTGCACTGTCTGATGTGGAAGAAGAGAAAATGAAAGGACCTGCCAGAGAGAAATGAGATCATACAGTGCTTTTTAGAGCAAAAAGTGAAATCAAAGGACAATTTCAGGTCCTCTCCAGTTCCCCAAGCATGTGCCTGGGAACTAGGGAATCAGAGGTTTTTCCTATTACTGTTTTTGGAGAAGTCACTGAGAGACAGCCCCAATCAGGGGGTTATGGCAAATTTAGTAATGCCCCTGGGCTGTGCTCAGAAATTACCACCAACACAGAACATTTATGTATGTACCTGGAGTTACAAATTTTTCAAGGGTCTACGGAAATGTTAGGAACCAGAAGAAAAAATATATGTTGACTCTGAACTTCAAATAGGTATTTACAACATTATTAAAATTTTAATTGAATATCTAAAAAATATTTAATATCAACTTCGTTAAGTATAAGTTTAGTGTTCTTAAAAATTACATGTGAAAACAAATTATAGGTTCGATTTCCCCACTTTCCAAGGTTTCAAGCATGCCAATCCTAAACTAAATGACTTGCGTGTAGCCAATAATTTGAAATGCAAAATTATAACAATCCTTTCCTATTTTTTACAAAGAAATGTATATTTTAGGTGGGATGTGGGGACATCTTAATGTTCTTTATAGGACGTGTATGGTACAACTAAAAAAGAGCCTAGGTCCACTGAGTGTTTTAAAACAGCTCTGCACCTGTCTGCTCTTCTCCAAGTGTGTGATTATTCTCAAAGATGTAGGTCAGCAAAGACTATAATGGGGAGAACCGGAAGGCAAGACAGAGGAAAAGATTCCAATTTTTTCTTGCTGTATGCATCCATGCTTGAAGGACTTGGAAATCAGGGATTTTTATTATTTTTATTATTATTAACTAGAAATATATGCTCTTGGCCACCTGTCTCAGTGTAATCCTTCCAGGATCAGAAAGAACCAAATATATTCCTATACTGATGCTTGTTATTAAACGTAAAACCTGTACGTGATTCGTTATTTATTTATTTGTTTGTCTTTTGTTTTTGCCTTTTTCTCTCATGCAGTCATCTACAGCCAGGGACAAGGATGAACAGGCTCTACCGGTAGGAAGCAGTGGCCCTGTTTGTACCTGTACCTGTGCCTGTGGAGAACGGGGGGAAGGGGTGGGAGGATGCTCAACAAATCATCCTCTCCCTTGGAATACTTAAATGGTTTAATCTGCCGGTGTCCACGTATACTCTGGCCTATAATTAGTGACACCTGAATTCTGACAATTTCTGACAAATTATCTCTGAAACTAGGTTTCACAAGTTTGAGTTCTCTCTTTCATTCGGCATGAACTTTCATAGGAGTTGAAAGACTGAGATATTCCCAAATTGCATTCCAAGGGATGCTGAGCTGACATTTGGGGATAGTGGGGGATCTAATGCTTGATATCTGTTTCCTTCGTGTATCTGCATGCACCTAATTTTGGGTTGGAAATTTCTTTTGGGTCCATCAAAAGAAATGCTGCACGAGACCTATGTATTCAATGTATATATGATACCCAAAAGAATGCTTTAAGTTCTTCTATAGATATAATCCTTTGCAAATGCAGATTTCCACAGCAGAATTTTTCCCATTTCTCAAGAAAAGAACCGCAGTAATAGTGTTTATGACCAATTATTAGCAAGAAGCACATTGTTCAGTTCCTATCCAATTAACACATCGCATTTTGTATTGTGCAGCATGACAAGGAAATGACCTTCAGAGTTTTTGTGTTCAGCCATCAGTGATTACATTTCAATTCTATTCAAGTCTCTTAACCTTACCCCGAAAATATTTTGAACTTTAACCATCCAAATCAAATAACACAATGCATTAAAAAACATTACAGATTTTTAAGGCAGGAGAGACTAGGAATGAAGATATATATGATCTCATCCTTCCTCTTCTAGTGCTCAAAGCAAAAATTTATGACATTCATTGAGGGTCCATAGGATATGCCAGATCCTGTATTAGTCTTTTTCCTAGAGGAGCTCATGGTCTTCCTCAGCATTGAGACACTAGTAATTCCCTCTGATTCTCCTCCAAATCCTGTAGAGCTAGGAACATAATTTCTAATAGAATACCAATTATCATAAATTCACACTAAAAAGTTCAGATCTTTTTCAAGTACCTCATACTGATATTTTACCCATACTTCAAGCTTTCTATAGATTCCATGTTTGTCTCTAAACATACAGACTATGATTGTTAATAAGTACTCTTTAAAGTAAGGGACTCGTGGGCAATAGTTGAGAAACACTGCCTAACTTAACCAATTTGACCTGATTTCTTTAAAACTTAGCGGTCTAATGTGTATCTTAAAACTTAAAAGGGGTTTTGGCCTAGGAGGTAGAACTTGCCAAATATATTTGATCATGGAGCCTCTTATGGGACTTTTCTTGGGAAGCCCCTGTGGGTCTGGAGTATGATGGAATATTTCGGAAAACCCTGCATCATAGGGAGTTGGAAGATGGTGGGAAATAGTATCTTATTTTTTAACTGACCTTAGAAAAATCTCATGTTAAGATTTTGGACCAAAAGTCCGATAAGAAATTAATTTCCTCACATTACATTATCCTCTCTTAAATCTGCCTGTCTACAAAGCTCTGCCTCTGGAGTGTCTTCCCCTGCAACAACCAACACGAAATCAACCAAAGGCGAAGAAAACAGTTCTCCTTCAGGATAAAAATCTGTCACAATCCAGAGGATTGGGCTTTTTTTTTTTTTTTTAGATTGTTTGCTTTTGAAGATAAAAGAAAAAGAGTTTGTTGGTAACCTCACCTCTAGAGGTTCATTCTTCCTCTTTTACCTATCAGTTTTATTTATTTGGACAGAGAATCAAAGTAGGAGTTTTTGCAAAAGAAGTTCCCCTCTGAAATTGGGCAGTTTCTCTGTGGAATCATAATAAGTGGTTCTCTCTCTTTAAATCTCACTTAACACAAACTGTTGGACTTTGTGGATTAGACCTGTAGCAAGGGTAGAGATGAGAAATCCCAAGAGATCTGCAAGGCATTCCTTTGGGGGCAAGGAGAAAATATTCATACCTCTATCATTTACTGCCTAAGTTATTCTTCACAATTTCTACTTTTGCAAATATTTTATACTATGTGTACTCATATTTCAGTATGTGGATATAACTATAGATAGATGAGAGAGAAAGAGAAAGAGAGAGAGAGAGAGGAATGCATATATATACACATAAACATTTTACTGATAGGATGAACAATCCTAACATTTTAAATACCACCATTGGTTTAAATAACAAATTTTGACCGAAGCAAACCTGAGATTCATTCCTCTCCCCTCCATTTTTTGTCTGTGTGACTTGGACATCTCATTTCACTTCTCTGAGACAAAGTTTCCTCATGTGTCTAAAGGAAATAATAACAGCATCTAGTTCATTGCATTCATTTTGAGAATAAGATAAACTAATGGAGGTGAAGCATATAGCACATGGACTAGATTTACTAAGCTCTTAAAAAATGATAATGATTAATTCATTTAGAAGGAAAGGATGTGAGGAAGCCATTCCTTTGGGGAATTTGAAATGTACTTGGAAAATCTTTGGTTCACATGGTTCAATAGTGTGTGATCACGTGACAGAGATGAGTGGCCATCAGACAAGGTGGAGGATCTTATCTGTAATGCACTTGCCTTTAGTTTCTGAGAACTAACAGCACCTTTGCTTTCTCTGCTCAGGCTAAGCCACGTCTCCAACGAGGTGGAAGCTCTGCATCGCTCCACAACAGTCTCATGAGGAATAGCATCTTCCAGCTCATGATACACACCCTTGACCCACTTGCTGAAGGTAAACATCAAGCTTTAGTGTGGGAGCTTTTTGAGGGGAAAGAGGATGTCGAAAGGTTTCTTTCTCTGCATAAAACATGTTTACACTTCAGTCGTACAAGCCTGCCAATGTCCTCTTTTTTAGCATCTGCTGGAGGAAGCCCTGGCCCTCTGGTGTGCTTTATCTGCAACGGCTCAGTTCACAATTGGAGATTTTTGTACCAGGAGAAGAATCTGAGGTCCATATGTCTTTTGATTCTGTCTTTTGATGCCTCTGGCATAAATACAGTTTGTTATGAGCCAGAGAAGACAAAAAGATTTCTCTCCCTTCCAGCTAGAGTGACAGTTCTCTTTCATCATCCTTCCTAAGTTCCAAAATGAAGTTATATGTGAAGATAAATTGTACATCTTTAAAAAAAAAAGAGAGAGAGAGAGAGAGAAGAGAACTTCACGGCGTGGGAGAGTAGTTTTGGGAACAACGTTCCCTGCAGAACCTTAAATTGTACTGATTCTTTGGCAATTGGAGGGTGGAAATTGAGATTCTAAGCATCCAAAGAGCCCTCTCGAAGGCAACTGCTTAGGATCAGTCATTAGAGACCCAAAAGGCCTGGTTTGGCATGTAGGGAAATCATATGAAGCCTCCCAAAGAACCCAGTATTGAATTCTTGCAGTCTTACTTGTTCACAGTGAAGGTAGATGCATCGAGTTTCTTAAATTGCATAAATATCCTAAAAAATTAATTTTTCCAGTAGGTAGATATCTGATGTCAAATAAATGTCAGAGTTAGGCCACTAGCAAGGGGGTCAAATGTAACCAAGTCTGTTCTCCCTTTATCCCTGGACCTTATAATCAGGCCTGATGTTACACATGGGCTAATAACCTGGGGAAAAGGTCTCTGCCACTGAGTAAACACATGGAATGAGACCGTCAAATCACGTCCCATAAAACAGAGCTCTCATCCAATATTAAGCTTTGCTAAATAATGTCAAGGGTACAGGCAATTGAGAGATTCAGATAAAGTAAACGCTGGGGCCTCGAGAGTGACCCCCAGGTCCTATCTCCCCTCACTGACACATACTTCTCCCCCAGAATAATAGGGAATGACAAGAGGATCACCTCTCACTGCATAGCATTTCAATTCTGAAAAATCTCTCTTTCGCACCCCAGAGAGCTGTATAGCTAATGTGATGTTCTCCAAGGAGCCCTGATTCATAGAACCTGAGTTCCATTTACTAGGGCTAATCCTTAGCTAGAGACATCTAAACATGCTTACTCTCTTTACCGAGAGGCCCACTTGACAGGGAATTCGACCTGGTGACTTGCCTTTTTTCCCTTCCCGTGGGGCACAGTCCCGGAGAAGGGAGGGAAAGGATCACAGGCCAACTTCCGCCCAGCCGCTAAGCAGTTATGTGACTTTGGGCAAGTGTGTACTTGGCATCTTCATCTGCAGTAATAGTCAGTTACTTCTGTTAGTGCTTTGTAGTTGACAAAACATTTTTACACCTATAAATGCATACTTAAAATAACACATTATTATTATTATTATTCTAATTTTATAAAATATTGTATACCTACCACCAAAACCGATTTTAAATTTATCTACCACTCTCTGCCAGCATTTTATTTTGAGCCATCTTCATTGCTCACCTGGGTTCCTGCAGCAGTTTTCTAGCTGGTCTTCCACTTCCTTCATTGCCTTCTCCTTTCTGTATTTTCCACCCAGCAGCCCAAGCAATCTTCTTAAAAAGTAAATCCAATTATGTCACCCCTCCTTATAACCTGAAATGGCTTCCGGTGGCTCTTAGGAAAATTGTGAAATACATGATCTGCCTCTTTTTCTAAACTCAGTTTGATTCACTTTGCTTTAGCCACAGAGTCCTTTCTGTCCTCAAATAGGTACTCTTTTCTTGCCTCAGGTCTTTGCGTAGACTGCTGTCTTCGCCCAGAATACTTTTCTTTCCCTCACCTCTTCTATTTTCCTTGCTTTAACCATGCCCATTCTTCAGCATCTGTCCAAATGACTCTTCCTTACCATCCGGTATAAATCAGGGCCCCCAAACCTCATCTCTCAATGCACCCTTTAGTTTTTCTTTATCACTCACATTATAATTTGTGTGATTATTTGTTTATTGCCTATCTCACCAGGATCCAGTAAGTTTCTCAAGAGCTATTTTTTCCACTAGTTGTCCCCAAGGTCTACCAGAGTAGCTGCCACATAGTAGCTGCAAAGTCTCAGAGAGATTAAGCAATTTAACCAAAGCGATGCTTTTGACCTGATAGTAACAATTTCAAAGCCCTCTAAAGCCCCGCAGGTTTAAGATTGTATCTCGAACCACCATCTTCTTCACCCCAACACTCCAGAGGGCCATGTGAGAGAAGGAAAGAGTTATTTTATCTGCTCCAACTCAACTCTGAGCAGGCAACTGAGTATATTTATTTTTAGCAAGGCAGTATTAGGTAGTAATTAAAAGGACGGACTCTAAAGCAGACTCTCTGGGTCCAGATCTCAGCTCTGCATTTACTAGTTGTGTGACCTTAAACAAGTTACTTAACCTCTCTGTACCTCAGTTTCCTCATCTGTAAAATCAATAGGATATATAACGATGTCCATATCACAAGGTTGTTTTAAGTATTAAAGGAGTAACTATATATAAAGCATTTAACACACTTCGTAGCAGACCATTAGCACCATATGCATGTTTGAAATTATTCTGTTTCATTATTTGGAAAAATAATACAACATATGATTTTTTTTAAGTTAAAAATATTTAAAAGGCTATGGTGAAAAAATAAGTCTTCCTCCTCCATCAATTTCTCAATTTTCACCAGTCCCCTAATTCTTCCCAGAGGAAACCACAGCTATTAAATTCTTGGGGCTCCTTCCAGAGGTGTTCTGTGCATATACAATTCTGTGTGTGTGTGTGCATGTGTGTGTGTGTGTGTGTGTGTGTGTGTGTGTGTTTGCCCCGAGGTCTCAACAATCTAAATATCACTATTTTCTGTTTGGCGGGGTTCAGTTTCTAGTAGGGTCTGGTTTTGTTTTTGTTTTGTTTCTCTGTTTGGTGACAGAGGTTATATTTTGTTTCTGTGAGATAAGAGAAAGTGAATCTGTATTGACTCAGAGTTAGGCCAACAATGATTTTCCGGAACACCTGGCCCTTGTAGGGCTGCGCCGCAGTTAAAGTGTTTGTTCCTGCTGTATCAATATGTGCCTTCTGAATCTGGGGCCTACTTTCAAGGTGAAACCTCTTTCTGAAAGATATGGAACGCTCCAGTGATGTGAATCCAAGAGAATTCTGAGAGCCATAATCAGTTCTGGACTTAAGTGATTAGAAAATATGGAAAGCACTTGAATGCTTTAAAATTGCTCCACAGCGTGCAGCCAAGAAAAGATTGCTCTGCTACTTTTCCCCCCAAATTCACAATCATTTTCCATTCTGAGAACAGCCAAAAAATTAACCCACAGCTCTCAGAAATAGTCATCTCTCTTTTAGTTTGCATGTAACCATTTGAATTCACATGTCCTGTGCCAAATTGTCACCTTTAACGATGTAGAGCATGCTGATTACGTCACCAAGTTGATGGCATGAACACTGCAATACCTTCCCTGTTACACCAAATGACAGTTCACACCAGTTCCTGGCACCCCCCTCCCTGCCGAGGAGTACTTTGCTACCACAAGGCAATGTACTGTCATTGTTCAGTGTTCACAAAGGGAAGTTTTCAACTTCATTTGAAAACATCAACTAGGATAGATGGGAAGAAATTTCCCTTTGTCTCATCTCTGCCACTCAGGTGTTTTTGTCTTCCAAACTCTAGTGATTAAATCCTTGCTTAAAGCTTTAATTGGTGGTTGGTTTGGCCTGTGAGCCTAGGTCACAAGATCTAGGAGTGTTTGTGTTTCGGTTCTCCATTGACATGTAACAAAGTACCTAAGACTTAGTGGCTTAAAAATGCCACCATATTGTTTATGGCTCATGATTCATGGATCAGAAATGTGGGCAGGGATCAGCAAGATAATACTTCTGTTCCATGTGGTATCAGTGGAGCTCATTTGGTATTTTTCAGCAAGTACACAGGCAGGTTAGATGGTACAAAAGGGCCTCACCCACGTGGCTGGCATCTTTGTAGGCACAGCTAGAAGACTGAGGTCAGCTGCACCCCTCTGACTCTCCATGCTGTCTTAGCACCTTTCCACATGGTTGGACTTTTGATATGGCAGCTAAAGGTTCCAAGAGCAAACCTTCTAAGAGGCTCAGGCAGAAGCTGTAAGGCTGCCAATGACCTAGCCCTGCAATGCCAAAATGCCACTTCTACAACTTTTTGTCAGTCAGTCATGAAGGCCAGTCCAGGCCGAAGGAGAAGAGAAGATTCCACTTCTCAATGGGAAGATACCAAACAATTTGGAATCACCTTCAATCTAACCTAGTCTCTCTCAGGGACACACACTACTGATCAGATCATTTGTTCACTATTCATTGGTGTGCACTGGGCAGACCACATTGTGTGGAAGGAGCAAAGCCATGGTCAGCTTGCCTTGAGTAAAAGTTTAGTTCAAACAAGGCTTTTCAGGGCCACAAAATTCTGAACAAGACATTGTTCATGAAAAGAAAGAATCTGCTTAAGGCTCATGTAAATGGTTGAAAGATTTTGTTTCTTCTATTGGAAATCCCTGGAGAACTAAAATTATTAGACTTTGAGATCACAACATATCTGTCTGAATAGATCTGTCTAATCAATTTAGTGTCGCATATTGATTTTAACATTTTCTCTAAATAGGCCATTATACTTACCTAGGTATACATCCTTATGAGCCTAAAACAAAGATCCTGGATGTTCTCACTTTCGAGGTGAGAAGTAGCTTCTACTATCAATTTGTCCAATAATAATACCACCAACTAACATTTGAAAAATGCTTATCATAGCCCAGGCACTATACTGAGCACTCTACATAAACCATCTCATTTTATTCTCACACTAGCCTTATTCCATCATTCAGAGAGGGACACTAACATATAAAGAGGATATATCTCACTTCACTAAGTGATACATGAAATAAATGGCAGAGTTAGAATTTGAACCTATATCTGTCTGACTCGAAGTCTGGGTTTATAGTACTTATGCCGCCCTGACTCCCTATTTATCCTCACGTTCAACTCGGTGTTCCTTGCTTTCATTAGTCAGCTTTTGCTCAAGCACATGAAATTGCTGTTGACCTACCTGTCCAGGATGACATGAGTAGTAATTGACACAGGAAAAGGCACCCGATAGCCAACTCTGCAGTTATGGCATTGCTCAATGATTGGGTGATGACAGTGGGGAGACTGATGTGGGTACAGGACAAGTGGAATGGCATTGAGTTTGGCCATGTAGCATACATGAGCAGCATGTGGTCCAAGAGTCAAACCACCTAGGTTCAAATCCTTGCTCAGCCTCTTGCTCTGAGACCTTGAGCAAGTTTCTCAACCTCATCGGGCCTCAGTATTTTCACTTATAAAATGGGATAATGATAGCACCATCAGTGTAAGTTTATGATTACTATTACCCAGCCTCTTTGAGCCTTGGTTCCTTTATCTGCAAAAGGGGATAATGATAGTTCCACTATCAGAAGCCTGTCAGAATCTTATGGTGAGTATTCAAAAGAATAATACTCACAAAGTATAGAATCACTGGTTGGTGCCTGTTGGTAATGATTTTTGAGTTAATATTGTATTCAGTGTCATATAATAGACTCCAACTTAATAGGTTTAAGTGGTAGCTTAACTCAATAGTTTTTTTTAGGACTTTATTTTTTTTAGAACATTTTTAGAGCACAATAAAAGGAAGTACAGAGATTTCCCATATACCCTCACCCCCACACATGCATATCCTCCCCCATTATAAACATCACTCACCAGAATGGTACAATTTTTTTTTATCAAGGATGAACCTACATTGGCACATCATAATCACCCAAAGTCCATAGTTTACCTTAAGGTTCACTCTTGGCATTGTACATTCTAAGGGTTTGGAAAAACATGTAATGACATATATCTGCCGTTGTAATATCATACAGAGTATTTTCATTGCCCTAGAAATCTCCCAGGCTCTTCCTATTCATTTATTCTCCGAAAGTTCCCAAGCCACTCATTTTTTGACTGTCTCCATAGTTTTGACTTTTCCATAATGTTGTATATTTGGAATCATACAGTATATCACCTTTTCACATTGGCCTTGATAGTTTTTTAGGGTTTTATTTTTCATTTTCAACAAGAAGTCGAATAGTAAACAGTCCAAGACTGATAACACAGTTTTACCCTGCCATTAGAGACCCAGTCTCCTGTTTTGTTTTGTTTTTTTCATTCTTTCATCCAGAGTGTGTTTCTTTCATTTCCTTTCCCATAGGATGCCAGCTGCTCCTCCTAACATACCTATATTCTGGGAAGAAAACAGTGCAGCTATCTTATTTATTAGGAAAACCTTAGTGTTCTCAGAGGCAGACTTCCCATTATTCACATTGGCCAGAATAGGGCTGTATAACTACTTTGACTTTCAAAGGTGTCAGCACTGGGCACTCTGCTTCTCCAGACATTAACTCTATGGTCGACCCCAGTGAAGGTCAAATGTGTTCCCCTTCTTCTTCCCATCCTTAGTAACCTACATCCTGTCTTCTCAAATTCTTGATTACAGAGAAGAGATGTGACATGACCCTTCTTCCTCTCTTTTAAGGGGCTCTCCGCTGGCCCATGAGTCCAGCTTTTGTACCATGGTCTTGAATCTTCTCCCAGAAAAAAAACATGTCCTAAAACTTGTCATTTAAGAGTCCTGATTCCCCTAAAACATGAGTGAAATTATATCCCACCTCTCCTCAAAACCATCTCACCAGTAGTAAAAGTCTTAGTCTTTACAGTGGCCCTACAGCTTCCTGTGAACTTCCTCTCTGTCTCTTCCTTCTTCCCTACCTCTCTGCTTTACTCTGCTCTCCTCCCCTCTTCCCCTCTCCTTACTCAGCCCTACTCTTCCACTTCTCATGTGTCATTCCCTTTGCTTCATTTCTCTAACTGCCTAGGAGCCCCTTCTCATAAACTCCAAGCACAGTCTTGCCTCAGGGCCTTTGTACATGTTCCTTTTTTCCTCAGACATCCAAACGGTTCGTACCTTCCCTTCCTTCAACTCAGCCTTCAAATGTCACCCAATCAAAGGGACCTTACTCCATCAACCTTTGTAAAATAACAAAATCAAAACAATGATAATAAAACAGAGCTCTGGATCTTCCTTGCTCTGTTCTGCATTTCTTCATAACATTTATCACCATCAACATATTTATTTATTGTTTGCTGCCCTTATAGCTCTACCCTTATATCTCCAACATGGCAGGATATGGGGCAGACTCTTCTCCATCTCCAGAGCCCAGCACACATGGGTCCCAGTAAGTATTTGTCAAATAGATTGAATGAGTGCTGGTTTTATCATTTTTTTGCTAGAGAACTGTATGTCTCTAGCCATGTAAATTGTTTTAATCCATGTCCCATTAAAGGTTCTTTGGTTGTGACCAACAAAGTCCTACTCAGTAGATGGTTGTCTGTGCAGTAGAGAATAGCAGTCAAGTCTACTGTGGCCACCACTATTTCCCTAGTTTCTAGAATGGCGCTGACATTAATTAGGTAGATGCTCAGTCAATATTTGCTGGATGATTAGATAAATCTCCTTTTACTTCTGGAATTGCTGCTGCAGTGAGAAATGTTTGCTCTCTCCCTCTTGCCTTCTTAATGAATTCTGTTCACTTCTTCCTCTTTTCTTTCCAAACTCTTTGTTCTTCTCTTATTTCCTTCGCTTTTTTCCCTTCAATACACTGTTGGATCAGTTTATTGCATTCCATGGGCCTAATTTTATTTCAAAGAAGTATAAAGTTCTAAGAAGTTTATTGTTTTCATCATTCATTTATTTTACAAATTCATACACCTGTAAAATAGCATCTGCCACATAATTTGTTTTATGTTGTGTTTGAGAAGGAAACTACAAAAGAGGAAGCTCTTTATTAAATTTCTATGGATTCTTGGATTCTCTTCTACAATTCTAGTAATTTCTCCTTCCTTATGGAATTTCAAGATTTATATCTTTTTCATTATAACAACAATTTTATTAGTAGTAGCAACATTTAACATATAAGTAAACTTGATACCTTAAACACAAAAGTAAGAACAATACTTGCCTAGTGGGCCTGTAATTGAACTAAAGGATTATTTAACTGCAGGGTTTGGGACAGCTTAGAACAGCAGATGCCCACACCTGATAAGTAACTCCTTTGAGGCTGTTTTTTCATGATAAAACTTTCAGAATCCTATAATAAGACATCTAAAAATGACACCATACTCATAATGTGATACCTGGCTAAATTGCTATTAGAAAGACAGGAAAATTTACCCATAGTAAAGTCACTTTTGCTGTTTTCACTTTATAGTCAGCATATTTATGTTATATTCATTCAGACTGGTTGGAGCTTATCTTGGGTGCATTTCTCCTGCCTTTCTGAAAAACAGTTTTCCTTCCTCATTTCCCTCTTCAGTAGCTATTGTGACATCCTGATGCCATCTCTCCTTTTTCTTTATCAGTCTGGCTCAGGCAGTGGGAGGTGAACAGGTAGCTTCAGTGACCTGAATTCCAGGACATTTTTATTGTAAAAGCCTCACAAATGAGTAGCAATATCTATTTTTTCCACCATCTTTCCTGTACCATAAATCATGGGTTTAAAAAAAATTTTTTTTATTAACAGCAAAACCCTACTAATAAAGGAATTCCCACTGGGAAGGGTAAATAATTTGTTTAAGCTGTTAAAACTATTAAGAGTTCACTCATGTCAGATCCTTTATCAATGTACCCAATTCAATTGTCTTTCTCTAGACCAGTAAAAAAAATAAAGACCCCACTCACAAATATGACAAAACTAAAAGGTGCCAAGGATTAATCCAAAGGAAATGTTTAAGAACTTTATAGCAAAACAATAAATAATCATTTCTGAAGAACAAAGAAGATCTAAATAAGTGTCGATTTATTATAAAGATATCAGTTCTCCCCAAATTAAACTCTAAATGCAACTCAATTCTAATTGAAATTCCAAAAATGTATTCATGGGACTTTATAACTTGATTTGTAAATTTATATAGAATAAGCAAGCAGAGCAAAGATACTTTTCACAAAGAAGAACAAAAAGGGAAAATATGCACACCAGAGATTGAGATGTTTAAAAGAGCAGCTTTTATTATTTTTGGGGGGGTGCAACTTCGATTTTATTTTTATTTATTTTTATTTATTTTATTTTTTATTTTTTAATTATATTTATTGAGGTAACATTGGTTAATACAATTATATAATTTTCAGGTGTACATTATAATTTTATGTCTGTATATTCTATTGTGTGTTTACCACCCAAAGCCCAATCTCCTTCAGCTACCATATATTTGATCCCCTTTACCAACTTCACCCTCCCCCTAAACCCTATATTTGATCCCCTTTACCACGTCTACCTCCCCACTCTTCCCCCACCCCCTACCCTCTGGTAACCACTAGTCTATAGTCCATGTCCATGAGTCTCTATTTGTCCTGTTCCTTATATGTTGGATTATATCCCACATTTAAGTGATATCATGTGATTTTTCAACTTTTTCTGTCTGGTTTATTTCGCTTAGCATGATTATCTTGAGGTCCATCCTTGTTGTCACAAATGACAGTATTTCATCTCTTTTTATGGTTGAGTAATATTCATTGTATACATGTACCACAGCTTCTTTACCCAATCATCTATCAAAGGACACTTCGGTTGCTTCCATGTCCTGGTTACTGTGAATAATGCTGCTATGAATATCAGTGTGCAAATATCTTTACAGATATGAGTTTTCAAGTCTTTGGGGTAAATACCCAGTAGAGGGATTGCTGGATCATATGGCAGATCAATTCTTAATCTTTTGAGGAACCTTCATACTGTTTTCCATAGTGGCTGTGCCAATTTGCAGTCCTACCAGCAGTATATGAGAGTTCCTATTTCTCCGTATCCTCTCCAACGTTTGTTATTACTTTCCTGTTGATTATAGGTATTCTAACAGGTGTGAGGTGTGAAATGTGTCTCATTGTGGTTTTGATTTGCATTTCCCTAATAGCTAGTGATGTAGAGTATTTTTTCATATATATATTGGCCATTTGTATGTCCTCTAGGGAGAAGTGTCTGTTCAAATCCTCTGCTCATTTTTTGATTGGATCATTTGGGGGGTTGTTGTTGTTGTTGTTGTTGTTGTTGTTGTTGTTGTTGTTGTTATTGAGTCATATGAGTTCTTTGTATATTTTGGATATTAGACCCTTTTCAGAGACATTGCTTGCCACTATGATTTTCCCATTCAGATAGTTTTCTCACCTTGTCGACAGTTTCTTTCGCTGCACAGAAGCTTTTTAGTTTGATGTAGTCCCATTCATTTATTTTTGCTTTTACTTCCCTTGCCTTTGAGGTCAAATTCATAAAATCCTCTTTCTCAAGTCCAAGGTCCTTGAGTTTAGTTCCTATGTTTTCTTCTATGCATTTTATTGTTTCAGGTAAAAGAGCAACTTTTAGATGCTCTGGTCAAAGTGTTTAGAAGGAAAAAGAAGAAGCTGGACCAGAGGCAGCTGGGACCTCCACAAAGGTGGCTCCTAAAGGACAGGAATAAAATGTGAGCACTTCCGTCCCACAGAATCTGTTAACTACTCCTGGTGAAGCACTCTGTGGGGAAGGAGAGGGACTTCTTGGAGCACTGGCATTACATATTTAAAGGAACAAGTTCCTCATTCCTAAAGGAGCGAAAGTACACATTTGTGAATGCAACTTCACATCATGACAGGTGTAGATTAATAAACTAAATCGGGAAACCAGGCTGGTGCTCATACAGTGCTGAGCATGGTGACAGGCATAGAGTAAGCTCTCAATGCTAGTGAACTCTGCTCACAGTTCTTGAAGAAAGTCATCTTTAGTGTGATGCTGAGGGAGGGTCATCTGGGAAGTATTCCTAGAGAAAGTGAGCTTTGAAAGTGGTTCTTGAAAGAACTGAGGAGCGTGGGCAGGCAGAGAAGAAGGTGTGGGAATTCAAGGCATTGGAACTGGTGGGCTCAGGGAGATGCAAAACTACTACTATTTTTATTCCCAACCAAAACTCTTTTGAGATGAGCAGGCATGTGGCTGTTTGCCTGTCGAACTAACTTTCTTGCAATCTCTTTTGCACTAGGTTAGAGTGTGTTTGTGTGTGTGTGTGTGTGTGTGTGTGTGTGTGCCTAGCATACCTATATGTGTGTGATTTAAGTGTAGGAAATCAGAGAGCTTCAAGAGATGGTGAAGAGGAAAAACAAGAGAGTAAAATTTTTTTAAGTTCTACTCTGTGCTCCATGCCAGACAGTCATCTCGTAATTTTCTCACCGGTAGCTGTGGGAATTACTGTGTGTTTTACCTCTGAGGAAACTGAGGTCCAGAGAGTAGCATTACTTCTCATAGTCAACTAGTTTCTTAGCTCGCCTTCAGAGCGTGAGTGCTTTCCACACACACAGGACTCCCATCTATAACCACACATATCCATCTTCTTTGCATAGCCATACATGTCTCCAATTTGTAAAATCATTCCAGTTCTTTAACATACACATTTAGTGTAAACTTGAAGGTGATACTAAGATTAAACTTTCACTTCCTTGCTGGGTTTCTTTTTTTTCCTCACCAACCAGCAGAACTTGTTATTTCCCCAGCTTCTATTTTTAAAAACAGCTTCAATATAAGCTTTTATAAATTATCATTTGATCCCAGAAGAAAGTCATTTTCATGCCTATTTTATTCAAAATGAGTAGACGTTGTCTCTGAACGGCAGTACTGTAACCTTTCTTTCTATTCCAAATCATAGATC
This sequence comes from Rousettus aegyptiacus, assembly GCF_014176215.1. Classification (NCBI taxonomy): domain Eukaryota; kingdom Metazoa; phylum Chordata; class Mammalia; order Chiroptera; family Pteropodidae; genus Rousettus; species Rousettus aegyptiacus. The sequence goes on along the minus strand of NW_023416306.1, from coordinate 60,636,492 downwards.
AATTTAAATTAGGGAGAAAGATGTTGCATGTAGCCTCAGCTGGTGAGTGAATAGGCAACAGGAGTGAAAATCTTTACTGGAGAATAATAAAATCCAATCCACTGGCTGTGTTTTTAGTAAGATGACAGTAGTATAAATGCCTGGATAGAGGAAGGAAGGCTATTAATGCCTCTCATAGAGCAAATGCAGGGACAAGTTAAATAGCTCCTCTCTTTGGAGAATACTAAAGCATTACTCTCAGATTTGAACATCAAAGATGATCGAAATTGAATCTCTCTTTGTGTTGTACACATTATAAATAAATTTCACTTGGGGCATAAAGGGACTGTGAATGCTTTGACTGAAATAAATGCTTTTGAGTATGAGAATGGGTTTCTCTTCTCTCTCGCTCTCTCACTCTCTCGCTCTTTCTCTCTCTTTCTCTCTCTCTCTCTCTCTCTCTCTCTCTCAGATTTACTTTAAAACAAAGGCCACAAAAACATGTAGCCAAAAAATTGATTTTGATGATATATGAGTATAAACATAGCACAAAAGAGGGGGGAAAAAGGAGCATCCATAAAGTTACAGCTCCATCCTTGTTCTCTTGAACTTATCACATGCTCAAAAGATGCAGTTTCAACCCCTTCATAGGGGAGGACTGAGATCCCAAAGATAGAAAGCAGTTGTCACAGGTACCAAAGGATGGGGGCAATTATTGAAGGTGAAAAAGCATTTTTATTTTACCAGCAACTGCCCATTCAAATGTATGTTGATATATAAATATCATCTGTAAGACGAGAGCATTCAAAGGTGTTTCTCCCAAATGAAACCCTAAAGACACACTTGTTTATTAAATAAATAAGAAGGATCTCTCTTAACAGAGTTCAGGTTGAACAATTCACATTCAGTTATGAGACAGTTTCTCCTGAGAGTAGCCAAAGCCCTTCCTAATTTGACTCTTGCATCTGGGATTTGCACCTATGGATGTCGACCATGTTGTAAACACAAACTCCCAAGCAGCTGTCAAGGTCCATTTCTCTCCCGACCTTACAATATCAGATCCACCAAATCTGACCTTTTCACCTCAGCCATTAAAAAGAATTCCCTCACTCATGCCAAAGTGTCCTTTGCAGGTTGTCTTAGGGCTCAGATGACACTGTGATACATACACACACATGCATACACACACTCACACATGCACACTCACACACATTTATACACACTTGTAAAAAGTTGAGCAGCATTGTTGTTTATATAAAGCCTATGGATCTACTTAAGATTGGGTTCTTATTGTTCATGGATCATATATTCATTCATTCACAAAATACATTCCTACTGCAAGCTGATGTGAATAGTCAGCACACTGGGAACCCTATCATACATAAGTCTCTCGGGGATAATCAGCCAGTGCTTGCCCCAGCATAGTTAACTTCTTGAAAACCAGGTTAAATGCTGTCATTGAATCTGAGTTTCAGAAATGCAGTTGCAGTAACCTATGTGGCTACTACTGTAGTGGTGATTTCTCTCTGATGCCCAAGAACTGAATCCAGGGGGCAAGAACTGAATCCCAAATAACCAATAGTAAATGCAGCTTTGCTTCAACTCTAACACCTTAAGGCCAGAACAGCCAGCACTGGCAGTACTTAAACAACATAGTCAATCTCATTCCAGAAAACTATGATGAAAATTCACCTCTGCCATTTCTGAAAAAAAAAAAAAAACTTTATTCAGTTATTTTTTTTCCATGCATCACATTTCCATTCATAACACAATAGATCATGCAGAGTTTCCTATCTAGAAAAAGTTACACTTTTCTTGACCTCAGGACTGTTCCCCACCTTTTTCATGCTAGTGAGATTAGAAGGTGAGGCACCAAGCCTTGGAGCTTAAAGGGAGCATTATGCAAAATGCCTATTTAGATAGGCTCACTTCCCTGCTGGGTGTATTCATGGTGGCTTCTTCCCACTAAACTCATGGGAGGAGGAAAAAGGTGTAGTTAATAGTCAGATACACTGTGAAGTTGGCCATCTTGATTCAGATCTTGGCTCTGCCACCTAATGGCTGTGTGGCCTTGGTCAGTTAGCTTCTCTCTAACCCAGCTTCCCCTTTCATAAAACAGGAAAGAAGATACAGCATGTATCTCTTAGAGCTGTTAAGTGTATTCTGTGGAGTGCTATTAATAGAGCACATAGAACAGTCCTGGCACATGCATATAGGTATTTGCCAAATAAATTGCTTTCAGTTATTTTTTTCTTGTAACCATGATATTTTTAGGCAGTTTTCAGTGGTTCAGTAGTAAGTCATTGAAATATCTTGTCTATATTTTCTCTTAAAAAGAAGCCTGTTAGCCACGTGCTAAATTTTTAGAACCTGCTATACCTGTCTATAAGATAACATGGGAACTAGTCTTTTTGGCAATCTGGCTTTCAATTGAGGAAAAGTTATCCTGAAACTATATAATTATAGTTTCTGTATTTACAAAGTTCTCCTGTCCTTTGTGCAATGAAAAGAAAATCAATGTGACATGGTACTTAACTCATTTCCTGCCAAAAGTCTCAACCTCGTTGGGCATCCGTAGTTGTAAGATGTTGGGCAGACTTAAAAAAATATTCTCTTCCCACATATTTATAAAAAATTAGAAAAGCATTTACTGTACCAATATTTTGATCCTGCCAAAATATTCTTTGGCCACTGTTTCTATACTTGGAGGTTATAAGGTCCTGCCTTCTCCCTACAGCATCAGTTCACTGGCAGGTATTTGTTATTTAATCCAAGGTACACAATGGACTATTTGTGAAACATTTTAATCTTCTAGCCTATCTTCGCATCCTGGATTTTAAACTCACTTGTATAGTCCTCCTTTATACAATATGGTATTTAAGTGGGAATAATGGTAAGTGGATTTCCACTTAAAACAAATGTAATTTAGAGGATTGCATGAACATTTGTTCTACTTTAAATCTGATCCTGTAAGTACTTCACAGTTTTCAGTGATTGTTTCTATTGTGGTAGGGATCCATGTAGTCAGTAAAATGACATTCCAGACAATTATTAAGAATAATACATAATTATAAAAATAGTTTTTACTTTGAATCACTTTCACATCAATGGCATTAATTTCCTTTCTGTCTTCCAGTTTTTTTCCCCAATTGCATTCTGTTCTCACATTCTGCTTTCTCACACTTCTCTCTTTATCCCTTGCCCTTCCCCCGCCCCCACCCTTGGATGACTAGAGTTTTTTTTTCTTTTTTTTCTCTGTCTTTTTTTTCATTTTATTGTTTTCCCTCTCCTCCCCTAGGATACTTTCCCTGTATACTTTTCTGATATTATTTGATGCTCAGTGCATTGGAGGGTGAAATTCGGCTGTGCCAACCCAGTGGCTGAATATAATTTAGCAGTGATTCTGTCGGCCTGGCAGAAGCCACTAAATCCAGCAAGGCCGCAAGATGGGATTTAGGAGAACATCCAAGTTGTTCTATAGCCAGCATGCAGCATCCTTTCTGTGTGCCAGTGTTTTTTTTCCTCTCCACTTCTAAGATATTGCCGCCATTTTGTCTTCTGTGTGCTGAAGACTCTCCTGATGGTGCTTTTGCGTGATGTAAATTCTCCTGCTTTACAGAAGCAACGAAAGTGATTCCAAGAGTTACGGTCACGTACATTTTCCCTTCACATGCTCTCTCCCCACAGGAACACTGAAGACAGAATATATGAAACTGCAGAGTTAGAACACTAAAATGGAAGGAATCATAGGCATCATCAGTACCAAAGGCAACTAGGCTAAGAAGATTAACACGGCACTATTAAATAGAGATTTAATTCAATTCAGCAGCGTTTAATCACCTGCAGAGTGGCAAGAACTCTGCTGGGTGCTGGAATTAACAAAATGAGTACTTGATCCCTTGCCCTAAAGGGCAGAAAGCAAATAGGTGAAGGTACATTTAATGAGCACACAACAGAAGTGTGTACTTGGAACAGACACACAGGAGGAAGTGACTTACACTAGCGATGGGAGATATTCAGGAATGCTGCCTACAGGAGGGAACCTCAAAACTGGCTTCCAAGTGATTAAATAAATTAGGATACCTGATAAAATTCAAGCACAAAAAGGCAATATGTATGGTATTTAGAGGTGTATTTTCAGTTTGCATTTTGCATGGCTTACCCTGGTGACGATATAAAAGATAGGTAACAGGTGCTGGGAGTAGACAGTAGGTGATAAGAAAGATTAGGAAACGAGTTCAAATGTGACTATTGCAGTAGCGAGGGCAAGGCCTGTAAGTAAGGCCTGGGCAGTGGGAATGGAACAGAAAAGACAGAATTGAGTATATTTCGGTGCGGAATTGATAGGGCTTCATGACTAGTTGGGTTGTGAGTGTGGCTTATAGAAGCAACAGCATCACTTTAGGCCCCACCCTGTGGATCTTATGTCACATGTACTATAACTAAGCTCACATATCTATGAAATAAGACAGTAGGCCTTTCTGTATGCACCACCTCGTAAGTTCTTCGAAAAAAGGGGGCAGGGGAAAAGGATAAAATATTTTACCACTTTTAAGACTAAGTAATAAATGTGCTTGTATTTCCCACCCCAAAATGGTAAGACTTAATCAGAAAGCACCTTCTGCTTGATTTTGTAGACATGATCTTTCAATTTATAGAGACACGAAAATATGCCTAAGATGTTAGAAGATGTCATTAGTGAAAATGCTAGCTTCCTAACCTCCTACCCCCACAAAATAACTATTAAGAACATTTTTTAGAAACTTTAGAAGGACTCAAACAGATTTTCTGAAATAAGAAATAAATTCCTAATGTTGCATGGATAGTATCTGACCTTCTATGTTCTTTGCTTATTCAAACCATATTCCTCCACCGTATGTGACAATATCATTTTCTCCCTTGAAACTCCAGCTGAAAAAGAAGAGACCAGGAAAAAATATTCAGTATCCATCCACAATTCTCAATTAATGCCCATGGAGGCAATAATAATGACAACTGGAATAACTAACATTTACTGAATATTTACTATGTGCCAGAAGCCATCTAAACATTTTATATAGATTAGCTCATTCAATTTTTATATCAATTTTATGATTTTATTATATTATAATCTTATTATATTATAACCTCTTCTATTATGACCATTTTACAGATAAGAACACTGAAAGTGAGAATAGTTAAACAGTTTGTCCAAGGACATATGGGAGTAATTGACAGAATCAGGTTCAAATTCAGATTTCTTGGACCCCAGAACTCACTCTCTTAACCACTGGACAATACCACTTACCCAAACAGCTGGAGTCCCTTTTGAACGTTCCTTTTAAAAGTCAATAGGCTCCATGTACCTGATGTCAGATAGTACAAAAGAATATGACATTCATAGACTTCCTTCAACATGATGTAATTAGTCATTATTTTTGTCATTCTCCTCCTTTAACCTGTATCTCCTCCAATATAAACTTGTTAAGAGAATGTCAGAAGAAGGTTCTAATCCTAAGTCATTGTTGTGATTTATTATGTCAGCCTGGCCACTCATCACTGACTGGGCTTTGGCCCAGTCATAGAATGATGTCTGATGTATACTGAACACTTCTAGTGTTCTAGGCATTACATAAAGCCCCTTACAACAACACAGTAAAGGTGTACTAGAATTAGCCCCATTTTACAGATGAAGAAACTAAGGTTTTGAAAGGCTGAATATCTTACTACAAAGTCACACAGCTTATAATTAAAATCTGGATTAGAACCGACATCTGGCTCCCAAACTTAGGCTGTGCTACAAAATCTCCTTATTCATTATCATGGTGATAAGGTCTCCTGATACCAGGTTCGTGCCAACTTTGTGAAGATCAGAAGAATTAAATCTATGGGAGCTTTCTGATTTTCTTGAAGGAAATCCAGTAGATACTTTAAAGCCATTAATAATACCTACCATATATTTATGTGCCAATTATGTATAAGTACTTATAATTCTCACCATAATCTTATAAAACAAACTATTATTGTTCCCATTTTTCATAAGCATGGAAACTGTAAGAGAGAATAGGTAATTGCTGAAGGTCTCATGACTAGTAAGTGGTGGTCTCAGTTGTCAAGTTAAGGTCTATAGGACTCTACTACAGATGCTAGAGCTGTCATGCCATATTGTCACTTTCTTTCCTCCACTGAGAGAAAGAGCACTTCGACAATGTATTGGTATTTAAAGTTATCTTAAGATTGTTATTGAGCTTTTTCATCACACAATTAAAAGGATACATGTAAAAGCCCAGGAAATCTTTTTTAAACCACACTGTTTTGGTTGATTCTCCTGACTAGGTTGCTCATTGTTTTTCTTTTAAAATCCTTTCCAGAAACCTGCTTGCTCTATCCTGAATTCCCCCAACCCCTCACCCCAATCCACCTCAAAAGGAAAACAACAGAACAGCTCACTCATGTCCCATTTCTTCTGCTTGATCATCCAGAGCATGTAAATTACAGTGAAATATGGCCTGACTCAGCTCCTCACAGGACAGAAATCAGTAACCATTGATATTGCTAAGCAACACCACAGAGGAGCAAGGATGAAAATTAGGTGACAAGTTTGTATGAAGCCACAGTGTCTGGGGACTCACTTGGGCATTTCATTATGAACCATCTGGATGATCCACAGTAATAACCACACATTACTGTTCACTGTTCAAGGGTGATAATTCCCATATAATTATATGGCACCTCCCTCTGTGATCCTAACATACATTACAGAACTTTGCACTGTATTTTACATAATCCAGATATTTCCCTGTGAGATAATTGGGAACAGTTTCACCTAATGGGCAACTTCCATTCCTCCCCAAAATAAGACTTAAACATATAAAGTCACTCTATTAGCTTGTGCAATGGCACAGCTAGCTGGGCAAAAAACGTGCATAACGGACAGACTTAATCACGGAATCATAGCAATTCCATCAGCCTGACATGGGCTCTACCTTCATAATCCTAGAGGAGCCCGAGATAATGAAACTCAGTCCTTTCTGAAGGCAGGGATGAGCAGACTGTAGTACCTACACCAGATGATGTGTGTAAGGAGACAAGAAAGTGAGCCAGAGTCCCTGACCATCTGAGGAAAGGTTATCTAGCAAGGACCCATCTCAGTTCCAACAACCTAGCTGGTCTCATTGGTTCATTCATTCAACTAATATTTAAAGAAAATCAGACTAAGCAACCTGATTTTAAACCAAAGGTTGGGTGGCTCCATAGTGTAGTGGTTAGTACATCTGCTTTACACGCAGAAGGTCCTGGGTTCCTGCCCCAGGTGGAACCATGGAGCATACCCTAGGTATACCAGGCCCCAGGAGTGGTACCTTCCAGGAGTGGTGCCTTCCGGTGCATGCTGCCAGTGTGTGGGAGGAGATGCCCCACCTTAAGAGATCCAGTTCTGAAGGAGAAAATGACATCCATAGATCAGGGGTGGAAGTGGGGGGTGTAATTAAAGAGGGAGAAAAATAATAATAAATAAACCAAATTTACAAATTGTTTAGCCAAATATGACCCAGAGTGATTTGTTTTGTTTTATTTTTTAATTTGGAATTAGTTGCCAACATTTAAAAAATCAGAAGTTTTCACACAAAAATCCAAGTATCTGGCTTCTTTTGAATAATCAGATCTATCAATACTGCTTCTGTAGCCCCTCATGGAGCTGGAGTTGAGCGACTGCTGCCCTTTTTAAGCAGCACTGTCCCGTTTTCCATAATTACCACCACTCTCTATTATTGTCTCCAGCCTGGTTTCCTCACTTGCATACCTGGCCCCTGTGGTTCACTGGTACTTTGTCGGAATGCCTACCATGTTCCAGGCTCTGAGCCAAACAGATCCAAGAGGATTTTTCTGACTCCTGATTTGACCTCTGATGTAGCATCAGTATTTCCTGGGAGCTAGGGCCTCAGAATGATATCAGCAGATAGATATAAACAAGGAAATACGTGTGGAGAGTGGAGACAAAAATAGCAGCAATAACAAATCAGTGTGTCTGAGTTTGCAAGAAGCTTAAAAAGGGAGAGTGACTGTTTCACAAAGAGGCTAGATTTGGAGGGCATGAAAATCAGGTGATAAATTTCTAAGAGGTAGCCGTGTGTGTATGTTCATAAATCCTACTTGAAACTCAATAGCTGATGGATTACTCACAAATTCAGCCTTTTATTTTCATTTGCAAAGTTTTCACCTTGCTTCCTAAAGCCTAAGTGAGAGATTTTAATCTCATAGAAGAAAAAGAAGTACTCATAAGTATAGATTTGGAAGAGTTGGATGTGAAAAGAACTCCATAGGACAAAATCATCTCTGGTAACACCTTGTGTCTGACATACTTGTGTTACCACATGTTGAGTACAGCTGTCCCTGGGCAAACACGTACATACTTAGGAGCCTCTTAGGGAAGTTTAACACACTAGCATCAATCCCCCACAGATTGTTAAGCAGAGCTTCTGCGATGAGTCAGTACTTCAAAATCTTTTTTTTGAGTGAGATTTTGAATTTGAAGGTTAATATATTCCTTTCCTTCTGACTTGAGTAAAAAGTGAGAATTTGTGGTTGTTCCCTCATTTATCTTCAATCTCTTAAAGTTTTTTTAAGTTAAAAAATTACTTGCCTTGGCATAAACATTTGATATTTAAAAAAAAAATGACCGAAGAAAGTCTTTTAAGAGAAAGCAGTTAATTTTGATAGTCCATGCATTTTGGCATGAAATCAAACAAAGAGCTTGAAATTGGGCTGTTTTAGAAAATATCTAACTCATAATTCATGTTTACTTTGTTGGAAATTTTTTGCATGAGAAAACGAGAGAAAAATGATTAATCCAGACACTCTGCAAGAAATTTAAAAGTTGTATAGATCCACAAATATAAATGCCATGTTTGTAGGAATTGGAGTGAGAAGTTACAAACGCTCACCTCTCATACTACCCATTTATAAAACTTTAAAACAAACATTTTTACCCAATAATTAAGAACAAAAACAAAAATGACTTCTCGCTAAAATGTTAATGCTGCAACACAAGGTTCCGGAAGTTAGCTAGGGCAACTTTCCACTAGACTGAAATTTTTTCTTTTGACAGTCTTCCTCGTGTTTAAGGGAAGAAGTCTAGGGGGTGTGTTGACTTGCACATGCCAAGAATAGACATTGACACTGGTGCCTACCCATTAACTGCCTTGTGCTAGGCTAAGTTAGATGATGGGCCTATAGCAGAAAATGAAGAGGGGTAGCCATTATTAAGGATGTGTGTGCCACCCCTATGGAAAGTGCTCCATAGACATGCTCTTATCTGATCCTCCGAAAACACTCCTGAGGATAGATATGTATTGCTCTTCTCCCCATTTGAAAGACAAAGACCTGAGTCTCAGAGATCACCCAGCCTAGAAGTAGTAAAGCCAAACTGTGAATTAACTGCCTTGTCTGTCTCACTGACAAGCACTCTTGACCTTGATAGTGATGTCATGATGTCAACAGTTGAGAGGCCTTACGCATCAGTGTCTGTCTTCCTGACTTCATCAAGTCTAGGAAAGTACAACAAACCAAAGCTTCCTAAACCTCACTGTCATTTGGGAGCTATGCATGTGTATACTTTACTAAGAAATATGAGGAAAGCACATAATATGAGGAAGGTACTATTTTAGGTTCTGTTGGGAGGGGTCTAGAAAGAAATAGGTCTCTACCTTCAACATATGGACAGCATAGTTGGAGAGACAGGCTTGTGTGCAAATATTAGAAGGGAAGGTACCTAGGTCCTGTTCAGATGATTGAAGGGTTCACTTTTCATATTCTGCTTTCATGGTTGTGGTCTATGTTTTGACATGCCATAGAAGAGCAGGACTAATGAAGAAATTTTTTCTAAATACTCTTCCTGACATGGAAGAATATCTTTCGTTGCTGAATAGCAAATATCTATATGAAATCTTTACAAGTAGTGTCGAATTTGTTTTAACAAACTGTGTTAAAATACCAAGTTCTCTAAAAGCTCTGTTCCATGTCCCATGGGTTCTCCTTTACTCTTTTTGGTGGTACTTACAATAATGAAGCTGCCCGCTATTGATTGCTGACTGGGTGCCATTATCTCATCTAATCTTTACCACAACTTTCTGTGAGAGATTCAATTATGCCCCTTATAACTGAAGGCACAGAGGCTCAGAAAGCTGAAACAACTTGCTCAAAGTCACACAGCTCATGAGTAGCAGATTTAGGGTTCAAACCTACACCTTGGCTTCAAAGTCCATGTTTTTAACTTCCATTCACTATTGAAAATAATTCTTCCACAAATGTGATGTAATTTAGTATCTTTATAAATCTTTTTGATAAGTATTAAATAACTTTACCAAGAAACTACTATCTGTATTGAGAAAGCCTTAATTTTTAGGTATTCATATGCAGTTCAAACCAATATAAAAAATAAAGAAGCCGATTAAAAAATAAATAAACAAGTTAATCATATTTTTCCATTACTCACTTAAGTAATAAATGCTTATTCTCATTTATTTTGCTACCTCTACTTTTCATTCTAATGAAATGGTCTCAGCATAGATGCTTCTATTGACTTTCTGCTTCATTTGTCAGAATTTTGAGGCCCGAATGTGAGAAGTCATTTGTCTGCTGCTCTTGTCTGGGGAAATTTGGTGAAAAAAGGGTTGAGAATACAACTGGCCTCAAAATTGGAGCTGAGAAAGTCAATGTTGGAAGAAAAAAATCTGTGTCCACGTCCTTCTTCAGAAAAAAAAAAAATTAGGAGCCCAAAATACTAGTTCTTACTCACAGATTCTTTGGGACTGAAGACAAGACACTTCCCTTGATTTGTCAGTTATAAAGTATTAACAAGAACTCAGAGGTACCTTAAAGCCAGATAGTAATGTTGCTGACAAGACCTGAAAAGAAGTGGACTGAGGAATAACAAAAGGTTCCACCCATCCTAGAGTTCTGAGGGTTTGGAAGCCTGTGGCCCTAGCTGTCCAAAAGGCAGGAAAGTAAGTGTGGTCACCAAGACAGGCAGGAGTTACAATCAGCTTACAGGCTCATCTCAAACCACTGGGCTCTGGAAATTTTTTCTTAGGCTATGTGGGTTTCTTAGAGAAATATTATAGAGAAGAGGCACCAAGGGTACCCAGGATGATTTTCATTAGTGATTCATTCCCTCTTCTGATCCTGGCTGATTCTTACTCAGTTGATAGAATGGATATTACTAGGTAGTATTCAACGGCACTTTCTCGAACTCCCTCACTTCCTACCTCCTAGCCCAAGGAAACTTAGCTTGATTTAGGACCAGTTTGAACCTTCACCCAATGATGCTAAAGCTGCCTTCGTTGTTCTCCATGTGGAGTATGTGACTGGAGGCCATGGCTCCATGGAGGTGAATTTTCACTCACACTTCTCAGACCACAGTGACTGAGGCTACTTTCCATGAGGCATCCATAGGCTGTAGGACATAGGGTGCAAGGTGTGCTCTGATTCACATGTGCCTGTTGTGTTCGTCGTAGTTGCATGTCACAGCCCTCTTCCTGCACCCTCCTAAAGCCCTCGAAGCTACTACCCTTGACCACTTGAAAGCACTGTGGTGCTGAGCTCACCATCTTACCACCCATTGTTGTTGGTGGTAAAGTCCACGTTCTAGAAGGCTAGATTTCTTCCCATTCTTCTCTGCCTTCTCTTCAGTAAGCAACAAACACAGTTTCCTTCAGTTGGGCAGATATTGTTCCCTTGCCCTCCTTCCTCACTGTGCTTCGTATCACTATGCCACCCATTGTTATTCAGCCTTTTACTCCTTTATTCCTTTTCTTCTACCATCTTTAGCCTCATTCTCCATATGTTCCATCCAGTTCTTGTCCCGCTGTTCCATTCACCGTCCAAGGAAAAAACTAAGAAACAACCTAGACATTGTCACAGCAGTAAGAACGTCTGAGCTTTGCCAGACATTGACAGTTCCAATTTTGACTATGTAAAAATAAAATAATTAAAGAATATGATTTTATTTATTTATACCTGGCTCCACAAGAGACAAAGCAAAGTGTAATCACATCTGCCACAATCATATGTTTAACAATTTGAGATTAATAAATGAAAACGGGTGTGTGCATACAGAAAGGTTACACCTAAAAAGATTCATAAAAATGCAATGGTGCACCTTCACTGTGTAGAATATGGTTTACACCAACTTTGCAAACGCAGAGCCATCCACATTGTTTCCTGAGCAAATAATAGAGGATAAGCCAGCCGCTTATTCTATTGCTTTACCTCAGGGAAGGAGTAAAGATTATGAAAATATTAGTTGGCTGATATAATTCATCATCTTATTGCAAGACTACACACACACACACACACTCACACACACACACACACACACACACACACACGCATGCATACACGATGTGTAAAGCCGCCATGAACATGTGTTTAATATTTATGAAAGTATATCATTTAAGAATTCCAAATTTGTGCAACGTCATATATATAATAGACCGCTGTTCTTAAAATATCAGAAAAACTTATATTCCCCTGAAGGCAATCCCCAGAAGTCATTTAAAAAATCTTTCTTGTTATTTACATAAAATTCAATTTCTTGTTGAAGCACTCGCAGCTATGTCATGCATCTAACAAAATTGAGAGTAGGCAGGTTTTTGCAGAAACATAAAGATGAGATGATTTTTTCCCCAAGGTATAATTGTGTATTGGTATATTAAAATAGCTTTAGGTCAATATTTAAGCACATGGAAAAAGCATATATATAGAATGTATAATATAAATATTAAATAGAAGAATATTTTTATTGTGTTTTAGAACCTCCATCTTGCACATGAAACTCACCAGTTACTAGTTGATTCATATGTGAATTTTCCGTGACCACCCAAGTTAATGAGCCATGGAAGCATTCTGCAAAACCACAGGAACATCTCTTGTGTTTAATTAATTTCTTGAAGTTTATTGGGAGAGTATTGTTACTATAAAAAAAATAATTTTGACCTGCTCACAATGTTGCTTAAAACAATCTGGAATTTTCAGATGAACAAGAATAAAGTGTCTATTTTAGAATTGAAGTAAAAAAAAAAAAAAAAGACAGAAATGGTGCGTCCCCACCTCCTCTCTCCCCCACCCAAGCTGCGGCTCCCACCAGCTTGACTCAGAACAGCTTGCTTTCTGCCAGTGGTTTCCTTTACAGCCAAGTCCTTTGGTGATCAGCACACAGGAGGGGCTGCTGGTCACCTCCTGCCTCCTGCAGTCTCCAAGCAGCAGGCGATGCCTTGGTCTGGGAGTTGTGGCTGCTCTCACCTGTCTCGGCCAGGTGATCCTCCCTGGGAACATGCCTCCTTTCTTCCAGAGCGCTCTGAACCTTTCACAGCTCCTCACACTATGCCGCACCCATAGTATTCAGTGTTTTCTGTCAAAACTGGGATGAAAATTTAAAGGGAAGTTTAGAACCTGGTTTTTCATTTTGAGTTTTCCCAGGTAGCTTTCCTTAATCATCTCTAGGAGGTGATTCTGTTGCAGAAGAGCTGTGAAATGAACTTCCAGCCTACTGTCCATGGCAAAGAATCCAGTGTCTGCAAGCTTCATTGGGCCTGGACATTGTCCTCATTCAGCCCTTTCTCTTGGAGTGTCATCTCTATAAAAATTATAGGGCTAGGCTAGACCTGGTGTGAAGCTGTCTTTGCCAAGTATTCTGTTTCATCAGATGTTAAAATCACTGTATCCTGTTCTGTAATGCAGGGCACATCTTACCCCCTGTGGAATAATATATTTTAGTGATTTCTGAAAATGGGCCGCGAAAGCTGTCTGCCACATGGCCCATGTTTGCACATCTCTGTACAGTTACGATTGCGGAATTTGACAGTATAACTCTGAATCTGATTAATTAAGAATGTGTAAAAACAAAGTTCTTGCATTACAGCTCGTTCCTTATCTTTGTGTCTTTTACTGTGATGTTGTAGAACTTGGATCATATGGAAAACTAAAATATTATGACACAATGACTGAAGAAGGTAAGAATGATTTTAGAATTGTATGCATTGGCTTTTTTTCATTTACGGTGTCTGTTGCTTGCCCATTTTTTAAAAAATTTTTCTTTTTCTTCTTTGCATGACTTCAGTGACATTGTGTGATTTTTTATTTTTTCCGCATTTTTGTCTAGTTTTTGCCAACGTGTTTATTTGGAATTGGAGACGTGCAATACCATGGGTAATCATGTTATTCCATTCAAATGATCCAAACCATGTCAATTGTGTAACACACCCAGGGAAATGGTGTCAGCAATGTAAATACAAGAAAGAACACACCCACTGTGTCAGCATTATTTCTTCCACACACTCACAACATATAGAAACATATCCAACCAATACTCTTCTTATAACATGCCCTTACTTTCAGAGGTGGGTGATGTATGTTCTGGTGATATGCTGATTTATGCAAAGGAATGAGCAATCAAAAGTAACTCTTAAACTCCAAACCTGCTAGAGTCCTGTTTCTACTGCAGGGCTGTAGGCTCATGTCCTCAGCTCCCACAATCCCTATCGACTCATCTTAAGATTCATCTTACTCTGAGAGGCGGAGTCACCATTCCAGCCAATAAAATTGTATATATTGGGGTTCACACTCAGTGCTATTGGATATATCATTTTAACCACTTCCCCCTGAGTAAATGAAATCCGAAAGAGATTTATTTTAAAATATATTTACTAATGAATCTCAGGCACTATCCCAGAGCACAACCTTGCCTCAGTCAGAATCATTTTTCTGAAATAAGTTCATCATGGAACAGCAATTCGAAACTTTTGCATTCTTATAAAGGGAGTTGTCCTATTGCCTTATCACCCTCTCTCACCCAATTTGGGGTTTTTACATGATTTTTATACTGATATTGACAAGAAATCAAAAGGAACCATGAAAGGGGAATTAGTTAATTTTACCCTTCGACATGAGCAATACTCCCAGCTTCTTCAGCTTCTAGTATTTCTAAGTTGCCTTAGCTTGCCAAAGATCTCCTAGTTGCTTTGCATGCAAGAGGCAGAACATCTGACAGCCTTTGGTAAGAGGAAGCCCCCTCTTGGCCCCTCCCCACTCCGGCTTCTACACAGCACCCAGACCCTTCTCTGCTGCTATTCCTGTGCTGTTAATTAACCTCAGTGTTGTTTCCTAAAACAGCAGTCTTTAGGATTAGGATGTCAGACTGGCCCTGCTGTATGTAGCCCAAGGTCCTCCCAACAATTCAGGGAAATTCAACGAGACCCTCAAGGGCAGAAAGCTACCTCATACTACCGAGAGGCTAGAAAGAGCAACCCATACTTCAGAGGAGGCCTCTGCCCTAGCTGTTATTTTTATTCCATGTCTTCAGACTACTTTGATTTTTGCGAGTGATTGGTTTAAGAAGCCAAAGCTTGGGACTCAATGACTTTACAATTTAGTAGCTCCTCCCAGCATCTCCCCAGCCCCTAGCCTTGATTTCAAATTCAGCTCCAGTGGCAGGTGGGTTTGTTAGCTGGCCTATCGCCATCCTTCACTTTCTCTCCTCCATCCTGTCCTTTCCCTTCCACCCTTAGCTTCCCATTTACAGTGCAGCTTCTGCCTCCCTTTTGCCTCGGTTGCCCCATTTCTCCTGTACTGTCTTTCTTCCCTCTTTCCACGTCCACTTAGCAAATGTTGCCACCCAAACACTCTCTTTCTCTTCCTCCCTACACCAGGAAATTCAAGATCACATGAAGATGCAAAAATGCTACTTCCAATTTGATGATTACGCTTGATAATGGTTGGCCCTTAGCAAAACTGTGAAATTGTGTTTGGGGGCAACGGGGCCTCATTGGTCAGCTTAAACAATTTTTATCCTTCTCTTGACTTTCCTATGCATTTTTATGCATAACCTTTTGTGTCCTGTTCTTAGGTGAACATTTATCCCCATTACGGTGATAACTAATAGTAATTAAGGCAGTATTTTAAAGGGATGTTCTTTGAAATACTAATTTCATACGATGTCACTAGGAATTTTGTAACAACCAAGAAAAAAAGAGAACACAAGATTGATTTTCTAGTTAAATAAGTGGGAGAGCTTCTAAATTAAGTTAAATAGGTTTCTTTACTATGTAACTTGTTGGAGCCTTCAATATTCTACTGTATGCTATAATATATAGTAAATCATAAAAACAGATGGAGTGTGCAATATTTCTCAGACTTCTTCGGTCAAAGAACCCATCCTTCCATGGAGCCTCTGTGGGGCTGTGCTGTAAATGCTAATTGAGGTATTATCTTTCGCCTGAAACAGAAACCTCCCAAAGATTAGTCTTCTGAACACATAGCAGTCCCTCTCAGGTACCCATAAAAAGTGTATTTTGGAACACGATGTCTCCATCTAGCGACACCAAACCACACTCTTTGGCATTTGCCTCCATGAAAAGTCAGGCCTGGCTTAAATCTAATTCTGGGATTCCATCCAAAAGACTCAACCTAGTTCAGTAACCTCGGACCCAGCGACAGCCATGTATGACCTTCAAACTCACAAGGGCCTCCTCCTCCAATTGAAAATAATAATAATAACTGTGGTTTATGTCACTTCCATGTTGTACAATTTAAGTACAATTATAAGAAGTATAATAAGATGAAGATATTTTGGACAGTAGTAAACTAGCTAGCCTTTGGAAAATACCTCTTCCATTTAAGCATTTCTCTTCAAAATTTTAGAAATGTGACTAGCCCTTGAACAGAGCTTTGTTGTAATTACCCATGTGACTAGTCGTTATCTGTAACTATTGACAGGGAAGTCTTTGGATTTTGTATGACGTCAGCTACTTGCAATGAGCCCTATTTTTTTCTCCTAAAGTGGATAAAATGAAAAGATGAATTATATACGCCATCCTCATCCTTAGAGAAATTGAGCGATGATTTCCTAAACATAGAAAATTGTCCTGGACATATTTGATTTGTTATTTTGGCACCTACTATATTGCAAGTTATTCTGCTTTGGGGAAGGAAACATGAAGCTAAAAGGTGCACAGTTTGCTCCTATGGAACTTATAGATGGGGGAGAAACAAAACACAGCAATCATGGAACCACCAGGAAGAAAGTGATAGGAGTATTCAGAATAAGATAACAGACTACAGGAGAAGGAACGATTGCTTTCAATTGACAGAGTGGGGGGGGCGGGGCGGGGGTGGATTTGTGGAGAAAGTGATCTTTGAACTGGGCCCCAAAGGTCAGCAAACATGGGGTAAATTAGGGAAGGAGAAGTGGTAAGTTCCAACCCACCAGGCCAAGGGAGTGATGAAAGGTAGGGGCACATTGACCTTTATCAGGTGTCTCCCACCTGCCAGGTACAGTGCTGTAGGCTTTATATATTTTATGTCATTCAATCCTGTAGTGATCCCACAAGGTAGATTTTATTGAAGATGAGAAAACCAAGTCTCAAAGAAGTATTTTATTAAGATGAGGAAACTAAGGCTCAGAAAAGCACAGTAATTTGCTCTGGGACTCAGGGCTAGCAAGTTGTGATATAGGACCTGAACTCAGGACTGTGGCATGGCCAAGCCCTGCCCTCTGAGCTTCAACTGTGGTTTGATGTACAAGGTGGTATGAGGAACTGGACAGTTCATATTTGCTACGGTACAGGGAATGGGAAGAAAGGCATGATGGAGACCAAATCATGGGAAAAGTTGGGACCACAGACTAAGAATAAGGACATCATAGACTGAATAACAATGAGCTACTGAATAAAACATGAACCCCTACTTGAGCACTTTACCATAAAAAGTTTATTTTAATAAAATAATATACGCACCCTTGGACACTGAAAAAACCATGACATTTTTACAAAATTTGTTCTTGCTCTTAAGGCCCTGTCCCTCCCTCTCTCGTCTTCAGGTGCCCCAGAACCTAAACTAGAGCAGCTTCCTGGGCCACACCCACCTCCTCTCCCACCTCAAGCCACTCAGAATTTTATCCACTCATTCCTTCATTCCCTAAGCAAAGTTAGTGCTGTCAGTGTCCAACAACACTTGGTATGTACCAGGTGCTAGACTGGGGGCAGGAGGTTAAAGACAGGCCTCCTCCTAAAGAACTCACGATCTAGTAAAGTACACAGGTGAAGAAGTGAGTAGTGGGATGGGCAGACCCGAAGTGCTCGGGGAGCCCAGTGGAAGGCATTTTGTTCAGCTTTGGGAAGTGAGGACACATTTGTCAGAGAAGCAATGTCTCTGATAAATTCCTGCTTCACGAGATGACAACAACTATCTTACCGGCCACCTGATACTAATGTGTTCACTTAATAGTCACTGAGCACATGCTCTGTATGAGACATTTTAGTAGACTTGATAGATAAGTGGGCTTTGCTCCTACCAAGGACTATTTTTCTTCTGCCACAAGATGTATCCAGAGATTCAAACAAATTACTCTAGAAGTAGTCTTTTGGTGACCTCAAATCACCCTACATAAGGAGCCATCTTTTCATATGCTGATGGGATGATACTGCCTATTCTTGGAAGAGCAATCTCAAATTTTGCTTAAAGTTAGTAACCCATAGTTTATTTCTCATCTGTAGATACCAAATTCCATACCATTTCACTCTGGAAAATTCTTAACAAATCAAAGCTGGATTTCTTACCTAAATTACTTTAAATGAAAATGTGAAAAGCTAGTTCAAAAGAAAACAAACTTATGCAATAGAACAGAAATAACTACTTATAGAAACATATAGGTAGGTAGACAAAAAGCCTGACTAATATCTTGCAAAGTGATGTATTGGAAATGCTGTCTAGAATGCATTGTCCTAAACTCATTGCCACTTAGAAACCATTTCAGAAAAATAATTTCATTATTTAAAAAGTCAAATTTTGTTCATTTGTATAAGAAAACAATATAGAAAAAGTTGTAATATCAAGGGCAAAAATTATAATGATTTTTACCCTTAATGAAATTAAGGTGACTGCTTCATGGCAACCAACAGCCCCTTTGCCAAGCTGATAATGTCTTACATGAATGAATCATAGGATCCTAAATTAAGCATGCGACTGAGATTTTGAAAATCCCCATTATCTCAAAGAAACAAAAGCACCTTCAGGTCACATCGTCAAGCCAGTTATTTGATGTTCTTAATTGCAGTGAAATAGTCCAGTACTTTTTCAAAGAGAAATTGAATTTTGGAATACCATTTAACAGTGTTTCCTGTTGCTCAAGATGTATTCTCTGAAAATGTAGTCCTAAACAGATCCTTGATTTTATCTGTGGTCTTCGCAATTTATTTTAATCCTTACTCAAATGGATAAGACAGTGTTATAAACAGCGATATATCAGGCAGAATAGGTTCAGCTGTCCGAAGCAGGAAATCCAGATTAACAGTAGATTAAGTTAGATGGAAGTTTATTTTTCTCATGTAAAAGAGCTCCAGAGAAAAGCTATATATGGCCAGTATGGAAGCTCCACAATAACCCCAAAACCAGGCTCCTTTCACCATTCTGCTCCACCATCACAGTATATGACTTAAACCTCAAGGGCACCTCATGGCCCAATATGGCTGCTGCTACAGCAACCTTCTTTTCAGATCCTCCCAGTGAAACCACCCCAAACTCAACCACCTGGCTATATTTAATTTTAAGGAAGCTTGGAAATGTAGTTTGTTAAACTGGATGATTTTCTTTTCCTAAATAATTTAGGCATTATGTCATTAGGAAATGAAAAAGGAATAGCTATTAGGCAACATGCAATGTCTCCGTAAAAAAAGAAATATCACTTTTGTATAAATATGCTAATAGGAAAACTGAGAACAGAGCAAGCTATGTGAGGGATATTGAGAGCTCATGTGAAGTTTGAGATACCTATGAGATATCCAAATGGAGATATGGAAAAAGCAATGGATAGAGTCTAGAGTTTGAGTGAGAGGTCAGGGCTACAGATATAAATTTTGGAGTCCTACAATATAGGTGTTATTTAGAGCTATAGGCTGGATAAGAATACCTAGCTAATGAATAGAGAAGAGGAGGCCAAGGATTGACCCTGGGGCCCCCAAAGTTTAGAGTCAGGGGAAAAGGGAAATCCCAGGAAAGAAGACTGAGGTAGGCAGAGAACCAGAAGAGAATGGCATCCCAGAAGCCAAGACAAGAATTATTCCAAAGGAGGGCAGTAAAAAGGTGATAGCATCAATGAATTGATCAATAAGATCAAAGAATTATTGTAGTAAACAGATAAAGAGTGGTGGTCAGAAAGGGAGATGCTTCGAATCAGGAGTTTAGGAATGATGTAGTTATTGCTAATGAAGAGGAGATCTAGGATCTGACTGCAGGAGTAGTAGGATAAAGTAAGCTGGAGGAAAGGGTAGCTGGAACTGAGTAGGTTATGATAAGGAGGAGCCAAATGTTTCAGGGCTCACCCATGTGGAGTTACCAAGGATGATGACAGGAGAAATGGTGGAAAGGAAAATGGAGAACTGGGTTCCGATATCTTCAGGAATGCAGGAAGGGTGGCAAGGAAGTCAGAGTAGTTAGAGATGGAAGATGTTATTGGCTTGTGCTTCCAAGGAGGGAGGAAATTGGCCTAGATGTAGTGAGGGGGCGGGGATAGGATGTGGGGCATTTGGAAAGATAGGCAGCTGTCACAGGACCATGAGAGAAAAGGGGCCTTAGGGAAACAGCCAAGTTTCAGTTGGAACAAAAGGCAAAGGGAATATCTAGAGAAAAGGTTAAGGGCATAGAGATAGATTTACTGATGGCAGTGGTGGAGGATTAAGTCAAGTCAGGGATTTTCAAGGCCACATGGAAACATGGTTCTGGATCATAATGGATGACCCAGAGGCTCTGCTGAAGTGGACAAGGATGTAGCATGGAATGGGAACAACCTAACAATGTTTTAGTAGCTCTTACCTGAGATTAGCTACATAGACAATTTGTAGTGGTAAAATAGAGTTTGCCTTTCCAAGAAAGAGGAGCTCTTGGACGCCCCCATAAGTCCAGCCTGGGGTAAAGAAGAATGGGGAAGGAAATCAGCTTTCTTCCATTTGGGGAGAGAGAGTTCAGGCCAGCATAGGGGGACCTTACTTGCAAACATGGCCAAAGATGCAATGTCCTGCCTCAGAAGGAAGTGAGTGCCTCTTATCAGGAGAACCCACGAAAGCCTCCATCAGAAGAGTGTTCAGATGATGGATATCTTGATGCCCCTTCTAGTCCCATGTCCAAGATGCTGTCCTAGTGCCATTTTTTAAATGTGATGGCAGACATTGGTTTGCAGTCTACTTTTAAAACTTCTAAACTACCTTCTAAAAACATGAGCATATTGCATATTGGTTAAGCTACCACCAAGATCGTGGTGGGTAGGTTCCTGAGCTACAGTTTCTGAAATAAAAGATTTGTGTATTATTTGATCCAGTTTATAAACAAACTCTTTGTTAATATGGTTATATATAGTAAATAATCCATTAGATAGTTTTCTAATAGTTTCTATTAGGTAGATAGACCTTTAAAAGAAAAAAAACTATGTTCCTTTTTAGTTACAAATCCAAACTTTTAGCACAGTAGAAATGTTAAATCACGAATTGATTTTAACTATTCATTTTTATTGTAAAAACATTACATACATACAGAGGTAAAAAGCAAATACTACATAAGGAGAGACAGTAAAAGTGAGTCTCTCTTTTAGCCCAAATTCTATTCATTCCTTAGAGTTAACCACTTTTATCAGTTATTTTTGGCATACTCTCTTTTTTTCTGTACAGTATTCTATACCTGGTTTTTGTTTATTGGTGCTATTCCACGTCAGCACTGTTTGACTTTCCTCATTCCTTTTAGCAGCTGTGTAGTATTCCACTGCATGGTTCTTCCATGGTGGGCTCAATAAGTTCCCTGTGGAGGACCATTTAGGATATTTCCATTTTTGTTTGTCTAATTGATACAACAATACTACATAAGCATCTTCTTTACCCAAATAGATATACATATATATAACAAATTCCTAGAAATAGAAATATCAGATTAAAAGATACATATATTTCAAATTTTAAAAGATAGTATGAAATTGCCCTTCAAAGGAATTGCACTTACACGCCCACTAACAATAAATGAAAGAGCCTCAAACAAATTTAATTAGGTCCTTGGAACAGAGATTCAAACTGACTTCATTACAAAGCAAATAAACCTTTGTGGTGTAACTATCTTCTAATTTACTTGTTTCAGAAACCTGAATTTTTACCAAAGTTGAGTTAAAGCCAGAGTGCAGTTAGGATCGAAGTCTTTGTCCTCTCTAAATTAAACAACAAGGCTGTTCCTCCTACACAGAATATCCAATTTCCACCACAGCACGTGTCCTTCTTACTTCAAGACCATTGATGTCCCTGCAAAGTCTGAGAAGTGCACCTCAAATGAACTTTCTACTTTCCGGTTACCAAAGCGAAGCCCTGTTGTGCACAGACACCATTTCCAAGACCATGTTATGTTTCATTCATTCCAGGTCTTATACTTTAACTCATTCAGTCCATCTTTCCATAACCAGAGGATTTTCTGGGCTCTTGGGTACAGATGCTCTTTGTAAGGCTGGACCTTATCAAAAAAATAATAAATTAAATATATAAATATATATATCATATATATATATTTATATGATATATATATTTAACTCACCAGTTATTAACTACATTACATTTTTAGAGATGTATTCTTAAAAGTATCTCCCTCGGGCTGGATCTTAGGAAGACAGCAGCCTAGTGAATGTACATAACTAGACTAACCAGCTAATAACCAGGATGAGATGTCAGAAAGACCAAACCAGCTGTGTGGGTAAATCCACAGTCTTCCTGAAAACCAGGACCAAGGAAGTCTTCTAATTAGAATACATCCAGCTTTTCAAACTTCATTGCATCTTATTTTCATGATCTAAACTGTCAGCAGTAAAAGCAGAAAGATTGGACCTGGCAAGTGAAGGCAGATTTTGCCACATTGCATATGTAGAAAGTGTTAAGTGGCAACAGAAGGCAAAATGTGGATGCTTCTTTTTGTCTATCTCTGACATCCCTACAGCTGAAAATGTTAAGTTGCCTTCATCAGTCATACTTGAATACTGTTATTATAAATTAATAATATACTTTCCCACCCCCATAAAGCATTCTCTCTTTAAAAAAGAAAAAAAAAGTGGGAATCTGTTTTACCAGGAGACTGGCATGTTCAATTAAGCATGGTAAGTTTCTATTTTGATTAAATCTGAAATGAATTGAATCATCTCATTTCAGTCATGGGCCACTGAGCCTTCAGTCACATTTAGTTAAGAACTCTCAGCATGTGTTGGCACTTCTGTTGCAAACCCACGTTTCAAATGAGATATACAGGCGTCAGTTTACAGTGTAAAGCTGAAAATTCAAAAAAAAAAAAAGAAAGAAAATGGAAATTTAAATTAACTGACAATTCACAGATACATGAAGTCCGGGTGACAGGAGATAATATATGAAATACACATGAAATAATGGCTGCAACTGAACAAAAGTTAGCCGAATCTAAAATCTTTCACTTTGTATCACGATAAATAATTGAGTAGTAAACAGACTCATCATAAGAAAACTATTTTGTTAAGTTCTGCTTTTATGTATAAGAATAACCCTTCAACACATATTTATTGAGCACCTACTATTTGTTAGATCCCATGAACAAATCAAAACTCTGCCAAAATGAATAGATTAATGCCACAACTCATTTGCAGAGAGATATGCCCAAGACATAGGCTTCGACAAACTGACTCTGAAGAGCTTTTTTCCACCCACTTGGTGGTAATGGGGTTAGATGTTGGTGAGTCTTAGGATCGGAGTCCTACCTTAGTAAAGTGATTCTTTATTCCATTCTTTCTTAGATCTCCACAGGGTGTAAGGGATGAGAACAAGAGGAAGACATTTATTCAAACTTTTTATCTGGCAGCCCTACCTGGCTCAGAACTCCAAAGCTGAGATCAGACAAGTCCCTTTGAGAATTTCTGTGTGTGAGCCATTTGTATCTGTGTATATGAGATAGGATTGTTCAGAAAATTAAGTTCTTAAAATAATAAAGCAGGTGACCTAAAATGATAAAGAACATTACCTCTCAAGCAGTGTCGGCCTTAGCTAAGAGGAGTAAATTGACCCTTTTGCTACCATTTGATACTTGCTGAAAGTTTTTCGTTTGTAAAATTCCAATTTTGCCTGACCTTGATGAAATTGTCTCTTTTTTGAGAAAAATAGAGTCTCAAAATAGACAAATACTATTTAACTTTGGAAACTTAATCATAGCATTAACCATGAGGAGTGGTGAGTTTCCTGCAGTGTGCTTCTGGCCTTCCTTCTTTCCCCACAAAAAGAAAGTAAACTCTGAATAGATTTTCATGCTGCAAGCACTCCAAGTACCACACACACACACACACACACACACACACACACACACACACACTTCTTTGTGGTAGTGTTGTTATGTTCCTAAACACTTATTGAGGACCAGCCTAAGAAGTAAGCACTGGGTTGGGATGGGGGGAGAGGAGTGAATGAAAAACAGTAACTCTGTCCATGAGGGACCCACAGGCTAGTTGGGGAGCAGGTCAGTAAAACATCTCTGAGGCTCTGTGATAACTGATATGAGAGGATAGGGATCGGGGCGCTGTGATAGAGAAAAGTGCCAAGGTGCCTTGCCAGCCCAGGAAAGGGGCTGAGGGAAAGCTTCTTGAAAGATAAGATACCTAAAACTGAGTCTTAAAGAGGAGTAAGAAGAGTAGAACAGTCAAAGTCCTGTGAAGGGTAAGTTGGAGGGATGCCAGCCATGCAGTTAAACCTGGGAGATCACCTAAGAGGCTGTAACCAACATCCAGGCTGGGAAGGCTGGATCTAAGGTGTTTGAAGGTAGAGTCCAAAAGGCAATGGCGACTAACTGGATTATGGGGAGAGGGGAATCTCTAAGATGGTTGGAAAATACTGGGCACATGGAAATCACCAAAAGAAAATCCAAGCAGAAGAGCAGATTCCTAGGAAGGAAGGTGACATGTGGGATTTGAGGCATGTCGAGTTTAACTGCCAGAGGAGCTTCCAAGTGTAGATTTTCAGAAGGCCATTGGAGAAGAGGATTTGGACCAGGAATCTGAATTTGGGAATAATTGACATGCAGGTAGCAGCCCACTAAGTCCTTTGGGAGAATGTGAGGAGTGAGGAAGAGGGAGCGAGGAGGGAGCCCTGAGGAATAGTGACATTTAAGGCACCTTCTCTGGACTCCTTAAAAATCAAAGAGGATTTCAAGGAGAGAGGTGAGGGATATTAGATACCACTGAGAGATCCAGTCACATGGAGGCGAAAGAGGCCAAGGGTAGGTTCAGTGGAATAATGTTGACAAATGCCAGATGCAGACTCAAATAGTGAACAAAGGAGCCATGGGACGTAGAGCCACTAGCATAAAACTGATCTTACCAGAGGCTTGGCTGTGAAGGGAAGGCGAGAGGGACCAGTACCAGTAAGAAACCTTTAGTCAAGAGAAAGTTTCCCAAATTGAGAGAGACTTGACCATGATTATATGCTGAGGTGAAAAGGAAGGATTGAAAATTGAAGATGACAGATTAGGCAAAGTCACTGGAGAGGAAAGAAATTGGGAGGAAAGACAAAAATATTGATCTTTCAGATATAAACTTTTGAAAAACATTGGAAATCTTATGAAATATTTATTAAAACACTCTAATATTTCCAGCGATAAGCCAACCCTGGCAGGGGAGATGATAGAACCAATTCACATGCTGACAGATCCAGTCTTTACCAGTGACCCTAAGGTTATTCTTATGGAAAAAATGTTTAAGTCTTAATAAGGAAATCTGGCTGCCTCATTTCATTATGTGATGTGCTCGGCCACCACTTGAGATACAATTATGTATACATTCTCATTAATTACAGAAACTAGTCCCTTGATTACGTCTATAAATATGACTACAATTAAATTATGTTAATCATTTTTATTATGTGGCTCATTCACAAAACATTTACAAAGGCAATTTACAAAATACTTCATTACAATACTAGTTTAATTTCCTTTAATGTCATTGTAGTCTTACAATTAATGGTTTTATGTGTTGCTTCCCAAATATGAGAAAAAAAAATTTAGAGGTTGTACTTCAAAAATACATTTAAGCATAAATAAACTCTATGTTCTTGGACTTTTTTGTTTAAGGTGAAATTATTATTTGTAATCTTTTGCTTTTGGGAATAAAAATCAGGCCAGATGCTATTAGGTGACTAAGATGCCCTATGAGGACAGATGGTGGAATGGAAGAGGAGTTTATTCCTTCAAGCTGCTAGGTAGTGTCTCAATTCTGGAACTTTCACTATTCTCCAAGTTTCCGTACCATCTGAGAAGTCTCCATCATCAGAGAATGAATCTTAAGTCCTTGTTTCTTGTCTGGCTCTGGCTCTAGGCTATGACCTCTACAAGGGCACCCGCCTGGATCTATCTTATTCACCAAACACTGTCTGGTACACAGCACAGGTTTGGTTAATATTTGTGCAGTGGAAGGTTGTTTGTGCCTTGTACTGACTTGAAAGGAAAGCTCAGACTTCCCAGGGGAGTTGATTTAGGGAGAGCATCACTGCAGTCCAGTGAGTGCATATGAGGTGCCTGGCATTATTCCAAGATACGTCTTGAGTGAATCAAAGATGGCAGAGAGAAGGTCCCTTTCCAAAGAAGCCTGCCCTCTGGTGGGGAGATCAGACATGTGAGCTGTAGTCTGCAACATGGGTACAATCAAAGTGCCATGAGAATGATGGATTTCCACTTACAAAGGAGAGGCGTGGATAGCATTAGAGAAAGCTATAGGTGGAGCCTTTAGCTAGGCCTTGACAGTTGAGGAGCATCTTAATAAAGGAGGAGCCAAGGCCAGCTTTCCCTGCTCCACTCTCTGCTGTGCTCACAGTATCTCCTCTTCTACCACAAAGGCTCCTTTCGGTGCTCACCCTGTCAGCCTTGGCAACCAGCAAGAGGGAGGACGAATGACATGCCCCTCTGTCTCCCACCTTTGAAGTGTGAACACCTAGTCCACCCACTTCCTCTTATTTACCTCCAGAAAGTTCCTAGGGCCATGTGGATTTTCAGTCCCTCTGGGCCCATGGGCTGGGATAGACCCAAAAATATTTACTTTGGGTCATTAGCCAACGAGAAACACGTTAAAGAGTTATAACCTCATATTTACACAGAAATCACAAACAGAATTTATTGAACCCTCTTGGGTTTGGGGGATACAGTAGTGAACAAAATTGATGGTAATCCCTTACCCTCATGGAACTTGGCTCCTGATGGAAAGCAACAGATAATCAAGAGTAAACATAATGTAGTATATGAGACAGTGGAAAATGCTTTAGAGAAAATAAACTGGTGATAGAATATGCTGAAAGTGAAGCTGCAAATTTTCATAGGCTGCTCAGAGAAGCCTCGATGAAGTGATATTTGAACAAATACTTGAAGGAGTTGAGTAAGCCCAGTGGATCTCTGAAGGAAGAACATTCCAGGTACAGGGACCGGCAAATGCCATGGCCCTGAGGTGGGACGGTGCACAGTGTTTTCCAGAAACAGCAAAGAGAGAGTGAGGCAAGGGGGTGAGGCAAGGTGATCTAGCTGAGCCTCATTGGATAAAATCTTACAATTCACTGTGAAGACTTTGACTTTGACTTTGACCTAGGGACCCACTGCAGGATTTTGCACAAATGAGTGACATGATCTGATAGACTGATTATTAAGAATGAGACCATCCTGAAGTAAAGGTGGAAGGAGAAACTAGTTAGGAGCCAGCAGAATTTTTCCTGCCAGACCTGATGCTGGTTGAGGTATATGTGGGATGGCGGAGGTGGGGGAGACAGAGGTGTCAGATTCTGAAATATTTCGAAAGTGTAGACAACAGATTGACTAATGGATAGGATGTGGGGTGTGAGAGAGGAGCCCAGGATGACTCCAAGAACAGCATTTGCTTATTGTCACCTCAGTTCCATTATTGCATGTCTTCTCAGAATGACAAGTCTCTGCTTCCAGAAGAAAAGGCAAGGAAAAAAAGAGAGGGAAAGTTCAGGTGCACTTTTGCTTTTTAAGCTACCTGCCAAGCCATGAACTATAAAGAGAAAGACAGGAAAGGCAGAATTGAAAACACAAAAATAGATTCGAGAACACTATTTTCAAGTTTTCCCTTCTGTTTCATTCTTTTTCTTTCTCCTAAATCAAGGTTATTCACCGAGGTGTGTGTGGGCGCCGCCTTTGCATCTATATATCTCCTTGTCCCATCTCTTCTGTGTTGCCCGTGCTCAGGTGGTTCCGTGGCAGCCAGGGGCTAATCTGACCACCAATCCAAAAGCTCCCTTTGTAACACTGCTTATTACAGGCTTGTGGGAAAGATGTGAAGGAATTTCCAGGGGCCATTTTCATTAATAACAGCAGAACAGAAACAAAATTCATTTCCTTTGAGTGAACAGACCCTTCAAAGATTATTTTTGCTACACAGCGTGGGACTTCTGTTTTATGCCAGAATGATTGAGTCAAGGATTTTGGCTCCTGGTTGTTTTTAAAAATTCGTTCTTATTCACATTAGGCCCTTACGCTTTGATCTGTTCCTTCCACGCTTTCCTACCACCCTTCCGATACACACTCCCCTCGGGACACTCAGCTGGTATTCTTTTGCAAATTTCAAACCAAACTAAACTATATTAAAATTGTGCACTAGATTTTGACGTAAGTGCCTCACGATTTGAGCGGAGTTTGCTATTTTGAGATTTTAAGTATACAAATATCTGCCGCTAGATAAAAATACAACACTCTAAGGATTTACACTGTAACAGGGTATATTTTTTAAGGTTGCCTTAAAAGATGTTAAATAATCACTCCTTTGCTCACTTTGAAAAGTACTCGAAAATGTCTCAATTCTTTATCCTCAGGAACAAAGCTACAGTTGTTTCTTAGATCTCTACCTCAGGGTCAACCTTTATGCCAACGCAGAATCTAAGCCTAAAATAGTTTATTGAAGCAATCTCTTTACCACCTAGGTCTTCTGCACCTGAGGCTGCTAAGCATCAATTCTATTTTGAATATCAATTTTTTTTTTATTTTTGGTGATTTATGGGAAGAATATCCTGTCATTCACTTCCATAATAATAACCCTTTCTGAGAAACAATTCCTGAGCATTTACTGTATGTCAGAGGCCATCTGAACAGCTGATGTGTATTAACTTATTGAGGCCTCCAACAACTATATGAGATGAGCATTGTTATGATCCCCATTTTAAAATTCAGAGCCTGCAACATAGAGGCGTTTAAAAACTCAGGAAAAAATCGGGAAGTTCTTTTGAGCCTCTCCAAATCTGTTGTGCAGCAACAGTAGTTGCTTGCCTGTGCGCTGCCCTCACAGGGAATGGGAGAAAGCTGATCACCATCTTTCCTTTTTAAGATTGCCAAGGTCTCAGTGTTTAAAACACAGAAGGCCAACTCCATCACCTTGACCTTCTCCATTTTGGGAAGATAGAAAGTGATCTTTTTCCTAATCAGTTTTAAAAACTGACATTGAAGAACTCCCTTAAGCATGAACCCCAATCCAACAAATTCTCCAGGATGCTTAAGCTGTCAGGTCAGGATGTAGCTAATTCCCCAAACCCTCAAGTGTGTATTGAGAGAAGGAAAGGTGTCAATGATTCTGCTAAAGCAGCTCAGGTTCATGTCACCCTTGCCCCTGAGCTTTTTGTTAGTTTACTTTTCTTTTTTCCTCTTATTTACAGACTTCTTCCAATGATAAGCCCCTTACACATTTTCTCACTTGAGCCTTGCATTCGATTCATGAGCCAATGGCACTGGAATCCCTATTTAACAGGAAAGCTAAAACTCAGAAATATTCACAAACATAACAAAACTCACCCTGCAGAGCAAGTGAAAGAGGCAGAGCTTAAACTCTGATCTACCTGCCTGTAACTCATATCCATTTAACCACTCTACTATGCTGTCTCCAACATATACCCCCTGCTTGGTGTTCTCCCCAGCTTGTGGCTTTAGGCTGAACAGGTCCTGAAGGTGCCATGACTTTCTACTCTAAGGGTCACTTTGAGAATCACAGGTTCTGTGATGGCTTCTGCCTCATATACCTCGTGTTCACTCTTATCCTGTTAACCTCCTCCTCTTCAGAGCTTTTCTCAAAAGGTGCCCTGTGGTGACCCCAGAGGTATCCAGTTGGACTGTAATGGACATGTCTTGCTTTTTCAGGCTCTGCTCCACCTAAGGAATGCACCTATATACTAAATTCTGAAAGTGGCCATTCACCTACTGCTTTTCTAGAAACTAATCTTTAAGAGAAAATCTTTTTAGCCTATTGAGCAGCCATTGTCAGCACTCAGAATGCAGAATGCCAATCGGGTCGTGTTAACTGAGACAGAGGTTGAATTAAAGAAATTGAAGAAGTGGGTGGAGAAGACAGTTCTCCAACCAGCCTCTGCAGCATTGGCTTGTGGCAGGCCCCTAGGGCTAAACCCCAAAAGAGAACCAAAAAGATTTATTCCTCCCACCTTTCAATCGCATAGAACATCCAAGGTGCAGCTGCACTAGGAAAAGTGGTGACACACGGTCTAGAAAACCCTTGCTGATGTGTTAAAATGTTTGTGAACCTATGAAATCCCAATTTTAGAATCATTTCCTACCCTATTCTTCCAGGCCTCTTTTAGAGAATTTGGGGAAACCAGCCCAGGAGTGAATGTTAGGTATTTCCTGGCAGAGGGAGTGGTTGAACTCTCCCATACTTTGGGTCCCTTCTGTAATCATTTTTCTCAGGTATACATCAAAGCTCTGAAAAGGTTCTTGTAACCACAAGCAATATGCAATTAGCTGGTTTTAATCAAATATTTTCTCTGCCATGATTCACGACTTGCGGGCATTACTCGGATGGGGTTATTTCAGGTTTTATTTCCACAGGCTATTCATTTCCTCTTCTGAATGCTTTCTTGCTTTATTATTATTTTATATATGATTTGAAAATAGCAATTATTGATCACTTTTATTTCATAGAGGTGCTGGATGTTCCAAGTTCAAAGAATGACCCTGAGACCATAGGACGGTTTTGTTAGCAGAAGCGTCATTTCCAATAAAGTTTCAGAACCTCCTTTTTCCTCTTCTGGGCTTTTCAGCAGATGATTTGAAGACTTGTTGGAGTTGTTTTCAACAAGAAGTACTCCTCTTTGACTTAAGACTACAGAGTCCTGAGAACCATGTTTCATTATCTTGTCCCCAAACGAGACTAGGTTTGGCAGCCAGGAAAGTGTCTCTCATCTGTGCTGCCCAGGCAACCTCCAAACAGTAATAGCCCCCTCCTTCCTTGAATTTCTTTCTTTTCTTGCCTTTTTTTTTCCTTTTTTGATCCCTCATACCTCCTCTTTTTCCTAGCCCACAGACTTTCTTTCCTTTTTCTTTTTCTTCCCATAGTTTTCCTTCTAGATTAAATACAAACAGATAAATTTAGAATACTTTTCAGCACAATGAACATGATGTTGACCTTCAACATCCCTCAAGGACGGATATCATGCCTATTACCTCATCCTTCTTTCTCATTCCTCATGAAGCCCAAGCCACATGCTGACCTACTTTCTCCACGTAATGTTGTCCTACTGCCTTTGAAAATGTGCCCTCTGGTATTTACATCCTAGAGGTTTCCTTTGTGGCAGCAAGGCATCTAGGATTATGACTAGGGAGCTTGTGAGCAGAAACGGCTCTGTCCTATGTCACCTTCACCATTGGAAGCAACCGATCCCACTCTTATTTACAGTTTCTGTCCCTCCTAACCATTCACACAAGCCATCACTGTGACCATACCTCATGCTTTCCACCCCTGAGAAAGGGAGGGGAGTGGCTACCAAACTGCCATGCCCCATCCTAGAAGAGACTCTTCAAGAGAAACATTTTGGGTTTAGTTTCGTTTTGGTCTAACTAGAAAAGTAAAATGAGATCTCCTGTTAATATCCTGCTGGAGAACCAACCAACGACTAATATGTAGTGGGAAAATTGATAAAGTTGTGGTATTTTGGGGGAAAATATCATATCTGAACCTAGGCAATAAACAGTCAGTTTAAAATGAGCCTCCTTTGTACCTTGAATGTTCCCAGGGTTGGGGAGAATCGAGGATTAAAGAAGAAAGAAAAATGTGCTATTGTTCACTAATCTCGACACTTTTGCATGCTTTTTTTTTTCTGTGCTTGTTGCATGCACTTACCATTAATTATATCAATAATAGAAAAGAAATAAAGCATCATACTTGTGGTACAGCTGTTTAAAATGTTTATTCTGTGAATAGCGTTTTCCCAGCATCTTTCCCTAAGCATTTCATCAGCAACAGACATTACTTACTGTACTCAGTTGATCACTCTTTGCCTTAAATTCCCAAAAGGAATCAGTTACCTCCTTGATGCCTTAATTGCAACTGACTCAGCTACTTTGGAAAGTTTTGATATATGCTCCTGACTTGTTTAGAAACTGCAATGTTAATTATGATAAATGTTTGAAAACTGAAGTCAAATCGAAGGATCCCTGGCCTTGGCTTTCCATTGTCAAAAGCCAGTTGTGGGATGAGTAGTTAATTTCAGAGATATGGCTATGCTTTCAATGCAGTTATGTCTCTTAGGACTTGTTTTGGATCTCAGAAATAGGGGGAGTTTCAATGATGATCGGTGCTTTCATTTATTCTGTAAGCAATTAGGAAGGAAGGAAGAGGTCCAAGTCAAACCTTTCATCTGTGGTCTGGCAACTTAAGATTCTCAAATAGAGAATTGATCCAAAGAATCCACAAAGGTAAGAAGGTGCTCTTCATGCAGGCCATAAGGCATTTGGTTTAGACGGAAAAGAGTGGTTGCTGTTATAATGCAGGATAACTACGGAAGCCAAGTACCTGCTCTGCTAATGCTTCCCCATTTGCCATACGCCTCGCTTTTTTATCTTCCTCTTCATCCTGTTTCCTTTCCACCACTTTCTCTTCCTTCAGGGAGGTTCAGAGAAAAGGCTTCAATTCTCCACAAGATTGCCAAGAAGAAATGCCAGGTGGATGAGAATGAGAGGCAGAATGGGGCTGCCAATCATGTAGGTGAGTACAGGGAGACCTCCATCCCATGCCTTTCCTAGAGTGTGTGGAGGGTCGTAAAGAGCAAGACCCAGCATGGGCACCCTTGACTCAGTGCAGACACAGAACCCTGCAGCTCAGCCCTTTACTGAGTGTCAGAAGGACTCCACTTCCCCTGGGTATAGGGCATGGATAGACACAGTGTGTCACCTACTCTAAGGGAACTCCAAGACGAGTAAATGAACCTATTAGGACCTTGAAATACAACCAGCTTCTAACCAGGTTTCTCCCTTGAAGAGTAGAAAATCACTTTATTTTAGGGATTCCATATGAAGAAGACACACACACATATAGATATCTGTCATTTAATATTTAACAAAAGGAAGGACAGTACCCCTTCTGAAATTCTTGTCTGGTAACCAAATTTTATACCTATGACATTGCACAGGTATGAACCTGACTTACCAGATGGTTCACTTGGTCAGTCCTAAACCGAATGGCAGAATCCCTGCAAGATGATACTGCCTCCCCTTTCTTACGAATTCAGCAATACTGGCCCAGGTCTCTTCTGGCTGGCTTTTTCTGAGCTGTGTGACCAGATAGGGACATTCAGGCATCTTATTTTAACATGGAACATGATGTTCCTTCTCTCCTGTCTATAACCGTAATATAGCTCTCTAATTCTAAATTCAAACTAAATTTAACCTAATCTGAATCTATGCTATAAATGATGCTATTGCCCAAGAAACTAAAATTATCCGCAGGCAAAATTCAACAGTGGTGTACTCAAAATACATGATACTCCTTAGAAAAGTTTCTGCCTCTCCTATTATTCTGACTTCTAGCTCAGGGAAAATCATTGACTGAGAAAACAGCCAAGATTCTATTGGGTATGAAAAAAAAAAAAAAACTGGAAGGACATAAGCTAAAGTGTTAACAATAGTTACTTCTTGGAGTTGGGTTTATGAATTATATATTTTTTTCACTACTTCTTTATGCTTCTGTGAGCTTGGACTAATTTTTTTTTAAATGAGCATATTTTGCTTTGTATTACAAAAATGCAAAGCCATACCACAAAGTCTAATTG
Source organism: Rousettus aegyptiacus (assembly GCF_014176215.1). Taxonomy (NCBI): domain Eukaryota; kingdom Metazoa; phylum Chordata; class Mammalia; order Chiroptera; family Pteropodidae; genus Rousettus; species Rousettus aegyptiacus. Next base: position 60,602,416 of record NW_023416306.1, on the reverse strand, counting down.
CATAAGCTAAGTTATACTTGTGATTTTTAAGCTCAATTACACAACCTATATTTTTGTACTACTTCTTGATTTCTCTCTTGCACAAGGAAGAAGCTTGGAGCACAGGACTTAGAGGCCTGGGTTCAGTCCCAGTCTTCCTCCTAACGATTGGCTGACCTTAGACTTGGATGTAACCTTCCATGAGGAGATAAGATTCATAACTCCAAGGATCCTTCCAGGGCTCACAGGGTCTCTGAACAACTTTCTAACTAAAAAATAGTGTGTATCCAAAACCCTTGCTTTTTAAAGGAAGTTCAGATATATTTTCACATTGTGTTTGGTGATGAGACCTCAGGCCGGCATGTAAAAGCACTTCATAAGTTAAGTCGTGCATATTAGGTTAGACATCATGCCTGAAAAGTTGTTTCTTCTCATCTGTTCACATCTTCTCTTGGACATCTTAATTCCACTTTGGTACCCAGTATCCTGTGTTGTTAGAGTCAAGTTTGGCTGTTGCAGGCTAATCCTAAAGTTGTATTACTTCAGCCAATAGCTCCTCCAAATAGAGTTTTTATATTACCCCAGGTACTTAGCATTTTTTAAGTTTAAATAACTGAACCAAGCATGCTAGGATAAATTGGCATTGCCACACACAAGAGAACATCACATACATATCATTGTCACTACTGAAAACATGAAAAGATAAAATAAATTTGAGTTTCTATGGCTTTCCAAATATAAATATGTTTATGTCTCTATATTCCACAACAAAATACATAAATATACTTAAATACTTTCCTATGATTTTTGAAATTTGGTCATTTTAAGCACAACAATTTTTATGTAACTCTCAAATTATTTTCCAGTGAATTTTACCAGTGACAGAAATTTTAGTTCTTCTGAAGTTGCTAGAGGGAAAAAGCATATTTTGAGACTCTGCGAGTGGCCTGTTACTGCTCCTATCTCATACTGATGAGCATGCTGGTACTCCTGGTGACCCTGACACTGAACTACACAGCTTCATTGTCTCCTGAAAGTCAAGACTTGGCCCAGCTGGGCCAGAGGGCCTAGGAGCCTTTTAACTTCCCTCCCCCTGAAGTCATGGCAGATTGTGCTGGTGCTTGAACACTGATCACCTGGAGATGTTCCTATGAGCCCTAAAAAAAAAAAAAAACAAATCTAGTTCAAGGCAGGTACCATTATGAGGATCACAATAGCTTATGTTTCTTGCTTGCTTGCTCTGTACCAGGCACTGTGCTAAGTGCTTTGTATGCATTTTATTATTTAATCTTTACAGACAGACCCTTTGATTGTGTTATTGTTATGTTGTTTTTGTTAGTAATTATAATAGTAGCAGTAGTAGCAATAGCAGTAGTAGCAGTGGTACTATTGTCATTATCACCCCAATTTTATAGATGAGGAAACAGAATCTTGGAGACGTTAAGTCACTTGCTAAGGGTCATACCGCATAAGTTGTAGAGCCAAAGTATGAACCCAATCTGTCCAGAATGCCTAGTGTCAAAGAGCTCCAGTACTTCACCATTACCCTAGACTCACTTCTCAATGTCCATAAGAAAACTTGCATCTGCAGTTGCTGACCCATAACATCACCTCCTTCAGGAATGATACAGCCTTTGTCTCCATTACTTGTTCATCTCCCCCTTGCCTTGCCTGTATAAGATGCCCAGGTGTGGAATGTTCTGAGTAGCATTCTCCAGGCATTTTGTTTCCCAAGCCTGCCCTCCCCATGGCCACTGAGGCGCTGGCAGAGCCTGAGATAATTAGAGCTGGAAGCAATAGGCCTTGGAGGTCAACCAGTTGAATCCCCCTCATCTGACAGATAAGGATCCTGAAATCCAAAGGAAGGAGGGGACTTGCCTAAGGTGACAGCCCGATATGGTAGAGCAGAGCCTAGGACCCATGTCTCCTAATGCCCAATATCCTTTCTAGAATGTAGTACAAAAGAAATGATCCAGCTACAAATATAAGAGAGAGAGACAGAGAGAGACAGAGAGAGAGCGAGATCCTGGGTGTAAATGATAGTGTGTAGACTGGATATGATGTTGCTAATAAACATCTGTGTTCATGTTCTTGAATGGCTAGATGGTAAATTTGCCTAGTCTAGAAAACACTTACCAGGGGAGCTGATAGGGCACTCAAGTTAGGACATCAGGCCAGAGTAAGAAGTCAGAGAGGAGGGCTGAGTGTGCCAAAAAAAGCATGGGGAAAATGGTAAAAATCCTTTGCCATTTATTAAAACCCCAGCCTTGGGCCTTATCACCCCTCAGAGACCACTATCTTCTTCCTTGGCCCAACATTTTAGGATGTTCTTTCCAATAGGCTCTAACTCCATTAACTCCATCTGCTTTCTTTGTGTGTGTCCAAATTATGTTACAGAAAAAATCGAGCTCCCAAACAGCACTAGCACGGAAGTCGAAATGACGCCATCCAGCAATGCTTCAGAACCTGTACAAAATGGAAATCTCTCCCACGGCATTGAAGCTGCAGAATCCCAGGTATGGCTTTTTTCATTGCCCTTCTTGGCTGCTGTTTTTTGATATCCTAACAGAGCAGTACAGACTCTACATTCTCCTTGGAAGCCCCAGCTGTCAGCCAGGGCAGACACAGGCAGAGTCTTATTCATCCTTGTGCGCATTTCCCAGTACCAGCCCAGGACCCCACGTGCATCGAGCTCTAAGTTTATTGGATAAATACACATATTTTCCAAATCGCTATTCCTCAGGGTGAGGTTGGAAGACTCATGCATCAAATCTCCCATGGATAAAACTGCAGATCTGGCCATACCCCAGACCTGATGAAACAGAATCTCTTGGAAGCAGCACCCAGGAATCAGCATTTTTAATTAGCTTCCCAGGTGGTTCTTGATGCATGGTAAAGTTTGATAGCTGCTGTAGTCTAATCCTTTCTTTGTGTCTGGAAGGTCAGGGTTAAGTAACAGAGACACCACAGCCATCACACCTTAGCGAGCTTGGTTTGGCCTTTCCAGTCCCTGCAGTTGAAATTAATTAATACTGTCCAGCCCTAGCCAACCTTCAATGGTGCAACCAATGGATAGCTGTTTGACCTAATAGTTATAATACTTAACATTTACATGTACTATGTGACACAGATTAGGTACCAGGCATTTTACATATGCTATTGCCTTTAAAACTGATAGCCAAAGGTATCATCATTTAGTATCCCCATTTTATAGGTGAGAAAGCTGAAGTTTAGCAAGATGAAGTAGTTCATCAGGATTACCTAACTTGTAGTTAGTAGAGTTGAGATTTGATTTCAGGTCAGTCTAAATATAGCACCTGTACTGTTTACACCACACATCTCTACCTCTGCACCACAGTTACTCCAAAAAGTAGGCAGGAAGAAAACGTAGGTGGTACTTGTTAGACTTCTGGATCTCATCCTGATCAAGTAAACCAGAATTTCTAAAGCATAGCACCCCAAACTTGCACTTTAATCAGGTACCGTAGGTCAGTTTTTCTCAAACTCTAATGTGCGTATGAATTTCCTCAAAGGTCATGTTAACATTCAAATTCCAGTCTACGGCCATGCCACCCTGAACAAGACTGATCCCGTCTGATCTCGGAAGCTAAACAGGGTCGGGCCTGGTTAGTGCTTGGATGGAAGACCACCTAGGAAAATCAGGTGCTATAGGTGTAAAAAATAAAAAATAATTGTAAACCGACAAGGTCCTTGCACTCTATGAAGTCAATCAAGGGTTGCCTTGCCTAAAAACAAAAACAAAAAAAATCAAATTCTGATTTGTCAGGTGTGGAGTGGGGCCCAGACCCTGTAATTCTAACAAGCATGCAGGTGATCCAGTGCTGCTGGTCCAAGGACCACACTTTGCATACCACTCCCCTAATGTCTGAGATCCACTTCGCTAAATAGAATTTTCCCAATAAGCTGAAAAGTTGCACAGTTCTCTAATCTATCCAGACAACAGTGAGTCTATCCGAGCATTGTCTTCTCCTTTACACCAGAATACACGTTGCAGCAGAGGGTGTCTGCTCTTCTTAGAAAAAACATGCTAATTGTTGCCTGTTGCCATTATTCTCTGAAGGAATATGCAAGGAAAGTTTCTTCATATAAAGCAAAGAATAAAGATGTTGAGCACTTTTTCACTGGACTTGTGTATGTCTCTTATAAAAAGCTATCTATTCAAGTCCTTTGTGCATTTTTTAATCAGGTGCTTGTTTTCCGGGAGTTTTTTGCTAGTGAGTTGTATGAGTTTCTTATATATTTTGGGTATTAACCCCTTCTCAAATATATGGCTTGCAAATATTTTCTCCAGTTCCATAGATTGCCTTTTCATTTTGTTGATTGTTTCTTTTTCTGTGCTTTTCACAGTGTATACGTATAACAAGTCATCATACCTTAAATATATAGGATTTTTTATTTGTCAATTATACCTCACTAAAGCTGGAAAAAATTAAAAAACTAAAGGAAAGGGTAAAGAAATGGTTGCATTTGCTGCCCTGTCTTCTCTGCCATCTGGGCTCTTGCCCTCCTGCCCAGAGCCTCGTGTCCCCTTTCGAGGGTGAGCTGGCAGAGCAGTTTATGTCCACATGGATAAGCAGCATGTGGCAGCAGGAGGCAGACCCCAAGGACATCTGGTTGCCCTTGGGGATGGCATAGTCACAGGTGTGCAGAGGGCAGCCTAGTCTCTGTGCCTCTCCACCTGGCAGGCAAGGGATGTCTGTGCCTCGCACAAGGGAGCACCTTGCTTTAGGGGAGTAAGAGAGTCCCAACTGATCCCTCTCTGAGCAGAGCAGTGCCCCCAGGGAACTGCCAGAGGAAGAATTTGACCCTAGCAAGGGAAAGTATAAAAGCTTCATAGAAAACATAACATTTGAGCTGGGTATTGACAGGTGAGTAGGATTTTGTATCTCAGAGAAGATGACTGAGATGACAACATGTGCAAAGATGTAAAGCCTGAAGAGGGTAATTCACGTTTAGTGATTGGTAAGAAGGCCAGTCGGACTGGAAACTAAACTATAATGTGAGGAGTGAGGACAGAGCTACCAGAAAAGGTAAATTGGGCTGAAATTCTTCAACTGTTTAATCAGAAAAATTCTAGCGTTCATCTGACATGTGTCAGGTGATGTGCTGGGCATTGGGTCTGCCCACAGCATCTAACAGAGCAGAATGACTGCAACTACAAACCAAGACATAATTCTAGATGGCCATAAGCACCATACAGAAAGTAAAGCATAATGGTGCGAAGGAGGACAAGTGGAGAGGCTCCTTTAGGTTGGCAGATGAGGGAAGGCTACACTAAGGAAGTAGCATTTGGACTAAAGGTGAACTTCCAGGAGCCAGCCAAGGGAACAGCACCCACAGAGGCAGAAACGAGGAACAGGAAAGTCAGTGTGGCTGGAGAGTGGGGAGAGGAGGAACAGAGGATGGTGGCAATGAGGTCAGACAGGATGGCCGAGCAGACCTGGCCCACGTTATCGACTATGATAAGGAAGTTGACTTCTTTCTAGGGTAACAACAAGCTGTTGGAGGTTCCCAGATGTGATCTGCACTTGTAAAAGTTCCTTGGGCTGCAGTGTGGAGATTGGATTGGGGGCAAGAGGCTGTATAGCAAGAGTAGGGCAAAGAAGTCGCCCGCAAGAGTTGAGCTGATGGTGGCACAGACTGGTGCAATGGAAGTGGGGTAAGGAGAAGTATGTGGATCGTGAAGGGCACGATAGGTATCACCAGGCGGTCCGAATTTCCCTCCAGTGGGAGAAGGGAGCCACAGAGGGTTTAAAGGGAGCAGTGACAGGGGTAGATTTGTGTAATAGGAAGAAAGCTCTTTCAGAAAGTTCCAGAAGGGACCACATTGGAAGAAGACTGGATACAGGGCGGCGAGGTAAGAGCTTGTTGGTTCAAGGATCGGCAAACTAGATCCGTGGCCAAATCTGGCTTGCAGCCTGTTCCTGTACAACCCATGGGACAAGAATGTTTTTACATCTTTAAAGGTTTTTTTTTTTTTTTGGTTTTTTTTAAGCAGCAGCATATGTGACAGAGACCATATGGATCACAAAGCCTAAAATATTTACTATCTGGCCCTTTACAGAAAAAGTATGCCCACTCCTAGTTTAGACCATCTGCATTCTTTCAAAAAAAAAAAAAAAGAAAGAAAGAAAGAAAGGAAGAAAAAAGGATAAGGAAACTCTTCCTGTACTGATATGGAATTATCTTCAGTATAAGCTGTTAAGTGAAAAAGGCAATATGCCAAATTACATCCAGTATACTATATTTGCATGGGAGAGGGTGAGGAGGAAAATAACATATAAGCCTTTGCTTGACATGCTGCTTACCTGCAGAATATGGGCCTGGGTAATGAGAACTGTTTGGGGAGGGAGGTTTTCAGTATGCAGTCTTCTGTAGCTTTTGAATTTCGAACAAGTCCACTATATTACTTTTTCAGAAAAAAATGCAACAACAACAAAAATAATAGTGGGTTAAATTAAAACTGAAGCAGTATGCTTTAGTGATTTAAGAGCAGAGACAGTGGAGACAGACCCCATGAATTCAATTCCAAGATCTACTACTTACAAACTGTGTGACTTCAGATAAGTTACTTAGCCTCTCTGTTCTCCATTTTCCTTCTCTGTGAAAAGGATAATAACAGTACCTATCTCATAGCATTGTGGAAAGTAAGCATTTCATAGGTGTTTGCTATTGTTAGCAATATTTAGTAAAACTTTCTTAAAAATGGCTATCAAGACCCAGATGACAAGGCCTTAGACCAAGTTTTGGCTGTGGTATGGATGGCTGTGGCTGGATTTAGAGCTGTTTCTAAATTGAAAAGATTTGGTAATAAATTGGTCATAGAGGACAAACAAGAAAAGAAAATTGTAGATAATGTGAGGTATCCAGGCTGGGAAGACTGGGTGACAGCGTAAATTAGGACTATGATTCCAGAGTTAGAAAAAGATGTGACGTTAGAATGCTCACGCCACCCAAAGCACAGTTTCACAGAAATGAGTCAATGCCTTTTTATTGTGTTAGCTTTATTTCTTCCCCAGTTATATTTTTATCAAGCTATGTACAGAAAGAGGTGTGCATTTTGACTTTCTTAAATGTTGAGCACCATGCTAGTATTCTCCTGAGAGTTTAGCCTGTTTTATGTAATTAACCTGCTGGTTTAAAACCCCTATTTATAAGTGAACTAATTTTATATTGACACTTTATCTCTGAGCACTTTCTTCAGTACAGTCTTTACACTGGCAATGAAGAGGATTTAAAAATATTCTCTTACAGAAGAAGCCCCTTTTCAGGAAGCCTTTGCATCATCTGTATAGTCTGTGGAACCTAGAAAATATTTGACTTTTTAAAGGGCTCAGTGCTAATTATCTTCTTCCAATAACACAATATTGTCGATTCTAACACAGAGGGAGCTGATCTGAGCTGTCACTGAGAATTTACCAGCCTTTCAAATTTTCAATGTCGAAGATTTATCCAGGTTTGAAAGACAATTCAAAGAAGTATTCTCTCCCAGATCCAGCATTTTCTTATGCTTTAATTCTGCCAGTCTAGGCAATAGCCAGGTGATTGCACATGGCTGGCTTGCTCCATGAAGCTGTCTGTCTTGCTGCATCACCATTCTCAAAGCCACATCTTGGTCCCCAATGCAGGACATATCAAAACCCTCACAGTGAGAAGGTAGAAGGGGAAATGCCTTGCAAATGTCTTGGATTCTGAAATCTGAAAATCTAACTTTTTTTAAGTTAGTTGTGTCCTACATTTTTAGGTATTGGGAGATGGCTTTTTATATGTTGCAGCTTTTATTTTATTCCATCTCCAAAATTTCTCTCTGCCTTTAGGGAGATCAGAATTGTCCTGGCTTTGGTTAAGAGTGGCCTAGATGCACCAGAAGCAAACAGATTTCTATAAGAAAAAGAGAGAAATGCGTATATACAAACATAGATAGATGATAGACAGATAATAGATGATAGGTAGATGATAGAGGATAGATAGATGATAGATGATGATTAGATAGATAGACAGAGAGAGAGAGAGACAGATGTGTGTAAAATGTGTAAAATGCAGGCTTTTTTTGTTTTCTCACTTTGAACTTAAATATCACCTTACCATGTTAAAGCCCTCCTATTTTCCTTTGGGACTTCATCCCTGGCTTATTTCTCCCCAGTCTAGCATTGGTCTTTACCTAAACTCAGTAGGGTTTTTAAGATCTGCTTTCATAAAGCCTCATAGGTGCTAATAAAACTTTGAGTATTATATGACTAAGTAACAGATGAGTAGGGAAAGATGATGGAAGTGATTGTGATTTTAGACATCTCTAAAAAAATAAAATGCATACAGATATCTCTCTTCTATTAAATTTGGATCTCTGAGAGTAGCAAAAGAGTATCCATATCAAGGACAGCAGTTTGTTATGGGTTATTGTTGTTTAAAATTAGAGCTATGATTTTAGAGCTCCTTAGAGAGACTTCATAATAAACGCTAGTCAAAAACGTTAGCTCTGATAGGGGTTTCGAGATTTTCTAAGCAGATGGTACCTAGAATCCATACGATTCTTTCTTCCTAAATTATTACCCTTAGTTAGGAAAAGTTTACATTCTTCACTGTGGTGAGGTTTAACAGAGGGTTCGTGACCCTCAAACCCTCCTATTATGTAAAAAGCAAGTATCTTTTTCTAAATGATTAAGGTTTAATCACAAGGTCCACCATTTCAAAAGCTTAAAAACAGCCAAGGATCACATATGCCCCTATTAATGAGACCATTCAATCTCTTGGAACATCAGTGAAACATAATAGGATGCTGGCGCCCAAGAAATAGAGGCTTTGCTGGAAAGTGGGGATGCGTCTCTATGTCTGACACTGCCAGGGCACAGAGACAGTGCAGAGGAGACAGGCCGAGGCCTAATGGTGAAAGAAGAGAATATCCAAAGATTCTCCATCCCACCTAAGTGTTCAAGACCTAAGCCATGTTAGATCTATGACTCATTAACATCAGAGAAAACCCACTATAAACTATAAAACAAAAACAAACGAGCACAAAATATAAAACTATAAACATATAAAAAATAATCAAAAAAATTATAAACTATAAAAATATAAAAAATATTTTAAAAACTACAAAACAAGATACCACCAAAGTTATGGTATCTTACCAATCAAACCTTAGCACATGGTTTCATTTCTGGAGGAGATAACATTTTTTCCTTTCAATCAATGCCTCTATTTTTTAAGGAAAAGTTAAGGTTCCGTTTCTATATCTGACAATCTGAACAGAATTTAGCAACTGCTTTAAATGCACTCAAAGGCCTTGTGAACAAATATAAAAATAAAATAAATATAGATCTGACTCAAGTTTCTGCCTAAATTTGAATATTGACAAAAAATTATATATTTGTGAAGAATCTTACTGTTAATAATACCATTTGTCATTGTGCTTTCTGAAAGATTTTGAAAAATGTCTTTTAATCATTCGCATAAGATACATAAAGGGCTAACTATGAATGAAAAGGAAAAAACTCCATTACCACCCTGAAAAAAAACACTGACATTAGTATTACTATTCTTGTGAGTAATTCTAATCCAATAAAGTGAAATGAGAATATTTTTATTTTTATTTTTCATGGTTCTCCATTTGCCTTTATGTTAGTGACTCTTTTATGATTTGTATCAACAGGATTTACAAAGCCCGTGAAAACTACACAAAACCAATTTACAATAGCAATACAGAAAGAAATCCATCTTGTCAGTGTTGCACGTCAGCATTATTTGGGCAAAATGCAAAGTGAAGGAAAGCAATTGCATTTCACCAGACTCTCCAAATGCCATTTTATATTATAATAAATGATTTCTTGGCTTCTTGGAAAACTTAGGTCCAGACAGCTTCATCACTCACAGCAAAATATTTTGAGACCTTGGTTTCAATTCAAAATCATGTCAAAGCAAATTAAGTTTTCAGATTGCCATTGCTTAGTGAAACCATTATCATTTTGTTTTTAATATGCTACATTCTTGGTGCAAGGTATTTTCTTCCATCTATATGTGGGGAAAAAAAATCATATGATAGTAATATACGGGGAGTGAATTATTTCCTACCAGTAGGCGAGCAAAGATTTATCACCTTTTCAAAACTCTGTTTGCTACTTCAATGTTAGCTCTGTTAGTTCAGCTTGTCCACACAGAAGGCAAGACAAATGGTGCTCCCTCCAAATGAGATGCTTTTTAACTTACCTCTTTTGGACTAATCTCTCAAGTGACAGAAACATAGAAGGTAAGAACAGGGTGGAGAGAGTGAGGGATATTAGCAAAAAAATACAAATGTAAAGATGTGGAGAAACTAAGAACAAAATAAAGAGATTTTTCTGAGACTCAATAAAGAATGAGCAAAAAAAAAAAAAGGCATTTTAAAAACAAATTAAGCAAGTGAACCCAATGATTTATTTTCAAAGCCCCCAAAAATCTATTCTAAATGAGGTCTTTAAAAAAAATAAATATGGTATTTTGTTATGGCAGCCTGAGAAGACTAATATGCTGACCATATGGATATTTATCTTTTTATCTTATTTCTTTTGTACCAAAGCACGCTGTGACTGAAGCTTACAAGATGGAAAGCACTGTGTGGTATGTTTCTTGGGAGACACCTTCCACTTGCCAAACAGTTGTTGATTTCAGAGCCTTTCACTCTATTAAATTGTGACTGCATTTTGGGGACTTTACCTTTGAGAGTTCTAACTCTACTATTGTTTTTAGCTCTGCGCAAAACACAGAATCACGGTGTCACAATATTATGAGTCTCGCCGTCTGTTTGGAAGTTTTGTTTCTGATAGAAAGTCTACTCACAGCTTACTTACTGAAGTAAAATAGCACTTTCTCTTTAGGGCTGTGGAATTTCCCTTTCATGTTATTTACAAGGGCCTTCTATTTAGTCATCTTACCTAAGAGGAAAATAAATTAGATTGTAGGCATGACTACAGTCAATGAATGCTCAATTAATATTAGATGAATGGATAGATGGAGGAACAAAATTATCACAGTTTCCACTTTCACATTAAATAATTGAATTATAAAATTTTATTGCTGGGAGTATCATAATTCACCTAGTCAAACTCCTTTCTCACAGATGTCTTTGAAAATATTGTTTCCCTAAACACTTACTAAAAAACAATAATCATAACTAACATTGAGTGTTTACTATGTGCCAAACACTGTTCTGTGGGCTTTTTATGGATTATCTATAAAAGGACATTCCAGAGCAGAAGTGGGTCTTTATCTATGATTCCCTTCTTCAATACTCCCTTCATTAAGTTAGGCACTTTCAAGATTTCTTTTCTGCCTGGGAGCCTCCCACACATGCACTGTACAGGCATACTCACCTTTTCACCAGTTCCCAAGGAAACCTAATTGCAAAAGTAAAACATGGCATCACTGTCAAAGAGAGTATTTTTAATGCTTCAATAATAAAAGAGAACAGAGGTAAGAGAGCAGATAGTCCTGTTTAAAGACGATTCCGTGTTGTTGTGCATATTCTTCCAGTGAGGTTCTATTTGCCTTTGAACACTGAATGCTGGAGTCTGGAAATAGCACACCTCCTATTTCCTTCCCTGCTAAAGTTAGCCTCAGGAAAGTTTATTATTGTAAAGGTCTGAATCCATCTCCTACAATGTCCCCTTGATATTCATTTTAGTGGTAGCCAGTGCAGGATTATCCATGGTTATGGGAATCAAGGGTGACATTAAGCAATGAAATACACAAAAAATCTCAAGGCTTCATTTCGGCCATTGGTTTACTTGGTTGCCACCTCCTCCTACATCAAGCCCAGGATAAATTTCTGTACTTTTTCCTTAGACAGAGATGCTAAAGAACAAGTCTTTCTTCTTCCTCTCTGTATTTGAAGTCCTGACATTCTTTGATATCAGCACTCACATTTCCTTTTTAAATTTGTACTTGGCACTTTGGAAATATCACCGAAGGAGGTAGAGGAGAGAAGAGGATATCACAATGGCTCCTTCTATCCACACCCACTCAAATTTTCCCTTTGTTTCCCCTTCAAAGATGCCCTGGATGTTACAACAAAAATGCCATAGACTACAGAGCTTATAAACACCAGGAATTTATTTCTCATAGTTGTGAAGGCTGAGAGGTCCAAGATCAAGTGTCAGGTGACAGCCTGCTTCCTGGTTCATAGATGCAAGTTTTTCCATTGGGTCCTCACATGGCAGAAGGGACAACTAAGAATCAGATGTTTCTGGTCAGCTTTTTCTAGAACTATGGACCATCTAAACCACTAAAATTAGTTCTAGGCTCAATAAAATCTAGCAAAATGATGTCAATTAAATGCTTAGTATTTGCTATAACTAGCATTTTTTTGGTTGAATAGGTCAAATTTATTACAAAATAAAGCCAGGAAGCCTGGTGTAATTGGGCATAAAGCACATTCATACCTATTTTTTAGGAGCAAGGAAGGGGGCAGTGTGGAATGGGGAAAGAGCCCTGAGCTGGGAGTGAGTGGGGGTTCTCTCATGAGAGTCTTCGCACTGTGACCTTGCTTCAGTATGTCACTTCATCTCAGGGCCTCATCTGTCAAATAAAGGGGGTGATCTCAATGAATCAGGACTTTTCAACTCCAAAAATCTGGGGCTCCTTCTCTTGGTGCCTAAAGCTTCTATTCTAAATGATTGCAGAGGTCTATGGTTACAATTTGTCTTTCCTGATCTATCGGTGTCTATACCAGGAATTGAATGGCAAGTTCTTGGGTAGGAAGGGAGTCTCACATTAAAGCATCCCATGGGACAGAGTTCTGCCTCACAATGACATGGTTTTTAAGGACTACTGGGGCCTAACAGGCGCTGAGATACACCGGGACCAGATGCCTCACAGATTGCATGTAGTATATGTTCTTTGGCTATTTCAGCATTTCCATTGATTTGCCTAAGGTCACACAGCTAGAAGGTCACAAGATGAGATTGATAGGGAAGAGAATTAACATTTATTGATCTCCTGGTCTCTAACAGGCACTGTGCACATCCTACAATTGCTTGTGCTGCTATCCCCAGTCTATAGATGAATGCCTCTCACGTACCTAGACATTTCACGTGTTTTATTAGTGCCTTTGTAAAAATTTTGTTGAGTATGACATTTTTAATATTCTTGATTCACCTACCTGACTTCATTTATTAAGCTCAGCAAACCTGTATGGATCTCTAGTCCCACTCTTAGCCCCTCTGGCCCTGTTGGTGATTCTTAGCATGCACCATACTCCGGGAGCTTTTCTCCATTTGGTCATTCCATGTGGGTATCTATGTGGCTGAACAACATGGAGATATAAACTGGTTTCTTTCTACAGATATAAATTATAGAAGCAGCAACAACAACAAATATGTTAAAGACCATTCTCTTTAAGTAGAAATACAAATTGCTTAAAATCTTGACTTTCACCCAACTTGACCATGGCCCAGTGTTTCAGAGGAAATGAATTATATTTTTACATGCATATTTAAGTGCTGGAATTTTATTTTATCCAACATCCTGCCACATTGAAGGGGGTCCCCCAATGAAAAGAGGTGGCACCCCTGAATGCTGAAGTGTGTGGTCCTTCTGTAGGAGAATAGAGAAGCGAGAATTTTACTTCCAGCCTGAATCAAACCCCAGCTGAACTGAGATCTAGGCAGATCCAGATCATCCTCTGAGATTGCTCCTTGTGAACTGGAGTTGAGATGTTATTACCAATCAATAATGCTGAACTTGAAGATGGCCTATTTTCAGATGCCTCTGGGTTTTCATTTTAATTCTCTGATAGAAGAGATTTCATTAAAGTGGGCTCACCTTCACACTGAAATCTTGCACGGTGCCCTTCACAGACAAGAATAAGTTATTGGGTTGCTTCCAAGAAATAATTGTCTGGCTTTAGACGTAACCTCTGGACTGGTGAGTCTGGCTCAGGCCCCTCCACTGCAGATCTAATGTTTATTGTGGGGCAAACCATCCATACCAGGCACAAGTAGAAACAGTGTAAAATGCACATACAAAGAAGCTGAGCAGATTTTCCTTATCATAGGCTGCAAACAGACAGGCTTCTGCTACTCCTCCATTCACTAGGTAAATAAAAATCAGAAGTTGATTGCTCCAGAGACCTCCTGATAGATGCTAACTGACCTCTAGAACTGTCCTCTTCTATCTGTAGATGTTGTGAGAGCCAGACCTCCAGATACCCATCTTCAGTATTGGAAAATGAATCCTAGAAGGTGGTTGTTCATTTTTCACAAGTGGCCACTTAGAATAGCATCTCCTCCTGCCCCTCCTCTTTGCTAAAGTTATCCTCAAAATTCTGTTAGACCACTGAAAGGTTTTAGTTTTAGGTCTGCCCCTTTTTTTCAAAAAGATTCGAGGTCACTTGCAAAAATACACTTGATGAAAAAGGATAAAATAAATAGTTTTGAGAGAATTCAGCAGAGGATGGAAAGGAAAGGAAAAGAATAAGACTGGAGTGAGGTGAGCACAGATTCCAGCCCCTGATTGCTGGACGGGGGTTACAAATATAGCTCTGAAATCCCCAGTGCAAAGCAAAGGAAAAAATAGTATCATTTACCTGATTCATGGTATTTCTAAGATTTTTCGAAGTTTCTCAAAAGAAGCATGACTTCCTAGTGCTGAGACTGAAAGATATTTCTCCCTAGACTCCTCATAAAGAGGGCACTGAATCAGGCAGGGTAAGGTTCCACCGTGAGCAACTGAAAACCCAGAGTAACTATGGCTCGAATAAGATGGAATTTTAGTATAGGCAGTGCAGGCAGCCCGGGGCTAAAATGGCTCTCAGTGGGTGTCAGGAACTCAGATTCTTTTATATTGTTTCTCCACTTCGTGGTCCAAGGTAGTTGTTCAAGCCCTAACTAAAATGTCCCCATTCCAGCCAGTAGAAAGGGGGAAGGATTGGTGAAAGTCATACCTCCACTCTTTATAGAGAAATCCCAGAAGTTGCAGAGGATTTTTCTAATTACATTCCATTGGTCAGAACTTAATTATATGGCCCGACCTAGTTGCAAAAGAGGCTGAAAATGGAGTTTTTATTCAAGGTCTAAGTAATGTGGGCTTTCATTCACTAAAGCGGGTGAGCAGTATATTAGTTTGCCAGGGCTGCTATAACAAAACATCTCAGACTGGGTGCTTAAACAGCAGAAATTTATCTCCTCACAGTTCTGAAGGCTGGGAGTCTTAAGATCAAGGAGCTGTCAGGGTGGTTTTTTCCTCTGAGGCCTCTCCTCTTGACTTACAGATGGCTTCCTTCTTGCTGTGTCCTGACATGGCCTTTTCTCTATGTGTGCAAATCCTTGATATATCTCTTTGTGTACCAATCTCCTCTTCTTATAAGGACACCAGTCATATTGTGTTAGGACCCACCCTAATGACCCCATGTTAACTTAATGACCTCTTTAAGGGCCCTATCCAAATGCAGTCACATTCTGAGGTACTAGAGAGTAGGGCTTCAGCATAAGAATTTTGGGAGGACACAATTTAGTCCATAACAGGCAGAATAGATATTGGAGAACAAATAATAGCTCTTGCCACATATTCTGCCAGCATCCCTGCAACTGGGTAAATAAGTTTTTTGGAGCCATTTGTTCTGCCTCCGCTTTTCAATCCAAGTCTCCTTGAAACTAAGAGTCCTAGAACCTAATGTACTCACTCAGTGAGTACCTGCGTGTGATGGTGGCTAGTGCCCAAGGGATCACAGCTGGAGCAAAGACTGGAAGCCAGGATTCCTGATTCTGTCATCTACTCTTCCCACTATGCAACACTGATTCCTTCAAGGTCTGACAGCTAGCACACCACTATGTGTTTCAGTCTCAGGTTTTCCACATTAGAGATTACAAAGCCCTAGAGCAGTAATTACTGGCCCTGGTTCAGCACGATTCTGGGGCTGAATCTCACCAGGTATCAAGTTATTTTAAACTCTTATATCAAAAGTACTTTGGAGTTTTTCTGAGCCACTTTGCATTGTTTTTGTTTTCTATGGACACTCCTCAGAAATTTTAGGATGTGAGGATAGGTTGTTGCAAGGTCAAAGCTAGGATGCCACAACTCCAGGAAAAGTTTGAAAAACAGTGCTCTAAACTCTGCAGCCTCTCCCGGGGCTAAGACTAATGAAAATGCCAGCAACCTCAGCTTGGGCAAAGGCAAACAGACCCCAGACCTGGAACAGTATTATTTTTTCCACTTTTCTAACCAGTTTGCAAGCTGTCACCCGTCGAACCAGAGTGAGATTGGCGAGAAAACAAAGAGAATTTCCCCTAAAATATGCTGACGGCCTTGCTCCCAGGACACTTCTCAAATCCACCCCAGGGTTCTGGGCTCTTGTACTTCTCTATGGCAGAACTCGTCCCCCAAGAGGCTATGAAGTCCCCATAGGGAGCACAGTTTATATTGCCTAAGACACATTGTCTTCTCCTCATCCATTTCTGCCCTAGCAACAGCCACCTCAAATGCCGTTTTTGGAAGCTGTACAATATAGCTAATTGTTTGCATTGGACAGTAGCGTGTTTAGAGCTTATGCATCTAAACAGACAATTATTTTCTGCTATTTGCTAGTGGCACTGCCTGCCTGGTGACATTGGCAGATGGAGAAAGGAGTTAATCCGTAGGTTATAAGCAGAAGGGTTATTGATGAAATGTCACCATCTGTTGGTGTCATTAAAATGATATGAGTCATAAAGAGTTGCTGTTATTTTTTTTCTCTCTCTCACAAAAAGGTTAGCTTAGCGTTTAGAAGAAGTTGCTATACTGCAAATGGTAGTGGGAGACTGGATGGGGTAGCGATGGAGGAGACTGTCAACCCTGCAAGGGGAAGGAGACTCGATGAATTCAGCAGATCAGCTTGATGAGTCTTCAGGGAAGTGCTGGAATCCTCTGACTGAATAAAACCACTTACCGCATATGAGATGGGTATTTATTCAGAAAGATGCAATGCTTCAACTCTCCCATTGCCCTCCCCATTTCTGAGACATCTACTGGTCTAGGAGGGAAAATTCTTTAATTTGGGTTAAAAAGAAACAATCATGTCCAGAAAAAAAAAAAAAAAACAGTTAAAATGCACTTGTCTCCTTAATCCTCATTGGCCCCATTACACAGATTATTCATGAAGCCGGCTGACACCTTGGGAAGCTATCTATCCTAATAGGGAAGGATATTCTCTACATCTGCTGCATCTTTTATGGGGAGATTGTGGCGGCTCAGAGGGGGGACCAGGGACAGCATGCC
Organism: Rousettus aegyptiacus; assembly: GCF_014176215.1. Lineage (NCBI taxonomy): Eukaryota > Metazoa > Chordata > Mammalia > Chiroptera > Pteropodidae > Rousettus > Rousettus aegyptiacus. The sequence continues at coordinate 60,585,193 of NW_023416306.1, read as the reverse complement.
CACACTTCCATCAAGGATGGGAGCCCTCCGGATGGATCACATTGAATTGCATAGCAAAGGAGCCAGCTTTTGGTTTCGTTGACATTATTAGTTTTCTGGTTTCAATTTTATTGATTTCTGCTCTAATTTTTTATGTGTGTTTTTCTTCTGCTTACTTTGGCTTTAATTTGCTCTCTTTATTTCTAGTTTCCTAAGGTAGAAACTTATATTATCTACTTTAGATCTTTCTTCTTTTCCAACATATTGCACAGCAAAGGGATGAGGAATGCGAGGAGTATTTAATGAGGATCTAGATGACCAAAATAACCTGCACCAATTTCCTAATTCTTCCTTATTACCTAATCCTATTAATTCTCTCATGTTTGCTGTTTACAAACTATTTACCCACTGCCCAAAGAGAGAGAAACTGTTATTACTAACCTTTTTCGGTATGGCTTAAGATTCCTTTTTAAGTATTGTTATTATTTTTAATTTTAACTCCTGGAGAGAGAGTGTGGGTGATTGTGTAAACCACTACAAATCCTTCTGAAAGTACTAGGATTTAAATTATAAATAAATGAACATATCACTTCAATGAGTTGGGCCTCTGGCTGAGTCCTTTTCCCCTATCCTGGTCCAAGCCTGTCCCACCTGCCAACTCCTTACGGAGAGAGGTGCCGATGGGAGTCAGTGCTGCTGCCTGAAATAGTGCATGGTGCTGGAAGCAAGAGCCACGGCGGGCGGGAGCTTTATGAAGCCTATGTGGGTTATTTATATGGTCTCAAAAGGAAGAATCCTGCAAAAGTTCTTGTTGATATTTTTAGATCTGATGCTTGGTCCTGCTGCTGCACTTTCATTTTTAAACAAGCAGGGACAAGAGTGATAGATGCTGTCTGCAGGACTGTTTTGGAGGCTCGGAGGGCCCATCTGACAGACTAATGGTCATCCTGCCAGGGCCCAGATCCCCCTTCTGTTTCTTCTAGCTCTGGGGCTTCAGAAGCTGCTGACTTCAGCAGGTGATGAATAAAACCTTGCCTGCTTGCTGCCAAGTCAGAACTATGACATTTACCCCCTGGCTCTGAGGCCCTGTGCAGTTGACACCCACAGGTTCAGCGTCTTGCTCTACTTCCCCGCTCCGTTTTTCTGAGATGGGACATATGTTTGCATAATAAGCCTTCGGCTGGAAGTGAAATGGTTTAGAATTTAATGAGGTGATTAAACTGGTTAAAAAACTCACAGCCACACAGTAATCCTTGAGCTTAATTATTCCAGAGCCAGTGAAGGGAATTGAGTGTTGTTGCAGAATTGTTGGCTATGGTTGCTTTCATTTGCACGCTCAAAATCAGTGCTCTAAGAAAATTAATAAATAAATAATTTTTTTAATTTTAATTTTTAAAAAATATCCCTTCCAAGGATTTCTGTGATGAATCCTGTGGCTTTGTCCTCAGGAGAAGGAAGAAGGAGAAGGTGGGCATCAGGGTGTTTTGCTCTGCAGATGTGATTTCTCATAAAAAGTTCATGGATCATAGCTATAGCCCACTCCAGTCGAATCATCGGTTCATTTGAGAAACTGAAGAGTGTACAGGGAGGAAAAAGAAAGTTCTTAAGTCTTCATGGCTGGACAATATGCTGTTTGTCCCTAGGACTCAGACTGCGGTAGATCAAGTTCTCTCATGACAAACCTAAAAAAATACATAGACGAAACTGCTAGGACAACCCAAGAAAAGTCCCGCTGAGGCCTGCAGCTCCCCTCCCCTGCTTTGTGCTCTTGTGACCTATGGACATCGTCATCATTTTTGTTTATTTTTTTTATCTCTAATTTATATATATATGTATATATTTTGTGATGGTAGTTAACAAAATCCAATAAGTTTCAGGCGTACAAATTAACAATAAGGTGTATATATATATATATATATATATATATACTGCGTTTTGTGTTCCTCTTCCATAGTTAGATTTCTTTCTGTCTCTTTCTACAGCAGACCACAGAAATGGGTGAGGACGAAGAGAGTCAGCCTCTCAGCCTGGCCTGGCCTTCCAACCCACGAAAGCAAGTCACATTCCTAATTGTCCTCCCCATAGTGCTTCCTCTCTGGGTTACCCTACCTGATGTCCGCAAACCTGTAAGTAAAGCGTTTTTGAATTGATTTCATGATATAACACTATGCATCGTCTGCTTCTATTTGTCTAAAAAAGAAAGGGGGGTAACACATATACACATGTGTATGCTTACACATGCCTGAAATTTCTCTGGACACATCAGATTACTGAATCTACATGACAAACCACTCCAGAACTTAACGGTGTGAAACAACCACCATTTTATGCTGCTTGTGGATCCTGTGGACCAGGAATTTGAATAAGGCACATTGGGGATGGCTTATCTCTGCTCCGCCAGACCTGGGACCTCAGCTGGGAAGACTTCAATTGGTGGGAGTGACTCAGATGGCTAGGGGCTGGAATCTGGAGGCAAAGATGATTCAAAGGCTAGACTCAGCTATAATCGTCTACTGGGAAGACTAAAGGTGGCCTCACCATGTGTTGTTAAACTAGGTGCTAAGGCCATTGCCCCACAGGATAAAGGACCTAAAGAGAGATAAGGAGAAACAACTTTGTTTTTTATTATAGACCTACACATATACTCATTTGACAAAAGTGTGTACCTACTGTGCATCAGACTCTGCCCAGGTATTTTCAATATACCATTTTGTGGAATCTCAGGAAACAGCTAGTGTAAGAAGAAAATGATGATAGATAGATGATTGATAGATAGATAGATAGATAGATAGATAGATAGATAGATGATAGATAGATAGATAGATAGATAGATAGATAGATAGATAAGCATAAGTAGAAAGAAACTTAGGCACAAAGAAGTTAACTAACTCATGCCTGGTCACTTCCTAGGGGATGGAGCTGAGATCCAGACCCAAGTCCATGTGACCACACAGCTTGGGCTTCTCATATTTCATGATGCCAGAAGGTAGAAATCTGAAAACATCATTTCTAAAAGAATTTGGAATAGAATACTGGCACAATTTAACATAAGTCTTAAGAGTCCCGTGATGATCCCACTTTCCTCACTTGAAAAAAGACAGAAGAAAAACTCTGTCCCATGAGCCTGGCCTATAAATAATCCAGCCTGGTGGGGAGCCATGTCTTGCCAAGATCAGGCCCGGTCAGGACTCCTGGCATTAGAGGTTTCCTATTAAAGCATGCATGTGACAGATGTAGCTCACTTAAAGCAATGTTTAGGTTTCTTTATTCAAGCCACAATAACAGAACATCTGCTCTATGCAAAGGTCTGGCCTCCCAGAAACCTACAGCTAAATAACTGAAATGTGTTCAGTTTCTTCTTGACTCACATCACATGACATTTCTGAGATGTGCATGTTCACATGCGCTTGTTCACTTACTCGTGCTCTCTCTTTCTCTTTCTCTTTCTCTTTCTCTTTCCATTGCTCTGTTGAGCTCTATGCTTTTGCTCAGCCCCAGGAAGGAAAATCAAAAAGACAGGCACAATTTTCTATATCCCAAAAGCAGACCTAGTGTGGTACAGCCCAGAGTAGAGACTAATTGAGAGGATGCCAGCACACAACCACTGAAACAATCAAGAAAATGTATAGGAATGGGAGGAACATGCGAAAAACTCAAGGCCCTGGGCTCTCAGGGTTGGGTGGGGGACTCCTAGATAAAGGGCTGACAAAGTGCTCATCCTCTCCAAGATCTTAGCTGGAAAGACAAGAAATCTGTTCAAAATCAAAAGTTCTTAACTAGCAATTCCTGGACAATAAGCAAGACTCCACCGTGGCAGTAGTTAACCTGGATCATGAGAACTGTACTGGCTAAGGCTACAATTCCCAGGGGTACAAAGCAAGAGTATGCAGCTGTGCATGACAGTCTTCTCTATGATACCTTTGACTGGTCATTCACTGTGCAGCATACCTTGAGAGCTAGCCCATGTAGCCTGGGCTAGGTTAGCCAGTGGGGCTTTCACTCACTGCATTCCCAAGTGCCATCCCTGGGATGGATTGGATTTTTTCTGTCTCTTTCTGGATATACTATATGTTGTCTCAAGCAGAAATGAAACTCTCAGGTGGAACATTTGGTTGTTTTAGATTTCCTCGGCAAATATTTACTGAGTACCTATTATATGCCAAGTATCAAGCTTGTGCCTTAAAAGAGATATAAAGACACAAGAATCAGTTTCCATCTGTAAGGAGCTCTAAACTTAGTAGAGGAAACAGAGCATACCCACGTATAACTACAGAGCAAGACTGCACAGCTATATCAGTGAGAGGAGCTGGACTTGAACCTGAGTCTCCTGATTCCAGAGCATTCTCATTTTACCACGTTGATTGTGGTGGTTTTTGCCACGCAACTCACGAGCAGTACAACCTTCAGAAATTCACTTCTCAACTCAGGACCTCGTATTTTCTCCTCTGTGAAATACAGGGTGGAAGATCTCTAGATTCCCCAGCAGCCATGACATTCTGTGATTAAGGAAAACAAAGAGATAGCCATCAATACAATATTGCAAATGTAAGGTGACTATATAACCCAGTTTGCCCAGGATAGTCCCAATCTACTCTGAAAGCATACTGGTTTAAATGAATTACATGGTTTCCTTTAGATATATGAAATGCCAAATAAAAGAAAGCATGCCAATTGATACAAAAGCCAATAAATAGCTTCTTGATCATGATTGTTAGCACAGAAGGGTTTTATTAGATTTGTATCAATTATTTTGTACTGTGTAACACACCACCTCTAAACTTAGTGGCTTAAAACAATAAGTAATTTTTTTAAGCCCATAATTCTATGAACTGGCGATCTGGGCTAGGCTCAGCTAGACAGTTCTGCTGCTCACTTATATGGCTGGGGACTGATTGGTGTAAAGGAACAGCTTGTCTCTGCTCTACATGGTCTCTTATCCTTACACAGGGTAGCCTGAGCTTACTCATGTGATGGCCAAGCTCCAAGAGCAGCAAGGACAAAAGCCACAAAGTCCTCCCAGGGTATACTTTGGAATCTGCACACCGTCACTTCCAGCCACAATTCAGAGGGTGGAGAAATAGATCTCAGCACTTGATGGGAGAAAATGTTGTGGCCATTGAAAGGGCCCCTTGAAAAATTATCCAGGAAGAGGCTAGAACAAGGGACAAATACATTAATTAATAGACATTTGCTACTCCTCAGGGCCTGGCAGTCCTGCCTCCTCTGAACATCCCAAGCCTTGACAATAATTACAAAGAAAACGTGATTTTTTTAAAAAAAATATACATATAGTTTCAGAGTAAATAGTACTCCCACTTATTTTTATTTCCACTTCATTTATATGCAAATTATATGACAGTGTTTGTTGAAGTACACACACTTCCAGCTCAGATAATTAGCATAGGCTTCACTTTTATAGTTTTCTTAAATTAATGGCTTTGTTTTGAAAGTAAAATAAAACTAAAATGTAATGAGGAACATGTCTTTGATGAAAATGGAAAATAATAAAACAAAGACCCCAAAAGTTATATTCTCTCATGCCTTGGGATGGATGTTTTTACAAATCAGGAATACATCTAATGAGATGTCAAAACATGACCTATCAAAACTAGGAAGGAACATGAGAACTGAGCTAGGATTTTGCAATTTCTGTTACACACCGATTCATTCACTAAGTACATTTATTATGTCGACTATGTACCGAGCACAGTTCTAGCAAAGGTGAAGTAATTGGTGAACTCAGAGAAGTTTAGTGACTTGCCCAAGCACACTTAGACAAGCAAGAGGCAAAGCATCTTAGCTAGTAAGAGGCAAAGCCAAGGCATTAGGCAGAGTTTCAGTGTCCTCATCTCTTAAAAACCAAAATGAGAATATCATCGAATAACAATTGCCATTGTTACCTGAGTTCTTATTGTAGGCCAGGCACTTTGCTAGACACTTTATGTGCATAAAACTCTCAGAATAACTAGATATTACTATTCCCCCCATTTTACAGATGAAGAAATTGAGGCTTAGAGAGGTTAAATAATTTGTCTCAGGGCATATCACTAGCAATTGGTGAATAGGAATTTCAATACTGTCCTATTAATCCAGAGGCCACAGTCTTAATCTTTAATAGAATTGTTTTGGAGAACTTTGCTAAATATTTATGTCCCAGAATCTTGCAGAGAGTAGATGCTCAGTGAATATTTGTTGAGTTTAAGTCAGTAAAGATATAGCCAATTCGTGCAAACAGCTAATGTCCAGCATCATTTTGCAAGCCAAGAAAATATCATTCTGATGTACTAAAAGCTTCTAATGAGAACATTAGCTGTCAATTATGCAAGTAAACCATTACATTGGGAACAAAGTGGTAGGCACATGGACACAATTTGCTTTTTGCTAATTAGTATGAGGCCCATCCCAGCAGATGTCAGGATGAGCCACTATTACTAACCATAAATTAACATGTCAGACCTTGGCTTCAGGGGCTATTTTCTTCCTTCCATTGAGACTGGTAACTGAACAACTGCACAGGTGCTACTGGGCAGTGATGTCTGGAATGAGACTATAGAGACAAATAAGGGGAATAGTTCATAAAATGTGAACGAAGAGGAATTACGTGGGCTGTGAAGCTGGAAATGATAAGGTACTTTGACAGTTGGGAAACACTTAACCAAACTGCTGATGCATGAGGGGTTGATGGTTCCAAAACAGAACCAACAGGAGAGGTTGGGTGAGACAGATGGCCATACAGCTGGAATGCTAGTCTATATTTCCCTGATGCCCTTTATATTTTCTGGCATTCAGATCATAGTCTAGTCTTACGGTGATGATGATAATCATTGTATGTCTGTAGCTGGGTATATTTTGAGTATTATTGGCCCTGTTTTTCTTCTGGAAAGAATCGGTATAACCTAGATATTAGAATACCTGCTATATAGTCAGGTAGACCTAGGTTTAAATTTTATGTGTAGTCCAAGATCTGGGTACAGAGTTGGTGCCAGCCTTTACCTATGCTTAGTTATTGATAAAGGCCTGAAAGGTTACAAAGAAAAATTATTTTTAACCTTTTTTTTAATGAGTCCCTAATACAACACTAGACCAAGATACATTTATAAGTCTGTTCACTACTGATTGGATTCCTGATTAAGAATCATAAGCACCAAATTTTGAATTCAAGAGGTTTTTGCTAATACTGAAAAGGTAGCGGTGGGAGAAGCATTTGAGAATAAGGTTGTGACTACTCCCTATGATCTGCTGCCTCCCTCAATTTAATCAAGCCCACTGATCTTCCAGATACCCCAGCTAATGAATGGCTAAAAAAAATTGCAGCGATCATTAAAATAGAGAAATGATTATTGTAAAATTTAACAGAACTGTGTGAATGATAATAAAAAAAATATATTGAGATGTTGAAATTAGTAAAGAGAACGTAAGCCTGGTTTGGAGCGATAGAGACTGTGTTCCTCTTAATGATATTCAAAAGATTTCCATGTACAAGTTTATCTTGTCTTTTTAATGAAGTTCTCAGAAGCCATGGCAAAAAGTGTTCTACATGACTGCTCAAGGTCAGCCCTTTAGACAACTGAGATAGCTTTCATCCCAGTCAACTCCGGGATTTGTTTCTCTGGACGAAATTGGATGACATTATCAAAGCAAAAAATAAAATTGTTTCTCAAAGTGGAAAGCTTTGAAGTAAAAACTGTTTGGCAATAATAGGTGAGAGGCTGTCTGAGAACATTATGCTATCTGAGCATGTTTAAAAGACCCGAGTTTTGCAAAAAAGGTCCCAAGAGAACACCACCAATGGTAGTGCAAACCTGGATTTTCCTATAGTGGGGTCACGTAAGAAACTCTGCATTTTGAGTGTCTTATTCCGGCTGATGTTTGGAGGAAATTTTAAAAGTACTCATACTGTAAGCCTGAGATTGCACGAAGTCCAGTGATAGAGGTAGAATTGGACATAATATAGTTAGGTCTGCAGAACAGGACAGAAAACACCCCCAAGAGGTTCTACCCTGCCACCCCATAGAGAGCAACACAGTTCTATTCTCTACCCAGTTCTATTCCCATCAAATGTGTGGTTCAAATGTTCTGGACCGGCCATTATCAGGGATTTATAGAAACTGTGGTGATGGCTTCTTCTGTGTGGCTTTTCTTGATAATTCATAAGACCATAAGAAGAACCAATCTATTTTTGAACCTACCGATTCTTCCTGTTTCTTGTAAAATGTAATTAACGCCATAGGTTTTATGACATGTGGATTATTATGAAACACAGGTTGAAGCAATAGGAACTGATTCTGATGAACTTGAGCCGAAGAAAGGAAAGGGAATAGGAAAAGGAGGGAAGATACAGGGTAGTTAATAGATTGAAGGGAAGGCTGAGAAAGCAGGCCTTGGAAAGGGTGAGATCAAAGGGTTTCTGAGCATCCACCAGCAGGAGTAGACATTCTCATCAGGAGATTTCCATGTCAGGCACTAGCTTTGCAATGATTTGGCTCCAACTAATTTCACATTCCTAAGAGACATTCCTACTGTCCCAGATTGACTAGGAATGGATAGGGCCTTTTGATTGCCAGTCCTACCAAGACGGCATGCTGCATTGGTGGTTTTAGCTTCGGACTATCAGACCACCTCAGTTGATAGCACTGATCCTTTCACCTCTTCTTGGTTCTCTTCCAGTCCTCAAAGAAGTTTTTTCCCATCACGTTCTTTGGCTCCATAACCTGGATCGCAATATTCTCCTACTTGATGGTCTGGTGGGCACACCAGGTAAGACCTTGATAGTGACACCATTTGCCTAGTTTTTCTTCCTGTTGCCAAGTGGTTAATCAATGTGTTTTCTTTCTGAGACTGTCACACAGGATCATGTCTGATAAATTAAATATACTAGGATTAAAGAAATTTACTCCACTTAACTTACCCTTGTCTCCAGGCCTTTCCCTGTAGCATGGGGTCCAGTCTGCATAGCCCTGGACAGGCATGCAAGAAGGAAGGCAAGCCTAACTGCTGTCTGCCCTCTGAAGGCTGAAACCAGGCCAACCCAGGCTTAGGAGGAACATCAAGTTTTTGCCTGACTCAGTGGCACTTACTCTCTCTTGGGCAGCCACTCACCTCAGCAGCCTTTCAAATTGGCTCTTAGGAAAGGGGACGAAGACAAAATAATCTCTTCCTTGAGCTTCAGTTTACAAAAATGATGATATATTTGACTTTTACCACTTTTGACTCAATACCTGTCATTCATGAGAATAAACTCTCAGCAGTTTATTGTAACACATGAATGAGAGAACGAAGTGCGAAGGTTGTACATTCTCAGAGATGATAGTGGTAACTATTATTGACTGAACGTGTACTGCTGCCAGGCAATTTGCATCCCTTATTTTCGAATCATATATATATCTGATAAGAAGACAAACAGGTTAACCAAGAGAATGAAGGAGCTTCCATCTGAGGCATGACCGCTGTCTGTGATAGAATTCATCCGTCTTAAAAAACAAAAACCAAAAGGAAATATAATAACAGCCCTCCCCTTGCTTTTCGGTAATGATATACTCTTTATTAAGGGCTTCTCCACAAATTATCACTTAGTCCTCACAATTCCTTGAAGGTATGATCATCCCCACTTCATAGGTAAGAAAGTGAGGATCAGATACACTGTAAAATTGGTTCAGTTAGTAATAGGTCAAGTATGTAATAAGTGCCAGAGCCAGACCTTGCACACAGGTCCTCTGATTTTTCTAACCGATCATTTCTTCACAGCTACCTTGCTGGTTTACATTCTGTATTATACCCAAAACCACCCAAAATCAAGTTTCCTATGGAAATGGTAGTTTTAAGTGTTTAAGAGTAGATTATCGACACTAGGAGATGTTAAGGGAAAACAGGGATACTGAGTGTAACTCTTTAACCATCAATGGTAAATCCAAGGGCAAATCTGCCACAGGATTTGATGTACTGGCCCCCGAAACCACTAACCAATTGACTTTAATGACTAATATTCTGCTTCCTCTACCCAGTTTTAGTCAATACCATATAGAGGCTGCCCTCTAGCCCTCTGTAGTTCTTTTTTGAGATTATCTATTTAATCCTTATGTGAACATTCCCAAACTCTTGGGTCCAAATATCATTAAAGCATAAACTCCTCTATGACAATGATTGTGGCTTATTCCTCTTTATCATCTCAATACTCAGCACAGTGCAGAGTAGAAATTCATTAAAAGGGTGTTGCCTTGAAACATTTGTGGTTTTGATGGTTTCGTGACTAAAAACACTCATCAATTTGTCCCTGTCATCACTTTTAGGTTGGAGAGACAATTGGCATTAGTGAGGAGATTATGGGTTTGACCATCCTGGCTGCTGGGACCTCCATCCCTGATCTTATCACCAGTGTCATAGTGGCCCGGAAGGGCCTTGGGGACATGGCTGTATCCAGCTCTGTTGGAAGCAACATTTTTGACATCACTGTAGGGTGAGTAAAGTTAGTTCTATAAAGGTGCACACCAGCTCCATCTCTGTCTTTGTTTTCTTAGAAGGTGTAAAGACATGACCAGGGTCTTTGAGTCCAAAACTAACCAATATTAATAGAAAGTAAAGACTGGTAGTATCACTCAATTTCGCCAACTCCATTTTTCATTTTCTGGGAACTTAGTGAAGAATAAGTCATCCCTAGACAAGCAGAAACACACACCTGCCTGCAGGACAGATGTTGTAGGACATACTTTTTGCTTATACAATGTCGTTGGCTATGTGTTATAAATATTCAATATTCAAGCATGACAGAAATACTCTGGTAGTTGCTCTATACTTTTTTTTCATATTCTAATTCTAATTAAATTTCCTACCCACCTGAGGAAATTTGGATTGTAAAGTAAATTGGACCAAACACAGGCCCAGCAAAAATATCTTATCTCTGTCCTTGGAAAAACTGACAGATTTGCATTATCATTTGCTTATCTTTGCTGGTAAAGGTATTCTAGGTTTTTTGAAAGTCAAAAGATGAGATCTGTTCTTAAAGTTAAGCAAACTGGAGTTCTCAATATGGATAATCTCTAAAGTGGTTCAGATTGGGGAGGAATGTCATTAATTTCTATCATTTCATTTAACTCATCAAAAGTAAAATTAGTCTGAAAAATAACTTGAATGGCAGCTACCTGAGAAGTAAAGCATGGGATATTAACCTATATTCCTGGAAGAGCTGACTTCTTAACGCTTGAATTTGGAAACTCCCTAAAATGCATCTACTCTCTCATTGAACTTCTCAAATATTCTTATACTTTCCCATTACCTAATAGACATAATATTTTTTTCATTCAGTATTTATGAGCATTGTATGTACATTTTTATCCACTTAAACTATACAAAGACCCATGAGGTATTTTATCATCCCTATTTTTCAGATAAGGAAACAGAAGGGCACAGAGTTCATACAACTAGTAAATGAGATTTGAACAGAGTCTATGCTCTCAACTATAGCACTATCTGTGCACAAAACCCTACTCTAATCATCCACTGTCTGAACTACCTTTAAGTTCCAAAGGTGCCGTCTCCTACTATACTTCCTTTCTTTATTGGCCCCTGTCACTCAAGAGCCCTTTCCACCTGAAACTCCAACTTATCCTTGCAATGTCAACAGGCTTGTCTGATTCTCTTGAGCCTGACCTGGGAGATTTTGCTCCTGTATACTTTCTGCATATGTCATGGTCATGTACACCAGTCTGCCTGCTAGATTGTGAACTCCCCAAGAGCAATTATTCACCAAAACCGAATACCTTACCTAATGCATGGTAGTGGCTTGACAAATGTTTGTAGGATGGATGGATGGATGGATGGATGGATGCCTTAAAAGGTATATGTTTTAAAGAAAGGATATCTGTAATATAAACAACGTTTCTCAGTTCCACTGCCTATACATTTCAAGTAGTTATCTTGGCCAATCTCTTGTGAAAGAAAGAGAGAGAGAGAGAGAGAGAGAGAGAGAGAGAGAGAGAGAGAGAGAGAGAGAGAAGGAAGAAAGAAAGAAAGAAATGTTCCGTAGTTCAAAAGAGAAAATCCTACAAATTGGGAAAAATTACAAGTGTTCTAAGCCATATTTGTCATGCTTTTGAAAGATAAATATTCTAGGAAATTGCAAGATGCTTTTTATTCATTATTCTTAAATTGTATATTTAGTAAAAAACAAAAGTTTAAAGAAAAATCACCCTGAATTCTACTACCCAAGAAAAACATTTAGCTTCTGTATGTTTTTTTTTTTTTCAAATATTTCACAGTTTTCTTAGGCAATATTCAGTTTTGTCCTCATGGATGGCTTTTATTTTTCCATTTTAAAGGCATGTATGCCTGTCACTGAGTAGGCATCTATTAGAAATTAGTAAATCAGCTATTTTTCTAAGCTTATTCATAACTCATAATTAATATTTTATAGTTTCAAAATATTCCATCTTTTTGCTTTTCAGTTTAACCATTATCCTTTTATAAGACCTTTTTATTTTTTTTCCAATTTTCTGCTATCATGAGTGTTTCTATGAACACTTTTATGCAGAAAAACCTCCTCTTTAATTATTTTAATTAGGATAAATTCCTTCAAGAAATATTAATGAATTAAAGATGGTAAGCATTTTAATGGCCATTAATGTATATTTTTCCAAAACGTCTTCCCCAAGAGTTTATAGCAATTCATGTTGAGTGTAAAGTTTCTTCATAGTCTTGCCCGTATACTTTTTTTTTTTTTCTTGCTTATGAGATTAGTACATACTCATGGTAAAAGATTTAGACAATACATGGAAAGCATAATCCACCACCTTTTTTTAATTCTTATATTTTTTCATTATTGAAATTGCATTGCTATTTTTACATGTATCTTCATTTTAAATATAGAATTATGTGATTATTTGCCTGTATCTTCATAAGCTTATTATTTTTAATAGCTACTTAATATCATATCGACTTAATAGCTCGCTATTTAACACAAATTCCCTATTATTAGAGGTTAAGGTATCCCTAGTTTTCACTACTCAAAGTATCACTGAAATAATTATTTTTCTGAATAAACTTATATCTGCATTTCAAATTATTCATTATGCTTGATCCCTGCCAATAGAATTGATAGGTCAAAAAGTATGAAGATGTCACTTTTCCCCCAAAGGGTTTTTATCTATTTGTAGTACCATTAACCACAATTTCACCAGAATTGTGGTGTGGTGTGGTGTGGTGTGGTGTGGTGTGGTGTGGTGTGTGTGTGTGTGTATGTGTGTGTGTGTGTCTTAATAAGAGATGGGAAGTGTGGAAGAAGAGTTCTGGTGGACAAGTCCCTAGCAGAAGTTTTTATTTTCGTATCATCACCACCACGCACTCCTCAGCCCTTCTCTGACTTCCCGTTGCTGACCTCAGAATGCCAGGACTGCCTCCTCCTGCGGAAGTCTGATTTTATACCTCGTTCTCTGAGCTGGCCCTGTGGAACCCGCCCCTCTCAACGTATCCACTGACATATGCACCTCCCAGCCAGGCTCCAGTAGGTGATCTGTACTGATGATCACCATGAGGCTGTCACATCAATCACTTCAGCTTGGCTCAGGACTTACCTGCAGCAGACCCTGGGATTTCAAAAATGCATAACATGTAGGCTCTACCCTCACATGCACTCTCTCCAGCAGAGGAGACAGGTGTGTAAACTCATTGTCCCTTTCACCTCATTGTTTCTCTCATGCTACATGCTTCTCCTTTGGAGAACTTTGTGTTTTGAAGGGGTGCCTCCTCTTCAACACCCCTGAACTAGACCCAAACTGAATCTCCCTTAGCCATTTGCTGTGGAGAAGACTCAGCCAGCTGGGTGGCTGGGTGGGTCCATGTTTCACTAAACACCATTCTATTGTTAAGCTCAATGGGTGGAACTCGGCTGTACCCAAACACTTGGGAATGCACACACCACTGAATCGGGCATCTCGGCTCTTTTGCTCTTCTACAGAGTCCTAACCTACTCTCACGGTACACCTGGAAGTCAGCTTTTTAAATGTCTTTTAGCGTCACCACTGTGATAGGAAACAAAAGATATTATCATACTTTAAAAGTCAAATGCAAAAGAGGAGAACAGGTATAAAATATACAATAAAGTTTTTAAAAATCACATCACAAATGTAACATATAGTCTTTGCCAAATCTTTCAGAAAGACCTTTTTTACTAAAAGATTATCCCCTCTTTTCCAAAATAAACTTCAGACAACTATATTGTACCGTGGCCCCCGCCATCATCACTTATTTTCATTTGCTTTTAGGTTGTTAAATCATCGCTATACTCTCTCTCTCCATTTAAAAAAATAATTTTGCTATTTTCACTGCTGATTTCCATACCTTTTCATTTGTCTTTTCCTCTTCTAACCCAAGTCCTCCAGTTCACCTCTTTAGGGCTGAAAGCAACATTTCAATCTCAACTAGAAAAGAAACAAAAAATTATTTCAAATCCAATTCAGAAACCACCTGCTGCAGTCACGTCTTCGATCTTATTCAATGGTAGAACAAATTCTTTCCATTCTCCCTAACTTGACCAGGACATAAATTAAGGTTTTTAAAGTTCACCTGCTTCCCTTATGTGATTTCCTGGGCCAGCCATGCCCGAGTCATAGCAAGCCTAACAAGACTATGAGTCATTTCTGATTATAGATTCCAAGAAGCTAATATTATGTTGTAGGCCTTCTTCGACGTGTCTACCTGCTCCTCCTGCCTACCCCTGCTTCTCTCCCTCACAGGCTCCCACTGCCCTGGCTCCTGTACACCATCATTCACAGATTCCACCCAGTGGCCGTCAGCAGCAATGGCCTCTTCTGCGCCATTGTCCTTCTCTTCATCATGCTGCTCTTTGTCATCCTTTCCATCGCCCTCTGCAAGTGGCGGATGAACAAAGTGCTGGGCTTCATCATGTTCGGCCTCTACTTTGTGTTCCTGGTGATCAGCGTCCTCCTTGAAGACAGAATTCTGGTATGCCCAGTCTCCATCTAGCAGGAAAAGCCATATCTCAAACCGACAGCCTGGATGGTCCCTCCCCATTCTGAGTTCTAGGTTCCTTGACCTCTGGAGAAGAGGCAGTGTCCCTCATTGGTGGACATGAGGAAGGATGGACTCGCACTGGACGGGCTTGCTTCACAGGCTGCTTCCGCCCTTGCCTACTGAACTGGCTTCATGCAAGAGACAAAGAGAACTGTCCATTTGAGGCTTCTCTCCACTCACCACTGACAGGTACTCTTCGCTGGTCGGCGGTACGTTCGTTGTAATGATGCAAACAATGATGGAGGCTGTGTATATACATATAAAATATACATTTTATAAATAGATGCACATGAATGCACCCTGCCTGTTCCTGTAGTATACCTCTCCTTCTATGCCTAGAGAATAATGCATACCTGTATACAAACACAAAGAAACATTATATATATATATATAAAAAATTATATATAAATAAATACAAATGCATCTTTTCAGGGATAGCTATAGTATATTTATAGTACCTATTTGAAAAGGGGCATCAACCTTTGGTCTGAGCTTTATCTCTTAAGCACAAGAGCTGAACTAAGGGAATCATTGCTGTGACCTTCAGCCTACCTTGGATTTACTGGGATCTTGCCTGGTGAGGTGGATGTTTTCAGGAAATAGGTTGCAGGAGTAAAGGCTGGGTGGAGAGGGTCTGTAGAGACCCTGAGGTGAGCCCTCCAAAACATTCCCACAAGCCAAACAGCAAAGACTGTCTGTCAACTGCCACTAGAGTACACTGACCAAACCCCATAGGGTTACTTGGGACAGACAGAGGTAAAACCCAGACTGGGTGGGTACTGGTCTGCGGGCAGAGGGAAGGTGACCAGGGTTGGGTTTTTCTGGATTTTTTTAATACATATACATATTTCCCCAGCATGCAAGTAGAAACTATGACTACAAACCAAATTAATACTCTTCTAGGTAGGACAGCAAGACTATACAAACTGAACCTCTATTGTTCAAATGCATGTCCCTGTAATCATCAAAAGAAGAGAGGCAAGTTTAGCTGTGATTGTCATTTAGATGTATTTTGATGCAAAGGGCTCACATATAATCAAAATGCTGCCAAAGGAGCCTGGATACGTAATAAGAAATACCATCCAGTAGAGGCGCTTAGTGAGACTTGCCACCTAATGGGAATGAAAGGGCGCGCTTCTTTAAAGCAGCTTCCTGTGTGGTCATAAAGGGCTTCAGTATCTGAAGAAGTCATTATTCCTTAAATAAAACTAAATCAACTCTGATCAATACTGCCTGGGTTGAGATATCTAGAGAGGTTTGGAAAGGCATTTGTCTGCACACTAGGATGGTTTCTGAGTCCTATGTCTAGTGGTGTCAGGACCAGGATTTGTTTAAAGCCAATGCAACATCTATGTCTCTCCTGCCATCAGGACCCTGTCTGGGACTCCTTCTAGCTTCCAGAGAACACCGAAGACTGTACTTAAAGGCTTCATTACACTGGCTTCAAGCCAATTACTCTAAGGTTTTGATTTCCTCATTTTGCTCAGCATTCATGGGGTAATTTCATGTCATTCGTTCAGTGCCCCCAGGTTCTGTTTGACAGGTTCTGTTTGACACCTTATATGACTTCTCAGGTCTATGTCAGTAGAAAATAAAATCAGCAGGGAAAAAAACAGGCAAACGAAATAGATGAAAAAATACGCGCTTTTTCATTTTCCCAAGATAAGCTTTTCCTAAATCAGTGGGAAAAGTCAATAGAGGATGGCTCATTGTTCTGGCTCATCCTACATCTAACTTGGAACATACCGCATATGGAGAACTGTACCATATGTGTTCTTGTCTCCAGTCCATTGTGTCACTGATTTTGTTGTGAGCACATGCCTCCTAACATAGGAAGACAGGACGCAGAACTCACAGCTGAAAAAAGAAGGGACCTGACAGCCCCAGATCAACCTCATTAGTCCCTAACACAAAACCTGGGCGCGCTTGACAGAGCATGGAGATAGATCGGCAGTGCCCATCACTGCTCTTTACCCCCAAGCAAAAAGCACTTCTAAGTGGAGGCCCATTAGGAAAACAAGAAATCAGGATGGCTGCCGCCCAGGAAGCTAGCTTTCAGGTCTCTCCAACTTTGCAAAGTCTAGTTTTCAGTTGTGTGAGAGAAACCTGCATCTTGTTCATCAAGGGCAGGATTTTGTGTGGAGGCAAGAATTTGTGCTACTTCCATCTAGCGAAAGGGAATGAGTAAGCGAACTTTGAGTTAAAAATTGGTTGTTTTCCCTGGGCATGACTTGAAGGGGAGCAAAGTTGGTTATTGTGTGAATTATCGACTAGTTTGTTATTGGAAAGAAGGTTTGAATAGATGACTTTGACTCAACTACAGATGTGTTAAACTGGAAAGGATGAGGGAAGGCTGGTGCAGCCCCGTTTCTGTTCCAGCACTTCCTGATGCCCCGCCTGCCCCCTCACTTCTTCCCCACAATTAGCTGAGCAAAGACTCATCCAAGTAGCAGTGGAGCTCTTACCTGCCCTTGAGCTCCATTTCACAGGGAGTGCTGAAGTCATTAATGAAAATTTGCATTTGAGAAGACAATATCGCAAAGCCAAGTTGCCACCTCGCTGATTTGCACTGAGCACAAAGCATACAATTGCAGTGTTCCCTCGCTGGCCGGTATACTGGCACCTTCTCCCTGCCACTGCTTGCCCTTGCTTTCCCCTCATCATGTATCTGTAAGGTTATGTGTAGGTTAGGGGACATCCAAAGAGAAGTGTATGGGATGCAACTGTAGATCTTTAAAAGCATTAAAATCATTAACATAAGAAAGAACTCTCCATATTACAGTTTCCTGAGGAAGTCATCTCTAATGCCTTTTCTGCATGACTGTGTATATACATATACATATACATATATAAATATAAATATATACATGTATCTTTATACCAGATATATATGTACATACGCAATATCCCTTATATCACCACCAGTCATGTTCAGGATTCAAAAGAAGGAAGCATGAAGTTTGCCACCAAAAAAAAGGAGAGTCATACTCACCAACAACCTAAGGGAACATTTCTTCCTGATCTCATAAGGTTTGTTCTGTGCACATGCTCATACGAACATACACATTTGTACCCACTCCATATATTTTCCCACCCTGAGAATATAGATTTACGGCCTTACAGAAATGGCCAGCCATATCCCCACTGCTGATGTAGAGGCAAAATATATATATATACAACAGAAAACAACATGGGGGGAAAAAATTAGACTGCAGACATTCTCTTTGCTTCCCCGGAGCAGGGTATAAAATAATATAAAAAAATTCAAGAGCCAATTTCTTACTGCTCGATCTAAAATAAATGAGCTGAAACCCAAATAGTTCCTTTTATTCACAGCAAACTAAGCAGGTCTTGCTTGCTGTCATCTACCCTGTCTCCCTAAGCAGCCTCAGGACAGGAGAGCAACTTGGCTCAAACTGAGAGTGCTCAAAAGAACCTTCTAAATTGTATCTGGGAACATCCCTGATGAGTCCAGCTGCCCTCTGAATTTGACTAGCTCTTGAAGAACGGAACTGGAGATTAGATGGTATTTCTGAAATCTCCCAGGCCATAAGCTGAGGCAGTGACAGATCAGAAAAGCACAGTACATGTGCAGGGACTAAGGGGTAAGGTTGTTTATCAGTTTGGCAGATACTGCAGAATATCGTAAAGCCTTTTCAGGAGATCATAAAAAGAGGCAAGGACTATTTCATATTTGGGGAAAATGCTTTGTAAGGCAGCTAACAGGTATCCCTTGACAAGGGCCATTATAATTTACTTTCTAGGGAAGACATGAATTAGGTGGTTTGGAGCCTTTTCTGCAAAATACAGCTGCCTCGCTGATGAGACATTTGATAATATTAATGTACATCCATTCCTGGGCAGGAAGAGAGTTGACAAACTCCCCACAGTTGCTCACAGCTCATAAACTGCCTCCTCTGTAACAGGGAGATAGGAAATGAGCTATGAAGAGAATCCCCCCTCCCACACCACCTTAACAAAAGGCTGGCCAAGGAAATGACAACAGACAGAGCTGCTGGCCATAGACAGTTGGAGAAGATGGGACTTCTGTTAAATGCTCTGCTAAAATAAAATTACTGGGTTGGAATATCTGACATGGGTCTGATGATGTACCTGAATACAAATGTTTCAGAAAACTTCAGTATGCTTTCTTCCCTACATCTACCAACACACACACACACATGATTATGAGGATGTAAAGTTTCCTTGCACCTGAACAGATCGTTACACCATTCATTAAGGGCCATATTATAAGAGGCAGTTCTGTTCCAAAAGAATAAAAGAGAAAATGTTCTCTTCTGGAGAAATCAACTGTCTCCTGAAAGTTTGTTATAGAAGCTAATGCTCATTCTTGCTAAGCCAGATCTTACATAACCACCTGGCCTAATATTTTTAAAAGACATCATCAGCTCCTATAGCTCTCTCAGCAATATTGTCTTCAATTAGTAAGTAAGAGGTTGTCATTAAGAGAGAATTCATGGGGGAAGGGATGGCTGGAATAAGGAAAGGAAAGGAGAAATTAATTAATTTAATTTATATTCACTGGGATTCCCAAGAAAGCAAGTGTCACATTGATTATATATATATATATATATATATATATATATATATATATTCCTATGTAATTTAAAATAACTACAAATTTAGGGTTTTTTTAAACAAGTACAAGAGCCTATATAGAGTCCCAGATTTTTTTTAAAACCCCTTCTCAAGGAGGTCTTGGGAAAGATAGGTAACGTACCCCTGGTCCATAACCTATTTAACTTTAGCTCTTTGCCTTTATATCTGTGTGTTTCTTTTATAATCTCACAGCTTCGTATTCTTTGAAATGTACGGCAGACAAGAAAAGCAATAAGGGGCACACTCACAGCCAGCCAAACTCCATTACTTATTAAACCATCACAATATTTTTTTCACTTCCCCGGGAGCTTTAAACCTGCATGGGCTGTGGCATGGAGAATTAGGGTGTTTGTCTAATACATAGGCACACTCATGTTTGCTGTGGAAGTAACACATGATTTCCACCTCGACCATCCCCAAAAAAATATTGCCTGCATTATCATTTTACATACCTTCCTACACACAGGGGATTGGCCTTGCTCATAACTACCTGAATTCCACAGTGATCTTTACTCTGACTAGTGACAACTTTGTTTTAAAAAGAGTGAGAAAGAGCTACACAGAACAAACCAGTCCCCAAGTCAGCCAGTTTTTTAGAGACAAAAATGACCTTGTAATTATGACTAGAGAGACAATTATGTTCAAATATGTGAGAGACTGTGTGCAACAGCAAATTTTCTAAACCAAAGCACTTTCACTAAGTGATTGATGGACAGACTGGAAAACCATAAATAATTTTTTTAAAACTGATAAATACCTAAATCTAAAAGAGGGTCACAGAATTTGTTAAAGGCTTAATTCCATTAAGAGAGTGTGTCCAACCTGTCACCCTAATCTAAAGGACAACCCTTTTGTGGGAAAGCGGTCTTGGCATAGATGTTCCTGGTACAACCCAGTTCCATCAACTAATAATGTTAACAACCATCAGCATCATAAAAGTCTCCATCCAGATGAACCCAAGCCCCTCAAGTTGATGACTTCACCTATTTTTTTTCTTTTTGGCGGAAAAGAACTGCATCTGGGCACTCTTCACTATTTACCCCTGACAGAGTTGAGAGTCACCATTATGTGACCTTTTATCTGTTTTCATCGAAAGTATCTTTAGATTTTTATTTCTGCTTCATTTTACCTAACCTTAATAATTTTTACAGTTTATCTCCACTAAGCCTTTTAAAATGCTTTATGTTGCTCTTAAATTATAGAAAAACATATGTATAAGGTCTGAACATGGCTGAATTACAGCCTGGAACTTAAAACTTTGTTCTCTTTTTATGTACCCCTCGGCTACCTTTACCTTTTAGGGAATAACACTTTGTTGCTAATTCACCTTAATCTTGTGTTTCCTATGACACCTGTATCTGTCTTCCAAGACATTTGAACAAAGTACATTTCTCAGTTTGCCCCAGAGCATTTGAATAGGTGTCTTACCTACTATGAGCCACTCTCCACTTGGCCTTATGTAGTTCCAGTCTGTTTGCTTCGAACCCCACATCCAGCCTCCAAGTCCCATTTAGACCCAGTTCTTACTCCTCTTCAAAGTTCTCACCAAGAACCTCCCAGTTTACTTGCACTTGGCCAATTTAGTGAGCATTTCTCCATCTCCTATCCCCAACAACTTACATGTTGTGTAATTGGCACTTCTTGGGGAGAAATCTTTCCTAATTGCTACTAAAGTGTGCACAGGATTCACAACCACAGAAGAGAAGAGTTGCGGAAATACCCTAAGTGCACCGACAGGCATTTATTCTCCAGTGAGAAGTATGAACCCTAGGGCAGCATTATCTTATCATGAAGCTAGTGAGGTCAAGCTCATGAGCTTCATTTTAAGGTCATAATCTCACACTCACAAAGAACTCAGAATATAGGAGGCACCACTGGAGATCATTCAGAAACTCTGGACCTGTGCTTACCTGCATTGATTTACCAAAAGGAATTTATAGTTTCGCTTTAAATAGGAAACAGGAAATGGTTGGACCTCCTCTTATCACCGAGTGTTGCCTTTACTTCCTTGGTGTAGTAGGTTGGATAGGAATTGTAAGGTTGTTGATTGGGTTCCTGGCCCAGGAAAATGGGCCACATTTCACTAAAAGGGAGGGAATTTGCTCCTGTATTTTCATATACCGAGTTGCATATTCCTTTATAATGGATCCGTAAGTAACTAAGACTTTGGGACTGACAGTTTTCTAGAACACTCAACTAGCCAAAAGAGAATATTTTTTAAATCCTGTTACACACAGAAAAAGAATGAAGTCTGAATCCCTGAATAAAATTATTTTAAGGATGAAATTACATGCATGAATTAAGGATACATAATTCTTTGCCATATAATTAAATGAATCTTTAATTCTCATCAGAATAAAACTGAAGGACAATGGATGCCTTTTGGGCTTTTTAATTTTTTAATATTGCACTTTATAGTACTTCATAAGAGACAGTTGTCTTAATTAAAGCCATAAAATACCAATAATACATATATTCAGGGCTTCTGAATATAGTCAGTTGATAAGCAGTCCATGAGTCATTCCTGTTTTGTATTGTTTGTTGTAAATTGGAGTTTATCTGTTCTATTTTTTACTGCATACAATTATTATCCTAGACAATCCTAATCTAATCATAAATTTTAGATGTGTACTTTAACAAACTTTGAAAATCAAAGAAATTATTCATTTCACAAAAGCATTCTTCATTTTCAAAATCGCTTGTTACACAGATAATTTAAATAGCAAATTCGGATACTATATTGAAAATAATTCCTTTTTTAAAGTCACAAATTTACTACTTTTTAGGAATCCATTTGTTATGTAAAGCAAGGTTCACCCCCATGGAGAGTGAAATGGATAATTAGCAAATATATACCTGGGAAATTTAAGGTTTGTTTGAGTTTTTACATAAATATAGAATGGGTCTAAGAAGTTCCCTTATAAAAATGGCAAAGAGAGATATACAATTTATCAATAAGTTCTTATGCCTAAATTATAAACCTTCCATGGGAGGACCTATAACACAGCAGACTTCATGATGCATTTGTGGTTTTTTTCCCTTTCTGCCAAAATATATAATTTCTGCCCTACTATGATAAACTTACACACATATATACATAGATGTCCACACAACTGAAAGCTTTAATATTTCATTTCATCACAACAGTTTATATGTAATTTGAGTGAAAGCTAAAAGAATAACTAAAAGCCACTTAATAGCCTAGAAATAGCCACTATAACTGAGTACCTAAGTTACTGATATAGAATAAACATGTATATTAAATTGGACGACCCCAATTTTACACTTAAATGGCCTTTTGCCCTAAAGAGTACCTGAATCCAGAGCCAATGTTGTTCCTGTTAGGGCTATTTTGTGGTCTGAAAAGTTTCTCCAAAGGGCAAAGACTTTCCATCCAGAAGAGGGATCCTTGGTAGGCATAGTGCCCTGGGAACCTTTCGTACAAGTCCGCATCTGTGCCCTGCAGCTAGCCTGGATGCTTCTAGCTCGAGTTTGAAAAAACTCCAGAAGCAACAGCTTCCATCTCCCAGCAATCTGCAATCTCAAAGAGCCATCAAAAATAAGAAAGCAAAAGCTACCTTCCTGGTGTCATGAAGTTGCTGCTAACACTAAAAGAAAGATAAATCATCCATTTGTTCTTTGTGTTTTATTAAAGCAGAGAACATGTCATCATTGACCCCAACACAGACATTTGCTTTAGAACACCTAAACTGTGTTTTGGACAGGTTACATTAAAAATATCGGAATGCCATTTTTGTAAAGGACCTTTTTAGGGATAGGTGTCATCTTATGCTTCCTTTGTTTGTCTACATTTTCAAGAAGCATTTTAGCCCCTAACTGTACCCCTACGAGAATCCAGATGATGCATTTCCAAATTATTTTTTGTCATTTTTGTGTGCATTTTATTTATGAGCAGTTTTCACTGAGTGACAAGATGTATGGAGATTTTGCGTCAGTTTATTCTCTGTGAATGTGTCTGTACATAGACTGAAAGCTATATTTATTTGTACAAAGGCTATTAGGAATAACATGTTTCTGTCACATGGACTTTACTCTGATAAAGGGCGTTTCTTCACTGTGTTCACGTTACACTTTCCAAACCTTTGTGCTTCTACTACCAGTAATCAAAGAATATCACTTTATGTAACTAAGTCTCTGTGTGAAAAATAATAGTAATAAAGTTGACTCAAAGAAAATGTTTTGTTTTTGGAATAGTCTTTACCTTCAGGACCTCAAGAAACCGACACACAGTCATGGAAGCTTCACTGCGAGTATTCGAAGGAACAAAAGGACAAGCAGAAGTTACTGTTCATTGCAACTACCACTTATTGCAAGTTTACTCATGCCATTTGAGCTCTTAAATGTGAGGGGACCTTGTGCCCTGGAAAGACTACGCTAACGATTGGATTTTAATTAATTGAATATGTTGAAATTGTAAATTCAAAAGCCTAGTGTTCCTTAAGCCTCTAAGTTCATTATAGAAGTCATGTTCTAATTCTAATACTTTCGTGCAAAAAAATAAGAATTCACAGCCACTTTCTTCTTTGATGTACTCAATTAATTGATAAGTTTCAAAGATTAAATTCTAAATAATTAACCCAATTGAAATGAAGTTCCCCAGGCACTTTTTAAATTTTATACATTTAATATACCTAATTCTCTCAAATACTACAAAAGCCTGACAGACTTACAAACCTAAAAAACAAAATCTTCCCATGCACTTAAGCAATTTCTGTTAATCTGTCACATATAAAATGTGGTAAACCAATTTATCTTAAACATTTAAATATCATTTACAAGCTTAATAAAAGTCTGCTACACCTTTAAATTAATATCATGAGTCTAATATAAATTACACATTTCAAACTATAATCAGATTATCTAATGTGCCAGATTTATTTTAAACACCTTAAAAGACAAATACATATAAAATTTCCCAATGATTATAAAACTCATTTCTAAACCACACCAAAGTATTAATACTATGAATTTGATTTACTTCATTCTCTCTGTACTTCTATAATGTCTTTCCAGGCTTTGAAAAAGCCACTCAACTGATAAGCAGAACTACTATATCTGGCAAGATAAAATAATTGAGCCTGAGTAACAATAAAATCATTTATCATTTAGAGACTCAACCCTAGAATGTGATATGAGGCTCCTGCAAACTACCACGAGGATTCTACTGGAGCCAACAGGAATCATGTAGCACTCATGCTTTGAGTCAAATCTGTCTCATGTCTAGAGAGGGTCTCTTTCTCACCAAGCTCATGCCTTTCAGCTGGAGTTTTTTGCATTCCAATGGGCATCATTACCATTACTGTTTTTATTTTTGTTGAAATCTCTTTCAAAGTTTTGTCTCTCCATTTGAGTAGGTGAATTTCGTAGCCCCACCTTGGCGACAGCCAGTTGTTCTATACCACTGGATTGTTTTTAACTAATGCCTTCATTGCTTGATCAGAGCCTTCATTCAGTTCATAATTTTCTTATCTGTTCTGACCACAATTCTAAATATTTTATTAACAGCTATGGGTCTACACTAACACTAAATGCTTTGCATGTATCCTTTCATTTAATCTGCACAAAATCTCATTGGATTAGATACCATTATTAGTCCCCATATGATAGAGAGAAATATGAGGCCCAAAGTGGCTAAGTAACATGGTCAAGATCACAGTGTTAGAATTTAAGTTGAACCTGAGTCCTTCTATTATCTAAATTTGAGGGCACACAGCTAAGTTTAAGAAAAGTTTGAAGTCCATGCTCCTCTCATCTCCCTTCCAAAATGAATCCCACTCCTCAGAGAAAAGGATTTATGAGTTACTTTATATTTAGGAAAAAGGTCCAAGACATTTTGACCCTGCATTCAACTCCATGATGATTAACAACTCTGGGGTTTGCCTGTCATGGTATTTTCAATGTTTAAGAATGTCAACATTTTATCAGAATATTAATGCTGATTTCATCAATACTGATGTCAGGCAATATTCATTAGGTTGATTAAAATTCTTGATTAATTATCTATACAAAACAATATTTTTTCCTTTTTATTAAAATTTTCATAGAGACATTGCTTTCTGTGTAAATATTAAAATAGAAATTCGATTCATCAACTAAGTTTGGTTTTGGGGATAACTATTGGGAATCTTCTCCATTATTTCTGCTGAGCCCATTTTTTACTAGCACAATTTTATAGACCTAAATTTCACCCCAAAAAATCTTTAAGTTTTCCATCAATTTTTCATCTACAACTCCATAACAGATTTCACTCTTTGGAGATTACATTGCTAAAGAAAAAGCTATAGTATACCATGGAATTGCTGAATTTTTCCAGATGCCTCCATCTTTTCGAGAGGACTGGTTTTTCAGCTTGGCCATAGTGAAGATTTATGGCAGTGAAAAGACCTGATTTTCTACAGTATAGCAACCACTCTGCTTGGGGTTTTGTTTTGTTTTGTTTTGTTTTGTTTTGTTTTGTTTTGCTACTCTTTCCAATCTTGTAGAAGGTCATTTTCTAAGTTTATTTCTGAGCATAGTCTCAGCTCAAAGTTGTATATTATTAAAATTATGAGAACTCTCTATTTAAATAACAACCAAAAAACTCTACTGTGGTATCCAACTGATTGACTTATAAAACATTAAAGGAAAATATTTCACATGAGTAATTTTTATTAAATTTCATTATGATAAAATTTGTAAAACTAAAAATAAATTACAAAAGAAAAAAAATTCTCCTCTCAACTATTTGTTAGCAATTGGCCTACAAACATCTGTATAAATGGCTTGAAAAAAAACACTCCCTAGTTGTCACAAACACCAAGATACTATAGTCCAAAATCATTGACAGTTTCTAAACATACGGAAGTCTTGATCTAAAGTGTGTTGTTATCAGCCAATGGCCATGTCACCCTGAACAAGCCCAATCCCATCTGATCTCGGAAGCTAACCAGGGTCGGGGCCTAGTTAGTACTTGGATGGGAGACCACCTAGGAAGACCAGGTAGTGTAGGCATAAAAATATAAAATAAAATAACAAAATAAAGGTCAACCAAGGGTTGCCTCGTCTAAAGAAAATAAAAATTAAAAAATAAAATAAAATAAAAATAAAATGCGCTGTCATCAAAGTCCAGAACTGCCGGAAAGACTAACTTTGGGTCACCTCTGCGTGTAAATTACTCAGTGACTCTGCATCAGCAGTTCCTTGTCTATGAGATAATGCTACTGTGTTACTAATCCAGCATGGGTTGTTGGGAAGAATAAGTGACTTATAACTCTATAAAGTGCCTGGCTCATAGTAGGCTTTTAGTATATGTTAGTTCCCTCCTCCCCACCTTATGCAACCTTAAACAAGTTATTATAACGTCTCAGAGACTGAGAAATTCTCTTAAACGCATCCTTTATTGAAATATCTGAACACTTTCTGAGTTTAAATATTACAGGAATCCTAACTGTTAATCTCAGTATTCTAATACTACACACATGAGGAAACTACACACATCTTCCTGGCATGCCACTCATCTTGGTCCCCCACCTACCCTCATCAAGCAGTGTGCCAGGTAACCTGGGCATCTAAAAGCCTAGCCTGTTTAGTAACAACGAATCAGAAAAGACTCCATTTCAGTCTAGGTGTCCGACTCAGCCAGAACCTAACAAATTCTGGAATGCACCAAAGCCCTCAGGATTCCCACATCTTTTGGAGGTTTTGGTGATCCATACCTGTGAATAACATACTGAAATACTAAACTTCTGCTTGGTCAATCTTGTCTCTAGGACCAGCTCACACATTAAATGCATTCTGTATATTTCTACGGAGACAGACCTAAGGCAATGCAAACTCAGAGTTGGCAAATACTGGGTGTATTATGCCACTCTGGCTCCCTCACCCACGGTAGATAGCAATCATCAATCACGGCCCCATATCCCTGTGTTTTTTCACCCTAGCATTCCAGGCAGCCGCCAATCAGTCCCATTGGGATACAAGAGAGAACCTAAATGCCACATTCTAGCCTAACCAATAAATGAGGAAAACGAGGACTAAATAGGCAGTGTTACTTTCCTGAGATCATGCTACTAAGCGGTAGAACTAGATGTTAGGTCTGGTTTTTGTTCTGTGTATAGTCTTTGCTGCAGTTGCCAAAATGCACCTGAGGTGTCTCACGTGTTGCTGTGAATGTTTTGCATATCCAGCCATGATGCACAAGGTTGTGGGGTTGAGGGTTTACCACTAGAAAACTGATAAGAAACCTTCTCATTTAAAAGGCTTGAGTTAGGTCGTTAGTTATGTTATAGCCAGACAGTGAATAATAATAATAGCAGCATCTAATTAGTGAGAATCAGGTAGAAAGAAAGGTCTTTGCTGCAAAGATTTAATAATAAAATAGCCAGTAAATAATAGCAATCACTTTAAGAACAAAAAAAAAAGAAAAATAGAGTTATGTCCAAATGTGGTCACAAGCTGTTGGAAGGTATGCATGCAGATCTATCTGCTGCCAGAAGCTAATGACCCGTGTCCTTGAAATAGAATCAGGTTAAGGAAGGTTGTAAACATTCCTGTTTCCTCTCAGGAGTTCCCTCAAACACGTAATCAGTCCCAGTAGCAATTCCTTTGGACTTTAGGAGAAAAGAAATAAAAAAAATAATAAATGTTTTCCACAAGGAAAGTAATGCTATTTGTTCTCAGTGGCCTGATTCAAGGACAGCCTTTAGAAGAGCCTGGGGAGGTGGCAGAAGACTTCGTCCTGATATCCTCTAATTCCCAGTCCAGCCCAGACTATCGCCTAGAATTTCATCTCAGTGTCTTATCGCTCTAGCTAAGTGATTCTTAACCAAGAGGCTGCACTTGAAGAGCAGACACACCTGGGGCTTTTTCAAACTACATGTGTAAAACCCAGTCCCCCCCCCCCCCCCGCCACAGTCTCCCCTCCAAACTCAGGAAGTATGCTCTCACAGGTGAGAGCCAGAGAGAGCTGTGCAGTAATGAAGTGCTCCATAACCGGCAGCAGAGTTGGGTGGAAAAAATTTTAGAATCCCGTTTAGCCTAAGGTTCTGGTCCCTGTGAGAATTATAACTGGCTCCAGGAGGAGTCCATGTCTTTTAGTTCTCCAAATGACCAGCAAGAGTACCTTGTATTTATTCAATAGTAAGTGTTCAGGACCTGCGCTGTGGCAGATACAGACATGAGCACAGGGGGCCCGAGGAGAGTGAGATCAGACTCTGTTCTCAAAGTCTTCATGGTCTACAGAGGAAGAAAGATATGTGACAATTACAGGACTCATACTAGAATAAGCAGCCCAGAGGGTGGTTCAGAAGCCAGGCTGCTTGAGTTTGAGTCTCGGCTCCCACAAGCTGGGTGGCCTAAACCTCTCTGAGCCTCACTTTCTCCATTCATAGCCTCAGGAATGTTGTTTTATGTGGGTTAAATCAGTTAATATTGATTTGGAACAACTCTAGAACAGTGCCTGTCTTACAGTAAGCAATACATCCCTGTCCAATAAAAAAAATGCTGCAAATAGGTGTCTCCATGCTACCAGAGACCAGAGCAGGGCCTGGTTAACTCCATCTGGGGGGTGGGGGGCGGGTTCAGGGATAGATTCACGGAAAAGATGGCCCCTGAGCTGCAGTTGAAAGATGAGAAGTCTCACAAGAGGAAACACTTGTACCAAGCAACATGAAAAAAAAAAATGTTACATCCGGAAGGAACAATGTTCAGTGTGGCTGGGAGTGGAGGGATGGAAGCTGAAAAGGTGGACAGTACCAAATTGCAGAGGGCCTTGTCCCACCCCCAAGCAGTCCAGACTCTTTCATGCCACCAGAAGTTTTTCACCGACATGTGACATGGTCAGATTAAGGTTTAAGAAAGCCCTCTGCACATACTGAAGAGAAATAATGTCTTAAATTTGTTTCCAAATGATAACTAGGGAGTATAGAAGAAACCAGATTGGCTATGAGTTGATACTTGCGGCTGGGAGATGGATATAAAGGCATTTCTTATTTTACTGTGCTTCAGGTGTTGTGTTTTTTGCAAACTGCAGGCCAAGACACTACCGGCAAAAAGATTAAGACTTATTTTATTGTGATACTCACTTCGTGGTGGTCTGGAACCAAAACTACAATATCTCTAAGGTGTGTCTATACATGGGGGTTCATTATACTATTCTGTTTCCCTGCGATTTAAATTTTCATTATAGACAATTATCTTGAAAAGGTGGCTGGGAGAAAGCTCTTAGGTACCATTACCCGTTGCTGTTATCAGTCATCTGTGCCTCAGCATGAAAGGAAGAAAGTTTTGATGGGAATAAAGAGGAAGTGGGGACACCTGGGGTGGGAGGGGCCAGAAAAGGCGGTCAGCAGGGAGGCAGGCTGCCCGGGCCACCTTTCCTTCCTGTATACTTCTACCTCAGGCCTTCCCTGAGCCCATGTTAGCATCCTGGATGACGAGGGTTTTTTTTTTTTTTTTTAGTGACTTGTCCTCTAAGGTCTTGGATCTAAGATATGTCACATATTGTGTCCTATCCTCAAGGAGAGAGTTCACTCCGGGACCTTGGGTCAGGGACAGGAGTAGGGTTACAGCACGAGGACCCCAAACTGCATGGACTCTGAACCACTGCAGAGTGACCTCCAGAAGTTCAGAGAGAAGCTCAGGCTCTGTGAGCTCTGTGAGTGGGGGCTGTTAGGAGTCACTGATGATCAGTGCTGCCCGGTTCACAGGAAGAAAATGAATTGAAGACCTCGTGCGAGTGAGAGACACCAGGGGAGAGTGAGCATGCATGAGAAAGAAAGTACTAGGGAAAATTCCTCAGCAAAATGGTAACTTCTGAAATGTACAGGCCAGAGAAAGCATTCTGGTTCCAAGGGAGCATTAAATCCAATGACTCTTAACTCTCCTAATAGAGTCAAAGCCAGAGATTCTGAACTCTTTCCAGGGGGTGAGAGCTGGAAAGATTCTGAACTACTCTAACAGGGGTTAAGTGGGACTCCTTCCTGCATCCTCCTCATTCTTCAGGGGAATGGGAGAGTGGTTCTTGAGCTGCCAAAATGGAACCATCTTGCCTTCTCTGAGCTTTATCTGACCTTATTCTCTTGAGTTCTTTATTCCCCTTTGCCTGTTGGAGTAGAGGTGCAGGGAGAATTATAATCTTCCTGTCAGCTGCTTTGACAACTGCCATAGTTTAGCAGGAACTAATCTAATGACAAGAGACTGACTCAGATTCTTTCTGGGAAGAAGCATCTGAGAGACAAGAAAGTAAGAGAAGAAATGCGGGCTCAAAGCCCACAGGGAGGGCAGCAGACACAGGCTTCCCAGCCTGCTGCCTCCTACGGAAGGCACTGAGTGAGCACAGCCAGATGCCCAGGCTGTGGGCAGAGGGGCGTTGCCTCCACATGCCCCCAAAAGAGCAAGTGAGGCTCCAGCCAACACCGCTGCTCGTCAGTGGCCATTAGATGCCAGGACAGCTGGGGCACTTTGAAAATATCTCTTCTAAGGGTGACTGCCAAAAAAAGGGGCAAGGTGAGAAGAGGGATCGAGGCAAGAGAGACCAGGCTGACCACCACCTCGCACATTTAAAATGCAACAAGGAAGTTCTTGGTGCTGCTGTCCTCTACAGGCAAAATGGTAGACTAGGAAGACGGCCCCACCAAAAAGTTCCCTGAAGATGGGCTATTTCAGTTTCCTAGGAGCGGCCTGAAAGTAACAAAAGAGAGACACAGAGATGCGGAAAGCCCCAGGGCCCAGGGGCAGAGGCCAAGCTGCCTTACGGCCTATGAGATCTCAATGGTTCTCACCCAAAAGGGAGCAGTACTGACCAGCCCTCGGGGGATCTGAAAACGTGTACATGACTCTGGAGCACCACCTGAAATTTAATGGGCAAGGCCCACCAATGCCAAATGTCTTCCGAAGTCAGGGAAGTGCTGCACAGAAAAGAAACATTCCACTTAAAATGCCCCATGCTACCCCTATGAAAGAAAACACTGATAAGACCTTGCCTTTGCTGGGGTACCATGGGGCCACTGTTTCTGAAACATATGGACTCCTGGATTCCTACATATATGTCCAAGGACTTCCACAGAACCCAGGTTGAGAAACAACTACATCAAAAATTAAATGTTGCCAGTTCTGGAAATCTACTGGTGATAATGTGATTGTAAATACGAATACAAAAAGCAGGAACTGAAATCACATACTGCAGTTAGTTTTGAGATGGTCATCTACGTTCCAGCATAGATATTTACTAATCTCTTAATTTTGAGAATGAGATCACAACTGTTACTATGTTGTAAAGAACACTCACGCCCTTAAGAATGTGTCTGTGGACCTTCTCAGTGTAGCTCAAGGATACAGAACATCTGACCTTTGCCAATAAAGGTGTTCCGGCTCCACAGTTCAAGTGCAGCTGCAGATGAGCAGCTCAGGAAGGAAGCCCTGGGGCACTCAAATGAACGTTTGCAGAAACTCCAGAGAGGAGCCCAGAAATCTGGGTTTTGACAAGGCTTCCAGGTAATTCTGATGCTCATTATATTCAACAACCACTGAGCTATGTAAGCATTCATTTGAAACTTTGGCATCTTATTTAAGTGACAAATGTTACTGATTGTGACACACCTATTCATTGCAGGCAATGACTGAAAGCATAGAGGAGTGAGATACAAGGCAGTATATGCAGAAGAAACCAAACGTTCTCCTTCCCTAGAAGTTCCCTCTGTCTGCCTGGACAGGCATCACACACAGAATCTCAGGACCTCACAAATTCCCCTGGTCTACCACTGAGGGAAGGGTGATTCTCTCTGCTCCTGGCCAGACCTCAAAACTTACACCCAGCTCCCACTAATGCACCTGATCTAAAGGTAAAGAGAAATAGGTTGTTTGGGCAGGAGAAGCAGGAGAAAAGAAGCTAACACTGGTTGAGCATTTATGCCAGGCACTCTCAGAAGGACCATCTCTTTTAATTCTCACAAGTAACACTGTCGTGCAGGGAGTATCACCCCATTAACAGATGCTGAAACTGAGCCCTGCAGGAAGTCAAATGACATGCCTAAAGCCATTCAGCTACTTAGGAGAAATGAGATTTAAAACCCAGGCCCATAAAACTCAGCAAACCATCTTCTACTAATTCTACTGAGCCATGTCGACACAGTCTAAAATTTTCTGCAATGCTGTAAGTGCCTTTTTCAGTACCCACTAGCCCCATGTGGCTATTGAGCACTTGAAATGTGGATGGTGCAACTGAGGAAGTTTAAATCTTTGTTTCATTAAGTTAAATTTAAAAAGCACATGCGGTTACCAGCTGATCTGTTGCATGGTGGAAGATCAGACTGTTTTGTCTAAAAATGCTATAACAGTGGAAATCTTCACCCAAAAGAATCCTCGGGTGGAAAAACACACAAAAGAGTTGGTACAAGTAGCAATTAATCATATTACTTGTTAATCTTTTCTTAATGGAAATGGTGACAGATTCTTAACAGTGTCTGAGTTTAGGAAGCACAATTAATCCACAGACTCGGTTATTCAGATTTAAAGAGGCCTGTCTTCTCCAAACATTGGCAGGCAGCAGAAGCCAGAGATGGCAGCTGTGAGATCCCCTGTGCCCGCTCCCCCCCCCCACACAATGGACTGAGTGAGGACAATAAAGGCAAACGGGACCATTTTTGCAACTAATACTCTCTTTGCTTGATGTTAGAGATCCCCTGCCTTGTTCCCTCTAATAACATTCTTCTAAATGCTAAGAGGACATAGTCGAATGGTCATGCCATGGAGTTTGACCCATAGCTATGACATTAGCAGTGAAAACAGTGATAGAGCCATTACTGTGGGCAAAGCCGTCTTCCCAGATAGCAAGCAGTTTAGGGTAGCCAGCCTTCTGCAGAGAAGAGGTTAAGAGGGCACAGACCTGGTTAGCAGAGTTGGCCATTCACTTAGATGGGAATCCCAGCCCGAGGGGCTCTTTAATAGATTCTAGAACAGGTGAAAGACCCCCCAAAGAAAGGACCAATTGAATAAGATTTTGTCCTCTTTTATGAGCAAATAAGATCTACTATGTAATTCTACTCCAGAGCCTATTTCCCTCTTTGAACTAAGATTCTGGGCTCTTTTAAATAGAATAAACAAATCGACAACAGCTGAGGTGGAGAAAACCTTATCAGCGTACTCTGCAAGGCCAGGGCTTCAGTCAAAACCCTGAGCCAGCGAGAAGGCAGTGGAGAAGCAGATAATGAAAATGGAAATGGAGGCGCTGAGACAAGCCCCAAAGCAACCAGGAGGGTTGGAAGAAACTGAAAGTTGAATATTAGGGCCCATGCAGTGTAGAGCAACATAAAAAGGTGGAAAAATTAATAGCACAGGGAGGAAGAAAAATAAAAGGCTGCACAAAACAAGAAAAGGGTTTTCCTTCCAGAGCAATATGGATCAAAAAGCCAGTCCACGCTCAGCCTGGTGTCCGTTACATGCACTGAGCTACCTTTGAAGACAGGGCCTGTCATATGCTTGATTGACATCCACCAAGGAATCCAGTACATTTCTGGGCACACAGTTGACCCTTAAAATATGAATAAATTCGAAGTTATTGTGCTATATGGTGCGTTTTCTAAGCCGTGGCATCTCAAACTCTCACGTGTATATTAATCACCTGTATGTTTCGTGAACGTGTTAAAGCTTGAATTGCTATTTCAGTAGGTCCAGAGAGAGGCCTGAGATTCTGCATTTCTAACCAGTTTCCAAGGAGGCCAATGTGCCGGTCCCTGGACCTCACCTTGAGTAACAAACCTTTATTTTCTCTATTGGTCATGAGCTAGTATAGCCAGTCGAGAATCACACCGAGAAAGACAGGGACGTCAGTTCGATCTCCATCACCGCAGTCACTCTGTTCTCTGGCTACAAAGTGAATCTGCAGCTCTAGCTGGTTATCTTGGGTCCTTCTTACACACACACCACATGCGCGCGCGCACACACACACACACACAGGATCAGAGGAGATACACGATGGGAAGAGCCCCACATGCCCATCTGGAGGCCAGCGTGTTACAGTTGGGCTGCTGCCAGGGAAGCCAGCCTTGAGTGACAAGCACGCTCGTCAGAAGCCCTGATTCTGTGCTCTCTCTGTCCTCAACGTCTTATAAACCCTACTCTCTGGACATCAATTTTACAATTGCTTTTGAACAAAATCACTCAGAAGCAGGACTTCAAACAAGTCTCTCTCACGCTGACTGAGGGATCCAAAGTGGCTGCCTACAGAGCCATTTTTAAAGGACTCTGAAACCAGGTTTTGGCTCCACTGGACCAACTCATTAATGGATTAATGATGGAGTGAGTTGGAGAAAGTGGCAGCATAGCCAGTGTGGGGCCAACTCTCAGCAGGTGTGGAGATCTGGCAGGGAGGCCTGTCCTGGCATCTCTTAGAACCCGGAATCGAAGGAGGTCAGTGGGCAGTGACAGGTGACTCCACACACAACTCAGAGCATGCTTAGCATGAGGTCCTCTAAGGAAGTCACCTGCGTGCCACTGCATCCTGCACATTGGCCTGAGCTAAAGAGTCCACTCTGGGTCTCCTGACTCCAGCCCAGTGCACTTCTGTCAGAAAGGGGCGCAAAGCGAATCTTTGGGGGTGTCCTTTCTTCCACCACCAGCCTGGCTGCCTCACACAAGAACGTGCCCCTAAAGGACTCTGGGTAGACTGAGCACTACAGACTACAGTTTTCTGAGAAAATTAACAGTTTGTAAAGAACCGGAAGACCTGGGTTTTACTCCTATCCCCACCGCTTTAGAAAAGACACTTAACTTCAGCTTCTTTATCCATAAAATGACGAAGTTTAACTGAATGTCCTCAAATTCTCTCTGTACTCACATATTGTGTAGATCTACAATACTAGAGGAAATTCAGACAATAACACTATGTGCCCATCCACAAATCACAGCTGCAATCTCTCCTTTTTGTGGCACATTAGATTTTCTGAGAGGCAAATCCTAGGTCAGTGAGTTATGCTGTTTATATCCCGAGTTCTCTGTAGGTTTAGTCCACCTGAGAAAATTAGGTTGGCAGAGTTGACTCTTCCTGCCTGAGGAAAAAAAGATGAAGTGTGAAAGTCCTACTCATTTGAAAAAGCTGTGTTTATGGAACTAAAACATCCCTTTCTAAGGCAAAGGCAGTGATCCTCAAAGGGTGGTCTTGACCACCTGTGAGAAAATTACCTGAGAGAATTAGCAAGATGAGGGGTAAAGAGGAGAGTTAAAGAATTCAATTTTTAACAAGAATTATGTCCCAGCCACCCCCTTGCTTCCCCCATCCAGGTGATTTTTATACAGATGTTTGAGAACCATGCACCAAAGATATTCTCCTCTTCTCGGTGACTCAACTTTGGCAGAGGGGAGATACACATCCCACACAACAATTTTTTGCACAGCAAGCACTTGAAATTGATTTAATCAGGTGCATCTGGTGTAGGCACTGCTGGTGCATAGTGTCACAGGTGTGTACTCTCTGAGGGAGTCAAAATCAAGCCCCTCCATTAAAAGATCCTATTTTATGGTTATGGCTTTATTTTCATTGGTTTTGCATCACTTATTTTAACAGGATGATTTTCTGTCTCCGGTTGAAGAAATGCATGTATGCGTGCAGATATCCAGTGTGCTTCAACAAAACCTAGGTATAGTTTGAATGTCGACGATATATTTTAAAGGCAGACATGTGATTATATAGTCGACCGTGCAATATGACCAGCAGCTTGGTGGTTGAGATATTTATGCGTCATTGCAACTGTCTTATAAATTAAAAAATAGAAATGGACAATATCAGCATTGCGCCAGACATGTACCCATTGAAGTGTTTCAACTGGGGTGACTAGATTTCTGTGCTGTAAAGTATAAAAGCATTACTAAGAAATAGAGAGAGAGAGGAGGAGAGAGAAAAAGAGAAAGGAGACCAGACTGTGAACTCCTAAAAGGCAGTGACCTGGTCCATTTGCAAAAATTAGCCACCACTATTTCCCAACTTGATTCCAAGTCTCAGCAATAACTATCAAGAGGCATTCACTCCTCCCTGAAATCTGACCTAGACTTGTGACTTGATTTGACCAATAGAATGACTAAAGGGACATTATGTCGGTTGAGTGCCTAATCCTTAAGAGGCTTTGCAGGCTTCTTCCACTCATTCATTCTCCTGGAATCTGCCTAGCCACCATGTGAATAAGTCCAGGCTAGCCTGCTGGAGCATGAGAGGGCATGTGGAGCAGAGATGAGCCATCCCAGCTGAGAACCCCCTAGACCAGCCAGTTCTAGCTGACCCAGCAACTGGCCACAGATGCAAGGTTCAGCCAAGACCGGAAGAACTGACCAGCTGAATCCAGCCCAAATTATTGACCCAGAGCACTGTAAACTTGTAGATGGTTTTTGTTTTAAGCCACTACATTTTGGGATGTTATGTAGCTCACTGATACAAGAAGAGGTTGTGTTTGAGTTTTATTTATCTTTATATCTCCAACACCCAGCACTGTGTTTGGCACAATGTGCACTCAGCGAATAACCATTAAATAAGTAAATGAAGAAATGAGCAAATTAATGTGACTGGGCAATGATGAGCCTTTAAGTTCTTCACTGTTCAGAGTACGATAGAATAAACCCTCATTCTTCCTTGAGCTATAAAAATAGGAACATTTCAGAATTCTGCCTTTTCGATAGCAGCAATATCTCCGTCATTAAGTAACAGACGAGAGACCGGGTACCTCCTGCTCTGAAGTCTGAGGCACATACCTATACTCTAAAGAACTCAAACTGTTAAGTAATTACTTTTTGAAACTGCATTCTCTGGAAAATACGCCTCTTTAACCTATCTACAGAACAGCCCTGAAATGCAGACTCCCCGCATCACAGAAACGAGCACCCTGTTGTTTGTTCGCTTCTGCAGAACTATTGGCTACACGTACTCAGGGACATAATTGGAGGCTGTGAGGAAGAGAGTGAGGTACCTGAGTGTGCTTGCATGGCACCTCTAGACTGATGGTTACCAGCCCACTGTTTATAATAAAGCTAAGTCCATACATACTGGGTAGAAATTCGGGGCTCCGACTAGCACCCAGGCAGGTGGCATGTGGGCATCAAGATGCATGAAGAAACCCAAAAAACAATATTAAAGAATGAAAAAATGTGATCTTAAGAAATTTCTTCACTACATATTTGCTACTATACTTAATGTTCATGAACTGTTAAAGTCGCTATGAGCAAGGATGGGATTTACGTAGTATGACTGCTCAATGTGACAACAGGCCTGTGCTATCATTTGCTGTGATGATTCAACTAAATTCTTTCACTGCTTGTCTGTATTTGCACGATTTGTGAAATCTTAGTTGATATGTTAAGCCTTCACTTAAATGGAACTCATCATTTACATGTTAACATATGTTGCTAGTAGTCTTTTATCATTGACCTGTAACAAAGTAGGACATGTCTCAAAAAAAAAAGAAAATTATGAAAGAAGACACAGAAAAGACAACTAATCTAGATCTTCTTAGAAGAGCTTAATAATACATAGTTCAGGACGTCTTGAGCCTGCCTGTGAAGGGAAGGGTGTGGCAAAGTCTTGCGCATCACTACATATGTGCATGTGTATACAGAGGCCTGTGGTTCCTAAGATAGCTCCTAGTCTTAGAAGAAGCTGGAGGAACACTTGGTAGCCAGAGACCTTCTTGGAAACAGCATGTGCTTCAGGAACAGATCAAAGCTCCAATCTGATGCTGAAGCTAGAAATTCCACTTCAAGGGATCCAGCCTACAAATATACAAAGAAAAATGTTCAAGGATGTTCATTGCAGAATTATTTATAACAACAAAAACTAGAAATAATCTAAGTATCCACCAATAGGGGATGTGGTTGACTAAATTATGGTACATTTATTCAGTTGATTGCTATGTGGACATTAAAAGGAATGGAGCATTTCTGGTTGTGCTGCTATGGAAAGAGCTCTGAGCTGTATTAGGTGAAAATAACGAAGTGCAAGATCTTGTATATATTAGACTGCCATCTGTGTATATGCACACAAAAAAATGTATCCAGTTACACAAGAAACTCTTAATAGCATTTACAGGTGGAGTGTAGGACTAGATTAGAATTCGTTTTCCTACCCCTTGGCTAAGAAGGAGACTCTCTCTCACTTTCCCTTTTGTATAGTGTTTGGATTTTTCTCATGTGCGTATGCTATTTTCATCTTAAAAGATCTTATAAAATCCTACCTCTGACATTTAACAACTGCGGTAGATTGCAGAGGAGGACACAATTCTTCACCTCCTCCACTCCCCAAATGCATACCCCTTTGCAATGTGACTTTGCAGCTCCTCCCGTCAACAAGTGCGATCCATTTTACCTTCCCTTGAATCTGGGCTGACCTCATGACTTGTTTTGGCCCATAGATTATGTAGAAGTAGCTCAGTACCAGTTTCAAGCCTAGGTATCAAGAGGCCTTGCATCTATTCACCTTTCCTCTCGGAATCCTGCCAAGCTGCCATGTGAACAAGCCCCAACTAGCTCCTGCAGGACAAGTGAAATCATGTAACCAGTTGCACCCTACTCCCAATACCCTAGCTGACAGCTAGATAATCCCTAGAAGTGTGAGCTCAATAAATGGTTGTTTTAATCCACTGATTTTGACGAAGTTTTGTAACAGCAAAAGCTAACTGGTATTCCTACCACACAACCTTAGGAAGCATCTGGTTCCTTTTTTGAAAGATGAGATAACACTAATTACATAAGGTTTTTGCAAAAGTTTTAAGTGAAATAACATGTGTAAGACACAGGTGAAATGATTTCCAGTGCTTAACATGACCAACGTTATCTTATAAAGCAAGCTGATCGCCAGTTCGCTACCAGAAGGGGTGGGTCCATATCATCTGAAAGGAATATTCTTGCATAGATAAGTGAGCCCATTAAGTTGTTCACTGCTTTTGATTATACAGCTCTTAATGAGCCTGTGCCTCATGGCTACAAATCACCTGTGCTAGCCTGTGCTACATGGCTACAAGCCACCTGTGTCAGCACGGACTATATATATATATATATATATATATATATCACACCTCTGTCCCCTTTGGGTGCAGAAATCTATCATTTTGCTGTCACCCAAGAAGCCGCTTCTAAATGTAAATTCCCTTAATATACTCTTGATGTAGTTATGGAGTTGTTGGCCTCTTTCTTAAGTCTCTCAATTTCATACACCTTGAGAATTTTTCTTAACACGCACCCAAATATTAGCTTGTTTCCCCCTTCCCCATGCCAGAATATAAATCTTGAAGGGTGAAGCAGAAGGGAGGTGTCACCCTGTGCCTGGCTAGAAAGTTGAACTCTCCAGTGGCACAGTCCTGGAGTTAGAAGAGCAAGAACTGAGGGTGTGTGTATGTGTGTGTGTGTGTGTGTGTGTGCGTGTGTGCATACTTGGAATACTAAGTTCTCCCTGGCCAGCCCCTACCGAAGAGCTCTGTGGCCCCAGTGAGAGGACAGGCAAATCTATCCCATGGGGCCAGCTCCTGACAGGTCCAGAAATGGAGAGAAACCACTAAGACCTTTACAAACAGGGCCACTCTGAAGGCCAGAGCAAGGCAAGGCAAGGAAAGATGCCTAACAGAAGTCTTTACTTCAGGAGAATTAGACACAGGTCTGGCAGCTGTTACAGCATGCAGCCCCTCACCTGTTATGTTAGATTCCTATGGTGCAGAGGCACCAGGAGATCTGTCTTCTTTGGAGAACAGTCTTCAGAGATTATCTATGATCACAGAGTCTTATTACTCCCCAAGGCTGCCAGCCCTGTGGGATTTCATACAGTGGCCACAGAAGATCCAGCCTCTAGTTCACAGGCCATTCCAAGCACTGGATTCTGAGCTGCCCTGCTCCCTTGGATGATTCCAGAGGAAAACTTCTCTCCCTAGGAGAGGCCCTGGGAAGCAGGAGGGTTCTTGGCTCAATAGAACCAGTTAAACAAGACAAAGGAAAGAAAAGCTGCCTGGGCCTGAGCAGCCTTCTGCCAAAGTGAGGCCTGAGGGAGAACGGAGAGAGTCGCCCAGACCCTCTGCAAAGACCTTGAGAAATCATCATTGTCCACCGCAGGGCACACGAGGTATCCTGAAACTGAGAGTACATCGGCCAGCTCCTTAGAGGGGATGAGTCGGGACTGCCAATGCGTGCTGGGCACCCAACTGTCCTCAGCTTCTGTATCCAAATTACTTCTGTTCAGGCAGGCCAGATGGGAAAGTAGAGAGAGGAGTGTAGGAAGGGCACAGAGACACACACAGGAGGGTCTGGAATATTTACAAAGAGTTTGGAGTGGCTGGAACTTACCAGCATGTGGGTGACAGCACTGGCAGGCAATAGGACATGAAGCGGGTGGTGGGGGCCAAACTGCCCTAAAGAACTTGAATTTCATCTTGAAGGCAGTATGATCTTTTTACTTTCAAATGAGGAAGAGGAATTTCTCAAAGAACGTAGCAAATAGTAAATGCTCATGGTTGGATGGATGAATTAAAGAAGAGATGAATCTGGGTTCTATGAAGCCTTCAATTTCAGCAGTCTTTTGGGAAATTCTCACTCAATTCTTAATTATAGTAATAAAAGCAGCTACCATTCATTGAGGGCTTATAATAAGTACGATCTCACTGGCTGTCAAATTTAGCTGCACACTGGATTTACCTAGGAAGCTTTTTAAAAATATTTATGGATGGCTCCCACAACCTGGATTTCTGATTTAATGCATCTGGGACTTTTGAACCTCTGCCAACAATTTCAACATGCAGCCAAATTTGACCCAGAACCCTATTTCATTTAATTGTCACGACATTCCCATGAGATAGATTCCGTCATTATCCCTATCGTGCAAAATTTATGAGTAAATATCCCTGTTGGAACACTGGATGATCCATGTGTTTGTGAAAGAGAGAGATGTGGGGGCTGTTTATGAGTCAAGGTGGAGCTTATCAACTGTCAGGCTTGCATGAAGTCTTAAAGTTGAGACCTATAAGGCTTAACGCAGAGGAAGAAGGACTGGGCTGCCGTGTCTATGCAGACAGAGCTAGAGGCACGAGGGTAGGGGGTGACACCGCATTCCCAGACTAGGAAAAGTGAGAGCAAAAAGGGATAAAGAGGAAGATGGTGGCAATTCAGCTGAGGACAGCTCCAAGAGTGAATGCTGACAAGCTCTTCTCATTCTCCTGCCAGTGCAAGCAGCTGGCTGCTCTTTTAATAATTCTTTGTCATCGCCAAAAGGACAAAACACATTCTACACAGAGATGCTTCTGTTAGCAGCTGCAGTGGCTGGTTTCAAAGGCGGAGGGACAGAGTAGGAAAAGACAGATTTTTCATGATTTTTTTCCCTCAAGTTTGTTAGGCTAATGTGATAAGAAAAAGATATGTACTACTAATGTTACTACCAAATCAAGTAGTACATGGGTCTCTCTATAGATGGGGACAGAGATAAACAGTATGGCACAGGATATGTGGCCAGCAAGAGGGCAAAGCGGTTAGTTCCTTCAGTTCCAATGTCGCCTAAGTTCTAACTCTACCCAGTAGTTTCTCTTATAAATTCCTCCTGCATTTATTAGGTCTCCTTTGGTTTTAAGTAACAGAATCCAGCTTAATGTAGAATCGGCAAAATTTAGTAAAAATGGACAGGCGTATCTTGCCTCATGGGACCCAAAGGGTAACAATGGATGCAGCAGCTGCCAGTGTGGTTTCCCAACCCCTGCTCCAGAATCACCTCAAGAACTTGAAAAATTCCAATTGCCTTGACCAATTAAGTCAAAATCTTCAGGGATGGAGACAAAGTATCACTATTTTCTCTTAAAAGCTCCTCCCCACCCCCAGTTATTTCTAACATGTAGTCAGGTTGAGAACTATTGGTCAAGAGTAAGAACGAAAGCTCAATGTTATTGAGGACTTGCTGCTTTAAGCCTTATTCTAGGCAGTAACTCATTTAAATTTTACAACTTCATGAGGTGGCTATAATTCTCTCCATTTCGTAGATATGAAAGCTGAGGTACATGGAGGCATCAGTGGTCCAAGAAGCCTTCATGAGACTTGATGTGGCTCTTGATGGATGTGGTACCGGGGAACAGCTGGGGAAGCACCGAAGGGTAGTCAGAAGAGCATGATAGGGTAGAGTGCACCAGCGGGAGATAATATCTGGTATCATGTGAGCAGGGGTTGAAGAGACTCTGGGGACGCTCAAGCTATCTATAGGGATGACTTTACCCCCGGGGAGGAGACATAGCCTCCACATGAGCTCCTGTGTGGCAACCATGTGGCAATTGAGAACACGGAGTGAAGAAGTACTGCTATTTTTAACCAAAGCTGCAATGGAAGAATTTAGGTCGGTAGAACACCGTCACTAAGACCGGAGTGCGGCTCAGATGGCAAAGCTGACACCATCTCCCTAGAGAACAACTCTGGGAAACTTTTAAGGTCAGCAAGGGCTAAAGGACTTTGGATGTTATGAACCACTGAGAGAGAGCAATTCTGAGCCTCTCATGGGTTTCAAACCTGACCACTAGCTCTGTCCACTGAAAAGATCAGAAATAATGACCAATTCACTACCTGTGAAGTGAAATACAAGACCTAGAATTATGTCTTGAAATAAGGTATCTCACTAAAGCAAACAGGGCTTTGAATAATCATTGAGTCCTGGTCTGGGTAGAAAATGTACAAGATAACCCAGAAACATGTTGTCTTGCTAGATAACAAGAAAACTACCAATTGTTATGGTCATTTCAGAAAAAATTCAAGAACCAACTTGAAGAGACTCTCACTGGCAAACTCGAAACAATTTGAATATAAATAATTATAATTGTGATGGATTGAAATTCGTCAAATAAATTTAAATCCATGAGTTCATAACTATATACGTTCAGTTTTGTTTTGTTTTTTTTTTTTTTTTTTGGAACATGATAGGGAACCAATTTTTTAATCTTGAAAAGTAGCAAATAAAGGTAAAAAAAACAGAGCTGTATCCTGCTTTCTCTATATAATCTTTATCACTAGGTAACCAATAGTAGATGAAGGGAATTTTCTCTTTAAAAAAGTACTCCAACAATTAAAGAGGAATGACAGAATTAGAATATTGCCACTTCTGCAAATCCCAGTGAATTACTAGGTATAGGTACTAAACATCAATGGCTACTAACACCACTTACATCATAAAAAGAGATATGATCAAACATTACGTGCCTCCAGTAGTTTTGCGGAAGAAATCAAACCTGAATCCAAGCCAGTCTCTAGGTCCAGCTACCAATTTGCAGGAACTTGGTGAATTATTCATGAATATGCAATCAGCAAATCCAAACTGTGAGGACCTCTACATGTCAAACGAACCAGGTTCTTCCAGATAGATTAAAAGGAAAATAAAGAAATGCTGGAGAAACCTCTAGATGATAAGATAAAAGACTGAGAGACTTGTAAGACATGTCGAAGTTTTTTAAATGTCCAAAACTAAACTAATAGTGTCAATGGATGCACATTTGAATAAAAAAATAAACTATAAAAATGGGATATTGAATACTTGTCAAGGGAGAAAGGAAGGGAACCGTGGTTGGAATGGGGGACCTAGCTGGGCTTCCAGGA
The DNA here is from genome assembly GCF_014176215.1 of Rousettus aegyptiacus. Classification (NCBI taxonomy): domain Eukaryota; kingdom Metazoa; phylum Chordata; class Mammalia; order Chiroptera; family Pteropodidae; genus Rousettus; species Rousettus aegyptiacus. The sequence goes on along the minus strand of NW_023416306.1, from coordinate 60,541,000 downwards.
TAGTGGCAAAGGTCCGTTTCTTGACCTAGCGGTGACTACACAGGTGTTTGCCTTGGAATAATTCATTAAGTCACACATTTGTATGGTTTTGTGCATTTGTGTTTTGTTAAAAATATTTTTTTTTTCAAATAAGAAGAAAGCAGAGTGATGTTGGTGAGTTGTGGCCCCGGCAGGAGAGCACCTCCACCCCTCAGTGTGGATGACACTGGAATTTGGGGACTATGGGAGTGGTGAGGGCTGTGAAAGAGCCAACTGACCATAAGGGCTGTGAAAGAGCCACAGTGACTGTTAGTGGTTGACCATGGCCTTGAAATCCCAGTGCCGAGGCCCTTAGGCAACCATGAAAAGTATTTGAAAAAGAAAGAAAAGCTTTTCCATTTCAGTGACTCAGAAATGCTTCTAGCCTTCTGGGCTGCTTCCCTACCACCATGGCCATCTCCACTCTCTATTCATTTAGTATTTCTATAAATAGTTATTGCACACTTACTATATGAAAGGCACTATGCTAAACTGACGATTTAATGGGGAAGAGAGACATATTCTCCGCCCCCCTGAAGTTTACATCCTAGTGAGAGAAAAAAAAAAAACCACACTAATAAATACGGTAATTAAAAATCTTGATGAGTTCCTACAAGGAAATAAGCAATATGCTAACGCAGAGAGAAGTAAGGAATGTGAAGTGCTATTGTAGCTAGTTGGTAAGGGGAGACCTTAAAAGAAGTAAGTATAATATGAGACCTGAAAAATGAGCAGGAGTCAGTTATGGGTAGAGCAGGTGGAAGGCATTGCAGAAGGTGGGAGTAGAATGACCTGAGGTAAGGAAGACGCTGACAGCTTTAGAGCTAAAAGAAAATCGTTGTGGCTACAATGAGTGCGTGAGAGGCAAAAGGCACAAGATGAGAATAAAGAGGTGACAGGAATCCGGTTTTGTAGGGTCCTGGAGGCCACACTGAGGAGTTTGGATTTTATTCTAGGAGCCGTGGGCAGCTATATGAAGTTTAAAGCAGTGGAGCGGCATGATATAAATTAGGTTTTTGGTTTGTTTTTTTTTTAGGCGAGGTGACCCTTGGTTGACCTCACAGATTGCAAGGACCTTGTCAGCTTACAATCCCTTATTTTTTTTTATTTTTTTTACACACCTACAGCACCTGGTCTTCCTAGGTGGTCTCCCATCCGAGTACTAATCAGGCCCGACCCTGCTTAGCTTCCAAGATCAGACGGGATCAGGCTTGCTTCCAAGATCAGACGGGATCAGGCTTGTTGAAGGTGGCATGGCCGTAGACTATAAGTTAGGTTTTAAGAACACAAACTGTTGCTGTGTAGAGAATAGATTAGACAAGAAAGGAAGCAAGGACACAAGATCGTGTTGTGGTGGCCCAAGCAAGAGAGGATGCTGGCTCGGGTGACAGTGGTGGCCATGCAAACGGAGATCGAGATGTTATGACAGTAGAACCAACAAGACCTGCCGATGGGTTGATGGACAGTGCAGGAGGGAAAGGATTAGATACCCAAGAAGAGGAGGACTGGATGTAAGCGTCTGTAGCTCAGTATTGTCAATAAACAAATGACATTTACGTCATGGGACCAGATGGAATCACCATGAGAGAGAGTATGAAAGGAAAAGACAAAAATGAAAACAAAGGGCCCCAAAACATGTCTTAACAAACACTACCACCTAAAACAGGAGCTGGCAGACTGTTTCTACAAAGGACCACACAGCAATATTTTATGCTTTGTGGACCATACCGTTTCCATCACAAACACTTAACTCTCCCGTTGTAGTATACACCCTATGTAAACAAATGAGTGTGGCTGTATTCCAAATAACACTTTATTTATGGGCAGTGAAATTTGAATTTTGTATAATTTTCAGGTGTCATGAAATATTATTCTTGTTTTTTTAACTCCTTTAAAAATAAAAAACCCATTCTTTGCTCAGGGGCACAACAACAGGCATTGGGCTAATTTGGCCCATGGGCCACAGTTTGCCACCCCTGATTTAGAAGTCAGAGAGAGGAGACAGGGCCAGTAGGCGAGACTAGAGGAACGGCCCATGTGGTAGCATGAAAAGGCCTATCCTGACCCTCTCTGAAGGGGGAACCCCATGGTGATTAAGGTTACCAGGTGGCAGAACAGAGAGCACAGCTGCAGAAAAACATCAGCGGAGCCCTGAGAAAGGCTTCTGGACCCTTCCAGGGCTGAGGTGGATTAGAGACCTCAAGACCCTTGTTCTGGTTCTGCCAGTTGAGAATTTTGAACCAGAGACTCTCTACATGATCAGCAAAATCATCCCCGCACTTTTAAGTCTTCTTACCTCTACTGATGGAAAAAAAGAAAAAGGAAATGGAATGAATACACAAAATATTATAAATCTGGGGCATTATTTTTTTTATTTTATTTTTTATTTTTTTACCGTGGAGACAAGAGAATCATAAAAGGAACCACCTAGTATTTATAGCAATGATAATAACACTGTGTAGACTGTGTAGACAGGATTTTAAGACAGCACCTTTTATGGTTGAATTGTGTTTCCCAAAATGCATGTATTAAAGTGCCAACCTCCAGCGCTTCAGAATGTGATCTTACATTGAAATAGGGTCATGACAGATGACTTAATTATAATTAAGTTAATGAATTATAGTTAAGATGACTTAATTTTAGTTAAAATAAGGTCATGCTGGAGTAGGTGAGCCCTGAATCCAATATGACTGGTGTCTCTATAAAAGGGGAACATTTGGACACAGACACACACACAGGGGGAACAAACATGTGAAGAAAATGGCAGATTGGAGTGACGCTTCTACACGCCAAGAAATGCCAAAGACTGCCAGCAAACCACCAGACACTGGGAGAGAGGAGCAGAACAAATTCTCCTCACAGCCTCAGAAGGAATAACTTTTCTGACAGCTTGATCATGGACTTCTACCCTTCAGAACTGTAAGTCGATAAATTCTGTTGTTCAAGCCACTGAGTTTGTGATACTTGTTAGGGCGGCTCTAGGAAATGAATACAGCACCAAGATCCCTGCCCCCAAGTGTCCACACTGTATCATTTGTGAGTGAGACTTGTGAACATGAAGGATGTCACTCCTGTCATGATGTTCTGTTATACAACAGAAAGGATTTTGCAGATATAATTAAGGTCCCTAACCAGACTTTGGGTTGATCAGAAGGGAGATTTCTCAAGGTGGGCCTGGTCAAATCAAGCGAGCTATTCAAAGGAACTGGGCCCTCCTCTAATAGAGGTGTTTAAAGCATGAGATTGTGAGGGCCTACGGAGAGGGCCAAGAGGCAAGTTTCGGAAGGTCAGCTGTAGGAACTCAGGACACCCCCAGCCAACAGTCATCAAGAAAACAGGCTCCTCTGTCCTTCAAGTACAAGGAACTAGATTCCGCCAACAACCTGAATACGCCAAAAAAGGCACACAAAGCTCCAGATGAGAAAGCGACCTGGCTGACACCTTGATTGCATTCTTGTAAGACCCTGGAGAAACCAGCTACTCTAAGCCCCAACTTCTGACACCCAGAGCTGGGAGATAATAGGTGTGTTTTGACCTGATAAGCTAATGGCATTTTGTTATGCTGCAATAAAAAACTAACACAGAGACCAGGCACTATGCTGTGAGAATAATAATAAAATATTTCAAAACGACCAAAATTCAATAGTGCGAGGGGAGCTTTTTTATTATTATTATAATGTGAATCATAAATGATGGGGGGGTGGAGTTAGCAGTAGCTAACAGTAGCAAGGCACTTTAGATTTCCAAAGTGCAAAAGGGAAAAGAAAGTTTTTAAATACGCTAAAAATAATCCCAACTGTTGTCAATTGGTAAGAAGTGCTAAGTTGAAAAGAGGTCTTCTGTATCTGAAGAAGCATAATGAACCCACCCCCTCACCTCTCAGGCTCCAAATGTGTGGCTTAATAGAGTCTGTTGCGGTAGGGGAGATGATCTTCTTCCTCCCACTCTCACCCACCCAGAAGCAATTAGTGACAGGGAACAAAGAAAGCCACATGCCTTCTTGTCTAAGACATGGGAGGAAGGAGCCAGGTGGGAAAAGGAGGTGTCCTGGGAAATGTCTGCATCACAGGAGTAACTTGACAGAAGCCAGGCAGTCTATGGACCATGGACTGCATTAGCAGGCTGACGGGTGGGTTTCTAGGCCCAGCTTCTAAATGTTCTTTCTCTTCTTTGGTGTCTAAGAGAATTGGGAACTAGATAACAAAGTAGCACTTGTTGAGTATCTTCAATGCAATAGGTACTGTACCAGATACTTTTACACTGTAATTTCAGTTAATCCTCATTCTCAATCAGGGGTCTCTAGATAGATAGATAGATGGATAGATAATAATAATAATAATAATAATAATAATAATAATAATAATAAAAGATGATTGATAGATAGATAGATAGATAGACAGACAGACAGACAGATGCTCTGAATCACACCAGAAATGGATGGCAGTGCTGGGATTAGGACCCAGGTCCATCCACCTCTCCTGTTGCGAGACTCTCTCCCATCTAAGGTGGCCACAGAGAAGAGTAAGCACTCTGATCCGGGAGGGGAAGAATGAGCCCTTACATCAAAAAAAATTTTTTTTTGAGGGAAACTGCCTGCTGAGGCCCACTGAGTCAAGAAAGTAGGCATTCCAAAAGCCTCTTTTTTCAGTAAGATATGGGAAGATCGTAATCCCACCAGATAAGGAATAAGGAAAGTCGCGTGGCAAATGTCTCAGGGCTCTATCCTGCTTTCCGCACACACTGCGTGTACATCAGCCCTTAATCTGAGCCTCGCCTAGGTCGTGAGGCCGAGCGCCACCCTCCCAGGAAGCCCACTTCTCCCCCCCGCAGACCCGGTGTTTGTCCCCAAGTCCACGACCAAGTCAGTGCCTGCCACCTACCTGGAGGTGGGTTGTGGGGTCGCTGGTGACACCTAGTGGCCAAGGCGGCTGCAGCAGCCGAAGAGCGAGGATTCCTGTTTTCGATCACGATTGACCTTTTTGAACAGAAGAAGCCCCGCAGGAGTCTGTGAGATTTCCCATCAGGGAGAACCTCTGCGAGAGAGTCATGCTGTTTGAATATTAAAAGGAATGTGACTTCACTTGTTACTCTGAGCTGGTAAAGGGGCACCTTTGTTAAAAAGTAGCGAAAGACTGGTGACCTTTTCTTGATCTTGGTCCCCAGAAAAGAGCCAAGTGTAGATTTCCAGGGTCAGACCCCTGTTTGACCCTCCCCTCCTGTCCCTCCTCCATCTGTCTGCACTGTCCACTGTCCACCGTGCTGGGTGGCTACTAGTCATGTGTGGCTATTTAAATCAAATGGATTAAAATCAAAGGGAAACTCAGTTCTTCAGTTGCACTGGCCACATTTCAAGTGCTCATCAGCCACCTGTGGCTGGTGGCTAACACGCCAGACAGCATAGATTATAGAATATTTCCATTGACTCAGACAGTGATCATGGAGAAACTCTGGTCTACAGGCCAGGAATTTCTTTCCCAGGTGTCTTTTACATTTTTTTTTTCCATTAAAGTTTTCTTGGAAAAAAGAAGACAGAAAACTTGGTGGAACTGTCATCTTGTTATATTCTTCATTAGCAAGGAAGCACAGACTGACAGAGAAGGAGTTGACACAAATTTGGCTTGAATTGGGTTTTTTTCCAGATGTCACATTACTGTATCTCTCTCCCAAGAACATGAACCAAGTAGGCGTGTGTGTTTCGGGCTCCATTTGTCACTAGAGGTTAAGACAAAGCGTTCTCTCCTTTTCTGCTTGCTCTTCAAGAGAAATAACTTTTTCTTCAAACATATGACAAAGAAAGGATGCTTAGTGAAGAACGTTTGGGGTCCTCTAGTTTAGAATGAAGGAAGACTCTTTTGGGACACAGACTAATGGGGTTCCAAGGCAAAAAAGAGAAGTCCTGAACCAGGGGCCATTAGACTGGCCACCAAGATCCAGCCATCCCATGACATCTCTTGGTGCTTCATCTGATCACTTATTCAAATGACATTTACCTACTGCCTACTATGTGCCAAGGACTATTCTAAGCCATGAGGATATATCCATGAGTTGAACATAGACCTGCACCGATGGAGCATACATGGAAGGGGGTGACCCCACCATGTGAATAACGGAGCCGCATCAGTATAAGGGAGCCAGGTGAACCATATAAGATAATAACAACAATTGTCTCATTTTGGATCATAATCCCACCCCTATTCTGTACCAAGCACTCACTTCTCTATTCACCATAGATTAATTAATCTTCATCTTTCGTATGTGCAAACACACTCAGGAAGTGAAGTGAGTTATTCAGTCACACCACTGGTACAGGGATGAGCCAGCATTCGAACCCTGGCCTAACTGATTCCATATGGTAGGAAAAAAAGTATATGTTGTCAGGAGACCTGAGTTCTAGGCTCAAATCTGTTACCAAGTAGCTATGTGGCCTTTAAGCTAATCAAGAAATCTTTCTGGGCTCATTTCTCCTGTAAAATGAAGATGAGATACTAGAGAATATTAAGATTCCCCACCCACCCCACCCCCACCCCACCCCAGTTCAAATGTCTAGTGACTCTAGAATGCTAGGAAGGACCTGTAGCTCTGCAGATAGAAGAAATGAACAAGCCACGGACTCTTCCAATGGTAAAGATAGTTGGATACAATGGGATGTGCTCCACACTAGAAAAACAAAAGTTGCTATGGAAATATAGAGGCAAGGCACATAAATCAACTTGTGTGTGGGGCGGCAGGAGAGTAATCAGGGAAAGCTTCCTGGAGGAGGTGATAGGTAACAGTCCCAAAGAGCAAGTAGAAGTAAAGGTTTTGAAAATGTGGAAGGGGGAAGATATGCCAGGCAAAGGGAATGGAAGTGTCAGGGCCTGGAGAGAGGGAATTCAGTGTGGCAATGTGCAGTTTGGAAGGAGAGAGGTGTTCGCTTGACTCACAGGGTGTTGTTGGACAATTACTAAAATGTGCTGCACATGAGAGGACAGCCAGAAATGCTTCTCAACATCCACATTCGCAAGGTCGTTTGTCACCAGCTTGAGATGCCATCCACTGGAGTGCCATGAACATGCACCCTATGCCTTCATACACAGCCCTTTTGTAGTTTACAGAGCAATTCCACCTGCCCAAACTCACAAAGCTGCTCCCTGGCAGGACCAGGACTGCAAGTTCAAGTCCAAGGTCCAGCCTCTATTCCATAGCCAGCTTGCCAAATTCAGTGGCTGGTTGGCTGATAATCCCGAGTTAAAAATCTAAAAGCAAGAGAGTTTCTATTGCAGATGGCTTTGAAAGGAACTGAGGGTGCCATCCTGAGATCCAGGCTTAGGGAGTGAAAGTCTGGAATCAAAAACTGCTCTGGGGAACATATGTCCTCCATTGTCCTTTCAGATTAGACGGATTTCGGAACCGACCTGTGGTTCTCAGGATGGCACATCCTGTCCGGCTCATCAGAAATCCCTGCAAGGCTTCTTTACACTTTGCATGGGCTGTACCTGAAATTCTGTGGCCCCCACCTTGTCCCACAGCCTTTTTCCCTCCTCGTGCTCACGTTTCTCCTCAAGGGAAACTAGGCTCTGTGGGCCTCTGTGAGCAAAGGGGCCAGAACCTCCCGCTGGCATGCGAGGAGGGGATTTCTCTGCAAAACCCCGCCAGAACCATCAGATGAGCACGAAAGCAGTACCCGCCTCTGGCTGTTGTGCGGAATCGATCAACTAAGTCTTGAAAAGGGTTTGAAAAGGCACATACGTGGATATTTGCAATTTTTAAGGAAAATATGAATGAATATGACCACATAAAACTTTCTAACATGTGTTAAATAACAATAACCCTAGCAGAAAATACCATATTCAAAGGGCTCACTTCCTTACCCAAAGCTTTCTCAACGCAACAAAAGTGCTAAAGTCCCACAGTTGACGATTAAAGAAGAAACCATCAATGACCTATTCACGGAATGTGTGTGGATTACCTCGTCTGTCTTCACACGACTCAATGAACTGGCTGTGATTACTGTCGCCAACGATGACAGTGACCAAGACGATGGCTCAAGATGTTTGTATGTTATAATATTTCTACTTTACAGCAGTCTACACCACACGATCTTCAAATGAAGGCTTTGTGTCTCGGTCCCTCCGCAGTGGCTTAGGTGGCTGGGGGAGCTGACATCTTCAATTCTGCAACACCGCAAAGTGAAATTCCCCACATTCCTATTGTTCTTGACGCTTTCTATCAGCTCCTGACTAAACACAATGTAAGAGATAACCTGCAACTACGAAGGGGGAAAGATTCCTGAGGCCACCTGATTATGAATTCGTGAGCTTCCTTTACTATAAGAAGCCACAGGCTTCATCATTTCGAGTCAGAGGCCTCAGGGAACCGAGGACAAAAAAAGACTTGACATCTCCCATGGACTCGATCTGAAGAATCAAGTCAGTTCTGCGTCTGTCAGATTATGCTCCTTAGAAACCTCAGCAGTTTGGGGGATGGAACCCAAAGAATTGGATGAAGCAGAAGTTCCACTTACATCTGTTGTACGTATTGCCTTCCGTGTGAAAAACGATTTCTGTTGCTGACAACAGTTTGAAAACTCCTGTGTGCACCCAGCCTCTCTCCATTAAAGAAAATACAATGGAGCCCGATAGAGAAAAGCTGAAGGTATAAGCCAGGTCTTCTGTTCCCAGCGCCCTTTCTCCACCACCCTAACCAGCCATTTTACTCTCTCTGCATCCAGCCAGTGAGATTTGGTTGCCTGCTCCAACCTCAGCTTTGAATAATCAAATAATCACTGACTAGCGTGCTGAGCACCTGCAGACTACCAGGCATTTGCTGAGGGCGTAGTCAGGTAGGATGTGCGGCTCAGCTGCATGAGACAGAAAACCCAAATAACAGTTGCTTAAACTAGGGAAAAGTTTTTTCTCTATCACATAGGCAGTCCAGGATTGGTGTGGCAGCTCCACAAAACTTTCAGGAGCCCGGACTCCTTCCCATCTATCATCTTGTCATCCCCAGAGTGTGATGGTTGTCTTCAAGTTCCAAGATGGCAACCAGAGCTCCAGAGGTCATATCCACATTCCAGGAAGCAGAATAGAGGCAAGGCAACAAACAAAAGAAAGAAATGGGATATCAGTCACTTTTAAAGGAAGTGTGTTAGTCAAGATTCTCCAGAGAAACAGAACCAAAAGGAAATAGATAGATAGATGATAAATAGATAGATGATAGACAGAGATAAAGTGATTTATTATGAGGGGTTGGCTCATGCTACCACGGAGGCTGAGAAATCTCACCATCCGCATCTGCATGTCAGAAGCCCAGGAAAGTCAGTGCTGTATGTAGTTCCAGTCTAAACCAGAATCGAAGGTTTGAGAACCAGGGCAGCCGACGGTATAGGTCCCAGTTCAAATACCAAGCCAGAGAACAAGGAGCACCAACGTCCAAGGGCAAGAGACAGGTGCCCCAAGTCCAGGAGAGAAGAAACTCTGCCCCTCCTCTGCCCTTTTGTTCTATTCTGGCCCTCAGGGACTGGACGATGCCCACCCACATTGATAAGGGCCTCTGCTTTACTCAGTCTACTGATTCAAACACTAATCTCTTCCAGTAACACCTCACAGACACAACCAGAAACAATGTTTCACCAGCTGTCATCCCTGAACCCAGTCAAATTGACAGATAAAATTCACCATCACAAGAAGTTCCTAAAAGTTTCCACGCACCATTCCGACTTCTATCTCTTCAAACAGAACTGACTGGGGGAAGAAAAAGTGGAAAAAGTAGACTTTTATTCCAGACAACCACCTTCACAGCTGAAAATTAGAGCCTCCATAATAAAGAAAGAAGAAGGAACTGATCTCGGGTAGGCAATTGGCGGTTTCTTCCACTCAAGAATTATTTCATTAATCTTCATAACACCCCTGTCAACATAAGAACATCCAAACCTGTCGAGAATTTTTATGAGTTTATCTGAGCCAAACTGACAACACATGCTGGGGAACATGATCTCAAATGATCCAGAGAATAACAGTTTCACAGCTTTTTTTAATGCATTTGAAATTAAGAAGGGAACTAAGGAAGATTATGTGCAGATGGGAGAAAGCAACGTAAGGATTGGATTACACAATAGTTAACAAGACGGTGTGCTTTCCCGAGGGTGGTTAAGGCTTATTTCAAAGGTGTGTTAACCTAGATGCACAGAAATAATGGGCGGGGATTTGCTTAAGGCAGAGATAAGCCTTTTAGTAAAGAAGTTATAGGCCCGGGGAGTGACTACCCACTACAGGCCTGCCCCGTTAGGAATTTATGATCAGATCAGATTACTTTCCAAAGAATCCCCCTTCCTTTTTTAACTTTTTGTACACAGCCCTATAAAGTAATTTCTACTATTATCTCCATTTTACAGATGAGGAAACAGGCTTCATGACTCTTGACAAGATCTCATACTCAAAATCCCAAATAATCATCTGACTGAAAGTCATAGAGACTCTAAATTATAATTGCCCAGCCAAGACACTCCTCAATTTCTGCCCCACAGAAACTGAGAGAGAGCAAATGTTTGTTTTCATTTTCAGCCACTTTGCTTTGGGGTAATTTGTCATGCACTCACTCGTACAGCTGATGATGTATGTCTTCTAAGAAGATTATATTTTAACAGGAGTCTTTAAGAAGTTGCCCATGTAGCAGAAAAACCCTGAGCTTGAATCAGAAAACACCTCAGAAAAGCTAGGTAACCCCGGAGGGGCCCCACTGGGGCTCTGGCCTCAGCGTTCTCATCTTAAGCACGTTTTAAGGGGAAAGAGGCAGGTGGTGAACTAGATGGTCTCTGCTCCCTTCCACTTTTAATGTTCTGTCGGTTGGAGACCAGAAGCTGTGGGAGCCAAGCGTGGGGCCTCGGGCAAGGCCAGCAGCCAGTTTTTCCATAGTTCACGGGGCCGCAGCCTGAGACCACTGGGAGAAAGGAGCCCAGGCCCTCTGCCGGGCTGGGGCCAGCTCTCCGCCTCCTGGGTCCAGCCCCCTGAGCTCTGCTGCGGCCTTACCTCAGACCAGAGCTTTAATGGAACCGGTGGAAGCTGTGGGAACTGCCAACCTCTGTGGGCAGAAATCTCTGGGAATAGGGTGATAAGGGCCACAGAGGGTTGTATCAGCCCTTCCGGAAAAGATTTAAGACTTTGTTCATAAGAAGCAATGGAAAAGGAAAGCTGGAATTGTTCAGGCCTCCTGGCCAGAGAAATTTCTTTAAATCAATGGTTCTCAGCCAGGTGCAATTTTGTCCCCCAGGGCACACTTGACAGTGTTTGGAGACATTTTGGGTTATCATAACTGTCAGATGGGTCCTACTGGCATCTCAGTGGGAAGGGGACAGAGATGCTGCTAAACTTCCTACAATCTGCAGGGTGATTCCCCATAACCAGGAGTCATCCCACCCAGAATCTCCACGGTGCCATGCGTGGTCGGGAAACCTGCTCTAAATAGAAGTATTTGAGAACAAAGTACTGTGGCAGCCTGACCCTGCCTGGCCATTTCCTGCTCATATGAGTTTGTTTCTGACTGCCCTCCCCCCACGACTCTCTGGCTAACATCAGTTTCCTCATGGCTTGCCAACCAATTAATGCTCTTCCTTACATCTGTAGCTGTGTAGGAATGACAAGACTGTATAAAACTGCCTGTTATGTTACAATCGGGGCTCAGCCTTTGGATGAGAATCCGCTGAGCCGGTGCCGGCGTCAGTAAACGCTGCTTCCTGTTTATAGCCTCGATGTCCCATCTCCCCATTCGAGAATCCCATGACAGTACCAGATCCTCACAAAATAAAGACCCCCCCCCCCCCAAAATGTCACAGGGCAAAGGAGACTCTTTCTTCAGGGAGAGAAATCTGTAAATAGATGAGGATTAGGCTACACTGCTGAGAGCTCGCTCTCTCTCTCTCTCTCTCTCTCTCTCTCTCTCTCTCTCTCTCTCTCTCTCTCTCTCTCTCTCACACACACACACACACACACACACCTGCCTCTGGCTCTGCTCTGTGTGTGCACTTGTACCATTTCCTGACAGCTGCTGGTGGATCTTCCAAGTCAGGCGTTGAGATCCTGAAGGCAAGGATCAAACAGAAACTTGAAGTGGAACCACCCAGAAGCAGAGCCTGGTTTTGTGGAGACTGAAATTTGTACACTTTTAGGATATTTCTAAAAAAAAAAAAAGGAACAAGGCCTTGGAGTGAACTCCTGCAAGTAAGGGCTCTAGCTCCGGTATAAAGGATGAATTGACAAGTGATGGTGGCACTTGTATGGACAGAAATGGATGAGATGTTGGGGCAGTGGAATTAAGATGGTTGACTTCCTATCAGATGAAATACGGACAACCGAGAGCTGAGGGGACTTGCTCTGGCAACCAAATGGAAAGTGGCCCGACTGAGGGAGAAGGTGCATGAGGCGCAAGCTTGAGAGAGGCAAGTGCAAGGTGCCTCTTGAATGTTAAAACAGAGATGGCCAGGAAGGAATTGGAGTGCAGGTCTGTCACTGGGGAAAGAAAGATAGTTGGGACTGTGGAGCCAGAAGAGGGAAGAACCGTGTGTGCACACCAACCCCACCCTGGGACGTGGATGTGTTTCTCCACTGTGGCCCCAAGACAGCACCGTCATCCAGGACCGTTGGTAGGTTATCTTGATTTATTAGCTGCCATTTATTGAGCACCGACTACATACCAACTGCTCCTCTACATCTAATCATTTGTATTAATGGGATAGTTTTGAATCTGATATTCCCAACTCAGGGCCCACCTGTACAAAAAAAACCTTTACCTCCTTTGCCATTTGAAAAATAAAATGAAATCCTTTGTGGAGAGGAAAACTTAAGTGCTGAAAGTCTTAGGTTCAAACTCTGATTCTCTACCTAATAACTGTGGTCAAAATACATTTCCGAGCCTCAGTTTTACCATATTCAAAACAGAAATCATCATCATCATCTCACAGAACTGTCATTAGAAGTAAAGAAGACAATTTGTATGAAAGATAACTTATGTGATGGTCTCTCAAATAAGGTTTACTTTAAGGAAATAATAATACTCCCAGGGAGAATACCAATTCTTTCTTTGCACTGAGATTATATCTTATTAAACGTGCTCCACAGGCCACCAGTTAAAGCTTAGAATTCTCAAACTCTGGCCCCTCCCTGGTCAAACCTTCCTGCTCTCCCCTGCGTGCCTCCCCAGCACTGCTGATTCTGCTCTTGTGCAAGGATATCATCAGTCAGCAGTTTCCTTCTCCCCTTCCATGTTCATCACAGAGCCCTCTGCAGCTACATGGCACTCAACACAAAGCAGGTGTTTGCCAAGTGTCAGTCTTGAAGATTTGGGGGTTGACTTGTGTAAACAGAACTATTCATTCCAAAGCTTAAATTTAACTCCAGTGGATTAAAAAAATTCCTCCAGATTACATCTATGTTAGGTCGGTTTTATATACAGGAAAGTATTTGCTTTGATGTATTTGGCAGATTTTTAAAAATCTAGTACGATCAAATACCTAAGAAGTGAAGAATGAGTTGCCAGAAGAGAGGGGAGGAAAAGAAAGACAGAGAGATGCTTGAAAAAAATCCAAGAAAACATAGCTGGTCCCAGAAAGAGGTTACATAACTTGTGGGAGTTTTGACAATTCTCTCAGTTCTGGGATGATTGGCAACTGGGATGGGTTTCACATGAACCTCCTGACAGCAATACCCAAAAGGGCCACAAGAGGGCAATATTACTCCAGGAGTCTCCATCCCTTCCACCCTCGTCTGCGTTCACAGGCACCGCTCTCTAGCAAATGTCATCAAGGACTTAGTGCATTTCTGTCACCTCACGCCACAGGCCTTACCTCCAACCACTTTCCCATCACCAGCCCTAATATGAAATAAACTCTACTGACTTAATTGCTATTTGTTACACTTTAAAAACTGTTATGGTCTCTGCTCCTAATTGTAAAAGCAGCTGAAATCAAGTCTTATTTTAACAGGAAATCTAAAGTAAACCAACAAAAACTCACGTGAGGTTGATCTTTCTTTTTTTGTAAGTTAATACCAGAGAGACTTCCCAGGTAAATTGAGTGTCGCCTGGCCTAGAGGTGGTCAGAGACAGAAGTGCCCCCTTTAGGCAAAGATAGCTCCTTAAACTGGGGAGAGGGGGGCTGTTAGCCCCTTGAGACAGGGTGAGGAGGAGGCTGAGCCCTGCTCTAGAGAGGAAGATGAAAATCCAAATAGCATATTTTAATAATTGCTCTACTATGGAAAATTTTAACAGTGCAAAAGTAGACAAAATAGTATGACAGACTCAGATACTATCTTAAGGTGTGTTTGAAATTATAACCATGAAAGAAGCTGTGAGGAAGATGTAAGCTCCCCGTTTGTTGAGGACCTTAAGACGTTAAGTTCCCAGCCTCCTGGGTCTGCTCCCCTCAAGCCCCTTACAAGTAAAGTCCTTACAAGAGAAGAGGTTTGAGGGGACCACTGGTCTCTGAGGGGAGCCAAGAAAGGGGAGCAATGCAGACATCAATTTCAGCACCAGAAAGGATTTGAGTCCTAGATTCGTATCTTGTAACACAGTTCATTTTTTTTTCTTTTTTGTCTGTTTTAATCTAGGTGGCTTCTAAGGACATCTGAATACCCAGAAAATTACATGTGTGGGTATTTTCCTAGGGAGAAGACCCAGTGCGTCCATTAGACTGTAAAAAGGCTCTGTGGCAACCCTTTGTCTCCTCACCCCAGGGCAGAAAACAAAAAGGCTTAAAAACCACTATGATGACACTGAGAATGCTGATCCACTCATTCTTCTCCAATAATCACATTATTTTAAACACAATGGACTTCGAATACTTTAGTAAAAAAAAAAAAAAAAACTGTCAGGAGAAATTAAGAAAAATAGGTGAGTGCAGAAGTTTTCTGCTAAAGTTATTTACTATTTTGAAATGTCATATGATCATCCTTCCAGTGACTGGATGAAATATGGCACAGATGAATTGTTTTCTATATTGGAGATTTTATATCTATATGCTATAATTACAGAACTTTTAATAAAAAAGTAATCTGCTTTTAGGTACTTTATACTGGAGATATTTAGATGTCTTGGTTTCATACCTCTGAGCAGAAACCAACCATTAACTATACTAAGTTTAAGTGTTTGATAACAATGATAATCCAAATTCATAAATATAGGTAAATGCGCTTTGCTCTAAAATCCATTTAATGTGTTTTTTACACAGATATTTCAGAAATCACTGTAGAAATAAACACGTACACATATCTACTCACAGAAAATGCCACTATGGCTTTAATATCAAACATGGCTGTCATAGTTCACAGAGAGAGCATAAAGTGCACAAGCTCCATTTCAAAGGCCTTAAAATCACTCCCAAAGCAATGGAGTTTATTTTAAATGCTACCACAACCGATGGGCACACCACCCTTACACAGCACGCCCAATATAAAATGTAAAGTACAAAAGAAGGAATATATCTGAAAATACTATACTTTCCCTGATTACACTTTGTGGTCATAAAATAGTTTTAAACCTGGCTTAACATATAGGGAAAGATACAATTCAAACAATTAGTCCCTTAGAGTAGGGGCCATTAGAAAAAACAATCTATAGGAGAATGATGTCTGTAAGATCCATTGAGAACCCTAACCTAGCCCAAGACTTCTCTTTGGCCAGCTAGAATGGCAGCACCCACGCAGAGAGCTGGCTCTGAAAGGTCCCGAGTTCATCTGGAGAAAAGGAGCTCTGAGAGGGCCTCCAGCTGGGCTTCAGCGCTCACCTGTCCCCCACACATGGCTGGTTCCATGTCAGCCCAGAGGCATAAGAAGTCAGGAAGGCCTCAAAGTCTAGTCCTGGAGCCTCCAACACAGCACTGGCTCACGTAAGCATGATGGACTGGTAAAAGACATTGTTATACACCTGAGAAATCCTATCATCAGAATAGGTGGCAGTATTTTTACAAAGCCTGTGTTTGGTGATCATCAAGCTTTGTCCCCCAATAGAACATCTTTGATTCATAATTAATGGTTTAGGCACTCTTCAGAGGGACGGGCAAAGAGTTCCCCCAAAATACAGCTTTTAACAAAATAGATTCAATATCTCTTCCCCACAGGCCTTAAATATGTTCACTGCAGTACTTGTTTTATAATAATATAATCATAAAGAGAATAATTTTTCTAAAAGTCAACAATCAATCAAACACTGTAAAACAAGAATCACTGACTTAATCACTTAGCAACTTTTTTAATATCCTAAATCCAGTTCCTTCTGGGTTTGATTTTGGGAAAATTCTAACCAGAATAAAAACCTGATAGCCATGTCGAGCAACCACCATGACCTAACTCCTAAATGTCACATCTCCACTTCCCTGCATTAATGGGGGGAGGGGGATATTCTTGACTGCACATTTACTAACAAAATAAGCTATTCGCTTATTTTAAATCTGAGAAAGTCTAAACCTGTAAAGCCATATATTTAACAGCTTTTTCCTATGACTTGTCAATACAAGTGCAGAGGCCTATCAAAAAGTAGAATTCAGTCCATTATCTCTTAGGGCCCATTCGTGTTGTGCTCAGTTAACAGAGAAGCCTCAGCAGTCTGTCTCAGGCTCCAGTGATGAGCTGTCAAGTGTAAAGCTAACTCTAGTGTACTTCAACCTGCTCTTCGTGAAACATCCACAACTGGAATTTATATTCCATTCCATTATATTACAGGACAAACTATAAAATATATCTATTCACAACTTAATATATTAAGGGGAAGCAGGGGGAAGAGAAGAAAATATACCATAATATTAACAATAGTTGTCTTTGGGCTATAGAAATACAGATTACTTTTTTTTCTTCTTCCTCAACTTTTAGTAGTATCCCAATTTTCTTTAGAGAGCATGTAGTGATATAAAAGCAATATAAATATAGCTGTAACTATAAATATGAATGATGCCATAAATCTAACTTAAAATAAGATCGGTATATATCTACTCTTGATTTATCATACTACACTGGCAAGCTATACTGATTGCTGTTCGAAACTAGAGTCGTGTTTTGTTCTCCACACATATGTCCCATTTCATACTTCTTTCTCGTTAAAACCGATCTCTAGAAGAGTGTGTGTTTTTGCTGTCAAAGGCATTCCTTCTGACATCTGAACTTAGTCATTTGTCTTGTAGTGGAGGGACAGAAATAGCCCCGTAAATCAGGGAGCTTACTTCCTCACTTCCAGCAGAGTCACACTGTGTCCCTGTTTCCAAAGGGCACTCGGGAACTTCCAGAAGGGCAAGGTCGAAGCCTCGGGAGCTAGAGATAGTGTTCCCCAGAAAACAAGTCCCGAATCTGATAGTGGTAAATCGTTCTTCCTTGACGATTGGGACAACGCTCTCTTCACCAAGGAACCCTCAAGGCAGAAATGAAACGTCACACACATACAGAAAACATTTCCTACTCACCTCTCTCTGCTTTCTCCTTACCTACATTTCCACACTAAGACAGAAAACATTTCCTACTCACCTCTCTCTGCTTTCTCCTTACCTACATTTCCACACTAAGACGGTTGGGCTTAAATACACCAAACCTCCTACTGGAGAGCATTTTCATCCCGTAGAATGGATGGGACCGGAACCCATGCCTGCCAGGTCAGCCTCAAGGAGGACAGCCTGATGCCTCCCTTTCAAAAATCCTGGACTCAAAGCCCAAAGGACTTAGCAGTTTTCAAGTTCCGTTTCACGAACCGCCTAGATCTCATAGAGGTGTGTTAGAGTTTCCACTAATATTTAATTCAAATATCATTTTTAAAACAAATATTTAAACTATAATAAAGCAACATGTACACTCGTTCGATACCAATTTTTTCTACCTCGGAAATCACCAAATTGTTAATTAGCATTTTCACAGCCTGATATATTGTTAAGGAAATACTATAAGCTTAACCTTAAAATAAATTTAAGCTAATAAAATACAACCCATTTCACACATTAGGGAGCCATAAAGATTTCTTGCTGCCAACGGGGTTCTGCTGTTAAAATAATTTGAAAACCACAGAAGTAGGATAAAGATATTCATTTCTAAACGCTGAATTCAATTCCTTAATGGACTTTTCCCCTTAGATCCTAGGCAATTCTAACCAGAGTGAGAGTTTCTGGACACACCAAAAACTGCCGCTCAGACCCTTAAGTACTTAGGACAGTGACAGGATTCCTGGCCATACAAGGACAGTCTGTCCTGCCCTCTCGCAATGGAATGCTGCAGAGCAAGAAATGCCTGAGTGAAAATGAGTATCCCTGAGGTCATGAATTCCCACCTCACACCTCCGAGACAGCTATGGAGGCTTCCATTCATCCCACTAGCCAGTGTCACGTTAGGTGAGAAAAACTCAGAAGGCAACACACTCAACCTGCCGCACCAGCAACCCAAAGCAGCCAGTGTTTAGTGGCTGCCAGCACATGAGGAAACCACAGGAAGTGCCTCACACTGTGAGAGTACGGAGTGTAATTCCCATAGCGAAAATTAGGGAAAGCAGAGGGCATATTCCTGAGGATAATTTCCAGAACAGGACAGCATCAGGGAGGCTTCCAATAAGAACAAGTTTCCAAAACTTCGTTTGCTGCAGATTTGAAACCACGACCCCCATTAAAGTTGTCACAAGCCCTTTGGCAATGTTACAGAGGTGGGGGGCGGATGGAGAGCGGAGGGAGGGTCTGTGTATGGACCACTCACACCACAGCTATTCCTTTGTGTGTCTGAGGCTAATGAGCTGGGGTGGGGGACAAACACCGTCAACATTTTAAAACTCTGTCATCTTCAAGAATGGCTTAGAGAGTAGTTTTTGGCTTAGAGGGGTTTTCTCACTAGCATCCCCTCATCTGAAGTCAAGTCTCCATCTCTCAGCAGAGGTAGAAGTGAAAGGTTTCACAAATGCATGTAAAATCTAGGTTATTGAGAACTGCAAATGGAAAACTAGCTTTCTTAGCCACAAGCCCCATGTGTGTGTTTCATTTGCTTGGTTTTGTTTTAAGACGGTTTCCCCAAAAGAAAATCTCTGGCATCTGCCATTAGTTTGTGGGTGTTCTCCATCACAAGATCAGGCTATCAACGGGAATGGTGGGATCTGGAGAGGGCAAAGTCTCCAGGAAGCAAGTCACTGTGCATCACTGGATTCCCTAAAGGACTGCTAAGCCGTTGCCACAAATGTCACAGCCCAACAAGCCACTGCACCTGTAAGCGGCACTGAGAAGACACGCCTCGTGCCCTCAGCCCCCTACCTTTCATCTTTGGGAAACAGGAAGACAATCACTTCTCACTATGCACAGCACAGAGGAGTCTTGATGGTCCACAAACACACTACTTAGAGCCCAAGGGAATAGAATTTAAAAAACGACAATAACAACAAAAAAACAGACCCCACTCCCAACTCTGAGAAGCCCCCAGCTGTCTTCGCTGGCAAATGAAGCCCAGCGCAAGAAGAAACATAAGCCTCGAAGCCAGCGCCCGCCTTCCCATCATGTGGTCTTGACTGGTGATTTCTTGCTGGCGCACAGGAGGGATACGTAGGGGACACCGATGAAGGCCCATTTCTCACTGGGCCAGAACCGGATGACGGGTCCTTGCTCAGGGATCTCGGAGGCAGCATCAAAGTAGGCAAAGCACACGCAGCCCAGGTAGGCGGCGAGGCAGATGAGGATGTGCCTGTGGAGGGAGACAGGAGGTGAGAGCCGGCTGCGACGAAGAGGTGGTGGCTCCTCCCTTTGGCCCACCGACCTTTCCTGGCTGTAACAACAGTCTAGGGCCTCTTCTAATTAGGACGGGGCGAAGATGACTAATATTCCCTGGAATAGCAAGAAAATGTGAAGTCTGGGGCAAACAGGGCCTGTTTTAGAACGTTCTAAAATATTCCAGCTTGATAACAGGGACCAACATACAAATGCCTTTGGGGCTCAACCAAAAAGACTGAGGCCCAAGGATTTAAAACAGGCACTAAGAGGATGGACTTATAAAGCATCCACACTATGCGGTATTAATTGGAAACAAAAAATGATGAAGATAATATATAGTCATTGGTAAGGAAAGTCATCCATGATCTAGTATTTGGTGAAAAAAAAAAAAGACCAGTTTGCATCATGTATAGAACAGTGCTATTTTCATTTTTAAAAAGTAGAATTAGGAATATATATATTTTTTAAATATATATTATATATAATTATAAAAGATATATTAAAAGATAGATTTATATAATCAGAAATACCTCAGGCTGTTAGCATTTGTTATCTCTCTTTGGTAGATGGAATTATGAGAGCTTTTCTTTTTACACTTCTATGCCATTCAAATTTGTTATTAAAAAAAAACAAATGTCATTTTCTAATTGGGACAGAAAATGGTTCAACTTTGAAAAAGAAAGCAGAAAGTATATCAAATTTAGAAACAAATCAAGTTTAAGCCAAAGTTCTTACAGTCTAATCTTTGACTTATTTGAATCGCAAGTGTGACCAGGAAACTTGGATTGACAAAAATATACTATATCTTGAATGTGATCATATTTACCAGGTGAATACATTTATCAAAACTTATCAAAGTATGCACTTAAAAGATGTACATTTTATTAACTTAACAAACACATGAGGTTATCTATAAATTCACTAGTGTGAATCAAGGTTGAACAAAAGAATTATCAGATAAGGGATCCTAAGACCAGAGTCTCCAGTTGGTACTTTTTAATTTTGTTTTGTCTTTTGTAAACAGTCCTGGGAACAGGTCGGGACTCATGGTGAATATATACAAGTTCACATGTTCAAGGAAATTTAAGCGAATTCTTTCAAACCATGTAGTTTTAGGCATCTCCTGATAGAAGTCAAACTTCATCTGAATCTAGATCTAACAAAGTTTTTCCAACTCTTTAACAATAGAATTCCTTCCTAGATGCTCTCAATTTATCAGGGATATATATAAATATATATTTCTAAACACATTTCTCTTGATCCTTGTTATTATTTGCAACTGGAAGGACATAAAGCACAGAAAGATGACTCTAGGTATAGAGCTGAAGCAATTCCTAGAAAGACAGCCACTCAATTTCCTCCTCGGCTTTCTGAGTATAGGATTCTGCATATTTTTGTAACTTGCTGCTTCTTTTTAACCTAACAGATAAAGTATGGATGTTCCAATTCCCTCTTATCAAACTCCTAGGCTGATTTTATATGACCAGGTGGTGTTGGTGAACAATTCACTTTACTTCCACTTTACTCTGTCTATATCTGTAAGATGAATGGGTGAGACTGTCCCCAGATGACCTATGAGGCCCATGCTTTCACCCGGGTCACTCAAATCCAAAAGGAGCCTTGGATTAATAAAAATGTACTGTATCTTGAAAAATGGCATATTTATCTCATTGTGGTTCCTATTTGGACCGCGTCTGTCCTCATCCCCACATCTGTCCCAAGACTTCCCCACCTCCCCCAGCGCAGAGATCCAGCCAGAGCTCAGGTGACAGATTAGGTTTTCAAGCTCCATTATGCTTTAATAATGGAGCAGAGATCAGAGACCAGGACTCAAAGTAGAAACAGTTAGGTCTCTTTGTTCTGGCAAAGCCGGCTCACTGGAACCCATGCTGCTTTGGACAATACTTTTGGTGGCTTCTGAACAGACTGACCGTCTCAGTCTCCGTGAGGAGAGGGGTCCCTGCTCTGTGCCCTGGGCACACCTGCGCACCCTGTGGGGAGAAGAGAGCCCTGCAGAGAGTGCAGACCCGTCCTGCAGCCGCCACCCCACTAGCAGGGGCTTACCACACACAGTGCAGGTAGGGAAAGTGGAAAGATGACAACAGCTCACAGAAGGCTCGGTCGCTGATCCAGCAGAAGAGGGCGAGGGTCCACCAGAGGCCCGAGAAGAGACCCAGCTTAAATACACGCACGTTGTCACACCTGCACAGGATCCAGAGGGCCATCAGTCCTGGCTTCTGCCCCCCTCACCAGCCACTCATCTGGTCCCTCACGTCTTCCCAGCCCCTTGACACTGGAGTTCCTACCAACATATCATCACGCCACAAGCTCACGGACGTGAATACATGTGCCATGGCGACTCATGAAGCCTTAGCTCTCGCCCAGTCTCTCCCTGACCTCAAACACACAGACCCAGCTGCCTTCCTGACATGCCCACCTGGCGTCTGACATAGACCTAAATTTAAAATGTTCATAATAGACTCCTAACCACTCGCCCTGCCCCAAACCCAATCTGCTCCCGGCCCTCTCAGGGAAAAAAGTCATTCCATGCTTTCAGAAGCTCAGGTCAAGGCAAGCACTGGAAAAGACAAAATAAACAGGCTTCTAGCCCTGTCACTTTATTTATTTATTTACTTACTTATTATTTTATTTTACTTTTTAGGCAACACAACCCTTGGTCGACCTCACGGATTTCAAGGACCTTGTCAGTTTACAATTCCTTATTTTTTATTTCTTACGCCTACAGCACCTGGTTTTCCTAGGTGGTCTCCCATCCAAGTACTAATCAGGCCTGACCCTGCTTAGCTTCTGAGATCAGATGGGATCGGGCTTGTTCAGGGTGGCATGGCCATAGACTAGCCTTGCCATTTTAAAAGGCAAAATGAAAACTGACAAACAAATACCAACAAATATATAGACAATTAGTCTGGTACAACAGAATCTATGCACCCTTAGTTTAATTAAACCCAGAAAATTTGACTTAAGGAACACACCAGCTCGGGGAGCTGGGGATGAGTGCATGTGTCAAATGGCAAGAGAGAGGTGGGATGTCAGGCGTCTGGTCACACGGGGGCACTGCAGTCAGTCGCAGGGCAGCCTGGTACTCTCCCTTCCTCTGTTTCTAGAAGGACAAGCCCTGCTGTTGCTGCTGACCAGGCTTATTTCACTTGGGGCTTATCCAAACCTGGACTCCGTTAGATTGTATTCCCCCTTTTCAGGGCTTGTATCAAAATATCAATGTGAAGTTAAGTGGAAAAGCAGGACAAAAGATGGACCTTATTTTAGGAAAGAAAAATCTGAGAGGATGTCTACCATTTCTCCTCTTCCTGGCCCTTTGTTGCATTCTCAAAGTTTTTCTTAACAATCAACTCACTCCTATGAGGGGGGAAAAAAGTCCATTTAAAAATATTTTAGATGTAGCTGAGTCACTAGTAATGTGACAACACTTCCACAAATTTCAGTAAATGTCAGGTCATGACCCAAAGTCATAATAAAATTTTGTTTGTTCATGGTCTGAGAGAAGGTTCAGAAAGACAATGAAAAGAGGAGGGTCGGGAAGAAGGGACAGCATGAACATGGGCCTGGCGCTGGAAGGAGCTAGGCCACCTTGGGCACGTGGAAGGTCAGAATGGCTGGAGGACAGAATAGGAGAGAGACAACACGGATGGATCTTGAGATTAGTGGGCTCAGCGAAACAGAAAAAGTTGAGAACCATATGATTTCACTGACATGTGGGATATAAAATTGAAAGCAACAAATGAACAAAAACTCAAGACACAGAAAACTAGTGTTCACCAGAGGGAAAAGGGGAAGTGGGGGGAAGGTAGATAAGGATAAAGAGGATCTGATATGTAGTAATAGAAGGAGATTTGACTTTGGGTGGTGAACACACAATGCAATATACAGACGATGTATTACCAAACTGTACACTTGAAACCTATATAATTGTATGAACCGATGTCACCCTAATAAATCTAATTAAAAAAAAAAAAAGAAAAATATATAAGGGGGGGCTTCGTGTGGGAGAGATCAGCAGGCAGGCACCACACTGAGGATGTTCAACATTATTGTAATTGCAACGTCAACTAATAGAAAAATGACTATGACCAGATGGGATGTTCAGGGAAAGAAGAGGAAGCCAGGCTTCTGGCTTGAGCAATACGTAAGTGGTGTTTGGTTTACTGTGGCTGGAACTATTAGAGAACCAGAACTGGAAAAGGCAGATCAGGAATCTGAGATGTCCGTGATATGTGGAGTTCGACAGGTCAGGGAGGCAGCTAGATATACAATGGTGGAGGCAGAAGAAAGGACTAGGCTAGAGACATAAATGTGGGAGTCACTCGCGCATGTATGGTAATTAAAACCATGGGAGGAGATGAGATATTTGGTGGGGTAACTATAGAAGGAGGAAAGCAGAGAGGTGAGACCATACTTTAAAGGATATGCAAATTACGATCGATGCAAAGATGCGCAGAAAAGGAGCTTACATGAGAGACTGAAAGGAAGTTGGCAAAGAGTTAGAACCGCCCGGAGGGTCTGGTGTCATAAGAGCCACAGGAGAGAGTGGTTCAAGGATTCAGGGTGCGGAGGGGGACAAATAGTTGAGAGAACAACACATAAGACCCAGAAGGGCTTAAAAATTATCATCAACTGTACAACCAAGAGGGGGTTGGGTATCAAAATGGGGGCAGAAGCCAGACAGGAGTGGGTTAAAAAGTAAAAGGATAGAGACGACTTCTAAAGAAGTTTGGCTGTGACACATAAGGTAGAGAAAGGGTGGTGGCCGCAGACAGACATGGACTGGGTCCAGGGTGAGTGTTAGAGAAGACAGAAGGCTCAAACTTGTTTACAGGCTAATGGGAGGACCCTTTAGAGAGGGAGGGATGACAGAGCAGACGGTTTACCGGAGTGAGGCAGATACAGGAGAATGGAGGGAACGATCAACACGCAGGAAAACTGGTGCTACATGGCGGGAAGGGTATTTCCCACAGTGCTGCACTTGCCAATGTAATGGTGAAGACCAAGCAGCCATAGAGTATGGAACAGAAATTATGTCCTTTACAATCACTTACAAAGATAAGAGAACTCAAAGAAAATATGTTTCCCTGCTTAAAGATGACAATTGTGAAGCAGAATTTATTTAAATCATAATCTGCCCTAACCACTTGTCTTCCTCCATTTGCTCTTCTGTAGGTATTACAGATTAAAAATATTTTCCATTTCCTTAAGCCATTTTTAATAAAACTATAGGCTAAAACATATTATTAGAGTTAAAATGGAACTAGACTGAGGTGAATAGTTAAGTCCAGAACGCTCTATTCACTTTAGGCCTACTCTCAGCCGGCACCACTGGACAGGTGACTAAAAATCCACTTCAGAGGTCCCTACCAGGTATTCTGTCATGTTTGCCAAAGAGCTTCAAGATCTGTTAGTGTTCTGCAATGGGTCTCTCAATTCCCAAGTCCTTGAAGGCTTCTCAAAGAAGCTGACAGACAGGACCTGACAGAGTCCTTCTACCGCCAGCAGGCCTACTTACATGCCTCTTCAACCACCTTTGACCCTGCTGACAATCAAAGCAACCCCCAGAGGCAGAGCAATAGAAAGAAGTGTGTGTGTGTGTGTGTGTGTGTCCTCTCAAAACAAAGACAGAGAAAGCTGACTTAACACGTTACACAGAGCAACTCTCACAAAGGGAGATAGATAAAGACTTCAGTCACACACCCCTTGTCCATAACAAATGAGAGTCATGAATTAAAATGCATTTCTAAAAGGAGGCACAAAGAAAAAGAAGCATTTTCAAAGGGCATTAAAATAAGGGCAGTTGTCAGCTGTATTTTAGTTGAGGCTAGAAGAAGACAGTGGTGTACACATAAGAGCTACACTAAAATGTTTCTGGATATCAACCTGAACTCTGACTACCCAACTTCCCAAAGGAAAACGCTTATGCAAATAGCAAAGGCTTTACCTGGTAGGTTGTGAATAAAAAATGTGGTCTCAGAGAAAGTAGCAGAGTCAACAAACAGTACTACACCTGACGTCAACACTGCCTTGTACATAGAAATTCATTTCTTTTTCCTTCTCTGTGTGACTGACTGCAATGGTCTCTTTAGGACTTTTCTTCTTAATCTTGTCATATGAACAAACCTATTCTTCCTTCTTCTGAGTTAAATCTAGGTAGCTTGGTCTGAGGGCACGATGGGTCCCTGAAATGTTCCTAAGCTGTCTTTGGACCACTGGTATGGTACTGCACCCACTAAACAGCCGCTCCCCTCTTTCTGAAAACAAGATCATTAACATTTTGAACCAAACCCTGCATTCAATCCAACAGTCAGGAACTAACTCTTCATGAAGAGTCGAACTCCTCCTCCACACTCAAGGGTAGTATAGGAACAGGAGCTGGCGCGTCCCCATCCCCAAGGCAGCCTGAGGAGCAGCAGGAAGAACAGCACCCACCTCTTCAGCTCTGCAACGAGCAGCGCAGTACAAGGGACGCCCAGGGTCATCAGAGAGATGTTGTTGATGGCGGGCTTGACAAACGCCAGGCATGTCGTCACTGCAGACAGGACGCAGACCACCACCTTGAACCTACCCCTGAGTCGGTGAAAGCAAACCAAATCCATTAGCCAAGGGGGCCTTGTGGAAAGGGCGCAGGCACTGCTGGTGGGAGTACAAGCACCGAGAGTCTAGAAACCAGTTGCACTCACTGGCTCAGCAGTTCCATTTCCAGGAATTTATCCTTAGGAAATAATCAGAAATTTTCAACATAGTTAGCATGAGAACAGTAAAATTAGAATCAGCGTAAGTGCCTAAGGGGAAAATATGAATGCTTGTTTTCTTAGTGTTACTTTTCTGTATCTTTTTCAGATGTTTTACAGCAGGATCTGGCAGACTTTTTCTGTAGAAGGTCAGAGAGTGAATATTTTAGTTTTTCCAGTCTGTCACAGTAGACCATAAGTGAGTGAAGAGGCATGGCCGTGCACCAGTAAAACTTGATTTGCACAGACAGGACCAGCTTGGCCTGCAGAACACAGCTTGTCAACCCCTGTTCTACAAGGTAAACATGTATGGTTTATAAAACCATAAAACTTCCTACTTAGTTTAAAAGGAAAAAATGTCCTATGTTTCTAACACATGAAAGTAAAAGTCTTAAAAAATTCTAATAGTGTTTATATTTACTGACAATCTTCAGTCTAGCATGCACTGGAACTTTGTGTTCATAAGTTTTTGATGTGACAAATCTTAGAAAAGTAATGGATACGTCCCTCCCCTCTCAAGTGGAAGAGCTTTCAGTAGAGAGAGCCAGAAATGGCAACGTGACCCTGGACACGCTCCTTCTTCTCTCCCTAGAACACCATTTCCTTACCTGTAAAATGGAAAGTCTGGACCAGATTATCTCTAAGGCCTCATCTATGAGCACATGAATTTCCTGAAGCTTCTGTTATCCTTCATGAGCACAATTTACTTTGGCCAAGAGCCCTGGAACAGGTCACAGTTAGGAAACCAATCTGAATGAAATTCCATTATAAAGAAATCAAAGTGCACTGATATCTTCAAAATACAAATTTATCTCTTAGAAGAAAACCATTTATCATCAAGGCACAGGAAATCATTGATCAAGCTGCCAACTTTCTGACTGGAATGAGCAGGAATTGTAGTCCCGAACTTCGACCAGAGGAAAAAACACATATGGGAAAGGATCCAGGCAGCAAATCCTTAGTTAGAATAGTGTTTTTCTCCTGGCCTTGGCTGGCATTCTTCAGCTACTGGATAAAAGGCTGCTTGCCCCAGCCTCAGGGTGACAGACCACACACAGCTCCCCCTCCCCCACTGTGCTTGCACATAGCCCCTTTGGGACCCTCAATAAGTTTTTCACTGGTTTGACATGCCAAGGCTTTTGGCATTCTCAGATTGGATGAACACATCATCATAAACTCAACTGCATCACCTCCCTGGATCCACGGTTAGAGAGAGCCACAGAGTGATTCAAATCACAGGTGTTCTTGTGAGTCCCATGTGTGTTCATAATCTGCCTCCAGCACATAGTTGCTGTGGGATCTCTGGTGAGCCGCTGAACTCTACAAGCTTTAGGCTTCCCATATGGAAATTAAGACATCTGCCTCACGGTGTTCTTGCAAGCACCAGAGCACTTAATACAGTGCCTGGTACATGATGTGTGTCAATAAAATCCATTATTACTGTTATCATTACCACGATTTGAGAATAAATGCCTTTTAAGATATAATTATTGTTAAGAATATAGCACACTATCAGAGAAAATCTGATGGAGCTGGTGTTGCAATCACTGAAGACTAGACAGTATTCCCAACGAGTCCAAAGGCTGCAAGCTTGACAAAACACACTTTCTTTAAGGAGAACATGGGAAGACACCTCCCACATCAGTCCCGTGGGTGTGGAGGAATGTGCTTCGGGAAGGCAGCTTAGCCAGCGAGGACATCCTGTGGACGCATGATTTTACAACCAGCAGAAGTCAATAGTGATCACGTGGCCAGCCCAGCTGACCCCAGTCACCAGATGCCCTGGGTAAAAGAGAGCTAGAAATACCCAGAGGCAAGGAGGCCACATAGGCTGTTATCTAAACAATGATGACAGGCAACTCCTACTGCTGTCTCGAGTCCCCTTTTCAACTTTCCAGCCCATTAGGGACTCAACCTAGAATACAAGATCAGGGAACTCTTAGCAGCCCTTCTTCCTATATTCCCCACACTGAAATCTGGCATCGCAATACCATTATCACAATATTATTATAACAAAGCTATTACTTATATCATGAGCTACCCTTTAAAGCAGTGATTTTCAACTTTATCGGACCCCGTGCACCTTTTTAAAATCGGATATTTGGGAATGCCCCTTTTACTCTTATGAAGTAAAATGCAACTTACAGATAATAAAACTTCCCATTACTGTGACGACCATAAACTTCCCAGATGTCCCTTAAGAGATAGAAATGTCCCTGGCTAAGATCCTACCCTGGTTAAGATCATAACCTGTTTAGAATAAGCTTCTGATATTCACAGGACTACAGCATTTGGTCCTGGAGGGCCTACCCCTGCCATTTTATAAGTAAGGAACTGATGAGGCCCAGAGAGTCTAAGATGGTGGCCCCAAGTCATCAACCAATGTGAGAGCAGGACAAGCAGACCCCAGCCTGCAACCTTGCTATTTAAGATTCAAAAAATGAACTGGATTGTAAAGTGAGGGCTGCCCCTGGATTTTGTAGAGTCAAAATTAACAATCACAGTAGGAGAAATTCTTCTTTGTTCTTCGTTTTCTCTCAAAACAAAAATGTCTAAAAATTATCACTAACCATCAACAGCTAAGTGTATGTCCTAATGATTCTTAGGACATTCTAGGCAAAATAACAGAAAGCCCTTCTTTTTTAGAAACCCACCAATTATTCCTATTTACATAATGAACTTTAATAATTTGCCTGCTGTTCTAGACATCCTTATCTTCAAAACACATATTCATATTAGCCATTCAGAATAACTACTAGCACTTAGCAAGTCCTTACTCTGGATAAGACACTGCACTATACACTTTATATAATTTTTCTATATGTTTCTAACACCAGGAGGTAGATATTTCATTACAGATGAGCAAAATGAAGCATCAGAGCTTAAAAAAAAAAAAAGTAGACTGTTATTCATCTCCATATCTGTCTGATCTAAAGTCACTAAGCCTCCGTACTCTACTCTCTCTTCTCCAGAAATCTCACACTGGAACTACTCTTAATGTGCTTTTAGAAATATTCCAGCAAAGTCTAGATCACCAAAAAGAAAAAAGAAAAAAAAATAAAAGGAGAGATAAATGTTAACTATCCTGTTAATTTAGGCAGCTGAACCACCCAGTCCTTAGTCTATAAAATGCTGGTTTTGACCTGAAATCTTTGATCTGGCCTGCCGCTTCCACTGTAGAGCTGCCACCTGTCATGGGCAGTAAAGCCCACACAAAGGGGGTTTGGTCTTTTTGCTCTCTCCATCACTAGACAGTTGAAGAAAGGCAAATAGAACCTACATCTTTTTTTAGAGTGAGCTAGTTTTCCTATAATATGCACCTTTTCTTTCTTTGCTCATTAAAATCATTGATGTCCATTCTCTCCTTCAATTTGTATGCATATCACAGAAATGCCAGGCAGAAATCTCCTCTACATGCCACAGGAAGTCAGCTCATGAAAGCTAACTTTCACTGAGTGCTCATCATGTTCTTAGTCCCATACAAAGTGCTCTATAGAGTCGTCTCACAAGAACCCTGAGGTGAACACTATTATTTACCTAATTCTACAGATGAGCAAATAGAAAGTTAAAGAATCAAGACAAGCTATACAGTTTATAAGCAGGGAAGCTAGGATGCAAACCCAGGCATTCTCCAAAGCCAGGGATATGTACATATGTGGTGTTCAGTGCCTCCAAACTGAAGAGAGGGGGGGTCACATCTTCCCTAGGAAAATCGTACAAGGTGCTGGTGACAGAAAAGTCCGAGGGGGTTATAAACCTCCCCACACCTCATATTTTCATTAGTAAAGCTGGTAAGCTCTAATTACTACAGCCATTGCCCCATTTTCTTCTCTCCTGTTCCTAACAACAGCCCCTCACTCCCATCTTCAAGAAACAAGAAAAGATAAAGCTTCTCTATTATGAATACATTAAAAACTGTCACTTGGAATTTCACCCCGGCAGAGTGCCACAAAAAAATAAACGAAACCTTTACTCCCATTACTTCAACTTCTCTGTCAGATCCCAGGTTTTGAAAGATCATATTTAAGAGCAAAGTGGTCCTTCAGCTCTCAACCTAACATACACCAGGCCTCAGGGAAAGGATGGGAGTGACTGGTGGGCACCTTCTGAGACAAAAGGAAAAGCCAAAAGGTACATGGTCTGTTTCTCAGGCGGAGTCAAAAGTCCCTGCCTACAAAGCCACTCGTGACCCTGCCTAGTGCCATTCACCTGTCCCTTCCCTCACTCCCTTCCTTACCTTTGAAAACTTTCTTATCATCTCCAGCCATTCTCTTGAAGCTGAACAAGAAACAACACAAGAATAGAAACCGGAGGCAGCCTAAACAAACCTGTCGCACTCTAAGATATTCTTCCCCCACTGAGGAGAAGGCCTCAGCAAGGCGGACGCCATATTTCGTCTAGGACCAGGAACACTCCCTTTTCACTTCTCCGTGTAAACAGGTGATGCTTGTGTGCTCTCTGTCTCTTTTTTTTTTTTTTTTTTGATAAGCAACCTTCTTGAGGATATTTCTATCTGCTTGATGATACGCAGAGATAATACTATTTAATTCAAATCCTGTTGCCCAAGTTGAAGGTTCCATTGCCAATCTATTTAAAGTATGTTTTTACTCAACCTCATTTAAAAACACACTTTTGTGTTAAAAATTAACATGTACTCTTTGTAAAAAAAACAAAACAAAACAAAAAAACAACAACAACAACAACAACAAAAAAAAACTTGTTAAATAGTACAGGTTAAAGGTAAAAGTGAAAGTTCTCTCCCCACTCTAATTCCTAAAAAAGGTAATGGTTGCTGTTCTCATCCTCCCAGGCACATACAAAGACATATACTCAAAAAGAAGTTAGTTCATTCATTCTAAAGTCAGGAAATTTAACACAGGGCTCTCCAATGTGCTTTTGCAGCCAGCATACTTCACGGACACTCCTCCACCTCAGACCACAGAGAACAGCCTGCATCTTTAATAGCTGCATAGCTTCTGCTCCAACTCAGAGTACCAGGAAAAATGTAATGAATTCTGTATTTTTCTGCTATAACTCATCCCTGGGTGCACACAGCTTGCTTAATTAAATCCATATCTTTAGACTATTTATCTGTATATGTTTTGACAAAACACAGTGTCCTACAGTGAGACATGTGAATAATATGTTCTAAGAACATTTCTTATCTTTATGAGGCTGACTCTCTTCTGTTTCCTCAGATAGTAACAACCTTAGACAACTCTTCAGGAATGCTTTCCCTGACCAAACTCTAAATCGGCACCCCAAGTTACCACTACCCCCTTACCAGCTTCATTTTACAACATAGCAGTTATCACTCCCTAATATTACTTTTGTGTTTGTTGATTCACAATCTCCTCAACCTCAATGTAATCTAATCGAAGGCAGAGATTCTGCTCTTTTGCTTACTGCTATATCCCAGTGCCTAGAAGCCTAGAAAAATGCAGAGTAAATAATAAGTGTTTGAAAAGTATTTACTGGATGATTAATCACATAAGCATAACACAACGGTTATTAAAATGCATCCCTTCCTGAAATTTTGGGTTTCCAGCTTGGAGATATATGTCTATGCAATTTGACAGCTATGGTACCCATGGCTCAGAGAACCAATTCCTTCGTGGATTCTACTGTAAATTTATACAATGGTGGAATGGACTGGACTAAAGGAAACATTCTAACAGGAAATCGAAAGCTTTCCACTTTTGCTCATATTAAATCAGGGTTACATTTGACTTTTTGTCCCTAATGTCATGTAAATTCTTCTCCAAGCATATTCAAATTCCCCCTTTTATGTCAGTTTATTCATACTGCCAGACTATAACCAATCGGTGGATATGAAACAAGTATATGGGAAGCTCATCAATAGGCTGGGCTCCAGTGTGCTATTTTTCTTGATATACACATCATTCTATTGGGTGCTACACCTGGCAGTAAATGCAAAAATGTTTAGCGCTAACTTACCTGTCATTACGGAAGATCTTTGGTAGATACCTTCTAGGGAACCACATGGCCAGGGCACACATCAGAACCCAAAGGATTGCAAGTTCATCAAGCATCTGGCCCAGGAAACTCAGCGTTGCATGGAAGTAGACAGATCCAATTCCTAGAATCAATTACAACCAATAAAAAAGGTCACCAAAGAAAAACAGACTCACGAATTCAACACACTGCCTAAGAATAGCCCTTTCACCAACCATTACTGCAGTCACCAGATAGCTCTCTTTCTTAGAAAAAAGAAACTGAAGAAAGAAACTCACACCACCTAGGCATGCAGGCTTCAAGTCTAGAAATAGGATTGCAAGTAGGGCCCAAATATCAAAACATCATTTCACAGTTAAACACACTCTGTTTTTATCTACTGAGGCTTCATGGGATCAGGCAGTAAAAAAAAGTCAACATTCTCTCACTGTTAAGAATTCCCAGTTTGCCTGTGGAAGGAAATGGAAAATACACAAGTATTTCCCAAAACAATGAAAAATCAAACATCGATTTTTTTTTTTTTTTTTTTTTTTACCTTTTCTCCATTAGAAACCACAGTCTCATCAGAGTTCAATTGTTTCACATGACTTTCTTCAGAAGTTCTCAGAAAATTGCACTGGCACAACATCAATAGCTATTACATAAAGAAGTCTCAAATGGAATTAAGTGATAATTACAGCCAAACTTGTTTATCAAGCCCATATTCAAATGAGTCCTTCTTTTGACGTCAAGAAAGCAAAATAAAAGCTTGCTAAGACATCAGAGTGACTTTGGTTTACAAGACATAATGTTCAAGGGGGACAGGAAGTGTGTGGAATTCCATTCCCTCCCTTTCAGTCGATGTTCCCCAATGAATCTACTTACCCACAACGACTAAAAGAGTCCATATTAAGTAGATGCCACTGTTGAAGCATGTTGCATACTGACGAAACAAGCACATGCAGATGGGTGGTAAAATGAAAAACAAGACATTGCTGATCTGGAGGGAAAATGTGAAACAAAAAGATAAACATTACGTTAAAGGGCAAAAAACACTGCAATCTGTGAAAGCTGCCCAGGCTCCTCTGTTGATTTGAAGAACCAATAACTCTTATTCTTTTTCTGCACAAATTAACTAGGAAGCAGTCTAATTTACTTGCACATGCATTTTTAAATATAAGGCCTGTACTAAATAATGATGAAAATAAGGTTTAATGAAGAGATGAGAAGGACTAGACATGTTTGGGCCCCCAATAATCTCCCAGCAGGGCCAGCCTTTTCTCCCAGGCCCACGTGAAGGCAGGATTCTTCCTAGTTTTCCCGTGTTGCACTTTATGATTTCTCACCCTTTTCAAAACATACTTTTAGGTAAAAATCAAATCTGTAAGTCCTTTCCCAGCTTTAAAATGACACCCTTTTATCTTTTAGACTTTAGTATGGATTTAAGCCTCTCTCTTATCTCTTCAGAAGGCATTTGGCTTTTTTTTTTAAATATATGTATATATATATATTCTGTTCAACATAATATCAAAATATTGTCATTTCAACATGTAATCACTAAACATCATTAATAAGACATTTTACATTTTACACTCTTTTGTTCATACCAAGGCTTTGAGGTCCAGTGTGAATTCCACACTCACAGCATACCTCTACTGGGTCCAGCTGTATTTCATGCTTGATAGCCACATGTGACTAGTAGCTACCACACCAGACAGCATAACTCTAAAACCTCGCCTCTCATTTTTTAATCTATTTTTTGTTTGTCTTTTAGGAAGTCATAGCCAGTTCGTTCTTTCCCAAAATTTTTTAATTGAGGTAAAATTTACATAACATAAAATTAACCATTTGAAAAGTACAGTTCAGTGGCATTTAATACACGTGTAATGTGCAGCCATCACCTCGACCTACTTCTAAAATGATTCATCACCCCAAAAAGAATACCCTATGGTTATTAAGCAGTCACTCCCCATCTCTCCCTCCTCCTAGCACCTGACAACCACTGATCTGCTCTCTGTCTCTTTGAATTTACCTATTCTCAATATTTCAGAAAAGTGGAATTATACAACACATGCCCTTTTGCATCTGGCTTCTTTCACTTGGTGTAATGTTTCTGAGGTTCATTCACATTATAGCATGTATCAGTACTTCTTTTTAATGGATGAAAAATACTCCACGGTATGGATACCACATTTCGTCAATCCATTCATCTAATAACAGGCTGTTGTGAACAGTGCTGCTATTTGCATACATGTTTTTGAGTACTCGTTTTCAGTTCTTTTGAGTATATGGTTGGCATTGCTGGGTCATATGGTAATTCTATGTTTAATGTACTGAAAAACTTCCAAACTGTTTTTCCACAATAGCCAAACCACTTTACATTCCTACAAGCAATGTACAAGGGTTTTAATTTTTCTCTATCTTTGTCTACACTTATTTTTCTGGGGGTTGTTTAGTCTAAGCAAGGCCATCCTAGAAGGTATAAAGTGGTAGCATTGTTCAGCTTTTTAAGTTTCATCCCTAAGTGTAGAAGGAGTGGCTATGTAACAGAGGATGTGTGCAGAAGGTGAAGACGATGGCTGAGTCTATGCGAGCAACACATGAGAAAGGGGTGTAAGGGGTACATGAAAAAAGACTGGAAAACAAAACTTTCGGAGCTAGCATGGGCAGACAAAGTCTGGAAAGCCAAGGGCATGGGGGCTGTCAAAAGAAAAGACTGGTCACCCATGCTGGACAACACGGAGGAGGCCTCAGAGAAACCATGAGGGCGCGTGCCCAAAGTGAACTGAAGGAGCGGGGTAAAAGGGCTTCCCCAGACCTACCAAATCACACTGGTGCACAACTAGACAAACGCATCAGCACACCTCAGAACTTGAGGCGTCGTATAGGTAAGAACTGGCCTCATTGGTGGCCAGCGTATGCCTCTCTCACCATCTGGGAACAAGAAAGATTGGGAGTGACACCATTTTTAGAAAGAGGAGAAAGACAGGGTGGGAGAAAAATAAAACAAGAGAAAGAACAAGCGCCTTTGTCAGACGCAGGATGGAAGCAAGATTGCTGACTTTGGTTAAAATCAGGGAGGGACTAAGATCCCCAGTGGGGAGGCATCATTCTGGAGAAGGGAGTACCTTTTTCTAGTTGGTCCACTCTGGTGGGGGTCTTTTTCTCTTTCCCATACAGGAGCTCAATGAGCTATTGGTGACCCTGGGCGAGATAAATTGTATCAAGATGTCCCAGGTGATATGCAGTCTCGTCTCAGAAATAAGCAGTAGGCTATTTTTCATTGACCTTAACTTTCTGTGGAATCATTTAAAGAACTGGAGATCATTAAGAGATCTTAAAGACCATCCCTCATTTTACAAGGTGATATAATTGAGGGCCCAGAAAGGTTCCTTGGCTGGCCAAGGTCAGACGAACAATCACCCTGGGAACTGGAACCAGCATCCAGGAGTTACCTTGAGCTCTCTCCATGGCCCCTAGCTGATTTTTACCTCCAAGCCACCAGCCACATCCTTACCTCCTTGGCTTAACTCCTCAACTGGTATCTAAAAATTCTGAATGGCATCACACATTGTGCACATGTGACCTATTCTATGATTTAAATGTGGCTCTCCTTTTGTTAAACATAGAAGTAGATGGAAGTAAAGGAGTTAAAGAGGGATGAGGAGAAAAATCAAATTGTAATCCCGTAGGTAACTTAAAACCTGATCTTTCTCCTTTCATATATGTGAATGCGTTGTCTTTGTTAAAAAAAAAAAAAAGAAAAAAGAAAAAGAAAAAGAAAAAAGAAAGAAAAAGAAAAGAATACATTACAAAGGTAAAATCTCCTTTCTATCCTCTGCTCTAGAGATAACCATTGTTCTCAGATGCACAGGCTTCAAGTCATTTTTTTTCATTTTTATAAATTCATATATATCGCATACTGTGACATCATTCTACAACTTTTTTTCTCATTCAACAATAGGTCTTGCAAACCCTTTCATCTTAGTTTATAGATTTATCTCACCTGCTGTAAGTGCTGCAGCTGGCAGCAGTTTTTTTTTGTTTTGTTTTGGTTTTTGGTTTTTTTTGTAGATCGCCAGTGGAAGAAGCGCCAATTTACAGCTCAACCAAAATGGTAGGGAATTTAAAACGTTTGTTTACCTCGGTATATCTTTTTTTTGCCTCAAGTCCTCTCAATCTTCCTTTCATCAACCAAGTGCAACTATCTGCTCCCAAGCTGTCCTCCAAATGTCTCTGTCAATTTATGTAACCACTAGCAAGGTACACATTTATCACTTTTATTACATCCTTTTTTACAAAAGCATAACATTGTTCATTATACCTGCAGTAAAATTATGATACTTCAAACATTTTTTTCAAATGCACATATTAGGGAGTTCGATTTAGAAACACCATTTTACCACATCCTCCCAATTAACACTGAAATAACATAGCCCATCTACCAGTGCCTTTTAAAGAGGTCAATCTACGAAAAGGAAAAGACCAAACTAGAGGGAGACGCTACCCAAGACAAAAAGAGGAAGGAACTTCTAAAGAAATACAGAAAAGCAAACAAGTCATGGTTAAAAGATGGATTCAATGGTTCTATTTCTACTGAGAAATGAAACTTCCCCTCAAAATTATGTGGGTCACTAAAGTTGAAGAATAGTTAGTTCAGCCAAAGGGTATTTCTAAAAGCCAATTGTTGGATTATCCTTTGGAGAATTGGTTTAATGCCTGCGGAACAAGTTTTTTAATTAGAAGGAAACCACAATTTTAAAATGTATTAATTGTTTCCTTAGAAAGTTCCTCATTCTATGAATTCCTACATTATATCTGCACCAAAATAGTCTCATGAACACACTGCAATCTCATCCTGATGCATGTGAGTGTGCACTTTCCCAGAGAGTAAATACTGACAAAGCAACAGGCTGTATGTTTTTCTGAACAATAAGTCCATAAACAGATAAGGGTCCTTACCCTGGTTAGGTAGATTGTGCATCTTAATTGTATGCGCATTCCTAACTATCCATTCTATTGCTCCCTTCCCGTCTTGGAGATGACCAACTAGCCCTGGGTTGCCTAGAACTGAGGGTTTCCAGGATATGGAACTTTCTGTTTTAAAATTAGGAAAGTCCAATTTTGTCCTTGGCAAATCAAGACTCTACTCAAAAGCCTTCTAGCAAAATCCCCCCATCCCACCTTCCACAGTGCACCAACCCCATGTAGAGTACTAATAACACCTGGGTGACTTGTATGCACCTCTATCATGGCCCTCACCACCCAGATGGCTATAGGTCTGGTCTCTGTGATAGGCATACAATAGTTGCCCAGTAGGAGGATGGGTGGGTGGATGGATGGATGGATGGATGGATGGATGAATGGATAATTCTGCCCTATAGACAGATGTGGACTTTGGGAATACATACAGAACTCTACTTTCCTTATCCTGATGTTTGGGGACAAAGTTGATTAGGGGCGGTGACCCATCATGGGCTGATTTTATGCATATGTTTTGCTTCAAGACTTCTTTTTTTTAGCACCAGCTGATTTCTCTCTGTCTCCCTGAGTCACTGCCCAGCAACAGAGTGCCCAAAAGTCAAGTCTGGTGGTTAAAAGGCAGACCCCACTTTTCTCCAGAACGGCCAGGACTGGAGTCTTTCTCTTTAGTGTGGCTAGGGCCTTAAAACATAAAACATAAAAAGATACTCTATTCAGTAAAAACGTGTATACAGAACAAACAGTATAAAATGTGCTCAAGCAAAAGGCTGTGAAAGGGCATGGTGTTCTTGAAAGAAACATTTAGGTTTGGCTGAAACAAAGGATGATAAGATTTGAGGCAATAGAGATTTGCAGGGCCCAAAAGCAAAATTCTTTATATACCCAGACACTGTCAGTGGCAGCATAAATCAGGGTACTCTCTCTGGTGGACCATTTAGCAATAATAATCAGCCTTTAAAGTGAATATTCCCCTTACACAGCAATTCCCCACCCAGGATTAGCACTTGCAAAAGTACATCCAGATGCATACACGAGGATATCACTGTATCACTGTTCAGAAACCAAAATGAAAACAATAAAACAGAAACTGCCCTAAATATCCATCAATGAGGAATTGACTGGTTAAGTAAATTATAGTCAATCGATTTAATGGAATACTGTGCAGACATTGTAAAGGGGAAGATGACTCTCTATGAGCCAATGTGGGGCCATCTTCAAGATATTTTCTTGACTTCAGCAAGTTGCAAAATCTATCTAGACCCCAGTTTCCTCATTTATCAAATGGGTATAATAAATAGCACCCACTGCCTAGGATGACTGTAGAGCAGCGGTCACCAACCTTTTTGGTACGAGGGACCACTGCTCCTATGAGAATCTAATGCCTGATGATCTGAGGTAGAGCTGAGGCAGTGATGCTAGCGCTGAGAAGCGGCTACAAATACAGAGGAAGCTTGGCTCACTGCCCCCAACGCTCACCTCCTGCTGTGTGGTCCAGTTCCTAACAGGCCACGGACAGTCCACAGCCCAAGGGTTGGGGACCTCTGCTATAGAATACCCAGTAGAGCTTCAATATATAGCAAACATTTCAATGCACAGCAAACAGTTAAAGATAACCAGTAGTAACTGAAGTTATAGTAGTGATGTGCTACCCCAAGACCCATTAAGCAGGTTCTGGATCCCTCTCACAGTCTTCTGATTTTATGTCTTCAATTCCTTAAACGTTTTTTCCAAATTAGTATTAATTATTATTTTCTTATAAAAATGGATAATTAGACCTGATGCTTTACTATGAGGATTTAATGAGATATTTATCACTAAGAAACAGTTCACTGTCTTCAAAAAAGGAGTAAGATAAGCATGGGTTTGTCCTGCAATAAGCACTGGCAGATAACTAGGGCTCGGGAACAGAAAATACGGTTTTTGCTAAACTCTTTGGACCTAAACTCAGCTAAGTCTGGTGACCAACTACTTCTCTGAGACTTTAAACGCTCCTCTTTGCTAAAGCAAGTTTTGTGCTTTACGAGTATGCCAAAGAATAAGGTCTGTCAGGCAGCCCATCTGGGCTAATCAGCCACAGACACTGCAGCTGAAGATCAACAGTTCCTTTCTAAAAAAGATTTTGGCACTCACTACATAACAGCCCCAATGGAACTAGATTAAAAGTAAGGACATAATAAATTCCCCCCCTCACCCAACACTCTGGGGCTTTTCGAGGCAAACTCAGAACAGCTATATACTAATTTTCTGACCAAATAACTAGGCCCGACTCTCCTGGCCTCAGACTCCACAGATAATTACTTTGCAGGGTATTTGAGAACCTGTCCCCAAGCTGTCATTTCTTCTTTAACTCTGCTGAAATCCTTAGTAGTGTTCTCCATTTTAAAATGGAAAAACTTAGCTACACTGTTGAAAGTACCCAGCCCTGCTCCAGCTGATCCTCTGTGGGCACCTGTCTATGCCTGATAGCATGCACTGAAAGAGGCTGTCAAATAGGTGATGTATGGCCACCTCCACTAACTGCATCTTTCACAGTATCTATGAATAGTAGAGAATCAGGTTTTTCAGAGGAACTACTCTGGTATCAAAAAAAAAAAAAAAAGTAGGAGTGTTTATGTGGAAGGCAGCCATGGATTTTGGCAACGAGGGGAGGGAGAGTACAGACTTCTGGATTGTAGCCCCAGCCATGCCAGAAATGTAAGCATGACAGCAACCTTCTCAAGAGCTCAGTTTTCTCATCAATGAACTGAAAGACCAGGACTGGCTCATCAGAGATTTCTCCAGGTAAAAAGAACCTGATGGAGTCCAGTGCTCTCTCCAGCAAATCTAAGGCAAAATCCTGAAGAACAACCCTCAAATTCACAATGACCCTTAAACCAGGGCAGTGAAAAAATAAGCCACAGAAATGACCATGCAAAATCTTATGTTTGTTACCAGAACCCCGAGTCATAGGCACTGGGAAAAGAAGAGGCATTTCCCTCTCACAAAGACTGAAAGCAAGAAAGCACACAGGATTCTGCAGTGAGGAAGTTTCAGTATCTACAGACCCAGGCAAATCCAGGAAACCTGCACACAATCACTCCCAATTTCCCTTTCACTTACCAGGCTTAATACTGGAGAGTGCACAGGACTCGTGGAGTTAAATTTAGGAATGGCGTGAAACTGGGTACCAAGTAAGGCGAGGAAATAAGAACTAATAGTAATTAACTTGATTCTGGCCGAAAGTAAC
Source organism: Rousettus aegyptiacus (assembly GCF_014176215.1). NCBI lineage: Eukaryota > Metazoa > Chordata > Mammalia > Chiroptera > Pteropodidae > Rousettus > Rousettus aegyptiacus. Next base: position 60,500,385 of record NW_023416306.1, on the reverse strand, counting down.
TCGACCTATTTATTATTAACGTATTCGTGGAGTGGGGCAAGCCGGAATGGCTGGAGGGAGCCCGGCCCCTCAGACCTTCCAGGGTGTTACCCCCTGTCCTGGGACTCCTAGAGCAGGTATTCAGCGCAAAAACGCACAATGCAACCTAAGTGCGTCACGCCACAATGATCCTAGGAGAGGAAGGGAGTTGTCCCGGCAGGTTCACCGCCCGCAACTGACCCAAACTGGGAGATGGGCTAACGCGGATCACTGGCTCCAGGACGGGTGGGAACCAAACAACACAATAGAGCTATGAGAAAGAAATGACAGGAGGAGGAAGCTGAGCCTAGAAGTCGACGGTATTAACAGGAGGGTAGGACAGACGGAGAACTGGAAGGAAGGCGCGCGCAGGAGAGGGGGCGTGGGTCAGCTCTGGCACTGGAGAGGGAATGCCCGGGGTACACGCAGGCAGCCACGTCCAGGTTCCAGGCACGGCGGCGCTTGGGGAGAGCCCCCTCCCACCAGCCATCCCCACGCCCGCACCCCGCACCGTGTTGTAGAACTCGGCGATGGCAGGCACGATGGTGTAGTTGTCCTCGCACCAGTCCACCTCCGAGCTGCCAGCCCGCAGCTGATCCCACCAGTGCGGGGCGCTCATGGCCGCTCCAGGGCATTGGAGCAGCTGCTCCTGCAGCCGAGAAGAGAACAGGGCTGCTGCTTTCAAGCCAACGGCGGCAGCCCCAGCCGCGCTGGCTTTATGCACAACGGGACAGCCGCCGGATGTGGCGCTTCCTCAGCCGGCCTCCCAGCGCTCCGCTCCGCCTATTGGACGTGACCCGCTCGCAGACCCCGCCCCCGCTCCGCCCGCGGTGGGAGCACGCGGGCAGCGCAGGGGGGCCACCGTCAGCCTCGGGGTGGTATGTGCGTTGGAGGGGGCGTAGGGAAGCGGCACCTGGCGCCTGAAGCTTCCAGACACTCCTACTCCCTGCAGGTGTCAAAGGCCTTGACAGTCCTGCCCACGCCTGCCCATGCCCACCTACCTCATGGCTCAGTCTCGCGGACGCACCTATCAGCTCATCCCCACCTCCAAGTGTGCAAAGAGCTCCAGAGCCCGCTCTGGCAAAACTCAAATATAAGGAGAAACCCAAGAATACCAAGGCCGCTACGGCGTCTTGGGAAATTCGTACCGATTTCTCTGCTCCGCGCGTGGGCGCCCGCGCTCACACCCAGAAAGGCCCTTGGTCTATCCCAGGCATGTAAGGACCTGCTTGGTATAGCGGGCTGGGACAGGAAGACCTCAGGGGCTGAAGTGGCAGCCCCGACGACTACGCTCCCACGCTCCCACGCTGCCTCTGCTGCCCGCTCCTGGATAGAGCACTAATGCAATTTTGAATATGTTCCTGCCCTTGGTCCGACTCCTCCTACCCGTCCTCCTTCCTTCGGAGATTTCAGGATTCCAGGTCAGGACAGTGGCAATAGCAGAAGAGACCCTGGTCAGCAATCCATGGTGGCTGTCACCAGGATCTCCTTGCTCAAGCCTACATGGTACCCTGAAGACCAGCTGCTCACAAGAGACTGCCCTCTCTCTGGCTTCACTATCAGTGGGAACCTAACCAGTGCTCCAACGCCCCGTGCACCCAGTGTCCATCTTCTCCAGATACCTCCACAGCCATTTGCATGTCTCCCCAAATCTCCATCACTGACCAGAACAACAAGCCTCAACTCCTCTCCTCCTCTCCAGGAAATTCAGCTTTCTCTCCTGAATACCAAACACCTTTCATCTTTGTCTCAACTTCTATCCAGTCCTCCTAGAAGCCAATTCCACTAGGTCCACTGGTCCGTTCTCCTGAGGTCAAAATTACCCAGACCTGCAGGACGTGTTGTGTGAGCTAGCTGCTTAAGTGGAAGGGCGGAAGATATTTCCTACAGCCACAAAGGAAAAGATCAGTTGATTTCTCAGTGCCTCAGAGGGCTACACCAACTGTCCAACAAAAGTTTTCCATGTTGTCAGGATTGGACAATAGTTTAGGTGGAAATATCTGTATTCATTATTAACTCTCTACGGTGTAAAACACACCATTATTTTATGTGCCAGTGGCTCTCAAAGTGTGGTCTCCCTTTCAGGGAATGCACAAGGCCAAAACTCGTCCTATTAACACTATAACATTATCTGCCCTTTTTGTTCTCATTCTCTCACCAGTACACATTGGAGTTTTCCAGAGACTATACATTATGGGATGTCATTATCTCTCAGACAGCTAATGGAATGTGTGCTTGTGTATTAGGTATGCAAAGTCTTTGTTTAAATTTCTAATATGGTAAATACCGATAGATATTACTACCTAAACAAAAGTTTTTAATGGTCCCCAATAATTTTTAAGGGTATAAAAGGAGTCCTTAGATCAGAACAGTTGAGAGCTGCTATTAAAAAGAAAGATACTCCAAATTAAACTATTCCTAATGCTTTTTTATCATTTAGAATTTTTAAATATTTACTATATGGATGCTTTTAGACTTAGATATACATGTTTTCATACATCATTCTTGCTCAAACATAAAAAGAAAAATATAAACAAAATAAATACGTTAAGGAATTCCTATAATTTCTTTACACTCAGAATCTCTAATCATTTTTCCACTCAAAGTTGTTGGTGTCCTTAATTACCATGTGCTAGTGATGCAGCATTTCTTAAGAGAACTACTCTACCACCTTCTTGCCTTCAAGCAACTGATACATAGTATCCACTTTTTGATGCTGGCACATTATTGATTTTACCTGAAGGTGTCAGTGCAAGGTTTCCAGACAACAGAATGTTTCTTTTCCAGATGGTCCTTATATGATTTGTTGACAGAAACATGGAGATTACAGTTTTCAAGTCATCCCACCAATAATAACCACTGAGTTCGTGCATGTTCAGGCAGTGACAACACATCTCAACTGCCATCTGGCCGACGATGATATAAAATGCCCTCTATTGTAAGATGTATCTGGACTTCAGAGATGTTAAAATACAAAAAGATGTGAGTTTTAGCACCAATGAAAGAGAATTCACTAGATACAATTCATCCTTCTCTCCAAGTCCTGCTAAAAGAGTGATGGAGAGTTTTCCTCCTATACTAGAACTCTTACTGTCAATGACAATTCTGTTTCAAAATGAAAACCAACCACTTGGGTTTTGTCTAATTACAACTGCACAGAGAGTGCTCAAGCCGAAAGCCATTGGTAAGTAAAGGACACAAGTTACATTCCTCCAAAGACACCTGCGTTGGTCTTGCAATTGTGTTAAAAATTTTTGTTTTCATTGACTATTTTTAACATGTTTTTTCCAATGGATATAACGTCAGTAACTTAAGAGGATCTATCATTAGGCAATTAATTTTGAAACTGATTTGTATTAGTAGTATGATGCCTTAGCAACTGCCGTTATAGCTTACATAAAATGTGATATCAGATGTAAACAGTAGGGGTGGGAGTGGGTGAGAGGAGAGAATAAGGCACTGCGGAGTTCTGACAATGAGTTTGCTTGCGGTGCTTTTGGTCTAAATATGAGTCAGTGATACATATCCACAAGACAGCAGGTTTTGGAGAACCACCCTTTCAGGGAAGCCAGGATGCCAGCATCTTCCGTTTTTACAGAGTTTAGGAATATGTTTATTTGCTCTAAATAAATATCTGATGATAAATGTCCAGTTCAACTGGTTCCACTAGTGGAAATCCTCAAATCACAAAGTCTTCTGTAAAAAAAACAAAATGCAGACACCTGTGTAAACAAAGCAAGGCATGGTTTCCTGACCAGCAGCATCAGCATCACCTGGGGACTTGTTAGAAACGCAAATTTCCAGGTCTATACTCCAGACCCATTAAATCAGAAACTCAGAGGTGAGTGGAGTTGTTGTGGCGCGTTCAAATCTAAGACCCACGGAGCCAATTGAGGTTAATTACGAGCCTCTATTAGCTGGCCGGTGACTGACCCTCCCCACTAGAGAGTCAGCCCCGAGCCTCCGGAGGAGGCAGCTTATAAAGTCCAAAACTATGTCCTGGTTGGCCTTGATCAAGCAAGCAAGCAAGCAGATTACAAAAGCAAAAGTTAGCTGTTAGCATCTAGCACAAAGAAATATGGTTTCTGGTGGACAGCTGTGTTATCTGTACTCCAGCGGCAATATTGTTTTATTTTTCTTCTTGGGAGCCTTGGAGCTATTTACTCCTAGGCAGCTGGCACCTGGAGATATTACTCTCTGCCCTGTCCTTGGGGCTGACTCACTGAGGAATTGATACCAATAACCATAACAACATATTTTCCAAAGTAGTAATGGTGGGAGTAAAGAGGGGAGATGTGAACAAGGAAGATGTTATTGAAATGCATTTTTTTACACTATTACAGAATCTAACTATCTCTGGCTTAAAAAGCCTTCCAGGTGATATTCTAACCCATAGTAAAGTTTGGGAACCACCATTTTAGCCAATGTGCGGTGAAGTGGAAATTGACTATGGACTGTACACTTTGCTTCCCTGAAAAAGCAAATCCAAGCCAAGGCTGCTGCTGCCACCAAAGAAAGGAGGAAGAAAAGAGAAGCCCATATGAGAAGTCATTTCCTTTTTTCAGGCTCATCATCAGGAAACCAGGGCCTCGGGTCAGGCCCCACTCTTCAGCTAGGGGGGAAACACAAGTAGTGAGTAAGGCTTTTTTAGTTTTGTTTTGTTTTATTTTTAATCCAAGGCAAAGTCTCCAGGCTCAGAATTGTGGAAGAGGGCTATAGGAAACAGGGCCTCGCCCAGAAAACACTATTGCAACCACTCCAAGGTGGCGGCCACATTTGCTGCTCTCTAGTTAATTTACTGACAGGCCATCAGAGACCACTTCTGGCTGTTGTCAGTAGGCCTCTCTTCAGAAGTGCCTCTCTCCTTTCTCTAATCTGCACTGGAAAACCACAAAGTTAGTACTGGATGTGGAATAAAAGGTTGATTCTGATTGGAAATCTGAGGCTTTGCCTTTGCCTGAAGTGCATGGAATTTGTTAACATGTGTTTTGACTGCTGCTTCTGGATAGAGAAGGGGTTACTTTGTTAGAGAACTGCAGTTGGCAAAGGTGTAAGCAGTTTTGAGCACCTGCTTTGTGCAAGGCTCCATGTTAAGTGCTTGGTAATACAAAGACAAATAAAATACCATTCTTGGCTTTGTATTGCTGAGTCTAATAGAGGCACACAAACCATTAGACTGTAACATGATAACGGTGAAAATTGAAGTTATACCTGGAATGTGGAAGCAGATAGGTGGGGAGCCCAAGTGTGCATTGGGAGCCAAGGGAGGCTCAGCAGAGGCGGAAGCCTCAGTACTAAGATGTACACAAGGAATAAGATTTTACTAGGCAGAGCACTGAGAGGGGATTCTCCAGAAGGAACAGCATATGCAAAAGAAAGGATAATAATTCAGGAAACTTCAAATACTATGTTTCAACTGAAAAAGTAGCAGGAGAGGAGGCTGAATTAAAAGACAAATAGGTGATATGAAAAGAGTAGGTCTTTAGGAAGGAAATCTCAATGGCAGAAGAATGAAATAGATGTCGAACTATTGGTAAAGTCTTTCAATAATCCTGATGAGGGATAATATGGGCATGACTAAGGCATGCATTTATTCATTTACTATAATTATTGAATACTTGCTATGTGCCTTGACGCTTTTTTGGGTGCCGAGGATAAAATGTGAGCAAAAAAGATGCTGTGTCTGCCCTGGTGAAGTGTGTAGTCTCTAGAAGGAAAGTCAGACATTGAATATTACATAAATAATTTATTGCAAATGTGTCATGTGCCATGAAAAAGTACATGTACCATGACAGCAAAGAGCAGTAGATGTCACCTTGTCTGAGGGTCTCAGGAAAGGCTTCCCAGAGCAAGTGGATAGGTGAAGTTTAAGGCAGGGGTAAGGGGAATTGAAACAAGGCATGTGATTGAGATATAAAATAGAAGTTGTGATAGATTGCACTAGTGAATCCAGATATTTGAACATACTTTCCCAGCCCACTGACATGGGACTTGACCTTGTCATTAGCTGTGACCAATGGAATGTCCATGGAATTGATTTGTGCCATGACTCGGCAGAGGCTTTGAAAGTGGTTCCTAATTCTGCCATTCCTCTTATCCCTCTGCCACATCCCAAATTAGGACTTTCTTAAGCCTGGATCCTGAAATGAAGAATACACATAGAGCAGCCAACTTATAATGTGAGCAAAAAAAATAAAACTTTGAATTGTCAACCACTGAGATTTGGGCAGGTGGGGGAGATCGTTTCTTACTCCAGCATAGCCTAAAGAAGGCCAACGAATACAGAAGGTTGACAAATAGAAGTTAACTACTGATTAAAAGTAGGATGTGAACAAGTGGAAAAAATAGAGCACAACTTCAAATAATCTAGCCTGAGTGATCAGAAGATGGCTAGGTTACTTACTAACACAAAAGGAAGATAAAAGGGAAAATATCGATCTAGGCTTTGATCTGTTGAGTTAAAGAGGCAGGCTGAACATCCAGGAAGACATATTCTCTCAGCAACTGAAAAGGCAAGTTAGGAGACCAAAGACAGGTCAGGATTAGAGAGAAAGATTTGTGAATCATGACAATAAAGTAATACTTGAAAGCCCTGGGGTAAATGAGCTCACAAGGACACAGTAGGGACAGAGAATGAAGGCAGGCGGAGGGCTGATCCTTGGGTGTGCCTACATTTATAGAAACCTAAGTGACACAGAGGCACCAGTCCTGGCAGGCATGAGCAGTCAGAAGAGAGAGGAATAGAGAAATAGTAAGAGATGAACCACCACCAACAGTGTGGTCTTGCCAAAAAACAGAATCAAACCAGATCAAAACTTCAGTTCTCACTACCAATTCACAGGAGCTGAATCTCCGGGAGATCTTGTTAAAAATGTTAAAAATGCAGATTCTGATTCCGCAGTCCTTGAACAGAGTCCAAGATTCTGGATTTCTGACAAATTTCCTGCTGGTACATGGGCCATATTTTAGAAGCAAGGCTAGAAAAAAAAAAAATATGACAACATACAGATGCAATCACTGAAATCTAGGTTAAGGGAAACTTTGTGACAATTTGATTTCTTCATAGAAAAGGTGGGAGGAAACCTACAGATTTCCTCTAGAGACGTAACCAATTGCAATGTGTAGACTCTGCTTAGATCCTAAATCAGAGTGTAAACATACTTTTTAGGGCAATTATGGAGATGTAGACACTGGGACTTTGATGATATTAGGGAATTGTTATTGATTAGGGAGATGTTGGTGATGGTATGATGATTAATTTTAAAATGTGAGTCTCCAAAAGGCTACATACTTTATCGTTTCATTTTTATGACATTCTGGAAAAGATAAAACTAAAAAAAAGAAAATAGACCTGTGGTTATTTGGAGGTAGGAGAAGGGTACTGAAAAGGGGCAGGAGGGAATTTTGTGAGGTGACAGAACTATTCTATATCCTGATTGTGATGGTTATATGACTAAATGAAATTATAAAACCTCAGACCTTACCTTTCAAAGGTAAATTTTACTGCATGTAAATTATACCTTAATAAACCTGACCAAAACAACAAAAAAAAAACAAAAAAAGGAGCATTGGTGTTTAGAGATCCTACTGAAATATTTGCAGACAAAATATAATATCTGAGATTTGCTTTGAAATAAAAGGGGAGACTCTTGTTTTGTGGGTATAGATTGATCAACACTGGCCTTAAATGGAAAGCTGTTGAAACTGAGTGATGGACACATTAAACTAGTTTGTCCATTTTATATGTGATTAAAATTTTCAATATTAAAAAGTGTTTTTAAAAACTAAAGACACAAAAGGCTTCATTAAATAGGGTGTCCCCACAAGCACCCATGTAGCCAAGAACACCAGAAGGCAGGCTGGTGAGTGAGCCCTTTAGAAGTGGTTGTTACCTGTCCCCTTCACAAGACTGGCAGGGATCTTATCCTCACACAAGGCAAACAGCCTGAGAGGGCACCCTCCCAGGCCTCTGTGTGAGAAGGCCCTTTTACCATAGGAGGCTTTGGTAAACAAGCTGACTATCAGCAGCCTGGGTGGGGTCCAGGTGGTGCTGTGGCCACAGACACTCTGGAACCAGAAAGCAAGAAAAGTCAGAGTCTGGTTAGTGCCATGCCTCATAATTCAGGGGTGGAGGTGGCGTGGGGTGTGGCTGGGCTCTTTGCTTCCTGAGCTGTATTGTGAGGAGGTTGGTACATCAGAGACATCATACCCAGTGGAAGGGCTGCATCATAATGGCCTATAAACCTCATGCTTCTTTCATTCAGCCTTTCAGAGATCAAGAAACCATGTGGGGAAATGGAGGCAGTGGAAGTTAATATGGAGGAGGCCAAGTTGGGGTAAAATGTGAGTAAGGGGGAGATGAAATTTATTGAGAAGAAAAGTACATAGATTGTGCAGGAGCTGGAAGAAAGGTTACAGGACGTTCTTTTAGTATAGGAGGAGCTTGAGCAAACTTGACCCTATGGTAAAGGCATGTAGGTAGAGGAACAGATTTCAAATGTAGAAGAACAAAAGGGTAAAGATCCTGAAAGAAATGGAAAGAGGTAGAAATGGAAACTCAAGATCTTACAATTTGCCTGGAGAGAAGAGATGGCATGGAGTAGGCACATATTATTTTGTCTGTCACAGCCTCCCCTTCTTTCAGGGACCTTCTGTTGATTCTTTTATCAGAACTGCCCACCTCCCACCTTCCTGGGCCCCTAACTCCAGGCACATGGCTACCATGGGAACAGCCATGGCGAAACACTGTGACCCACCTCTGTGGCTAGAGTTCATTGGTCCAGGAGTGGGTCTGGACCCAAGCTGGCTAATCAGAATGCATCAGTGGGAATTTGGAAACAGAATTGAGCTCTTCTAGCCCCATCTGGCTGCCCAATGGAATAGAGATGTAAGCCTGGGCATTATTGGTGACCTGTTCTCCCAGGAGGATGGAGGAGCAGGCAGAACTGGTCAACAGTGCAAGAGAATATTGTAGTCCCAAAAAGAGCTGTGTAGACAAGAGTCCAACTGAAAAGGAAGTCCCTGCTCCAGCTACATCCAGGCATCTAGCCACATGCTGATGTTCCCAAGCTACCTAGGACCTTTATAACAGAGTCATACTTTTGCTTAAGCTAGTTCGAGTTGGGTTTATGTGGCTTAAAACCAAGTATCTTAACAGAACTCTATGCTAAGAAAGAGGGGGATGTGGAGAACATACATAAACACCTAGAGAGAATGAGAGAAGATTAAAGCAGTTCCTAAATCTGAGAGAAATAAGAGAAAAAGTTGTCTACTGAAAATGAGAGGTCCAGGTATGAGGTCAGAGGCCTTGAAGAAAGTAAAAAAGATTGCGACCAGTGAGAAGATCATTCTTTTTTTTTTAAATCAAATTCTCTAATTATTATAACTGAGACAAGGATCTAAAATGTAGTCTAGTCTATAGATGGGGACAGTTGCCAACTAGACACCAGAAAGAGCCACAAATCTTTAATTTTTCTCATTAGCAATGCAACCTGGAGAACAAATGATACAGAAACTGGGTGGCACATGACCCTCTTTTGATGTCTGAAAATTGGAAGAAATTTAATTCTAAAAATATTCGACAGTTCCCCAAATGAGTAAGACACACCATGAGGACTTAGATTTCTCTTCACTTGGAAAAGTTACTATTGTATTTTAGGATGAGCATTTTGAAGAAACCTTTGACAGGATTTGTAGTGACAATTTTATAGAGTAACTTGGGCACCTCCTTGCATATACCCGCTAACTACAAACAACTCATTGGTTTCCATAGGGGCCACCTTTCTAGCCAGCCAGGAACAAGAAGTGTAATGGATCCAGGTTGTCTGAGCTACAGCTCTCCCTGCTCTTTTTGTGGTACTTCTGGGATGCTCCTGGGGGTCTGTGTGATTTCCTACTGGCTGATGAACTCAACCAGACTAAATCCCACTCTCAGCTTCCACTCACAGAAGAAATTGGCAGAATCCCCGTTGCCAGAATTGCCACCTGAGTTTGACAGGCCCAGAACAGTCATCCCCTGGGCTCTAGCTAGACACACAGCCTTAGTTTTCCTAAAGGGATCAGAACCTGAATTCCATTTGTATAATCAGAGTGACCAGGAAAGCTCTGTCCTCAGCAATTCCTTAGGGCAGTGAATTGAAAAAATTTTTTTACCACAGTGTACAAGAAAAAATAATTTAGATAAAATAGCAATATATAGTATGTGTAAATATGTAACTGAAACAAAGTTACATTTAGTGTAATTATTGTTATATTAGAGCTTAATTATGCCCCTATATTTTTTTGTGGGTTTTTTTTCCCCTTCTTTGTTTTTGTTCTTGTTTTCTTCCCCCATCTTCTTATGGGTTATTTGAACATTTTCAAGAATTCCATTTAGATTTCTCTATAGTTTTTGAGTGTATCTCTTGTGTAGTTTTTCTAGCATTTGCTCTAAGTATTACATTTTGTATACATAACAGCATGATTTACTAATGTTACTATTCAAGTATAGAAAGCTTACCTCCTTTTACATCCTTTTGCTCTCCCCCATTTATAATTGTATTAAATAATTTCTCTACATAAATTTACAACCATATCAATGTTATAATTTTTGCTTTAACCATCAAATATTATTTAGAACACTGAAGAGAATAAAAAAAGTCTATTGTATTTACCCATATTTTTGCTTAGTGTTTTTTCTTCCTAATGTTCCACGCTTCATTCTTTTATCAATTACCTTCTGTTTAGAGAATATCGCTTAGCCATTCTTTTAGAGAAGTTCTGCTAGCAAAAGAGAATTCTTGTATTCCCCCTCATCCATGAAGAATATGTTTGCTGATAAAAGGATTCTGAGTTGACAGGGTTTTTCTTTCAGTGCTTGAAAAAATTATTATGCCACTTTTTTCTAGCCTTCATGATTTCTGATGAGAAATCCACTATCATTCAAATTGTTTTCTCCTACAAATACATGCTGTTTTTCTCTAGCTGATTTTAAGATTTTTTCTTTGTTTTAGTTTTCAGAAGTTTAATTATATCGTGTCTTGATGTGAATTTCTTTGGGCTCACCCTGTTTGGAGTTGCTCGGCTTCTTGAATCTGTACGTTTGTCTCTTGTCAAATTTTGAAAGTTTTCAGCCATTATTTCTTTAAGTACTTTTTAAGCTTTGCTTTCTTTCTCCTCTCCTTCCAAGACTCCGATAACATGAATAACATGATCTTTTTTTCTTTTTATTTAGTTCCCAGATCCCTTAGGCTCTGTTCATTTTAAATCTATTTTCTCTGTTGTTCAGATTAGGTGATTTCTACTGTTCTATCTTCCAGTTCACTGATTCTTTCATTTATCCCTTTCATTCAGCTCTCCGGTCCCTCTATTGAGCTTTTTATTTTGGTTGTTATACTTTTCAGTTTGAAATTTTCTATTTGGTTCTTCTTTTCTATTTCTTTGCTAGGTCTCATTTTTTTCACTTATTTCAAGCGAAATATTAATTGTTCATTGAAGCATTTTTATCATGGTTGTTTTAATTTCATTGCCAGATAATGTTAACATCTATGTCATCTTCATGTTTGCATCTATTTTCTTTTCTCACTCAGTTTAAGATTTTTCTCATTCTTGGTATGATGAGTGATTTTCTACGGAAGCCTTGACATTTTCATATTAACTTATGTAACTTCTGTTTCAGCTGACTTTCTCTGGTGCTGCTTTGGAAGGGTAGCAGGAAGTTACTGCCTTATTTCTTCCAGGTTGGAATTAGATGTCCAGATTGCTGAACTGACTCCTGAGAGAGGACTCTTCTTGGAGTCCAAGCTTTCCAAGCAGTCTCCACTGGCAGCACAGGGATTGAGGTGACATCACCTGGTAGGATTATTGGGGAACTTCCTTACAGACTCATAATGGTGAAAGTCTTGATTCTCATTCAATCTTTGCTTGTGTGAGTGGGGTTGGGTTGTAGTTTTTTGTTTGTTTTCCTGTGGTAGTTGGCTAGAGTAAATGTTATCTGCAAGTTTCTGTGTTGCTGCTAATCTGCCCCTTTCCTGGTCCTCTGACTAGAGAAAGCAAGCATTTGTTGAGGATATTTCACTCTATGCCTATTGGCATTTTGAGTTGCTGGCTTCTTCAGTTCCAACTCCGGGATATATGCGGCAAAAAGAAAATCCAGAGAACTCACCGCAATGTCATTACTGGGGTTCTGAGGTCCCTATCCAGCCTGCCACCTTCTTTCCACCTTTCAGATGCTTGCTTTATATAAAACATCTGGGGATTTTAGTTGTACTAAGCAAGGTGATAGGAAAAGTATGTCTATTCCATAATCCTGGGAGCGGAATTCTATGGGAGCAGATTTTTACAGAAAGCCAGTTGTCTCACCAATACCAAGGGACCACATAAGTGGCTGAGAGGGAGGTGCAAATAGAAAAGAGAAGAGGAGCAAGGACTGAGTCCCTGGGGACTCCCATGTCTAGAGGAAAGAGAAGGAGGAACTTAGCAAGGAAGCTAAGGCACAGCTAATGAGGTGGGAGGGAAAAGGAAATAGAGCAAGACGATTATAGTTAATGACCTTTTAAAGATAGTTTAAGTGGGGACACAATCCTGATTAGAGCAGGTTTAAGAAAGTATTGGAAAAAAGTAACTTCTTTTGAAGCAAGTTACCAAAGCCACATGTTTTGTGGTTTCATTTATACAAAATGTGCAGAATAGACCAATCTATAGAGAAAGAAGTAAATTAGTGGTTGCCCAGGGCTGAGATGGCAGGGCAGTTGGGGGGAATGGGGATAAGTTATGACTTCTAATGGGGATGAGGTTTCTTTTGGGGAGTGATAGAAATGTTTTTAAATTAGATTGTGGTGATGGCTACACAACTTTGCGATTTTTAAAAAATTAAATTGTATGCTTTAAATGGATGAATTGTATAATACGGGAATTATAGTTCAATAAAGCTGTTTGGAAAGGGAGGAAGAAAGAAGAAACAAAATGACACACGCTGGCAAAAAAAAATGTGAAACTTTTATGCAGAACTAATTTCCCTTATATACAAAGTGTTAACCAACAAACAGAAAAAAAAAAGTGGTAAAAGAAAGAACAGGAGAATATATAAAAAGATGCTTAACTCATAGTAGTAGAGCTATAAATTAAAATGACATCGAAATAACATTTATTATCTGTCAAACTGACAAAGTCTCAAAGCTTGATAACATTCGGCAAGACTTTAGAGAAACAGGTACTCTCATACATTGCTAGTGGGACTATAAATTAGAACAATCCCTATGGAGAGCAATTTAGCATTATCTATCGAAATTAAAACTGTATATATAGTTAGTCCAGGATTTTCTACTTCTAGTAATTATCTTGCATTTTTACTTCCAGACATGGGAAATGACTTACATGCAGGCTCATTCATATAATTGCAGCTTTCTCTGTAACAGCAAGTAACTGGAAACTAATGACCACTAGGAGGAGACCAGTAAAAGGCAATGAAGAAGCTCTTCATGTATTAAAAGAGAAAGTACCCCATGATGTATTGTTAAGGGGAAAATAACAAGGAGCAACATGACATACATAATATGTTGCCATTGATATAAAAAAGATAGGCTATATCTGTAATAATCAAAAGAATCTCTGAATATATAAACAAACTTCTAATTCTAGATAACTGCGCCAGGTATAAGAGGAGGAAACTGGAAGGTAGGGTGAGAAAGCTGTGTACCTTTTCATAATTTTTGAAATGTTAAGCATATTTTTTAGAAGAGGAGAGAATGTATGATGAGAAAGTAGAAATAATAAATATGGCAATTTATCTGAGTCTGTTTGGACTACTATAACAAAAATACCATAGACTGGAAAGCTTATGCACAATAGAAATTTATTTGTTACAGTTCCTGTGGTCATGCTGTCCAAGATCAAGATTCAGGATCCAGTAAGAGCCTACTTCCTCACAGAGAGCCATCTTCTGTGTCCTTACATGGCAAAAAGAGCGTGAGAGTTTTCCTGGGCCTCTTTTATAAGGGTGATAATCCCATTCATGAAAGTCCGCCTTCCTGACCTAATCACCTCCCAAAGGCCCACCTCCTACAGCTGTTGTATCAGGAGTTAGGATTTCAACATATGATTTGGGAGGACACAAACATTCAATCTATAGCACAATTATTACAGCTTTGCAATTAGGAAAAGGGTAGGGATTTGCAAAGAAGTGATAGCCAGAAGAGGTGGTTGGGTTGAAATGGAATTTTTTGAAGATGAGAGATATTTCCGCATGTTTTTAGGGGATGATCCCGACAGTTTGTTTCCCACATTTTTCCTATATGCTGAACCTTTTCAAATACCTCCATTATATCGCTACTTGTCAGCTTATGTTTCTTTCTCCATTAAGTAAAAAGTTTTCCCTGAAGGCAAGGACCATCCCTTTTCATCCCTGTATCTCCAGCCCCTAACCTGGTGCTGACATAAAGTAGGTGCTCGGTACATGTTTGTTGAGTGATATTGAAGATCCTCCCATGGCTGTTCCCTGTCCGAATTAATCCAGAACACCTCAGCACCAAGGTCAGGCTTCCATCTCCTCCTCGTAGTGAGGTCAGCTTGGGTCAAACTCCTAGGGAAATACTTCCAAAAGCAGCACAACTTAAAACAGATGGAGAGGAAAAATGGGTCGCTGTCATGACCCATGTCCCTCTAACTTTGCTCATGTCTTTCTCAATGCAGGCAGTGAGAAAGACATGAGCAAAGTTAGAGGGACATGGGTCATGACAGCGATGATGATGTGGTAGGGAGGATGGGAATAGCTAACATTCACTGAAAGTCTACTGTGCACCAGGAAGTGTTTAACTTTTTTGGCATATTAGTTCATTTATCTCTGACAAGAACTGTATTAGGAAAGTATTGTCACCATTTTAAGATGGAGAAACAAAGGCACAAGGAGAGCAAGTAAGTTGTCCAAGGTCACATAGCTATTACGGAATGAAAATACATGGGACAAAAGAAGATTGCCCTGACACATGACTTGATCTGATTTAAAAAAAAAAAAAAAAAAAAAAAAAGATTTATTCTTGCACTCTTTCTGTCATCCCCTTTCCTTCCTGCCCTCCACGAAATATTTCATAATTATATGCTGGAGCTTATTTTCAACAACTCTGTAAAAACATCCCTTAGTCCCTGACCCGAGGGGTGAGAAATCCATTGTAATTCTTGCTCCTGAATACAGTTACAGAAATAATGCCAAGGAGTTTTCCTAGCTTCATTCCTTTGGTTTAACTTCCTTCCCCAAACACAGTGTGGCATATTTTAAAAATTAGTTTCTTCCTACAAATAGAAATTGCCCTTGACATTTAGTTTTTTGTGTCTAAGGTGATCTTTTTTCTTGTTTCCTTGACCTCAGCCAAATATGAAACAGCTTACTAACATGCACAAACTCATTTCCTCCTTTACTATTTATCTTCCTTTCTGTATTTATACCTCTTTTTGGAAAATATCCCTTTTCTCAAACATACTTGAAAAACTTATTTACCAGTGAGTGAGGGAAAATTTTTACCTTTACTGATTGCTTCTAGAATTACTTTAACTTAATGTTATTGAATACAAAAATGTATTGTTTAGTCAGGATCCTTGTTGTTGAGAGATTCCACCTTTGGGCCCTGTTATAAGCTGAATTGTGTCCTATCCCAGCTCCTCCCCCCATCCCAATTTTTATCTTGAAGAATATCTTGAGGTCCTAACCCCCAATACTTCAGAATGTGACTGCATTTGGAGATAGGGTCTTTAAAGGGGTAATTCAGTTAAAATGAGGTTATGAGGGTGGGCCCTAATCCAATAGGACTGGTGTCCTTATAAAAAGAGGAGAGTAGGGCACAGACACACACAGAGGGAAGACCATGTGAAGAAACAGAGAGAAGATGGTCATCTGTAAGCTAAGGAAGGGCCTCAGAAGAAACCAGTCCTGCCAATATCTTGGTCTCAAACTTCTAGCTCCAAAACTATGAGAAAATAAATTTCCACTATTTAGCCACCCAGTTTGTGGCACTTTGTTATAGGAGCCCTACCAAATTAATACAGGCCCCTGCTCAAAGCCCACCTCTTTTACTGTGTCAAATGCTCAGCCTCCAAGCCCATATACCCAACAACCTATTAGATGTCTCTACTTGTATATCCCATAGACACTTCACACTCTGTCTCCAAAATATCTCCCCATTTCCCCCACCCCCTGCCCCTGGCAATCATGATTCTAATTTCTGTTTCTATGAGTTTAGCACTGTTTTTTGTTTGTTTGTTTGTTTGTTTGTTTTAGATTCCACATGTGAGATTATAAAGTATTTGTCTTTCTTCGTCTGGCTTATTTCACTTAGCATAATGTCCTCAAGGTCCATCCATGTTGTGGCAAATGGCAGAATTTCCTTTTTATGGCTGAATAATATTCCATTGTATCATATACTTTTCCTTTATTCATTTATCCATTGATTGGACACTTAGGTTGTTTCCATGTCTTGGCTATTGTGAATAATGCTGCAGTGAACATGGGGTTACAGATATCTGTGTTAGTTCCCCAGGCTGATGGGATTACTTCCAGAATCACAGTCTTGTTAGGTTGGTGCCAGTAATAAGAATATTACTGGGTCTGCAGTGGTGTCCATGGTCAAGGGGCTTGTTACCAGGGGCTTGGACCAGCGTGGATCCCATCTGGTCCCTGGTAGTATGTGACTGCCATCATTACTTTGTTCAGTAGGGTGATGCTAGAACAAACGTTCGCTTCAGGCATCACAGCAGGGTCCTCTGACAGCCTGTTACCAGGTGTGTGGATGTAGTTCCCACCAGGTCTGTGGGAGGACCTGGTAATCGGATAGATCCCTGAGTGGTCAGAACTGGCTATGGACTGTGGCCGAGAAGGCCTAAAATGGAGGCCCATGCCTGTGTCAGGTTTCACAGCCAACACTGAGGTCTGCAGACCTGGCTCTGGAGGCATGAATTGGCATTTCTCCTGCCAGGTCCCTGGATGGGCTGAACTGCTCCATGACCATGGCTAGAGAAGCCTGAGGCAAGCATAGGGCCCTTTCAGGATTTCCAGGTGACAAAAGGAGTGTTTTCTGTTGGTCCTTGGAAAACCAGAGGGCAACTGAGTCCGGGGCTGTGCTGCCTGTGCCACTCAGCCAATAGACCGACACGGGAGTTGGGATATTTACAATAAGTGTTTATTGTCAGAGCACAAGTGATCTTAGAAGGCAACGGGTTAACACCTTCAAAAACTGCCTTGCATTCTCAGTCCGGCTTAGGGGTATTTAAGGGAAAATCTGGGCATTAATCCAGGGGGCCCATTATGCTTCACAGAGCCGGAGCCATTCCTCTGACAACATGGTCCTCTGGTGGCATCAGTAACCCAGGAACAAAGGTGGGAATAGTCTGGAAAGAATGCTAGACCAGAAAGATTGTGATCAGTAAACATAAGGGAATTAATCATAAGTTTCAGGGCAAATTTCTATGGCAGGGGACATTCCAAGCTCTGGGTCAAGCCACCGGGGACAGTCTGTTGTTAAGCTATCAGACAAGGAAAAGTGAAGCCAGGAATGCTGTGAGGTTTCTACCACCGGGGGCCCAATGGGGCCCTTCTTCATTTGTGCTAACAGGACTGTTTGAGGATTACAGCTAGGACAGGCTGGAGCTCAGTTACGGGGCCGTTTCAAAACCTACATTTTGACCAAGTTTAGTAGGCTTTCTTTCAGGGGCTCCCAGGTCACAGCCGAATGGCTGGAGCCAATTCATGTGCCACTTCAGAGTCCGCAGCCAGGACCGAAGTTTGTGTGCTTACTACCCAATACACAGGTGGACATGACTCCTCCTGGATCCCCTAGCACATGGTGCTGGTGACAGAACCAAAGCTAAATGGGGCCGTAGCCAAGTCCTCAGGTTTTTGGAGCTGTTTCTAGGTCTGTAGCTCCAACCATGGTAGGCAGTTCAGCTACTTGGGGGGCAGGCCTGCCTCCTTCTCAAAACTGCTCTCCTGGGTCTTGGACTGCACAGGGATTTCACAATCTACCTGGATCTCAAAGTTCTCCCAAAGGCATTTTTGTCCCTGGATAGATGCCAAATTATTGTTGGTGGGGGGACTATGAGCAAGGGATATCTTACTCTACTAACTCATTGTTACCACTTAAGAATTCCTTTTATAAAATTTTGACTTCTATATAAAGTTATAAATATTCTTAAAAATAGGATAAAAAAGAAAACCATAAATTTTATATGTAGATGGCCCTCTGTATCTGTGGGTTCTGCCTTCACAGATTCAACTATCCGCAGATCAAAAGTATTTGAAAAAAAATGTTAAGTTGTTGCTGGTGCATACTATGTAGTTAGGCCTACAATGGCTACATCTGTACTGAACTCTTTTTTTTTCTTATCATTATTCCCTAAATAATACAGTGTAACAACTATTTACATAGTGTTTCCATTGTATTAGGTATTATAAGAAATCTAGAGATGATTTATAATAGGCATACCTCAGAGTTATTGTGATTTTGATTCCAGACCACCACAATAAAATGAACATCACGATAAAGTGAGTCACATGATTTTTTTGGTTTACCAGTGCATATAAAAGTTATGTTTCCACTGTACCATAGTCTAACTAAATGTGCAATAGTGTTACATCTAAAAAAAAAACAATGTGTATACCTTAATTTAAATTTTTTTTAAAAAATGCCAACCATCATCTGAGCCTTCGGTGAGTCATAATCTTTTTGCCAGTGGAAAGTGTTGCCTCAGTGTTGGCTGCTGACTGATCAGAGTAGTAGTTGCTGAAAGTTGGGGTGGCTGTGGCAATTTCTTAAAATAATACAACAATTAAGTTTGTACTATTGACTCTTCCTTTCACCTATGACTTCTCTGTAGCATGTGATGCTGTTTGATAGCATTTTATCCACAATAGAACTTCTCTCAAAATTGGAGTCGACCCTCTCAAACCCTGCCGCTACTTTATCAACTAAGATTATGTAATATTCCAAATCCTTTGTTGTCATTTCAAGCCTTCATAGCAACTTCACCAGTAGATTCCACCTCAAGAAACCACTTTCTTTGTTCATCCATAAGAAGCAACTCCTCATCTGTGAAAGTTTTATCATAAGATTGTAGGAATTCAGTCACATCTTCAAGATCAACTTCTACTTCTACTTGCTATTTCTACAATATCTGCATTTACTTCCTCCACCAAACTTTTGAACCCTTCAAACTTATCAATGAGGGTTGAAATCAACTTCTTCCAAACTCTCATTAATGTTGATATTTTGACCTCTTCCCATGAATCACAAATGTTCTTAATGGTATCAGGAATGGTGAATCCCTTCCAGAAGGTTTTCAATTTACTTTGCTCAGACTCATCAGAGGAATCGCTAACTATGGCAGTTGTAGCCTTGTGAAATGTATTTGTTAAATAAGACCTGGAAGTTTAAATTACTCCTTGATCCATGGGCTGCAGAATGGATGCTGTGTTAGCAGGCATGAAAACATAAATCTCATTGTACATTTCCATCCGAGCTCTCGGGTGACCAGGTGCAATGTCAATGAGCAGTAATATTTTGAAAGGGATCTTTTTTTCTGATCAGTGGGTCTCAACAGTTAGCTTAGAATATTCAGTAAACCATGTTGTAAAAGATGTGCCATCATCTAGGCTTTGTTGCTCCATTTACAGAGCACTGGCAGAGTCAATTTAGCATAATTCTTAAGGGCCCTAGGATTTTTGGAACGGTAAATGAACATTGGCTTTACCTTAAACTCACCAGGTGCATTACCCCCTAATAAGAGAGTCAGGTTGTCCTTTCAAACTTTGAAACCAGGCATTGACTTCTCTCTAGTTATGAAAAGTTCTAAGTAGCATCTTCTTCCAGTACAAGGCTGTTTCATCTACATTGAAAATCTGCTGTTCAGTGTAGCCACCGTCATTAATTATCTTAGATCTTCTAGATAACTTGCTGCAGCTTCTACATCAGCAGTTGATGCTTCACCTTGCACTTTTGTGTTATGGAGACAGCTTCTTTCCTTAAACCTCATCAAGCTCTGCTAACTTCAAACTTCTGCAGCTTTCTTACCTCTCTCAGCCTTCATAGAATTGAGAGTTAGGGCCTTGCTCTGGATTAGGATTTGGCTTAAAGGAATGTTGTGGCTGGTTTGAAACATTCCTCAGCAGATGAATGAATAAGCAAAGTACGGTATACATATACAATGGATTATTTTCAGCTTTGAAAAGGAAATCCTGTCACATGCTACACAACATGGGTGAAACTTGAGGACATTATGCTAAGTGAAATAAGCTTATCACAAAAAGACAATTATTGTATGATTCCATTTATATGAAGTGCCTGAAGTAGTAAAATTCATAGAAACAGGAAGAGGGATGGCTACCAGGACTGGGGGTGTGGGGAAGGGTGTTATTTTTAATGGGTATACAGTTCTAGTTTTGCAAGATGAAAAAGTTAGGGAGATCTGTTTCACAGCAATGTGAATATGCTTAACACTACGGAACTTGTATATGTAAAATTGGTTAAATATTATGTTTTTATCATATAAATAAAATGCATAAAAAAAAGAGAAAGAAACCTGAGCAATAGTCCTGGACTTTACTCTTTGCCTCATATAAACTTACTACCACTATGTCAATAAAAAATAAACAGAGCTAAAAAAAAATGGGCAAAGGACTGGAACAGACATTTCTCCAGAAGAGATATACAAATGGCCAACAGATAAATAAAAAGATGTTCAACATCATTAGTCCTTAGGGAAATGCAAATCAAAAACCATAATGAGGTATCACTTTACACTCACTAGGATGGCTATAATTTAAAAAGAAAATAACAAAATAAGTTTTGACCAGGATATGAAGAAACTGTACTCCTCATACATTGCTGGTGGAAATGTAATATGGTTCAGCTGCTGTGAAAATAGTTTGGAATTCTTCCAGGAGTTAAACACAGAATTACCACATGACCCAGCAATTCCACTCCCAGGTATATACCCAAAGGAATTGAAAACAGGTACTGAAACATGCCAGCACTATTCACAATAGTCAAAAGTTGGAAACAGCCAAAAGTCCATCAATGGATGAATGGATAAAAATATTGTGGTCTATGCATAGTGGAAAATTATTCAATTATAAAAAAGAATGAAGTATTGATATATGCTATACAACATGACGAATTTGAAAAAAATATTAGAAGCCAGGTCAGGTTACATATTGATTAATTCTATTTACCTGAAATATATAGAATAAATAAATCCATAGAGACAACACAGACTACTTGATAGGTGAGGTGAATGGGGAGCAATTGCTGCAATAGGTATAGGATTTCCTTTGGGGATAATGAAAATGTTTTGGAACTAGATAGAGGTGGTGTTTGCACAATATTGTGAATGTACTAAATGCCATTTAATTGTCCACTTAAAGTGATTTTGTTATTTTGCTACAACAACAAAAAAATTATATATGCAAGTTTTAAATGCATTTCACCAACATTCTATATATTAACAACAGGTGATCAAACAGGATTAGTAGAATCTTTCAACTTTGAATGTGAAGCAGACCTAAGCTGAAAATATTATGATACTAAAGCAAATCAAAGGGATGTAATAACCTTGGAAAGCAAAAATTATTTTTATTTACTTGAAATGCAGTTCTCTTGAAAAAAAATGTAATAGGCAATAAATGTTCTTTCTTTCCAAGTATTGATTGAGAGTGTGGGGTACAGTTAGATCACACGAGTTCGCATTCTCCCAGGCATGTTCTGGAAGACTATCAAATGCATTGTATCTTTCCCACATCTTTCTGTACTAAGAGTTGCATCATTGTTGATTCAAAATTTACCACATACATCCACTTTTCCCTCTGCTGGCTGCCTCCATACTACCACACTCTAATGGACTAAATCTACCAGAGCTGGGGTTATAACCATTTAAAAATATTTACTAAGCATTTATGTATTATGTGCCATACACTTTCCTGGGTTCTGAGTATATCATAGTAAAGACTTAATTTTTCATCTAGTAGAAAGACCATGAACAACCTATTTATATATCATGATTAAGTACTGTAAAATAGTGCTATACCAGAGAATGAGAGGGATATTATTTGAGGCAGTGTTATCAGGCAAGGTTTCTCTTAGGAGGGATATCTAACCCGAAAGACTTGCATGGCATTAACCAACGGCAGTAGTGAGTTTGGGACTGTGTAAAGCTTTTTTTAAGGCCAGTACACTTTTCAAGCTAGCGTTACAGGGCGGCAAAGGATATTATTCTGTGACAGAACAACAATGACTACAGACCGGTTACAGGACAAGCGATGCTCGAGTATTTAAGGGAAAAACAAATAAGGTTTTCGGGGTGTCTTGCTATGACTGCCAGAATTAGGGCGGGCAAGACACGTTCCCGAAATGAAAATCTTCCAACGGAGTCTGAACTACAGGAAAGCCTAAGCGAGCTGAACTCCGGTCTCAGTCTCTTCCTTGGGTAGTATCAAAGGTAGAGTGTCAGACATCGAACTGGGGCTCCGCCCTAGCCCACGGGAACGTGGAAAACCTCAGGCAGGGACGAGTCTAACCTTCCGAGGTGAACCTGTGCCACAGACGGTGCTGACTCGCGGATTACCAGAACCCTCCACCTGACTGCTGGTTATCTCCACCCCCGGAAGTGCCTCCAACCCGATTACTTCCGCTATGCCAGGATTTTTTTTTTTTTGTCTCGCGAGAACTGAAAGTGTCTATGTGATCTCTAAGCGGAAGTCAGGCCTCTTTTTCGTGGCGCCTCGGAGGCGGTCGGCTGCTTCAGGATGAAGGTACGAAATGGTAGCGGGTGTTGAACTAGGCTTGGGGTGCGTCCATCGTACCCCAAAACACGGTGTTGCCGCAGTGGTAGCTCGCCAAAGCCTTGGCTCTAGGTAGAGAAGGGTCTGCGGTAGGAGGAAGCTCGCCCTTAATAGGGCCGGAGCTTCTTGGGAAAGTGGATGGCGAGAGATTGCTGCTGGAGCCGGGCCATGTCGGGAGGCCATGGTGGCGTCCGGACAGATGCGGCCATACTGGCCAGTTGGCGTCCCACGGGTTGGGTTCCTTACTCCGAGAGAGGGTGAATGGCAGCAGATCACCCTTCGCCCCAGCTCCTCCGCAGGGCTTGGAAAAATGTGTCCTATTTTTAGTGCGGTGTTTCTTGCGCGTAATTATGCACACGTGCTTCAGTGAATAAAATCAATATTTCAAGTTTTCTGATTGTATGGAGGTGACATGAAAGGATTTTTGCAATGGAATGCTTTTGTAGGTGGTTCTGCAGTTTTCGTAAAGCTCTTTTTTCCCCCCTGCCCCGCTTAAATTCTTAGCTGAACATCTCTTTCCCAGCCACTGGCTGCCAGAAGCTCATTGAAGTGGACGATGAACGAAAACTTCGTACATTTTATGAGAAGCGTATGGCCACAGAAGTTGCTGCTGACGCTCTGGGTGAAGAATGGAAGGTAAGAGTTGACTACTGAATTGAATTGTTGCAGCTATTAAAGAGATAGTAAATGCTGTTGGTAATTGGTATGTGTAATGTGGTTCAAACTCCGGGTTCTGTATGCTCTATTTGGGTTAGTTACTCCCAAATGCCATAAGGAAAAGCTATCACCTGGCCGGGTTATGTAGATCAAATGGGAAAATAAACATACGTAATTGCGTTGCAAAGCAGTAGTCTCCAAAGACTGCCTTTAAAAGTGCCAAGAAAAGGGGTGTTTTTGTTTGTTGCTGGTTGATACTTTGGTTTCTTAACAGTCTTTATCTAAACTCATGGAGCTATTATCTCAGTAAAACAGAAGTATGGCTTGAGTCAAAGGAATTTGCTAATGAGACTTGTAAATTGGAAATGCAGACAAAACCGAGTGAAGAAAAATTTGTTTCAAATTGGTCTTAATGAACTGTGCTTAATAAATTGAGGTTATACTTCAGTCTATTTTATAGCATATCATTGTTTTTTCCCCGCAGGGTTATGTGGTTCGAATCAGTGGTGGAAACGACAAGCAAGGTTTCCCCATGAAGCAGGGTGTCTTGACCCATGGCCGTGTCCGCCTGCTACTGAGTAAGGGGCATTCCTGTTACAGGCCAAGGAGGACTGGAGAAAGAAAGCGCAAATCTGTTCGGGGTTGCATTGTGGATGCCAATCTGAGTGTTCTCAACTTGGTCATTGTGAAAAAAGGTGAGGCTTGTGTCCTTGAGTTTTTGTTGACACTGATTTAAAGCTGATTGGCCAAGTGCTTTTTTATTTGCAGTATCCAGTTTGACCAATGGAGTTGTGGATTTTTTGGTCTTTCTTTAGCAATTCATAAAGAATGTCTGTTGCTTTGTAAGAACGTTGAATTAAAATTTCTTTGTTCACTTGACTCTTAGGGGAGAAAGATATTCCTGGTCTCACTGATACTACTGTGCCTCGTCGCCTGGGGCCCAAAAGAGCTAGCAGAATCCGCAAACTTTTCAATCTCTCTAAAGAAGATGATGTCCGCCAATACGTTGTGAGAAAGCCCCTAAACAAAGAAGGTAAGGAAGATTATGCAATTTTAGAGCTTGCTGAAGGTTTGGTGATTTGTCAGCTGGTGTTTTGTGTGCATATTGGAAGATCTGTGCCTACTATTATGTGTCTGAAGTTTTTAGGAAAATATTGGTGAGGGTCAAGATACGTAGCTGGTATTAATTCTTGTTATAGACATTGCCCTCTAGATTGTTATATTTTTTCTTGAAAATTTGTCTGAAAGTCATTGATATATGTTTATCCAAAAATAACTACTAGACTTTAAGTTCATTGCTTTTGAGTTAAAAGAATGATAGAAAATTCTAGGACTATCAATGTGCTCTAAATCCTCACACTTTTGCTCATTCTTTCATATCTGCTTCTAATTTGTTTACAAAAGAAAGAAATGCTTTCATCAACTGCTTTAACTTCTAGCACTAATTTTCTTCATCTGTGGGGTGTGGATAGCAATAATAAGAGTTGTGAGAAATCGAAGTTAGAAAAATACTATATTCAGAATACTAAGGAACAGGTATGGGATTTTGGAGCTTTATATTTTAATAAGGTACGTTGTTAAATTAAGCAACATAACACATGAGGTTTGTGAGGTTTCTGTAGTGAAATGTATGAATATTTACATTACATGGAATAAATAATGTCAGTTCAAGCTGGGTTTTCCTGATAAATCCGGAAAAAATGGGTTTTGGTTTTCAGAACTGGGGACTTAAGTTGCTCATTGGTCACTTATTCCAAATATTGAGACACCACTTAGGTGCCAGGTACTATTTTAAGTGTTTAGGACAAAGTATAGGCAAATTACTTACCTTCGTGAAACTTAACATTTTTTTTTCTTTTTAAAGAAAGAGTAATTGACAACCATCAGTGTAGTATGTTTGCTAGTTGACAGGTATTTATGTCATTTATCTCACTTTAAGCAGAACTTGAACAACTGAGCATTTAGTCTTAAGATATTTACCTTAAGTATATGTTACTTTCACTAGGTGTCCACAAACTAAAATGATTGCATCTGAAAAGACTTAATTAAGCTCTGAATCAAATCTATAATCCATAGGCTAAATGACGATATTTTATGAAGAACATAACCACATATTTTAACAAATGGTTTAGTTCCCCACAGATTGGAAAGAAAATATAGATTCAAGCTAAATAGGACTTCAACGCATGATAGGATAGAGATGAAGATAATGCTCTAGTTTCCAGTTCATTTAAATATGCAGTTAATACTATTAAAATAAGGCTTTTGTCTTGTAGTACCAAGGATAATAGTACCAAGGATATTTAATATCCTACTAAAGAAGACAGAAATCAAAGTAGAAAAAAGTTTGCAGTATGACTTAATTGTTAAAGTAATCTAAATTTACATATGATCTTGAGTTTGACATCCAAACTTTAGGTATGGCTTAGTGAGCTGTCTTATGAGGATTAAATGTGTCTTTTAAGGAAAACACTGGCACCTAATAAAGTTAGTTTGGTCACTTTTTGGAAGTACTTTTGTTTTTCTTATATTTTAAGTTATAGAATAGGTCAAATTTGATTTAAAAGGCAAGTTTTCATAGATACTGCTAAGTCAAGTTTTGATGAACAAGGGGATTAAAGTGATAAGTCATTTAAATTTTTAGGTAAGAAACCTAGGACCAAAGCACCCAAGATTCAGCGTCTTGTTACTCCACGCGTCTTGCAGCATAAACGTCGGCGTATTGCTCTGAAGAAACAGCGTACTAAGAAAAATAAGGAAGAGGCTGCAGAATATGCTAAACTTTTGGCCAAGAGAATGAAGGTCAGCCTAATGATTGGGATGGAGGGGAAGGAGTCAGGCCTAACTTTGGGTGTATACTTTTTTAAACAGACAAGTTTTGACTCCTTTTTTTGTTGTTGTTTTTTTTAGGAGGCCAAAGAGAAACGCCAGGAACAGATTGCCAAGAGACGTAGACTTTCCTCTCTGAGAGCTTCTACCTCTAAGTCTGAGTCCAGTCAAAAATGAGATTTTGTAAGAGTAACAAATAAATAAATAAGACCAGACATCACATTCCTTTATTGACTGTTTCATTGGTGATAAAACTTTAATAGAGAGAAACCAAGGTCATAGAAAGGGAGGATTGAGTATAGCAATCTAATGATGCATAATGTCTAAGAGATAATTGAAAGAGCCTTCAAATTCAGGCTGTGATAATAGAGAAGTCCAGGACAGGGTTTCTCTTGGTATCTGGGTGGCTCAGGAAGATTCTCAGCATATGCATTTCAACAAGGTATGGAACAATTTCTGAGAAAAATGACTAGACTATTAATCTTTTGTACACTTTATTTTGAGGAATACAGTTTTCTTTTTTTTTAAGATCTATACACAATACAGGAAAAGTGCCCTTGTGAAGATGGACATGTCATATATAAAAAAGACAATTTGTTAAAAGTTAATAGATACCATTTTGAAATAGTTCACAAAGCTTTTAAAACCAGTGCAAATTTACTACATTAACAAAGCTTTTCAACCCCAGTGAATTATTCATGCTTTTTATTTCATACTCTGAACAGGAGTTGACCTTGTCTGTGAATGTACAAAGTATACTTCTTCTAATGGGCCATATCTAGTTTCTACAGTAACTACAGTTAGAACCTTTACAAACTAGGGTAAGGGTCTCAAGGCACATTAGGCTTTAAGGGTGAAGAAAAAGGGCTCCTTATTTACTAAAATATATTTTAACCACAGGTGAAAAAATTTTCAGATTTTAACATTTAGACATAAGTTTCCATATGAGGTCAATATCCTTAGTCAACAGTAAGAAAATCCCTACTTCTCTTAATACATGGTATCATATAACATGAAGTCTTGATTGGCAATTGACAAATCAAATTTGAGGGAAAATGTAGCATTTTAAAAAGACTCCCAAAACAAGAACTGACAATACAGTCAGTCCTTGTTTTGGGTAACTTAAGGCCAAAAGGCAAGTCTAGTGTATAGCCCAGAATTCTGTAGTAACCTAATATACAAACCATGAATCACCCTGCTTTGATTCTGAGTGCAGTCCCTGAAGTGGAAAGATAAGGCTGGCCTAGACTACCCTAGCAATTCTGGCAGATTTCAGATAGAGAACTTTTTAAAAAGGGATGTTTTCAAGAGTTAATGTTTCAAAAAATGTCCAATCTTGTATTACTGGTATGTACCAAAAAAAGTAAAAGCAACAACTGATTATCCCAAAGTTATGAGGGACTTAGTTTGTTAGTTAACTCATTAACCATGCACGATGTTATGATCAACCTACAAAATGCAGCTAAAGTGATATTAGACTCAAATACAAAACCAGAATATGGTTTTGGACTAAACAATCTGGACTTAATATGAAAGACGGAATTTCAGATGTTATAAAGGATTTAAGTTTCATTCTATGTCATACTGATTCAGGATCTGTGATAGGTGCTAAAAAAGGCCTTTAAGCAAATTAGCCCCTATTTCTAAATGACTGCAGCAGGCAAAGATTTCCAATATGTAATGGCTATTTAGAAGGTTAAAAGTTATTAGAAAACATGTAATTTGATAATATAGGCAAATGTCCTTAAATGTTTGGGGTTTTTTTTTAGTGGGTAGTTCTTTGGTATGCTGACTACAAAGAAATTGAAAAACAATATCGGAATTCTAGAGATGACATAAGATCAAATCGTATACACTTCAGGAGCTTTAAAAACAGGCACAGCAAACTTGAATTTTTCCTTTCAATGCTGATTTTTTTATGTGCAAGGACAATTTTAAAAATGTTGGGCAATAAGTGTTGCACATTAAAACTAGTACCAAGTCAAGTTGCACGAATACTCAGTACAAAAACTCCACTTTTTAAGGTAATGAGGATTGTACATAATTTCTGGTAAGTTTTTCCATGTTGCACTTTCACAATAAATTGAAACTAGATTTCTGCATAGGTCAGATTAACCCTGAAATGTTGGTACATAACAGGGTAAAAGATTATACGAGTTGGAAAAGATTTGTGCTGTTAACTACCTGCAAAAAATTTTTTTGTATCAACTGATTTAGTCACCTGCATAATTACTGTAAAAGTGCACACATGACCACTGGCTTTTTAAACGATGCAGAGTTAAGGCAATCTTACTGTTCCTAAGGGATGTTTTCTACGAAAGGCATGATAATGTCAGTGAGGCAGGTGAGGTCATGATTTTCTTAAACCTACTGGCAACAAGCTCAATAACCTTTAAAGTTTTAAGACTTAATTGATTCATTCTAAAAAACAGTATTTACAAATGCACAAATAAGCATACAAATCTATTATACAAGAATAAAATTGCAGTGCAAGTTTATCCCACAGGTTTTTAAAAAGTGACTAATAGCAACCATTTACTGTGCCTGAACAACTTCAGGTCCAAAGACATAAGCATTTTATAAACATGTTTTACTTTTGTGAGACTTATGAAGCTAATTTCATTTAAACTATCTGGCTCGTTTATTCCAATTTTAAAGCTGTTCTATATTTACATGGTATTGGGAAGAAGATGGAAGTAATTGATATTCAAGATACAATCCATTAAGGAAGGTAATAATATGAAGGGTTAAGATAAAACAAAGTCAAAGACAAGGTATTTGTCATCAGATTTTTAGGTAATTTTGAGATTAATGACTACAGATGAGTTTAGTAGTCATTTAATAGACCCCTTTCAGAAAATTGCAACATGCAATCTAAGAATTTTAATAAATATAATATGGCTGTACATACACATACCTACACAGCCACACATATATACACACATACACAAGAGTTGCTCTTATAACTGAGATATTTGTTTTGGAGTTAGGCAAATTTACATTAATTTGCCATTCCCCAACCCCAATAGCTTCACGAATAAACAAAATGCCAAGGATGATTATGGTTTCTCATTATCAAATTATTACAAATACTGAGAAATCCAAACAATTTTCAGCAGAGGCAAATAAACACTTCAGAAGTTGCAAATTTTCAGTATCAATAAACCCTAGGGCATTTTAATGTTATTTTTACATGGCGAGATGATTCAGTATGAATTACATTTCATTACATACTATCCCAAGAGTTATTTCAGTTTTCACCAATTAGCATTTGGAACAAACCTTGAATGTTTCCACACTGAATCTATTCCCCCAACTTTATGTGTCAGAAATCTAGTGAATCTTGTTAAATGACAGGCGCTCCAAAACACTTCCTGCACCATTCCACACTGACACTTGGTGGAACATCGATTTTCTGTAATTTTTCAAGGATCTCTGAAGACAGACTATTGTATGCAACTCCATATTCGTTATCAAAAGCCTCTGAAAGACATTTTCAAAAATGCAGTTTGATTTGTTAAAACAAAAGCCATCCATTTAAAAATGGTAGTCAAGTCATTTTATATAAAAATTTAAACTGTATATCAGAAGGAGAAATCTTTCTAAAGGCAAGTGAAGTATTTACCAATACCAGCTACAATCTTTTAAATTACTTTAGAAATAAAACTAAGAACCGCCTTTAGTAATCACTAATTAGCCAACTTACCAATATCAATATTCTCTCTTCCAAGAGATACTAATGATAAGAAGAGGATTTCTCTGTATAAACTCCTATAAAACAAATATTTTAACAGTTAATGGGCAAGAGCATAAAAACACATCTATGAATTTTTTTTAAATGGCAAAAAATATTAAGTTCTGTGGTCTAGTTACTAATGTACCTATGTCAGCATCCTGGTTCTGATATTGCACTACAGTTTCATTAGATGTCACCCTGGGGGGATGCTGGGTTAAGGGGACACTGAACTTGCGCTATTTTTGCAACATCCTGTGAATATCTATTTCAAATTAAAAAATTAAAAGTTAATGGGCATAAAGCTTTACCCCCAAAACAAAAATGGCTTATTTTAACTATTATAATTTTCAACAACATAACAAGTGTTCTAACTCTAATTTCTTATTAAAACTTATAAGCAGAGTCTTCTCTCATCTTCTGCCACTTGACAAAATAACAGATTAATTTCTAAGGCGTTTAAAACCTTTGGATACAAACAGTGTGAAAGACTGTGGTCTCTACTATTTAATCCAAAAGTAAAGGATTAGTCACCTTTATCTGGTGTGTAAGCATTAAAATGTCACAAGTGAAACCTTAAGAATAAGCTTCATGGCTCAGTTGTTAAAAATGAGGGGACAACTTAAGAAATGGTTTCTGAACATTTACATCAAACAAAAAATTAGATAGCAATGCTGATTCTGATAATGCTCCATGTAGCTTTTCTTGAGTAGCTGCCAAAGCCATAACAAGTCATTTCTAATATTCTTCCCCTGCTCTTACACTACAGATGCTTGAAACTCCCCGCTCTTTAGATTGTGAAGGCAGTCATCTCTACCTCAATTGCTGAGATTACAAAAAGATCATCCATTTTTGTTATCAGTTCTTGTACTAAACTTTTCTGAAGCTTTCACTGCAGAATTCACTTACGCTGACTGACACTGGGATGATACTGATCCAAGCACATTAAAAGACAATAGTGAGGATCAGAACAGCTCCATGTCCTTTGTAATTCACTTCTCCGCCACTTTCCCACAGTGTTTTCTACTCCTAAACCCAATTTTTTTTTACATTCTATAAGAAAAGATGTGTGGATATGACAGCCTGAACAAGTAGTACATATGTATACATCAATGTTAACAAATTCATAACAGTATCTGGCAAACAGCAGTATTGTTTCCCAAAGATTCAGTACATGTTAAGTCATGGATGAATTACCTACAATTTAAGCTACCCCAAATAAACTTTTATTATGTTTATGCTCAAGTATGAATTTATACATTTTGGCTGCACTTTGTAAAAAAATCATCATGTTCTACACTGAATATGCGTTTCCTTTTATAACTAGAGATACTTCTTAAAAATATTTTTAAACATGACATTATTTTGAGTGGAAATACTGGATTATTACCTTTGTCTTTTCTTGTCTGGCTTCATTTGCTGTAAAAGCAGGCTGATGGGTTTAAGAACATTATTATGTTGAATACTCTGCCTGATAGTTTCTACTAAAGTGCTGGTTGCCTGTTGTTCCTCTGACAGGGGAGACAGTTTCTTTTCAGAATCTAATAATAAGAACACAGTGATTAAGAATATGTTTATCCACTAATTATTAAAGAAGTTTTTTTCCAGAGTTGTAGCATTTTCCAGTTTTCTATTCAAGATCACCCCTCCCTTACTAGTAAAATTATGTGACAGCGTGACCGGTTAAAAAAAATTTTCCTGCTTTCTTCAGATAGGAGAGACCTGTCCCTTTGTTCTTTCCTTGAACTTAGGGTTTTGTGCTTGAGGCTGGGATATGACAGCTTATAATCCAGCAGCCATCTTGTGACCATGAAGAGACCTTTACTGATGTTAAAACAGATACAACAGAAGAAGCATGGGTCCCTGCTGACAGCAGAGTTGCCTATCCAGTCCTGGAGTGTCTAATTCATAACTTCTTTATGTGGGAGAATAATTTTTATGTGTTTAAACTTGTTACTTTCTATTAAATATAGCAGAGTACAATCCTAACTGATACAAGGCTAATTTTAGAATTATTAAGAACATTTATACAGATTTCACAGATTACAAAAGTACTTTAGTGGTATACTGGAACTAAATCATACTAGCATTAAAAGTATACGAAATCAACGAGGTGTCCTTGGCCCAGAAAAAAAGGAAAAAGGTTTAATGCTGCAGGTAATTCCAGCAGCCATACAATTTTACTTACAGCCACATTAGTTGAGATGGGAACATGTATCCAATAACTCTCCGGCCGCCTCATTCTAAGCGCCTGTCATAAAGCAAGCTGCTGTATTTTTCATACAACCCAGCCCCTTAAACGCAACTAGTTATACTTCATTTGTGTTCAACCAAAATTGTTATCAGTTCTTGTTCTCTGTTACAATACATGAGGATATAGGTTTTGATCCCAGCTCTTCTGCCTGCTAAATGATTACCTTGGAATAGATTTGATTTTCATGCATGTTGTGATTTTAAAGCCTAACCCAAATATAATATACAACTTTGCGGTCCCTCCTTTAACTGAATTTTTAAAAATAACCCCTATATTGAGATACAATTCCAAAACTATTCAATTCATCCATTTAAACTGTACAACTCAGTAGTTTCTACTATATTCACGGAGTTGAGCAACCATCACCACAATCAACTTTAGAACATTTTTATCACCACCAAAAGAAACCTCCTATTAGCAATTAATTATTCCTCTATCTTCCCAACCCCTCACTCCTACTCAACCTCTTATCTACACTATCTCTACAGATGTGCCTATTCTGTGTATTTCATAAAAAATAAAATTATACTTTCTGTGTTCTTTTGTGACTGGCTTCTTTATGTTTTTAAATTCATCTATGTTGTAGCATGCATCACTATTCATTACCTTCTACTGCCAAATAATAGCCCATTGTATGGATATACCATACTTTATCCATTCATCAGTGGTTGCTTCTACTGTTTGGCTATTAAGAAAAACTCAGCTGAGAACAGTGATAAGTTTTTAGGTGAACGTACATTTTTGCTTGGGTATTATCTTAAAGAAAGGAACCATCATGTCATATGATAACTGTTTATTATTTTGAGGAAATGTTTGCGTCTCCCCCAAATTCACATATTGAGAACCTGATGCCCACTGGCATTGAGAGACAAGGCCTTTGAGAGGTACTAAGGTCATGAGGCCACAGTCGTCATAAACGGGTTAGTGCCCTTTAGAAAAAGGGCAGAGAAGACATCCTTCACCCCTTCTGCCATATGATGACATGACGAGAAGTCTGCATTCTGGAAGAGGGCCCTCAACTAACCATTCTAGCACCGTTGGACTTCCAGCCTTCAGAACTGTGAGAAATAAATTTGTTTATAAGCTACCTAGTCTGTAGTATTTTGTTACAGCAGCCTGAAGGAACTACAATCCTTCATTCATTTTTTAAATGGGTTGTCTTTATTATTGAGTTGTAAGAATTCTTTATATATTCTCAGTACAAAACTCTTTTAAGATACCTTTCTCTATTCTATTCTGTGGGTTGACACTGCTCTTTTTAGATGGTTTATTTTTCAGCATAGAAGTTTTTAAGTCAAATTTATATATTTTTCCTTTTGAGTGCTACAGTTTAGCTCTTATATTTGGGTCTATGATACGTTTTGAGTTCATTTTTATGTATGATTTAAGGAAACAACCCAACTTTTTCTTTTTGCAT
Source organism: Rousettus aegyptiacus (assembly GCF_014176215.1). Classification (NCBI taxonomy): domain Eukaryota; kingdom Metazoa; phylum Chordata; class Mammalia; order Chiroptera; family Pteropodidae; genus Rousettus; species Rousettus aegyptiacus. The sequence goes on along the minus strand of NW_023416306.1, from coordinate 60,466,682 downwards.
GTTTCTCCAACCGTCCCAGCACCATTTGTTGAAAAGACTATTTTTTACTCATTGACTGGTCTTGGAATTCTTGCCAAAAGGCAATTTACTATATATGTAAGGGTTTCTTTCTGGAGCCTCAACTCTATTCCACTGACCCATATGTCGATCCCACTTCCTTGATTACTGGAGCTTTGTACTAAGTTCTCAAACTGAGAAGTATGAGTCCTAGAACTATGTTCTTCTTTTTCAAAGATTGTTTTGGCTATTCTGGGTCGCCTGAATATCCATATGATTTTTAGGACAGGCTTGTCAGCACTTCTAAATTACTCTACTACTATGTAGAATTTACTCTGCAAATACCTAACCAAACTGGTATTTGAAAGAAAAATCACACAAAAAATACTCTTCAACTGACATGGAGACCATACATAGTTAAATGGATCAATACAATAGCAAATCAATTTGAGCTAAAACTGAAAGAATCTTGAAGAGATACTAAAAATGGATGAAATATATTTAACTAATACAAAAGAATTTGCTCTCTTCTTCTTAATTCTAGGCACTCCCCACCCCCACCCTCCGTCGTCCATTCTTCTTTATTGCTAAATAGTGTTCTATTATACGGATAGCTTATACCACAATTTGTTTATTCATTCACTTGTGGAGACATCTGGGTTATTTTCAATCTTTTATGTCCTTTACTTACTAAAATTTCTCCATGAGACATATAGAGGTTCTCCTGGTTCCTGATGAAGGTTGATATTATCCCATAAAAGCTGAATATACACAAGTTTGCTATCCTGGGACAGAGATGATAGAGGAAGCTAAGAAAGATCAATAAAAGTATTAGTACCTCAAGCAAAATAATTATCAGTGGACCAAACAAAACTTGATTATATAAAAAGGACGAGTTCTTTCAAAGTTCTGGACCAAAAGTTCTGAGCAGCAAAATTTTTAATTTTCATTTAGATCTGATGATAAATATTATTTTCTCAAGTGCAGGTTTTTCATTCTAAATTTCAAGAACAGGAATTACAACTTGGTAACTAGCACAGTGGCTACATGAAAGATTAACTGCCATCATAACAAATTTTAAGAGAAAGTGCAACTGTTTCTACCATCTTGTTGTACTGACCATTACTTAAAGTGAGTCAAAACAGAGTTTGTAATATTTTAAGATTGCGTTGTGCCCCTGGTGTATGTCTGAGGTGTGGGGTGTCTTTCAATATTCAGTATCATAAAATAAAGGAACCTGAGTTGCTCACTGTCTCCACTGGGATCAGAAACCCCAGTACAAGCAAAGTGAGTGCTTTAGCCCCAGACACAGCCAGACTGTGATCTTGTCTATCACTTACTAGGTATGTGATCTTGCAAAAACTACTTAACTTCTCTAACTTTTAATTATGTCATCTGAAAATATGGAAGAGTCCTCTAAAATAAGATCATTATGAGAATGTCAGCTGGGAACATGATAGTTCAGAATAAAAGCTACCTTTTCTAGCCACTCTTGCAACTAGAAATGACCATGTAAGTTCCGGCCAAATGAATAAATATGAAAATATTATGGGCAACTCCAGGAACTGTCCCTAAAGAAAGAAGACATACTTTTCTCCATCCATTTGTCTCCTTACTGCTAGCTGGAATGTGGATGTGATAGCTTAGAAGTAGAGTCAGTCATCCTGGACCAGGTGTAGAACTTGGAAAGGGAGGTCACATACAGCTAAGCAAGATAATAGGATCATCTCAGGTCCCTAACATTGTCCCTTTCTGGACCACCTACCCAAACTTTTAAGAGAGAAACAACTACATCTTAAGCCACTATTATTGTATAATTTTTATTACCTGAAGTTAAGCCTCATCCTAACCAACACCAATATAATAAAAGTATAAAAGTTGGTACCCTACCTGTATACCTCCATTACAATGTTCAGATGAGAGGATAAGTCCTGGCAAATTACTAGGAAGGTCCAAACGTCTGAAATACCATACGAGGTTCCAGAAAATGATTGGATGTTGATTGATGAAAGAGGATGTGTGAATCACCTGATCACCTTCATTTTCTAGCAAAGATTCAAGTTCTTTACGAAGTACTAGAGGACTCAAGTAAGGCACAGAAACTGGGGGAGGATTGGGTCTTTTTCCTAAAGGATCCTTAAAAAAATAATACAAAATATTATCTATTTAATTCTGTATGTTTACGAGTACTTTTCAATGAGATTATGCTTCTCTACCCTTTCAAAATCAGTTATCTCAGGGTTATTGCTACATGCAGTAGAATGCCCTAATGAAAACTCAAAAAGAGAAAAAATACTTAATCATAAATACCCTTAGGTTAAATAATTTTAAGAGAAAATTAATAATCCATATAATAGACCCTATTTTAAACATGATAGAGTTTCTCTATTATGCTGATAAGACCAATGGCCTATTATGAAAGATTAATTTTTCCTTATCAATTTTTTCAATAAGAAATGTTTGCATTTAGATGTTTTATAATGATGACATCAAGAAAATCTGTGACTTTTCTTTGGAAAACCAAACAGAAGACCTGAGGGAAGCTTCCCTTTATACATATACTCCACATAATAAAGAAGATAACAGAATCAGACTATCATCATTTTATAAGCTTAAAATGAATAACTTGATCTAGGCATCGCGGCATTAATAGTTACTAACATCACAAAGATAGTTCATGTCTTCTACTGGAGAAATATACCACCTCTGATGAAACTGTCTTACAAAAATAAACAAACAAATGGAACAAAAACAAAAACAAAAAAACCTGAATCTGACCAAGCTTTTAGCTACTATCAACAATATACAGAGTTGTAATCAACAGATATACTGCAAGGGGAAAAAACAGGGTATACAGCTTTAGAAAGACCAAAAAAAAAAAAAAACAGATCAATCAACTGCAGTGCATGGACCTTATTTGATCCTGATTGCTCAAACTACAAAACACAAACACCTGACATTGCTGAGACAATTTGAAGTTTGAACAAAGACTGAATAATTTGATGTTATTTGTTATTTTTTGGTCTTTTAGTGGCATTGTATGTTTAAGAGTCCTTATATTTTAGAGATGCATTCTGAAATATTTACAAATGAAATATATCATGTTTGAAATTTTCTTCAAAATAATGTGGAAAGAAGTGAGTGAATGAGGGTATATACAAAAAAAGAATGGCCATAAATTGAAAATTAGTGAATCTAGCTGATGGGTCAAGGGACTCATTTATGTACTCTACTATTTTCATACATATTTGAAATTTTAAGTTCTTAGTTTATGAAAAATTCTTACCACTTTTTATGTATTAAAATAAATCTTCTACAGAAGAATTATGTGCTGCTCTAATACTTACATGAATACACAATGTAATTATAACATTGTTACATACCACGACTTCCTGCAGACTGTTTGGAAGACTAACTGTTGAAATGCCATGACATGGTCGCTGGGAAAGGTCAATATTTTGCAAAGGACCTCCAACACTGTGACTTCGAGTCAAAGATACATTCCGCTTTGCTAAACTATTAGGCATAGGTGAAATTTTCATAGTTTGAACATCTCCGCTGGCTTTCTTTATTTCGTCGCTTTAAAAATAAAGAAGAAATGCTGTGTTTGTTCTGTAAAACAATCTGAATCCATTGAGCTACAGTATTTTCTACAATGAATTTTGAGTCTACTGCATATATCTGAGAAGAGTCAGTACTGGCATATAAGAAGAAAATTTTCTTCAGGCATTTTTGTAAAACTGGTCAAAAGAACAAGATAGAGTGGATGACTCTGGTGAAGGGCAAAGAGGACACATAGTAGATAACAGGTATTATTTTTTAAAAAATTAAATGCCCATTCAGTTGCTTTATTCAAACATTATTTCATAAACAAAATCGCCTAGAAGTAACTATACTGCATGTAAACAGTCACTGACAAGTATGTAATCTATACCATGCCATGATCCTCCTAAAGAGAGACCAGATCTTTATTTTTAGTGTTCAGCATAATGCTTATATGCTCTCAATAAATGTTTGACTCAATAAATATTTAAGAGTAAAATAAAGAGTATACCTTACAGTAAAGATAATTTCTAAACTGGCAATGACTACACTAAAGGGGAAAATACTTTTTACTGGTTGAGAAGTTCACTTTGTAAAAGATACTGTAAAACATTAAACAAAGTTTCAAAAATGGTTTATCATCAGATTCGTCCGTTAGGTATTTGAACAATATACAGTAGTAAAAAGTTAAGGCTAAATTTTTAAAATGCCAGAACTTATGCCTATAAGAGTCAGGTAATCTTTAAGATGGCATTTTTATAAGAATATCCAATTTCTTCTGAGTTCTCCATACTCTATGATACCTTGATTCAACTACAGAGCTCGTTTCTTCAGTTATGGTCGGCTTATGTTTAGAAAACTCCATAAAGTTGATCAAGTCAGGTTCTGCTGAACTGGATACAGGTTTGTGCTCCAAAGGTTCACTTGCCAATGGAATGCTGCCACTTTGTAAACTGTCACCAGAGGTACTCGGTTTTAGGAAAAAGCTAAATATGGAGCAGTACAAAAAAAAAACCTTTAAAAATCCTAAAGTCCTCTAAAGTTCATATTAGAATCACTTTATGGTAAAGCAGTCATAATACATTATACAATCCATAGAAGTACTGCCTATTTCAAATACACACTCACCCACATCTCCCTCTCCCCCTTTCCCTTCCCCTCCCTCTCCGACTTCCATTCTTGCCCCCCCGTCCTAAACTATTCAAATGAAAAAGTCTAGAGGAGATCATTAGAGTTCATTTTAAGATCCCTTTAGTTTTGAGAACCATTAAATAAAGCTATGAAAAAAGATGAAAAGCAAAATATTTCATTAATTTTCAGTTAAAAAAAGAGCAAGAACAGCATCATTTTAGCATGTATTAACCTATAAATGTTTAATACCTCTTTTTCCCCCTTATAAAATCGCCATTTTGTTTTTAGTCATTTCCTCTCCTATTTATTCAGTATTTTATTGTCATCTCTCTCCTTCTCCTTCTGGGTGGGGACAATGTGAGGGTTGGGCCTTGTAAGGAACAGTGAGAGACCTTTTGGAGATAATAGTAATGTTCTACATCTTGATAAGGGTTTGAGTCTGCACAAGTGTATGTATTTACTCTTTAAATGGTAATTTAAGATTTGTGTATTTTATTGTATACCAAAGTTTTCTTTTCAAAGAGAAAAACTAAAATGCTGAATTCTAGTTGATATGTATCTGAAGTCTCTGAGGAAGAAGTGTATTACGGTCTACATATTATTCTAAATGAATAAAAATAGATGAATTTATGAATGAATAGAGAGATAAATAGGTTATAAAGCAAGTATAGTAAAATGTTAGTTGCAGAATGTAAGCATGGATATATGGGTGTCACTGGAAAAAAAATCTTTAAATTTGACTATAAGTTTAAAATTTTCCATAACAATATGTTAGGGAGGAAAATCAATAATGTTCTCTTATATCCAATTAGAAACTCTAATATAAGATACTACAATAGCTTAAGAAACACTATTAACTCAATAAAAAAAGTACAAGACTTATGAAGAATTTAAAAAGACATAAAAATTTTCTTTAAAATAGATATATTGTTTTATAAACTATATAAATGTCTGATCAATGTACTGTATACTTGAAACTAGTTAAATTTTAAAATGGAGATATATATCACACTCATAGATAAGAGAATAATATTGAAAACGTCCACTTTCTCAAATTAATCTATAAATCTAACCCCAATGAAAACTATAGCTGAATTTTTTTAGGAACTAAAGATTACTCTAAAATTTTATAAATTTAAAATGAGTAACTATAAACAAATATATATTCCACAAGGAGGGAACTTGGACACAACACAGAGTAATAAAAATAATGGTAGTGACAAAAAAAAAAAAAAAGAGAACACAGAGGGAGGTGTACATGGGAACCTGAGGTGTACATGAGATTGGAGACCTCTATATCGGAAGTAAAATATAAAGCTAAAAAAAGAATATTCAGGGAGAAAATTTTTATGTCCTACAAATGGGAAACAATTTTAAAAACAAGACACCAAAAGAACAAATCATATGGTTTAAAATTAATGAGGACATCAAAATAAATGATTTCAAGGAATTCACATCAAAAATATTCAAAGCAACAATCAACAAGAAAAAGAAAGTTTGATAATGGGCAAGAGCTATAAACGGGCAATTCACAGAAAATGCTGGAATAATTAACAAGTCTATGAAGAGATACTCAAACTCACTAGTATTCAGAGAAATTCAAACAAAAACAAAATATCGCTTTATACTCATTAGAATGAAAAAATCAAAAAAGTGATAATACCAAATGCTGGTAAGGATATACTGAAATGAGAATTCTTATACTCTACTAGTGGGAATGTAGCCATCTGGGAAGCGATCTTCCAGTGTTTATTGAAATCATGTATGAAAACGACCCAATGGTCTCAATCCTAAGAGTCTGAGAGAAATTACTTCACAAGTCCAGAAGGAGATATATATTTTACAGTGTTTTTACATCACTGTAATGATAGTAACAAAAAACTGGAAACAACTGAAGTATCCAACACTAGGATAATGAGATAAGTAAAATGAGGTATTAACTTCCTGTAGGAGAAAAGAAATAAACTAGCTTTACAGACAGAAATTCAGATAAATTTAACAGAGTAAAAAATATATAGATTTTTAGCATTATTCTAATGATGTAAGTTTAATATGATAATCCTGCAAAATAACATATTTTATGAGAATATATATTCAAGGATATACCACAAACAGCACGGTGTCTTTATTAAATAAAGGAATGAGTGGGAATAGGTAGGGTGAGGAAGATAATAAAGGAGGGCTCTTGCACAAACCATCGATAGTGTCAGAAATTAAAGTATGATTTCACTCAGCTCCACATATGAAGCTAAAAGGAAAAAGAGAGGAAACACCTATACAATTGGATTAAAAAAAAAAAAAAAAAACAGCTAAAAGAAGATAATAATATGAAGTATACTTGCTCCATAAAACAAATATATAATATTCAGTATAATTACTTAGGTCAGCATACAGTTACCAAACTCAAAATTACTTAATGACTGATTATAGATGAGCTACTCTCCTTCCCACTGATTAGAATTCAGTCATTTACTGTACAGAACACCACCATAAAGGGGCAACAAGAAGAGGAGTTCAAAGCACCCCTCACATATGCTTTTTTTTTCCCTTCTAGAAGACACAATTAAAATCAGTGAGGAACAAAGTTTAAAATAATGACTAACATTAGAGTTTTGAATTATCTATAAAGTTTAGCTCCAGACATTAACTGCTATGATAATTGTAAAGGTAAATAAAATGGGAAAGTCATCTACTACATTACTAGTATTTTCTACTCAAATAGTGAAAGTGAAGGAGAAAGGACACCTGGAGCATACTATGACTATTTCACTCCTCCTCCAGGAGTCATGCCTTTGGGGGTGGGGGACACTTACCTCTTAAGGGAGTTTTTATAATATAATACTAACCTTGCAGAGCCTCTTAAGTCTTTAAATTCTACATTGAGAAGAGGCAAAAAGTTGCTTTTACAGAATGGACAGGTTGTATTCAAATTTGAATCATCTGCCGTCCATCCAGCCATTATTTCTTCATCATAAACTAAAGCTCCACAAGCTCTGCACTGTGAACAACTTGACATCAAAACCTAAGAGTAGAAAAGTGCAGACACTGAAAACCTCCAGTGACAATCTTAAACAAACCATTCTCTTGAGACAAACATAGAATTTTACTTTGTTGATCAAATTTGGAATTAACAACTCAATTATTTTATAGGTAAAGTTATCAGTTTATTGCCTTGCTTACATAAGACAGCAAGCAAATTCAACAAAATGTCCACTAGAATATCACAGAATTCTGTTAAAAGTCATTCTGAAATAAAAATATGTTTATGGCCACTTATCATGGGCAGACACAAAACTTTTACCTCCATTGCACAATTCTGATAGATGCTCGACATGCTGGTGTTCTGAGAAGAACCATGGTCTGATTTTTCAAAGTCCTGCCCCTTTATGCTTCTTGGAAATGGAAGCTCACCTGGAGACAAGTAACCATTATAATACACTATGTATGAAAATGCTCTTATTCTTTGTAAATACATACTAAAGTATAAAGGGGGACGTATCATGAAGTCTGCAATTTATTTTCAAATGGTTCAGTATAAAATATATGTATATATATATATATATAAAATTACCAATAGTTAACTAAATCTAAGTTGAAAATATATGATTGTTCATTATATTATTTAACTTCTCAAGACATCTGAAAAATTTTCATAACAGAAAGTTGGATAAAATAAGTAGAATTACAATTAAAAACAATAACACAGAGCTAAGAAATTTCAGCGATACAGAACTCTGGTATGTATCTGATTCACCTGGAGAGCTAGTTAAAAATACACATTTCTAAGGCCCGATCCCACAGATTCGGTCTCAAAAGTTTTAGCCTAGGGCTTGGACGTTTGTATGTATTTTTAAGCAAGTTCCTCGGGTGATTCTGAAACACACTAAAAGTTCAAGAATTAATGACATAATTCACAAATATATTCGACTAAAAATAAAATCAATTATGTGACTGCAGTACTTGTAGATCATATAAAAGAACAGTGAGAGAGTGGAATGGCTCTATTAAAACTCTATCAGATCATCTTAACAAATGAGGCATTTTGTGTGTGTGGTGGGCAGAGGGAAGGGTATGGGTATATATATGAGGAGAGGGGACAATCCTTCCCAATACCTGTTGAGTAATGCGGTTTTCCAACATCTCCACCACTGCTGCTACTGCCAAGGCTTGTATTGCTCTGGGTAAGTTCACTGGGGACCAACCCTGAGATACTTGTGTTAGGCGGTATATTCTCCCCCAAAATATGGTCTTCGAGGCCAGCTGGGAAGCTATAATCTCTATTAGTTTCCTCCTTTAATTGAAAAGAATAAAATCATAGACAGATTTGTAATACCTTCTTCAATGAGAATATATTTACTCCACCCTTTTCAGAATTAAACGCCCCTATTTTGCTTAAATTGTCACCTTCACATTTTTCAAAACCTGAACTCTTCTATTGTTTGGAATTTCTCTTCCAAATTCTAAAATAGTCAAGCAATGACCTGTAATACTTTAAGACTGTGTTGTGTCCCTGGCGTATGTTTGGGGTATGGGGGTGTTTCTCAATATTCAATATCATAAAATGAAGGAACTCTAGGAGCTCACTGTTTCCAGTCAGATTAGAGATGGTAGCAGAGGTCAAATAAGAGTTTTAGCGTCAGACACAGCCAGACTGATCTTGGCTCCCGATCACGTATTAGGTATGTGACCTTAACTTCTCTAACTATTAACTATTAATTATTGTCTAAAAAAGATGGATTATGTAAGTCCTTTAAAATAAGGTGGTTGTAAGAATTTCAGCTGGCCATAGATTGTTCAAAATAACAATCATCAATATTAGAGGCATAAAGCATGAATAAAGTTCTGAACACTAATTTCTGATCACTGTGATTGACACTTGTTTAAATTTTTAAAAAATTTCAATAATAACTTTCCTTTTTGCTTTTGCTTTTAAGACTTGTCTCCTCTTATAAAACCATGTTAAATGCTTTTTAAAAACTTAAATACAAATATGCAAAACAGGAAATAAAAGCGCTTATAATACCAAGTCACAGAGTATAATCGAAATCTTAATGTATATATCTTTGTAGTCCTTTTAAAATATGCATAGTACACTTTTACAAAATAAGCTATTCTCATGTAATTTGTCATTAAATTTTTTGTATTATTTAAACTCCTCTAACCTGATCCAACTTACTGATATACTATTACATATTTAGTAAATCCTCTATTGCTTAAACTTTCAGAATGCTTTACACTGATAAATTCCCTTGAGCTATTTTTACACATATCTCTAATTTTTTTTTTCGATAGATTAAATTCTAGTTTAAAGCTATGAAAATTTTATAGACTTTATTCATTCCTTCCTTTGAAAATATTAGGTATGTCCTATTTGCTTTTGCCAGGCTCTGGTATCAGGACTATAGAAATGAAAAGAAAAGAAAAATTACCTATAACCACTTGGAATATATTCCAAGTCCACATTACTCTGAGTAAAGTGTTTTTTAACACTATTAGATAAAATTTCAAATATAAAATGGTTCATTCTGGGGTTTTTTTCCCCACATAATACCAAGAGACTCTTGAAGCCAGCTTATTTTGTCTTTCCTTAACTGACCTTGTAAGCTTTTTAAATACAAATGCAATTTGTCTTACAAAACTCAACATTGTACTTTTAATTCAATGAAGTCTGCCTATGGAATAAAGTTTTCCTTCAAATGGTATACAAGTCCTCTTGTCCAATTTAATTCCCTGTCTGTACTTCCTATTTACAACTTTAGCAATCTGAAATCGACTATATTATCTTGAAAATGCATGTTTTAAGACTTCATGCTTTTCTCATTATTCTCAGATACACCTTTTGCCACCTTTACCATTTAGACTAACCAAAAACTTTAAATTTATCCATCAAAAGCAAACTTACATATGACCTGCTTTGCTCTTTTTGGACAGTCTCTACAGCAACCTTTTCTAAGATACTGCTTCCTTCTTTGCTACTATGGTGGTAAAGAGCAAAGACTGTACCCAATCTCTCAAACTTCAAATTCTAGTTTGCCACTCACTAGTTATGTAACCTGGAGAAGTTAATTAACCTCTCTGAATCTCAGATACCTCATTTAAAAACTGAGGATAAGAGTAGTACCTACCTACCCATGTGGTTGCTACAAAAATTAAACAAATATATATGTGTATATATATAGTCATGTGTCAAAACAGATACACAGCTTAAGACAGTACTGAGAACAATGCTAACAATAGTGAATATTATAGACATTTGTCTTTTCTAGTAAAGTACTAAAATTCTTTGACTATAATGAAGTTTTAACTAACATTTCTGTATAAAACAAGCAAAATTTCTTCCTTCTATTTTCATAAGAAGATATAATGATTTTCTTTATAATGGTTTTTAAAAGAATTACCAGTTTTTGTTATTTAGTATGGAACCTATGGATTAAGTTGTAGAGTGACTTCATATGTATTAAAGAGATAACACAGGTAAAGGTTATTTAAAAACTGAAGTGTTATACAAACATAACATGGCATCATTATTAAATTCAGACATTAATCATTAGTACTTTCAAAAAAATAAATTTCATGTGTTAGTTTGGACTGATCTATGGAATTATAAAGTAGTCCTGATATTCTATTTCTTCATTATTAACTTCCTTATCTGTATGTTCAAGTCATTTCAAGAAATAGAATATGCATTAAAATATGGAAACCAAAGTTACTAGAAATCTCTAAACAATATGTACATAAGAAAATACTACAAACATTCCAACATCAGATAGACTACACACAAAACATCTTACCTCATCATCTGAGTAGTTGTAGGCAGATGCTACAGCTACCCACATCTTACTGGCTACTGTCGCTGCTTGTTTCATACCAGATTTTAGGACATCTATCTTGGGCCCTGAGAGTATATTATCCAGCTTTAGCCCTGACAAAGAATTTACCACAGAACCCAATGAGCCGTGTGGTGAAGAACGCACCAGAGCTGATAAAGAAGTCGAACGTTCTTTATGACCTCGAGAGGGAATTTGATGCCTGAAACGCCCAGTAAAAGTTTTAGATCTAGACACTGCAGGGGAACCCTTTTCACTTTCAGGATTTTCCTGTGCTGGTGGACCATGATCTAAAGGTAGGCTTGATCTCCTCTCTAAAGGGTGAACAAATGCAGTGGTAGTACCAGACTCTCTGTTTCCCTCTCCATGTAATTCCATACTAGAAGATTTGCTACCCAAGGGACTCTTTAGGTTCATATAGTTTTCGATTTCATCAGCCAGATTTCGTGCAATAACTGGAGAAAACGGCTTATCTTCAGAATCAGGAGTTTTTTCTCCTATGCACTCAGTGGCTAAAAGAGACAAAGGATCTAGTCCAGTTTCAACATCTTCCCTCTCAACAGCTTTAGCAACACCATATAAACTACTTCTTTTATTTATTAGATCTTTGGATCCTGCTTTCAAGTCTATGGGCTGATTACTGTCAGTTTGGAGACTATCATGTGTATCCTTTGTCATAGTAGTTTTAGCTATACTGTCATCAATCACAGGTTCTAGGAGCTCTTGGCTTTCCTCCAGCATCTCTAACACTGAAGATCTGTGCTCAATATCCCAAGCGCTTTCAGACACACGAGTCCTAGTATCAGCGAGATGACAGCTAACACTCTCAAAGCTATGGGTTCTTGGGATATGAAGTGGAGAAGTCTTAGGACACGTCAGTGCTGCTGTGAGAATCTTGGCATCTGCTCCCATCATGATAGCCACTTCACTTGAATTCAAATCCAAACTGCTCTTCTTAAGCAACATTCCTGCTCGGCTTTCAGAACTAAAACTACAACTCCTCCCTGGAAAATGCTTTTGTCTTTTTTCTCCTCTATCACCATTCTTGAGATTAGTAACGTCACCAAAGACTGCATCTTCAACTGAATCTTGAGTAGAAAATAGTACATTTGATGTACTACCTAAAAGGGAAATATAATATTAAAAAAGAATGTTTTCTGATGTAACTTTTATTAAAAACTTTATTTTCTGATTTTTTTTTAAAGAGACACATACTCAGAGTAAAAGCTTCAGTAAGTTTAGAAGGTAAAAGAAAATACACAGAAAAAAAGTACAACAAAAAAACCCCTCCATTTAATCCTGCCTCTCAGAGATAACATTTTAATATATAATCTGCCTTTCGTCTTCTGTGCATATACATACATACATAAAAAAAGATCATGCAATATGCTGTATATACCTATATTTTTCACTAAAATATATCACATTTATCAATATAGATCTATGTCTTACATTTTAAGTTGTATAGTCAATTTAAGAAATATATTCTGCATTAAATAACAGATCTAAAAAGAAAAAAACTTTCTTCTATCTTAGCTTTCACATATCTAATTCAACAAATATTTGCCAGGAATCTACTACGAACAAAGCAAATTCATAATCATGGAGGAATAACATATTTGCTATAGCCAAAGCCTTAATGCTCAAAAAAAAAAAAAAAAAAAAAAAAAAAAAAGGCCCAAGTAAAGAATCTAGAATAGAGGGCTCAAAATTGGCAAAATCCAAGAAGGCTGATAAAACAGTAGCTAAAAAAATCTCAGATATATACATTCCTTCAACAAACATCTGTATGCCTACTATCATCCACTATGTGAGGTACTAGGAATACAATGGCAAAGAAAACCGACATGATCCCAGCCCTCACAGGTTAATGCTGTTTGACCAGGTAGAACGAAATTATGCCAGTGGCTGTAAGAACCACACACAAGCCCTGTCCTGCAATCTGCCTTGGGGGAAGTGAGCAGTCTTTTACTTTTTGCTACCATGCAATTTTTTTCCACTCCAAAACCAAAAGCTATTTCCTATTTGAATTATTATTGGAACTTAGGTCTACCCATTCATATTTAGGATTCTCATTTGTTTTTTAAAAAGCGTAATGTCCTGGAACATTTAGGGGAAAGTTTTTGAGAAGCACTCCAAATTGACTTCAAGCTTCTCTTTAATCTTTCAAATTGGTATCAATATCAATTAAACAAAACTAATAATAAGCATTTAGGAATATTTTTAAGCTTTTAAAGGAATTATATTAGCCTATTTTATAATTCCAAAGATTGTTGAAAACTTTTATCAATATTTGAGAAATATCTTTGCAAATTTACTGGTTCTCACAGTATCCAAGTATTTAGTGGCACATTTTGTTCAATTTTAAAATAAATTTGACTGATTTATTGGCAAAAGCCCCATCACCACTTCCTTCTTTCTTAATAAAATAAGTCTTTCTAAATTAAGGTGTAACATGGCAATAAGATGAGCAAAAGGGAAGAAAACATACCAGTCTCCAGACTATGTTCATTTTAATATTCTGAGAAGATACTAATAAACTTTTGATGAAGAAAACTCTGCCCTCTTTTTTTTTAACCTGCTATCAACAGGTTTGGAAAATGAGATATAGAACATATATACCTATTATTTTCTCAAAAAACTTTTAGCTCCATCTCTTGAGCACTACCCATCCCCCACCAAAAAATAAACTGAACTTGGTGTCACAGTAAATACAAAAAAAGACTTTAGAAATAACAATTATGTCTACATTGATTTAAGAAGCTGGGCAAATTAATTTCTACTTAATCATACGATAGATAAACTTACAGACAAGACAATCCACTGTAGAGAAGCGAATTGTAGCTACTATGAAAGGGCACAGGACACAGGCCAATTTCATTGTCCTTTAAAATCATACACTTAGATGTATGCTTTAAGGGTACTTGGGAGGCTATAACGTAATTGAAAGTAATAAACGCAAATTCAACACACACACCAGTTATTACAAATACTTGACCATGAATAATAAGTGGCTCAGGGTACTTATAACAATTGGGCCAAAATTAAAGCCTCACTAGTATTTTGTGTAGCAAGTAAGTAATGTCAATCTTTTTTTTTCTATTCCCTTTGGTGACAAGAATTGCCCCATTAAAATAAGCCCTCTGGAACGTGATCACATCACTGTGTCTCTGCTTGATAAATATAGGAGGCCTAATAGTCACCTCTCATTACCTACCATGAGGAAGGAGGACCAAACTAAGAACAGGCACTACCAGAAGAAAAGGTATTCCAAATAACAATTAAACACTCTAAATATTCCTCCTTTTAAAAATTAAATAAATTAAATAACTATTTTAACTCCTTCTTTAGCCCATTAATAGGATTTAAACTTACTTCTGGCTCTTCACTATGCTCATTACAGTTAAGTCAATGATGTAATGACATTACAGACATATACATATACCTCTAGAAGTATATTTTAAATATTTCATAACCAATATGTAAAGACTCACCAGTGCTACTTTTCCTGCCACTGACATCGAACACACCAGATGGAACTTTCACAATACTGCTGCCCCATGCAGGAGGCTCAGTAGGACTCTGTGGCTCTCCACTGGGTTGTGAACGTTTTGCCACAACAGCAGAGACATCACACACCTCTGGGGGGAAAACACACTTGGATGTTGTCATTCTTACTTTTGCCAATACTGAACAGAAACCATGTATTGATTTTAATACATTCTATGTAGTTTTTTTCCCTAAGTGTGGGATAAAACACGATTATTTTATTACTGCTTATGTGATTTACTTATGCCATAAATGTTGCCAGTCCTGAATGTAATAAGAATTTTACTTTAGCATTCAATAATCCTAACTTGAGCATCCTTGAGTAAATAAATTAAATCTTTGGCCTTCAGTTATATTCCTCATCACTTGCCAAGTAGGAGAAGGGCTTGCTTCTGGAGTATAAAGTAAGTGACATCATTGAAGAAAGTATACTTTTGTGTGAAAACAGCAAAAGAACTTATTACCGTAAAGCTAAACTATTTCTCCATATTTCCATAAATAACTACTACAAATCATCTGTATCTTATTAATGACTCCAACACACACACACACACACGAAACCATAGACTACATTTAATCCCTGATGAAAAATATCCTTTCGGATATTCGAAGGACTTCTGGTTAGGGAGCACTTTAAAATAAAAAGAGCACTAGAATACCAGGTTTTATGACTCAAAGTTTAGCCCTAGTTCTGTCACAAAGTAGCTATATAACTCTGGCAAATGAATACTTTAATGGGTCACAGTTTCCTACAACATTAAGGGCTAACCTACAAAGTCTCTAAAGGTCTCTTAAAGTTCTTAAGTTCGGAGACTTTTAAAATCTACAGTCTATAACAGTACACAGTATCTTATAAGCTCAGATAATTTCTGGAAATTATCACTGAAATTATCAAATAACACTTATTTAATAAAGATATTTTTCTAAGAGAAGCTAGAAAATATCAATACTTAACCTTCTGTTTGCACTTTTGTTTTACTTATCAATTCTCTTGCAGCATGCTCTTCAGGCACATGAATTTCTGCATCATCCTTTATAAGTTCATCCTTAGACCCATAGCCTTGGTCAGACTGACCACCTGTGAAAAACAATGCGGGTTTACATAGAGATGTTTTTATATACTTATAGTTCACTGTAAAAAGTCAAAAAGACACTTCCACTGATCTTCACAATTAAGCTTAGAGAAAAGACAAAAAAAACATACAAAGCACAAAAAACATTTCAAAAACAATGATAAGTAGCAAAGAACAGTAGAAATAGAAAGGGCAAAACTAAAGACAATTACACATTTGAAAGCACTAAACCTTAATATCCTCATCTGTAAATTAACAGATTCTAACAAGATGTCCTGAAAAGTTTCTTTTGCAGTGTGTCTACAGAATGCTACTTTTGTATAAGAAGAAATAAACCATGTATCTGCTTACTTGGGGGGGGGGGGGCGGTGACAGGAATAATAAACCAGAAAGCAGTAAAACTGGTTACCTACAAGGCATGGGGCAAAATAGGATGGAAGGGATAGAGAGGAAACTTCTCTAAATATGGCTTGTTATATTGTTTCCACTTTTCGAACTATATTAACTTCTACATATTCAAAAAAATCAACAGAGGGGGATGGGGGAAAGGGGAAGTATCTAAAACTGAATACAAACAGAAACAAATGAAACAAACTGTATTTCATATGAATAACATAACCTCACTGAAAGGCTCTGGGAGGACTAATCCAACTAATTTTGGAACACATTATTTTAAGTATACACCTAAACCTGGGGGAAAACAGTCAAATCCTGAACTCCTTAGGAGGTTTGCTTCTCACAAGCAAATGGGTGTAGGAATTCTCAAACTATTTTATGTGTTCTATAGGACTCAGCAAATGAGTAAACATGATTATGTTGTTGGGAGCCAAGATTCTTTCTGTGGAAGAGAGTTTTTAAAAAATGGAATGAAGGAAGGCAAAGAAAAATTTGTGGAGTTGATCTGGAATTAGAAGTATTTTTACAATATGTGTATGTATTTTCTAGCTCTACTAAAAACGCCTAGAAGCAGTAATACCTTGGTAGCGGTAAGCACACCTAGAGCTCAGGTTTTGGTTTCTAAAATCTATTGCCCATTAAAAGGAACCTAGGATCCTTGAAGAAATGGCTGATTCCAGAGCTCAGGCAGGGAAGGTATAAGAATAAGTCAGGAATATTTTATTGTGCAAGAAAGGGAGCCTAAAGGATATACACTAGACTACCATCTTATAAATGCAAAAGGACAGAGTTGGCAAAACCACCAATTTATAACCACCAAAGTAAAAACTGGTTCAGGCAAGAATCATCGATGAATGCTAAACTCAAAGGAGAAAGTGTGATGAGAAAGAGGATATTATTGCATAGTCTTGTAGTGTCTCCTCAGAGATAGCTTATTATCTGCAAGGGGAGGATAGTAACTATGAGAAACTAAACACTGAGACCAGTGATCAGAACTAACATCACCAACGAGGGGCAGACAGACACTGTGTGCACCTGCAATGTGATAATCTGAGAAGGACACAATATCACTTTTGTAGTAGAGCCATGGGTGCACAACCTAATCTAATCACATGGAAACATCAGACAAGCTCAAATTGGGAAGAATTCCACAAAATATCTGGACTGAATTCTCTAAAAAGGACACGGTCATGAAAGACAAAGAAAGGGTAAGGAACTGTGCCAAGTTAAAGACTAAAGAGAGGGAGTTAAAGTACCTCAAAAGACATTACAATAATTGACAAAATTAGAATATAGACTAGAGATTAGTTTATCAATATTTTCCTGAATTTGGTAACTATATTGTGGTTATGTAAGAAAAAATACCACTGAATATTAAAAAGTAACAGGGCAAGATATAAACCTATTTTCACATGATTTAGAAAAAAAAATGTGTACATGTGTATAAAAAGAAAATGATAAAGCAAATGTGGGTGAACTGAGATTAAAAAGTTATTCAAGAGTTCTCTGTACTATCCTTGCAACATTTTTATTAATATTAACAGTATTTCAAAATAAATTTTTTTTAAAGTCTATTTTTGCTTCAAACTTCTATCATCTAAAACCAAAACTGGATGGGGAGCACAGCATAGGGAATACTGTCGCCAGTAATGTAACAGCTATGTGTAAAGCCAGAGGGGTGACAGAGTAATTGGGGGGATCTCTTCAAAAACTATATAACTGTCAAACCAATGTACCGTATACCTGAAGTTAATAATAAAATAAAGTAAAATGCTAAAAAAAAGACTAAGACCAGTTACTAGAGAATCCTTTTATACAGGATGTCAATGAAAAACACACACAACAAAAAATACTGTGTCTTATACTTTCTACTACCATTTGTTAAGCTGCCATTCAAACTTTGAGTTGGCCATATAACAAAAGAACTAAACTTCTTTAAATACTGCTATTTAGAATGATTAATTTCAGTCAAATTTTTATCAGCCCCCTCAGAAAGTCTGGTAAAGCACTGTTATGCCATGAAAGGACATTAGACTGGAAACTGAGTAAACTGATTAAACCCAGATACACTCTTCAACGAGCTAAGCAACTCAATATCAGGTACCAAGTGGAAAGATTCTACAAGATAGTCTTTAATGAAAAGGGTAACTTAAGCATCTGGGCTGTGAGTCTCCAAAAGTATCAAATGGCATCACCAGAAACTCTACAGAGATATATAATCACTGTAAATTCAGTACAAGGGCTTCAGCCATTTGAAATGCAGCTGAAAAGAAATATATGGAAAAGGAATCTGAAGTTTCTTCCCCAACTACTGGAATCTTTATGTCAATTACCCAGGATCACTAGGAGATCACTTTTTCTATTAAAGGAGAGAAGTTTAAAAATCTAGAGGTTGGCTCCATATTGTAGTGGTTAGCACGTCTGCTTTACACACAGAAGGTCCTGCCTGGGTTTGCGCCCCGGAAGTAGCCACAGACCATACCCTGGGTGCGCCAGGCCAGGCCCTGGGTGCACGCTGCCAAGTGCATGGGGGGAGTTACCCCACCTTCAGAGATCCAGTTCTTAAAGGGAGACGGCAACATCCGTAGGTCAACATCCATGGAGGTGGGGGGTGGGGAGGGGGATTAAAGAGGGGAAAAAAATTGAGAGGTATAGAAGACTATGATTATGATTATTATTATTACTATTATTATTCCTCGTGAAATGGCTTCATACCACAAAATTATTTTCTTGGTTTTTCATAAATGAAATCTATTTCTTTTATATAAGTATTAGGAAAAAATACAGGAGGGAGTAAGGTAGTTTTAAAATGAAACTCTCATAAAAATTCTACTTGATAAAAGAAAGTTAATTTACAAACAGGATTGTAACTTAGCCTTATGTTAACTTTAAAGGGTTTATACATGCTTCTGTTATTATGGCGGTAGCTTTTAGCATAAGAATCCAGCAGATCAATTTCAGCAAGCAAAAACCACCTCCAGCTGGAACACTGAAATCTTTCATGCCTATAAAACAATTTGACACAATAATGCTATAAAGCAATCTCAAAATATTTTCAAATAAGGTATATTTTCAAATAAGATAACAGATATGCTTGCAAACTGATCATCAAATATCAGCTGGATATTTTCCATAGAGAGAGAGTGTGTGTGTGTGTGTGTGTGTGTGTGCGTGTGTGTATACGATTACACTTATTTGAAGGAGAAAAAGCAAAGAAAACTAAAACTGCTTTCCACTTGTAACAATACTTAAAATACGACAAAAGGTTTCTCCCCCACCCTTGCATGTCAGAAAAATTTAACCTAGTAAATGGGAAATTACCTGAAGGAGTTAACATTCAAGGGTAGAATTAATGCACACGTGCATCCATAGCTTCACGTCATACAAGTCTGTCTGCACCCCCACACCATGACAGCCAAGGACAGATGCAGCACCAAGAAACAGCACAGAGCAAAAAGCAGAGCAACAAAGAGCAGAGAAAAGGAAACTTCAGTCATTGAGACAAGTTCATCAGATGAAGCACAGGAATTAGAATTCTTTTTAAAGAAAAGCTTGAAATATTAACAATAACAACAACAAAAAAGAAAAACAATGCAAGAAGAATGGGCAACACACATATATCTGCTCAACATGCTCCTTTAAATTACACTTCCTTCTACCTTCAGGTGACAAAGGGTTTGCCTATAGTTTTATTTTTATACGTAAAGTAGCTTCAGTAGTTTCTCAGATTTAAAAAAGTGCCATTTGAAGTAATGACTATGCAAAGAGAACACTTTTTCTAAAAGTAACTTACTTTCTTCCCTCTTCAATATTCAATCTCAAATCTTTAATAAATATTTCCCGCTTAATAAAAAAAAAATTGCAAGTTGTATCACTAATATTCAAGTATCACTAATATTCAAGCTCACAATCCCTAATGATTCTATCACATACTTTCACAAATTAATGATGAACAAATACAAAGAAGCTCCACGCTAAAGCCTTTTGCACAGTACTCCAGAGTTAATTTTATATGACAGAAAATTAAATGAGCCACAACCAGAGGAGTAATTTCTTCCCTTATTTACATATAGTATTTTTGAAATACTCATATTGTACAAACTCAAGAAAGGAGGGGAAAAGTTTTAAAAAGGAAAGAATTAACATGAGAGTAAGTGAAGGGTTAGTAAAATCCAGATTTAGTACCTGTGCTAGAGTGATTATCAATGGAATCAAGCCTGATTAAATCTCTGACGAAGACTGTGTGCTCCCCATTGTTAGCATCATTAGAACTATCCACGCTACCGTGGCTCACCGTGTCCCCATCACTTCCACCTGTGGCATTCTGAGGAGCTAAAGATAAGGACAACAACGGTTCAATAACACATGCACTGATAATCTCTAAAACTAAACATGAATGACCCACAATTCATTTAAAATTGCAGAATACTTTCTGAATTAGTGTGTGTGGGGGTGGGGTGGGGGGAGTTGGACTAAGGTAATTTGTTTTTAGTTGTATATAAAAATATCAACCAGAATCTTATTAAAGTTTTCTATATCATACAATTAAAATTCATATACCTATGAAGCTTATGGTTTAGCAAGAAAGTATCTTTCCAGTCACATGTATTACCTGATATTGAGGAGACCTGTAACTTTTGCACGGTCTTTTTAAGCGGCTGCCTAAATTGTGCCAAGCCATGTACCACATTCCGTACCTTCGTCCATAAGAAGATACCGCTGCGGGTACTGCTAGGCCATGGGCTCTCCAAAACTACCTAAAGGTAAACAAAAGCAAAAATAATAATTTTTAGGAACAAGTGATTTTTAAAAATATAAATACAAATATAACACATATATAAAAATTGTACCCCAAAACATCTAAAGGTATAAAAAATTATCAATCTTTAAAATTATCTTAATAAGCAGCATATATTGCCCAATGTTAGTTCTACTTACCTTATTATAATAACCGTAAGTAATTGCATTTGGTTTTATGTTAGCAGTTTTCATTTCAAATAAGACTCTCACTGCTAAAACAGGATGCCCCCAAAGTCCACAAAGCTGCATTACTACTCGATAGCACACCTAACAAAAAATGACATCAAAGCAATAGTAGTTAGCATATTAGTCCATCTGTGACTCATAAATACTTTTAAATGACTTTATCCAATTCTTCTCAAAGTTATTAAGCACTATTTTTTCCTTTGTTCTGGTTCGAGTCTGAATAAATTATTTTTAAAACCTATTCATTAATGGAAGTACCAGCATTATTAACTATTTCACAAAAGACCTTTGAGGCATATGTGTGCAATTTATTAGGAACTAAGTTTACAAAAGAGAACGACTATTAGTCTCCAAAATTTAGGAAGGAATTCATTTTTAAAATCCAGTATGATTAAAATAGCTCTCTCTCAAACTGTTATATTCCACATTAAAGAAATTAAAGACAGCATTCTCCAGGATGCCAACATAACAAAAAGGATTCTGTAAACCTATGTCATAAAAAAACTGTGAGAAGTTAAAAATACTGTAACATAATATATGTTTATTTGGGGGAGAGGGGCTAGATTTGGTCATAAGAGAACAAGTCAATAGGGTTCTCTTAAAAGTTAGAATCTTACATATTTAGAAGATAGCAGAAACCACAAAAAATGAAACAAGAATCTCAAGGACCCCTGATGAGTCAATTTATAAAAATAGTGATGGGACAGCCACAGACTTTTTATAATAAATAAACAGCTTAATTTGAGAATAAGGAAATATATAGAACATACTCCTCTTGGGACTTGTAAAATGTGCTCTGTGATAAGAGTTGGTTAACAACTATTAGTATCATAAAGCCAAGTTGCTCTTCCCACTGAATAGGGAAGTAAAAAGATTTGAGAAAGGATATTTTATTCAAGAAAACAGAAGAAATGAAATATGAAAAGAGAACTGAGGAGGCAGAGGATCGCAAAGATGAGTACCATGAATACAGAAATGCAGAGTATAATTTAGAAAAAAGGTCAGAAATTGTTAGGAGAACTCTATAAATGACTAGGTTAAAGGCATTTTACAAAACTACATGAATTAGAAACAACTGAAAGAACTAGGTAAGATGTAAGAAAGGATGAAGAAGAATGTCACACAAGAGGGTTCTTCAAATATCTGAAGAGCTGGCACATAAAAGAGAGAGTAGTTTGCACAACTCCAAAAAGCCACAGGGAGGCAGAACTGATCTCAACATGAAACGAAGACACTTTATAACAATTACAGCCAATTCAAACAGGCAAGGTGTCATGTTACAAACTTTCTACAGAGCATCTCAACTCTAAGTTGAAGTTGTACTAAAGTATTTCAAGGTCTTATTCAACTCTAAGGAAATCACTTTTTATGTCAAATTGGAATTAATCTGAATTATAGAATGAATTTATTCTGAAGTCTGCAAAATGTTCTCCCAACCTTCCAAGTTTACTTGTAAGAACCAGGTACCAAACTAAAGAAATAGTAATAATGACACGGATATTATCTTCCAATTTTGTTGCTTATAACATGGTATCTTTGGGTATCTGTGGTCGATAAAAGATGGCCACCAACTCTTTGCCACTCCTCCCACTGACAGGTGTATGTCCTCTCCTTAAACTGAGGAGAAGGGCTTAGGAGATTGCATGATGAACAGAATTTGGCTGAAGTGACATTTACCAGTTTTCAAGCTTAAGACTTAAGAAACTGTTGGTTTCCACTTCCTCTCTCTTGAAACAAATGCTCTTGGAGCAGTAAGCTGTCATGGAAAAAGCTCAAGTACTACACAGAGAGGTCCTATAGCTATCTGGAAGGAGAGGGGTCCACCTGAGCCCATTCTTCTAGTCAACCTTGCCAAGGTACCTGGCTGGCATTTGAGTTAAGCTATCTTGGACCCTCTAGACCAGACCAGCTATCAACTGATTATAATCAAGTGATTCCAGTTAATGCAAAGTGAGGTAGAATATTCACCTAGAATACTTCTTCCTGGATTCTCAGCAAATAAAAGATTTAATAAAACAATTGTTTTAAGCCATTAAGTTCTGGAGTGGTTTGTTACTCAACAACATACAACAGTGTCTGTTAGACTGATGAAATATAGAAATAAGCATGACATAAGTATTTCATTCTCATTAAAAATTCAGTAAATAGTATTAAAGCAAAATACACCAAGCATTGAATCAGCCTAGGTGGCATAATGCTATCTCTGGGTTTTCTAAGAGTTTTATTTTAAAATCTAGGTTATTACAACTTCTACAAAGTTAAAATACATCTTAGATATAAAAATTAACTATCTGAATAATTTTTTTAAAACACTAAAATGTATGAGATACAAAACATTGATTCTGATCAAGTACTTTAATTTCCAAGTAGTTTTATAAACATCAGATGATAGAAAATGTAATCGAATGAGAATGGATATGTTAGCACTAGTTTTATAACACTTTTATTTTAAAAGCTTTTATAATGTACAGATAATAGAGAAAAATGAGTTTCAGTGTGTCCACAGCATGATCAAATCTTAATACTGTAGATTCTGTATTAGTTTGATATTTAAAGAAAAAAATTGTTATTGCCGAAGCCTACAATGTGCTGTCCTCAGTCCCATTTCTCTTCTGTCCTTGTGCTCTCTTCTTCCCCCCCGATATCCATTACACTGAATTTTCATTCCAACTTCACTTTAAATTTTAATCTGGTTCTAAATATCATTTATAATGATTTTAAGACCAAAAATAATTTTAAAGAGAAAGGCTAAATAAGTGAGTCAGTTTCTTCAACCATTAACTGGATAATATCACTACCTATCTTTTAGGATGGTTCTAAGGTTTAAGAGAGATAATGTATGTAAAACTTTTAGCACATCATTCACTGAGAGCTTACTATGAGCTAGGTACTATTCTAGGCATGTTATATTCATTAACTGATTTAATCCTCAAATTAACCTTTGAGGAAGGTACTATTATTAGCTACATCAGTGAGGCAATTTTGTCCTCCAGATGACATCTAGCAATATCTACAGACCTTTTATTGCCATGGGGGATGGGGATGGTTACTACTGGCACTTAGTGGGTAGAAGCCACTGAACATTCTATTAAATATTCTACCATGTACAGGACAAGCCCTCATAATAAATAATTATGTAGGCCAAAATGTCAATAGTGCCAAGGTTGAGAGACTCGGATCTACATGTCAGATATGCAATCTGAAACAGACTGGTTTTATAATGCACCCTAAGTGGAGAGCCACTTAGTCAATGCCTATTCCCTATTTGCTTCCTGACAAAGTTATATTAAGGATAGGTCAATATTATTTTCTATTTATCAAGGGCAAACAATCTGGTCTAAGAAAGAAGTCTCTACTTTATTCCAAAGCAGTAATTTTAAATAAATATATTTAAAAACAAATAATAAGTACTAGCCCTATGAAAGAGTAAACATTTTATCTTTTTTGCTTAATGAAAATACTTAAGAACACTTTAAAGCAACTGAGATATAAACTTTCTTAAAAACACAAAAATAACATTTATCTTAGTAACATTCTCAATTTGTTATACTTGCCTCATCTAGTGGATCCACATCTGTTTTCCTCATCTTAATAAGTACATCATATGCCTGCTGAAGTGCTCTGACCTTAAGATGAGAAACTCTAACATAGGCTGGGAGACAAATAAACCATAAACTGTAACAATAACTGAAGAGACACTTGGCCCATTGTGGTGGATTTGTATAACACCTCTTCGCCAATTTATGAGCTGTTTTTATCTCCTAGAAAGAGAATAAATAAAACATGGTAGTTACTAAAATTCACCAGGGTAGGCGTAGGGGAGTGAGAAGGAAAGGGAAGAAAATAATTTAACATAAAATCTGACTCTAAAACCAAGCATTTAGCATTTAATAGTTTTACATTTGTGGGTGGCTTCTTAGAGCCACATGGTTCCTTCAACATTCATCTGCAGAAGCACTTTACACTGCACTGTAACTATTTATTGACAACCATGTATCTAACAGACTAGAAATTCCTTAAAAGCAGAGATCATTCATATTTTTATAACATAATGATTAATTAGGCACCCTTCACACTGAAGACACTTATATGTTTGATGAATGAAAGGGAGTTAACTATTTATATAGCCTATGAGTTCTTCAGTGTCATTCTTGAAAAGTGAGTCTTCTCACTCTCCTCTCTGCTAGCAGAGAGATGCCCTAAGCTGTTTCCTACAAAGATTTCCAATCTGCCCTACCTCACCAGTCTTTGTTAATCCTTTCATTGACTGATTACTTGAAAAGACCTATTCCTTTGTAGGCAACAAAGTCTGAGGAAAATCAGACATTCCGGGCTTCTGACTTTCATTGTGAATTAGGTAGAAGAGAGAATATCAAAATCACATGCTGAGTGTTATGGAACTATTCCCAGAAAAGAGAGAGCATTCCAGATATGTCAAACTGTTTCTGCGTGCTTTGCATTAAAGATCCCTCTGCTGGGGTTCTTAAAAAAAAAATTTAAAAATCCTAATATATCAATTTTTCTTATGATCTCTCTATTTCTATGAGACTTGAAGATATATTTGAACATAGTTGGTTGTTTCTCTTAGATCCTTTTCCAGCTAGCCTAGAGAAAAAATTCTGGGGAAAATGAGATTTAAATGCTTAGTAGCAAAATTTTCCCATATGAAAAACTTGACTTTATTAAATTAGTAAGGGTAAAAACTTTTTCCCCTCAGACAACATTGAGAGAAATGTGTACTATATGAAATTAAGAAAAACCTCAGGTTACCTCTAGGATTTAGGGGACTGTACATGAATCGGTAAAATCTGAACTAAGAATTTCATTCTGAAACTTTGTTTTGTAAAGCCCTCAAAATGTCAGTATGTGTATAAAAAAATGTTCAATTTTAACTGACACCTAATTATAGCTTAACTCTTTATACCTAAATCACATATGGTATTAAAGCAAGATGTCTAGGTTGTCCTAAGTTAACTCACTTTAACTCCTTTTAGAATGTAATATTTGGTTAAAAAATATTTACATTAACCATGATAAAAATGCAAATCAAAATCACAATGAGATACCACTTCACACCCACCAGGATGGCTATAATAATGACAAATAATAAGAATTGACAAGAATGTAGTAAAATTATAATTTTCATACACTGCTAGTGGGAAAGTAAAACGGTGCAGCTACTTTGGAAAACAGTCTAACAGTTCCTCGAAGGTTAAACATAGAGTTACAATATGACATTCCGATTCTACTTCGAGGCATCCCCCCATATGAAAACATACATCCACACAAACACTTGTACACAAATGTTCACAGCAGCACAATGTTTAATAGCCAAAAAGTAGGAACCACCCACATGCCCATAAATGAATAAATAAAATGTGGTATATATCCACATAATGAAATATTATTCCACAATAAAAATGAAGTACTAGTAACAACACATGCTGCAACATGGATGAACCTTAAAAACATTATTATAAGTGAAAGAAGCCAGTCACAAAAGGCCACATATTATATAATTCCATTTATATGAAATGTCCAGAATAGACAAAACTACAGAGACAGAAAATAGAGTAGTGGTTGCCTAGGACTCTTGGGGATGGGAGAACTAAGAGTTAACAGCTAGGGTGCAGGCTTTCTTTTAAGGGTGACAAAAATGATCTAAAATTAATTGTGGTGGTGGTTGCACAACACTGTGAATATACTAAAAGCCAGAGTATACTTTAAATGGGTGAATTATATGGTATGTGAATTATATCTCAATAAAGTTGTTATTTAAAAAGTATATCTGATTCCCAAAGATTCTCTTAAAGCATAAACATAAGCATTCAAAAACTTCAGCCTCTTAAGTAGAGTTCCAAGAAATACAGTGTAGTTCATTAACAACCATCGTGGGTCTTTAAATGGTCGCTGTGAGTAATAACTCTAAACTATGAGCTGCATTACCACATATACATATCTTACATTTAAATTAACATGTATTAGATAAAGAATATCTGACCTGTTTAGTTCTCTTAGCCATGAGAGCTGGACTGTTTGTAATGCTATTCCCAGTAGGGTGTCTACTAAAACAAAGTTTCAACTCCTGTGGTCTGTCAAAAAGCTTAAGGTCCAGTCTTGGAAAGTATTTGTAACTAAAATAAAAAGCAAAAATAGAACTGCTGATTTAAAATACATTAACTCTTTATATTATTCTAGAATTTAGATGAGTATTTCTAAACCTCAAATACTACCAAATATATCCCCCAAAATCCTAAAATAGAAAAAATTTTTTTTCAAAACTGTAAGATGTAGTTAAGAGATACATGGACTACCTACACAGAAACTTACTGGCTCCTCCCCACCCTATTTGTTATTTTCAACCGATCCCTGCAAAACAAAAAACCCTGATATCTTACTCCACATAGGAATTAATAGCCCTTGCAACAAAACCCACATGTTCAATGATAATTTATATTAAAAAATAACATTTAGTATATTGTGGAATTTTGCTTTTCTTCATAACTGTACCTTGCATTGGTAGCCAAAAAGAGGGAAAAATCCATAATATTTTTAATTTTAAAGATATCCATAATTTAATTCTTTATTGTTGGACATTTTTAGGTTATTTCTGAATTTATGCAATTAAATATCTTTGTACATATATCTTTGTGAATACTTTTAATTTCTTAGGATAATGCCCAAAAGAGGGTTTGTTATAGTCAATGTTTATAAAGAGAAAAGAAATTATTATAATCACTACCAAATTATTTGCAGAAAGGCTATATATGAATACACTCTAATGATGTACTCTACCATAGCTTATCCTCAATATGACAAGTTAAAATGCCTGTATTCATCATTTTGGTTTGTGTTTCTTTGAACACTAGAATTTTGGCCAATTTTCTTCTAGGAGATACTGCCTTTCCCTGGCTATTTGTCAATACTTGGATTCCACTGTATAGTGATTAAGCCAAAGTAAAAAAGAATTATATAATTAACATGCAATCAGAATAGTACAAAATAGTACTAATTAAGCTACTCAATCCCTATGGTACACTCATGATTCTTATGCAGTCCTTGTGATATTAATTTTATATTTTTGGAAGATAGTTATTTTATATTTCCTTTGCCCTACATATTCTTTTAAAAATACAGCCTAAGAAAAATAACTGTGTATACACAAAGATATAGATAGCAAAGAACTACAAACAAACCCACAGGAGACTAAACAAATCACAATAAATGCATGCAATGTGGTCATTCAAAATGATATGGAACAAAAATATTTATTGGTGTGGGAAAATGTTCAGACCATTAAAAGTAAACACAGGTTACAAAGAATATGTACAAGATGAACTTGTATTCGTTTTAAATGTAGTAAATGCAAATTTCTGCACAAAAAGACAGGAAAGATACAATTACAAATGTTATATACTGGTGCTAAAATGAAGTGCTAGTTTTTTTTATTTTCTAAGTTTATTAAACTTTGTAATGAGTTTATTAAGAAATTCTATAGCTCTATCAATTCTGTTGAATCAACATCAACCTGAAAATAATTATGTTCTCCAATTTTTACATAAGACCTAGTTAAGTTTAGGGGAAAAAAACCCTTATCTTTTTGCTGTTCCTTTATTTATTTATGTCATAATTATAACAATAAATATCAAATACATTTTAATTTCTTAAAATATCCCATCCAAATCCTATCCTTCACATTTATAATAAAGAATGATTCCTGGCCTTCTTCATTGAAGTTTACTCTGACATCTTACTTATGCATTAGACTTTCACCATCTTAATATTGACAACCTCCGCCCCCTAAAAAAAAAGGAGGGGGAACATCCTGAAAGTAAATTTTTTCTTCTTCAGAAATGAAATTTTTAAAGATTAAAATATGGTTAAATGTTTAGGTAAATAGTGATCAATATCTGGCTTATATTCCAACAACACTATCCAATTCATAAATTACATTACTCAGTGAAATCTCTATAAAATATTCATACCCATTAGTTCCTTGATTATTGAAAATGACCTTCATAATGATTAATATATGTATCTACTAATAATTACAAAAGTTCAAAATAAATTATTAAAGCTGTGCCCAAAGAGCGCTTTAAAAAAATTCCTGCTACCTGTACTTTGGTGACAAGTCCTTTCCATCATCAGGAGGTGGCTCTGGTGGCGTTATGAATACAGTGTGCTCACTTTTCTGTGAATCATCTAGCTCTATCAATCTGGTATCTTCGGCTGAATCAAAATCAACCTGAAAATAATTATTTTCTCTAATTAATTTGTATATAAGCAAGATCCAATTCTGAAATTTTAAAACTTAAGTTTAAGAAAAAAATACCTTATCTGTTTTCTCTGTGCTTTTATCAGGAAACAACTAGAAAAGAAGAATTCGTAGTGAAAATGTCTACTGTGACTTTAAAAGATGTGATGTTAAATTCTTACTTTAAAAACTATCTTCTTTTAATACTGGCCAGATACAAAATACTTCACAATATATTTTGGGGGCCTTATACTATATTAGGCTAAAGTACAATATTTCTGTTATGGTTACTAAAATAGAAAATTTATTTTGAAATAGTTTTTTCATAAACCCATCTTCACAAGCAAAAAGTTGCCAAATACAAGGAGAATCTGGCTTCTCAAATCAAAAATTTCAGTATTATTAAACTCCTACATTAGTGACTGATATTATCCAAGCATCCCTCTAACTAGATGATACAATTTTATAAGTAAACAAAAATGTAAATAATCACATCCCTGAAGTTTTAGGTCATACTGATAAAATGGGAGAAAATTAATCAATTCTAAGGCATATGAGTCATTTAGAAGCCTATAAAAAATACAATGTGATAATCATCTACCTTTTTGGAATATAATTTCAAATTTTATATATGGTTTACATTAACAATCAACCCCAAGATCCACTTAGCAAAAATAGAAACTCTATTAAAAATAAGAAATATGTAAGTCATCAATCAACTGTCAAGATTCAACTTAAAACTTCCTCAGAATGAGTTAGTAATGTTTTAGTAATGCTTTAACATTTAACATATATCCAAATAACCTCCATTAGCACAAGAGAAATATATTAGCAAAAGTATTTGGAAAGACATTTAAAACAAAAGAACATATGACTCCATTACCCATAAAACAACTCTTTTAATGAACTACTAAATCTTATCCTATTCATATAAATAAAAAAATATAAGATTTAGGAGGTTCAATGGAATGTTCCTAGTACATAATAGTCACAAAAACAAAGTGAGGTTCAAAGAGGAAAATTAGCTACATATGGTAGAAACTAGATACAAAGAAAATGACTCTTATGCCCAGAATCAGAAACTTGTGAGCTCACTCGCTCACGCACCAACCCTCCCCCCCACAGTGCATATATAGACACATATAGATATATAGCTACAGAGGTATGTACCGAATCTCCCTTAGATCATTTCATCTAATAATAATAATTATACAGGTAATCAAACTTTTAAAAGTTTTTTCTAAGCGTTGATATACAGGATAAACTTTTACCTTTTCTATGCAGTCATCAAAAAATGCCAATCCAGTATCTTTATCACTTACAAAACTACATTCTTCAATGAAACGAATAAAAATCTGTGTTTTAGATAAAAGGGTATAGAATTTTGCATAGGCACGATCTCGACTTTTTAAAAATCCTAAAGAAAACAAAATTACAATTAAATTCAAATTTTAAAGGGGAACTAGATGCTACATTAAACATTATCTTAAACTTATACATACCTATATTATATTCGCTTTATATATTTATGTTTATAGAAGCTTCTAGTAACCATAGCTTCTTCTGCCTGATTCAACCATAAAAAACTTATATACCATTAACCTTTTCACTGACTCTTGTAAGAAACCTCTATCTCTTAAGCAGAAATTTCTCTGAATGTTCTCAAGCAAGAAAGGTCAATGTCCTTCCTCTGCTATGTCACCAATTATTTCTGTACTGTCTTGTAAAATTTTCTGCTCATTAAAGATTAAAGCATCTGGTTATTCTACCCTTTCCCCTACTAACTGTAGTCATCTACTGACTTTGGGGACACTTTCCTTCATTCACTGAAAACCAGGGTACCTAATTCAAAGTCTTCTCTCCAACTCCTACTGTCAGTATTCTTCAATACCCACAAGCACAAACCATCCAACACTTCAATGAGTTAATTCCTTAACTGTCAATAAATGATCTATGATCTATCCTATCTCAATCACCAACTTCTACACAAAGTCACACACTCTGTGGACTCTTCTTCCTAGCATTCAAAATAGCTCTGCCTCCCAAATTCTAATTTACACATTACCCACATCTATCTGGTTTGCTGAAGTATTCCTTTCCTATCAAGGTTTTTTTTTGTTTTGTTTTTTTGCTTTGGTGGGGGGAAAGAGGCTCATTGAAATCTACAATCCATTTATCCCTTCACATTCTACCTGTGCCTTCCTGTCTTCACTTCTCTCCCTATCCAATCATGTTCATAATTTCTATTATTTTCTTGTCAACCCTAAATTCTTATGCTCTTGTCTTTTTTGTCAAACCCACCTAGTATAACCTAGCCTAGAGACATGTATTGCCCGCTTTCTCTGGATCTGCACTATTGTGGTCGAGCACAAGTTAAGAGGAAAGAAGAAGTTCCACAACTAGGCAGATCAGAATCACTTATGTATATACTATACACCTTCATCCCTGACCAGCAACCCTACTACGTTTCTGGAATCAACTTAATTTTCTTTTTCCCATGTTTTCACAGCTATTTCCAATTTTTAAATGCTCTCCCTCCAAGCTTTCTCCCCCATCCCTGAATGATCAATCGCACCTTATATTGCAAAGAAAATGAAAATCGTTAAGAACTACCTTATCTCACTACAAAATCTATGACTCTTTCTGCAGCTATCATTTACTCCTTCCAACTTTTTACAATGGATAATGTCCCTCCTCCTATCTAAGGCCAAGCCTACTACCCGAGCCTTAAATTCCAGCTCTTTCAATGTTCTCAGGACAATTCTCCTTTATTAGCTACAAATCAGCATACTCAAGTCTCATCTTTTAAAAAACCTTTCCTTAGCAAATAATCAGATCCTTCCCTTTTCTGCTACTTCCCTGCTCAATAAAGGACATGACCATCCACTTGGTTGTTAAAGTCAAAAATTGCAAAGTTGCTTGATGGCTCCTTCTATCTAATATCCCATATTCAAGTTCTAGTCAATCTACCTCCTAAAAAATCATGCTTCTATTCATACTACTACCAGCTAATCCAGGTCACTTCTACTGATCACTTGGGCTAATACATTAATTAGTAGATTCACACACTGGATGCCTCCAACTCAATCTCAAGCAAGTTGAGAAATGCTTTCATAAAATAGAAATAGATTATTCTTGACAATAAATTTTTTTTCTTCATATGCATATAGGCGATGATCGGCAAAGGATGCTGAAACAATTAAATGAAAGGCTGATGGGGAAACTATAATGAATGAATGATGCTGACAACACTTAAATCCACTGATCAAACTTAGGAACACTAAAAATAGGACAGCCAGACATGTGTGAGCCTCGCAATAGGAAGTAGTGAGCATCATATGTTTTGGTATTACTTGCCAAGAAAACTGAACCTGAATGGAATCAAGCTCTAGATTAGTAATGCTTAATTCAGCAACCACTATCCACATGTGGAAATTCAGCACTTGAAATGTGGCTGGTCCAAACTGATATCCGAGTTTTAAAGACTTGGTAGAGAAAAAAGAATATTTCCTTAAAATTTTTAAAATTTGATTACGTGCTGAAATGATACTATTTTAAATGTATTAAGTTGGAGAAAACATATTAAAATGTTACAACACAAAAAAAATAAAAAGAAATGTGACAAACTAGATGGATCTTGACAATACCGTGTTACTTCCAATAAAATAAGAAAGAGGGAAAAGGACAAGAACCATATGATCCCACTCTTGTGGGATATAAAACAAAAAGCAACAAACTAACAAACAAAACAAAACAAAAGAACCATAGGTACAGATAACAGAATGGTGGTTACCAGAGCAGAAGAGAGATGGGAGAGGGGACGAAGAGAGTAAAGGGGGTCAAATACATGATGATGGCAAAAAGACTAGACTCTGGGCACTCTGGGTGGTGAGCACACAATGGAGTACACAGATGTATTATAAAGTGGCACACCTAAAATTTATATATTATTATTAACCAATTTTACCGCACTAAATTGAAATAAAATTTAAAAAATAATTTTCCCTATTAATTCTTTTTTAACTGTGGCCACTAGAAAATTTTAAATTGCATATGTGGCTCACAATGATATCTCCATTAGATGACTGGCTCTTGATCCAACCACAAGTTTACAGGAAATACTGATGGGAAAAAAATTAAGTAACAATAAGAGGATACAATCAGCCAAAAGCACATATAAATCCAGGAAAATCTAAAAGATAGTTAACATAATTTACGAGTGAAATGATATCCTACTTAAAATCTGGAAAGGCACGATAGGGAAAAGGTGGGCAAACTAAAGACAGATGCAACAAAAATAGCAGAATGCTGATTACTACTACTGCTGAAGTTGGAAGACGGCTACATGAAGGTATTGTTATATTATTCTGCCTACTTTGATATATGTTTGTGAAAGTATCCCTAGTAAAAAGTTAACACCAAACTGATAGCTAATTCTTATTCATTTTTTAAGCCCAAGCTTCATTGTTACTTCTTCAGGGAACTTTTCCCTGACCTAGAACTATCACTGTAACCAAAACTGTCCTTCACGATACACTTAGTAAAATGTAACTAGTACTTGTGTTATTTTGTCTAATGTCTGTATCTCCCATTAGACCAAATGCTATCCTGTTAGAAAATCCTTAGGTCTCAAATGTTAACTATCTTTCTAAATTCCATTAGTAATGCCACTCTCCTTAGAGAGAACATCAATTAATGACCCAATGCTGCTGATTAGAAAAATTCCATGTTTTTAGTCCAGCATTCAAGACTACCTTTAACACCATCCATAATCTGAGATCTAATTTTAGTTTCAGCCTTATCTGCCACACACCCCTGAAGTTCTTCACTTTGGTCAACTTGTACCATTAAATCTTTTTTCCTACACATGTTATGGGCTAAATTGTGTTCCCTGAAAATTCTTCTGTTGAAGTTCTAACCCCCAGTATTTCAGAATGTGACTGCGTTTGCAGATAAGGTCTTTAAAAAAGTAAGTCAAAATGAGGTAAGTAAGGTGGACTCCAATCAAATGTGATTGGTGTCCTTACAAGAAGAAATTTGGACACAGATTCACAAAGAAGGAAGGTCATGCGAAGATATAGGGAGAAAACAACCATCTACAAGCCAAGGAGAGAGGCCTCAGTGGACATCAATCCTGCAAACATATTGATCTCGACTTCTAGCCTCTAGAATTGTGAGAAAACAGGTTTCTGTCATGTAAGCCACCCAATCTATGATGTTTTGTTATGGCAGACCTGGAGAACTAATACACATGTCTTGTTTTTGTTTTTGAGGTTTCTTCCATTTTGTTATCATCATTTTTAACAGTAATAGTTGTTACCATGAGTACCGAATATTATAGTTTTACCAGTTGCTATACATACATTTTTTCATTTAATCTTCTCAACCATGCATGAACTAGGCATTATCCCCATTTTATTAATGATAAAATAGAATCACAGAAAGGCTGCACAAATAGAAAATAACTTTTAATTCAGATTTGATTTTTCTGAACTTTTAATTCAGAAAAGACCTTTCCTGCTCATCTCCATTTACCCAAATTCTACTTATTATTCAAAGTCATGCTCCTCTTTCATGAAGCCTTCCAAAAATAATGACTTTCCAGAACTTCTCACTGAACTGTGTTAAAATCTGTTTTCTGAGTACCTGCTCTATTTTAAAAAGACATTTTAGAATATTTTCCATTTAGTTTCCCATAGAGCTAGATCTAACATTTCTTTATATCCCTAAATAAAAACTAGTCGGACTTGGTAAGTGGCAACTGAATACTTGAGAGGTAAGATGTTCTGAAGCAGAAATGATAGAAGGCAAACTGATTACTGGGAAAATACAGATTATTTTTAAGTAACTGCTGGGTAAAAGTATAGAAAGGTAAAACAATTTTTATATATTGATGAATCTGTAAGAATGCTACTACACATTATAAGACTAGCTGATATGACAACAAAATAACAAAAATCTTTATAATTCTCTAAACACTAAAAAAGATGAGAATAGTGTTCTCCCCTAGAACAAGGCTGTATTTTTTGAAAAATTTTAAAAACTTGTAGCCTTATTCCAAAAACTAATCGTTAGTGAATATTTTAAAGTAATGCATGTATAAATCCAAATATTATGCAAAACTGAGGAAACACATAAAAGCAAATCACATTCTACTATGATAAGTGACTACACAGCATTGTAAATACAAGCAACATCTTTGACTTTTCATTCCCATAAAAAATAATTGTATTTTTAACTCACCCTGTCGGTCAAACAATGAATCAGCAGCTGTGGCTTTATTTGAAGGAGCCTCTGTGATTGGTGTAAGATATGTTCTATATCCTTTTAAAATGGATGCCATAAAGCGTAAAAACGCCTCTTGAATTTCCATCTCAAGTTGTGTCATCTTTTTTTGCCAGGAGAAATCTGCTTCAATTGGAGTCATCTCAACTGCAGAATCTTCTTGAGTTTTTCGGTGAACTGACAAATGAAATAAAAAGAGAAAATGACATTATTATACTAAATGTATAATAATTGAACAATTAAGGATATTGTCAAAATAAAGCCTGTGACTTCCTGAATTCCCCCTCTCCGTTAATGTAAAAGGATCAATGGCAGGAACTAACAAATGCCCAAGTAGACTTAACATACTTAAAAAATCATGAACTACAATATTAATTTGTTATTGGAATTTTGTTTTATAAAGAGACTTATAAGCAAAGCAGAATTGTTTAAATTTAAGAAAAACTTTCTCATATACATTTTTTTATTAAAAATAGGCCTTCTTCCTCAAGTTTACCTGAAGATAGTTGGGGATACAATTTCTTCAAGGTACTAAGCAGATTTTTGCATGGCTTTTTGGGAAGCTGCTTCCAGTTCATGTTCTTCTTTTCATCAGATCTATTAAATAAAAACATAACTAATAAAATCTCTCATAATGTTTTTTACTTAAAACAAAATTTTTAAGTCAAACTAAAAAAGTAAATGGGAAGGATGTTTTTACTGAGGTTACAACAAATAATACAAACAGTCTGAATACATGATTTTCAAGTTCTCTTTTCATTTCAACCAACCTCAGTCAAATTTGGTCTTCTCATATTAACCCTCCAACAAAGATTTTTAATGTTGGAGTTATCAACACAACATTGAAGCCTTGCTTCAAAAATTACAGTTTAGCACTACAGTATTTTAAGTGTCAAACTTAATTGACCTGAGACTTCGATGTACC
The DNA here is from genome assembly GCF_014176215.1 of Rousettus aegyptiacus. NCBI lineage: Eukaryota > Metazoa > Chordata > Mammalia > Chiroptera > Pteropodidae > Rousettus > Rousettus aegyptiacus. Next base: position 60,429,716 of record NW_023416306.1, on the reverse strand, counting down.
TATAAGAAGCAAATCTCAACAAATACCAGTCAGTGACATGCAGAGCAGGTTCTGACCATGATTCAACTGACTTAGCATTTAAGAAAAAAAAAAGAAATTTCTGGAAGTTCAAAAGAACACTTTTAAATAATGAATGAGTCAAATAAAGTATTTTAATAGAAATAAGAAACATTTAAAACTCTACAAAGATGAAAGCACTATATACCGACCATGGGCTGTGGCTAATGCTATATATCAGGCAAATATCATTCATGAACATTAATGCAAGCATCTTAAATTCTTCGAAAATTTAATTCACTAGGACATAAAAAAAAATGAGATGTTTATTTCAGCAATGTAAAGAATGTTTACAGCTAATTTACCCTAAAATGGGGCTAGCAAACCTTTTCTATATAGAGTCAGATAGTAAACAATTTATGCTTTGAGGACCATAGAGTCTCTGACACAACTACTCAAATGCGCCACTATAGCACGAATGCAGCCTTGAACCATATGTAAAGAAATGAGCATAGCTATGTTCCAAAAAAATTTTATTTAAAAAGTAGGCCTTCAGCTGGATGTCAATTCTTGCCTTACAGCAATAATCATAATTAATGATGACTGCTCAAAGCATTCTCTTTAAAATTAGGAAGAAGATATCAGCTATGACTATTCCCATTAGACTTTACAGTGGTAGGGTCTTAGCCAGAGAATTAAAAAATTTATAAATATACAAAGATTATAGATAATGTGATTGCTTATAGCCAGGAAGTTGAAGAGAATCTACAGACAAATTAAAATAAAAGAATTCAACTAAGTTGCTTGGCAGCAGACCACTACATAAAAATCAGTAACATTCCTATACCCCAGCAATTAACATGCAGAAAATGTAATTAAAATACCACTTACCATAGTGATAAAAATCATAAGGTACTTAAGAATAGGTACATCTAACAAAAGATGTGCATGGTCTCTTTTGAGAAAACTTCAAAGCTTGTTAAAAAAATTTTAAAAGATCTATGAAGTAAAATACCACATTCATGGGTAGGAAGACTTTATGTGAAAAAGATGTCATTTGTCCCCAAATTAATGTATAAATTAAACAGAATTCTAACCAAAATCACAACATAACTTTGTGTGGAACTTACACTGATATTAAAACTCATATGAAAAAGCAAAGGACAAAATATATCAAAGCAATTTTAAAGAACAAGGTTATATAGGGACTTGGCATCTCACATAGCATATTTAAAAAAATGTTATTAAGATATAGTTCACATACCATACAATTCACATATATTCACAGAGTTGTATAACCACCACCACAATCAATTTTAGAATATTTTCGTCACTTCAAAAAGAAACCCTGCATCCCCTAGGTTACTGACCCCCAAGTCCCCCATCTTCACATCCCAACCAACGACTATTCTATTTTCTGTCTATAAGTCTTTTAGCATGATGTTTTCAAGTTTCATCCATGTTGTACAGAACTTACTTTTAAAGTCATTAAGATATTGTTATATTGGCAAGAGGCTAAAACAGAGCAAAGGAACAGGATAAAACCAGATAGATATTCACACAAATATAGAAATTGATACGTAATGCTGTTGACACTGAAGATCAGTGGGGAAGAAATGAATTGACTAGTCAATAAAAAGTGCTATGTGACAATTTTTTATCCATATGAAAAAAATAAAATGGTAACTGTATGTCATATCATACACTAATATCAAGTTTAGTTGAATTAAAGAACTACATGAGAAAAGCAAGACCATACAACTTTAAGAATGTCCAAGACAGTATTTTATGACTTCAAGGCAGAGGATTTGATATACAAGAACTAAAAAAAGCAATCTATAAAGAGAAATTGATAAATCTGATCAATTAAAATAAGCTTCTGTTCATCAAAACAGGATAAATATAATGAAAAGACAAGTCAGTGTGGGATAAGTTATGTGCAGTGCATATAACAGACCAAGGATTAATTCTGGGTTTTGTAAAAGATAAAGACAACCCAATAGGAAAATTTACCCCTAAAATATAGAAAATCCAATTCACAGGAGAGGAAAACCAAAGGGCAAAGGGAAATTAAAATTAAAATGCCCCATTTGCAACTAATTAGGGATATGCTTCTGTGGAATTCTTGCCCCTGTACTACAGGAAATATACACAATAATGATTAGAGCAGCCTTGTTCGTAACTGCAAAAATCTAGGTACAATCTAAATATCCATCCACACTGATAAACACTGAAACTGAAGTAAAGCTACATGTATCAACATGGATGAACCTCGTAAAGATGACCAAATAAAAAAGCAAGTCACAGAAAACTATAAACATAAACATTTTTTTAAAGCATTCCAAATAAAACATCATTTAGAGTAATAGATGTTTCTAAAAATGAGTAGAAATAATAACACCAAATTCAAGATAACAGCTAACCAAGAGCAAGATATGTTGCACAGGACTATCCAGGGGTTTCAGATTTATTGAAAATATTCAATTTTTTAATCTGAGAGGTATTTACATGAATCTCTGTAATTCTTGGGTATCTAAAATACTTCATAATTTTTTAATTCAACTGAGCAAAGAATTCAAAGTTATTTTAGAAAACAATGTTTTGATCAACAGAAATTTTATAAAAGTAATAACTTCTGGGCAAAATTAAGAATCTCCATAATGTTATTTTATTCAGAATACTAAATAGTATGCCAGCAGTTCACTATTTTGAGGCTTTAAATAAATCTAAATATACACAATAGAGAGCTACCCCGATCACATAGTTTCAAAATACAATGATAGATCCGTTCCGAAATTATTTTTTTAAGTTATAGCAAATGTTTTCTTCCTTCCTTATTTCTTTGGTTTACCTCAGGAGGTTTTCCCAACCAACGCTATTGCTGTGACCATTTTAGTCACACCTTAAATTCTTACACTATTCATTTTCTGTCAATCACAAACTGTAAAGAATAAAAGTACTCCAGTACCTGGAAGTTGGCACCAACACTAGGAAATTTTCAATACTTACTAACCTTTCCCATTTCAGGGCCTGTGGGGAGTGTGGAGAAGTTTGTTCTTAAGCATCCATCAGAGCTGCTTCTTTTATTAATGGGGTGCACTACTCTCTGAACCATCGGTTACATGACTGCTGTACATATTTATCACCTCCAGTAAATGCAAACTATGACTAATTTTTAATATCAACTTCTCTGTAATAAAATAGATCCTTGTAAAATTTGAATCTTGACTAAGATATGATGTAATATTACCCTATATTGTGACTAAAGTCAAATAAGCAAACTCATTTTTTAAAAGCTTACACCTGGATTTTGAATTAAACCTAAAAAGTGTATCATTCCTTGAGCTCTGAAAGCAATGTTTAACTTTTTTAAAAAATCCATACTCTCTTTTGATAAACATAAATATCTCCTGCCTGCCACTAACATTAGCATACAAATACAAGTATACAAATCACACAGCTGTCCAGAATTCTGATACTTTGCCCTGGTTGAGATTCACAGATGAAGACTTATTAACAACTTTTTAAAATAGTGTATTTCTAGATGTTTCAAGAAGCTATAACTACATGTGAGGAAAAAAAAAAATGAGACATAATATAAAAAGAATCAACTTACACATATAACATGTTTGTATCCAAGTCAATGCAAACGACATCTTGTGGTGGGTCATGAAGATCAAAATACCTTGAGTCAACTCCAACTATAAATGGTAAAGGTGCACTAAGCACTCCCGCCAGTGAGAGCGGACAGAGCGGGATATATGGGCACTGCCACTGAAATGGAAAGACCATCTGGGAAAAAAGTTTTTAACAATTAGCCAAATTTGAAATTTGCAATAAGTTTATGTAATTAACTAATATTACTAAAAGGGACCATTAAGAAGCAGTTAGGTCTAGTTTTTTCTTTTTCCTTACTTTATCTGTCATTTCAAAAACTAGATGACTATGAAATATTACCAAGCAATACTATGAACCAATGTAATTAAAATCTTTAAACATGACAATGATCACAAGCATAGAAAAAATGCTAACAGCTCTTTGCATGCTAATTTTTCTAATGCCTATATAAAACCCACATTGTGTTATGGAAAAAGTCAAAGCGAAGGAATTACCTAAAAAGTTATAAAACGAACTCATGATCTTTACCTCTTACACATTTTACTCATCTATTCTCAAAATAACCTCTGACTAAAACCCAACCGAGAACATCAAAGAATCAAAAATTTTAAATGATTCTCTTGGAAATGGTTATTGTCAATTAAAAATGTCAACAAAAAAAATTTCCTAAACACTCAAAACATAAAATGGTCCAACTTCAGTGAAGTTTGCACCTTAAAAATACTAATCAATATAAAACATACCTCAAGAATCTTTACCAGCTTTCCTTCACAAAGCTCTATCATAATTATAACACATATGCTTGTTTAAAAAAAAAAAAAAAGATAAGGTTAACTAAAATATCCAGATTAAAATTTTAATATTAGCTAATATTAAAATTGTAATCACTTAGGATAAAATTTTTCCTCTACTATAAAATCATTGCTGTCTTTCAAAGTCTAGTCCGCTTCCTTTCCTATCTATCATCACTCGACCCAAAGAAATACCTATAGCATTTACTGCCTCTGCCTGTTATTCCAGTTGGTCACTCAAAACTGAGATTTTATCTTCAATCATTTATTCACTCATCAAATATCTGACCACTTAATATTTGCCAAGTACTATTCTAGATGATGGAGCATAACAGTGAATAAAACAAAGATCCTTGCCCTCATGAGACTTACAGCCTAGCATAAGAATCAGTAAACTTTTTCCATAAAAGATATGAAATGCTGGAAGACTCGCAAGCCTTACTGTTTCTGTCACTTAACTGTCTTCATGCATGAAAGCAATCATAGGTAATATGCAAATAAATGGACTATGTTCTCGTAAAACTTTACAAAAGCAAGTGGAGGGTAGGATCTGACTTGCAGGCCATAGTTTGCCAATACCTAGTCTAGCAGAAAGAGACAGAAAAAAAAAAAAAAAAGCAAGACTATTAAGTTTTTACCATGTCAGTAACTGCTAAGAGCTACAGAAAAGTGAAAAAAAATAAAGCTACGTGAAGACGATTAGAATTTAGAAGAGGAGAGAGGTGAAGCGGGTTGTATTTTTAAATAGACTAAGCAGGGTAGAACTCATTAAGAAAGTGACAACTGAACTGAAACCTGATGAAGATGAGGGATTTTGCCAAGGGGATATCTAGAAGTGTGCGTCAAAGAGAACAGCTGGCGCAAAGGTCTTAAGATATGGAGCCTGCGTAAAATGTTTCAGGGGTAGCAAGGAGTCCAGTGTGGCTACAGCAGAGTGAGCAAGGGAGAGAGTAGTAGAAAATGAGGTCGGAGAGCAAAGAGACAGAGCCACATGCACAGGACCTTGCAAGGACTTGATTTCCTTCAGTGAAAAACAACCATCTTCCACTCAACAAAAGGCACGTGTGCAACTATGTCAGAAATCTTAGAACAAAACCATCCAACAGCAAAATATGACATCCTTGTCTTCAAGTTTTGCTATGGGGCTCCATTAATTCTTTGATATTCAAATTATTCTTCTTTGGAAGAATTTATCCTGTCACCATTCAATTTTCTTTAAAGTGCCTAACTGCTAAATCCTCATTTATCAGTGGTTTTGCATGCAATTCGGACAGCTCTCTAACATCATTTACATAAATTCCAAGCAATCTTGCATTTATTATAAAATTTCTAACTTCATGTTGCAACTTCTCCACTTGTTCTTGCACTATATTGCTTAAATCAATCAAGACACTATGCCACAAAGATTCTGACAAAGGGGAATGGATAAGCACTGTTTTATAGGAAGGAATATTTTCTAAAACTGGTCAGTTCATTAACAAATACTTTCATGTTATGACGACTTTTGCTTTCACAGGCAACCGTAAAGGCTTGGAAAATTTATAATGAGGTTCTTTGCCGCCCATAAACCATCTCACATTATTATTATTTTCAGTCCTAAAATCATTTCTATGACGAGATTAAGTATTTATTTAGTGCTTATTCCATGCTATGTAAACATTTGTACATTATACTATTTCATGATCACTTAGAATTTCCTTGACGTTACTGACTCACAATGATTAAAAGTTAAAACTGAGAAAAGGAATTGTGTAATTTAATTCCATTAATTTTAGAGAAGCTAATAACTGGCCAGGGTCTCTCTTTAATACAATAAGTTTCATTCACAAGTTTTATTATAATGTTATCATGTAGAATCTCTGAAAAATTCTAAAATATAAAAAATTAGAAACTGAAATTTTTTCTCAAATAAAGTTTCTCTTTGCCACCATATTATTTTTATGTTAAATTTTTACTGGTAATTTCAAAGTTGATTTCATTGAAGGAAATTTCCCTTTGGAGTAAAAATTCTGTCAGTAATTCTGTACTAAAAGGAAAATTCTATACTTACAGCTACAACAGCTTCAGCTACTCCAGTCAACACGGCTGGCCTGAGAGAATGCAGCAGAATTTTACTCTCAAGTAAAACAAAGAGCAGCAGTGTTGCACAATTCTCAGGACCCAGATTCATTAACAAGGTGCTAAAGTTGGCTCCACTAGAAAAAGAGAAAAATATGATTATGAACTTTTTTGCTAAAATGTTAAATTTGCTTATCAAATTACTGCCTAGATGTTAACAGACGGAGAACCTAGTGTTAATTTCAAGCCCTGATTAAGTTATCACTGAAAAGTAGCAAATCTAATGAGATAATCTAACAGAATGATTCAAACTCATCTTTTGGTAACAAAGGGGTGTTTATCAGGAAAGAGTTTCCTGAAGATCAACGGTATGAACACAGCTCAAAAGAAAGAGGGTAGGAGTTAAGGGAGCAGAGGGCACAACACATACAAAGGCTTGTCAGGTTTAAGAACTTGAAATAAACTTATTGCAACTAAAGCATAGCAAGGAAGGGGGTGAAAATAGCAAGAGATTATGCCAAAATAGAAACGACACAATTATATTTCCATTCTCAGAAGGACGCACTGGCTAGGATATGAATAAAAAACTGAAGGAAGACAAGAGCAAAAGGCTACCAATTAAGAGGTACTTTAAGTAGTCTAGGTGAGATCATGCGAGCCTGGACTAGTGATGCAAATGAAGAAAAGCTAATAGATTCAAGACATTTTAGGAAGTTAAGATCAGTTCACCTTGAACATTTAGTTGTAAATAGGATATGGGGAGGGGAGATGAGAGGAAAAGGAAGGTGTTCCCTATATTAATCTTGCTACTCTCTTAAGTATTCCATTTTTAAAATGGTTCCACCAACCACCCAGCTATCAAAGTTAGAAACATAAAGGCTATCCCTTACATAGCTTGTAAAATAGCATTTTCTTATCCTAACCTTTAAAATGTTTTAAAGCTTTCTGCTCCAAGTGAATAACTATATATATATATCCTTTTAGATACCATTATTTACCTTAGTGGTAAAGGTGTGGAAACTGGCTGTGATAACATTAATGCATCATGGGCTGATAGCTTAAAAAAAAAAAAAAAAAAAAAAGGTAAATTAACCAAGCTAATTTTGAAGCCTAAATATTTAGTTCAAGGGTAAAATGGAAAATACGTTAACGTACGAACTAACTGACAGCTTTAGAAACATGTACTAAGATATAAAACAATTGATATTTACTCGGAGATACCATATTAGTTCTTTTTAATTAAATTGTTAGTTAAACTGAATCCTGATTCAGTTAACTGATTAAAATACAGGTTGGAATGACTGCTTTTTAAAGGCCTCAAATTTATTTACTCTACACTCTGGTAGGTACTTGGAAGTTACTTAATATATATTAATATTTGTTGAAGTGAAGTACATTCAATATTAACAATATCTGACTTAACACATATAATGTTGATAATATCTTAGAAAAAAATTTTAAACTGCTTGCCTCTATAGATTGGTACTACTCAAAGCACCAGTATGCAAAGTGTTATTGGTCCAGGAAGAGATAGTATATAAATGGAGAGCAAGCCATTCAGAAACTTTTATGGCAAGATGACACTTCTTGCACATCTGAGTGTGCAATTGGTGAATTCATGTATTTGGACGAGGGACAGACCTGTTCATGTCTATACAGATCTCACATGGTAAGTTGCATAGGTTTCATTCTGTATACCTAGGTCTGCCACTATTTGGAAATAAAAAGAAACTAGAACCTTTTAAGATAGGTAGTTTTGAAGAGTACTATTACAGACTATTTCATTTTTGCCCTCCAACCATAATTCGTTTCATACTTAGTATTTATTAGTCACTCCAATATTAAAAACATGCCCATATTCTGGATTTTAAGTTATTAAAATCAGCTATATAGAGGCCATGCATAAACCAACATTGATGTCATGAACCAAGCATTATAATTACTCCAATTCTGTACAACCAAAATTCAAAAAACTAGTACAAAATGATGCTCACTAAAGATATAAAATATAATTCAAGGACTTTATAAATGCATATTGCTCCACCTCAAACTCAAAGAGCCAAAGAATCTACTCTGCAATGAATATAATGAACATATGCAGGGCTCCCCTCAAGTAAACTCTTTTGATTACCTGTACAAGGATTCTTGGTCTTTGTGCTGAAGGAAAAGGGATGTTATGCATAAAATATGAAATGTGCCTGGAAAAAAATTTGAAATAAAGATAATTACTTTTCTAAAATGTTTCAAATATTTTTAATAAGTCTTAAATATTGTATCATCCCAATTTGATGAAGCCACTTAGCTGAAACTTCTGCTAAATAAGTTTACTCAGTGAAAGTAAATGTACTCATCCTACTAAACTTCTGAAATGCACAATGTATTTCCTATTTAAAAGTCCATATTACTTTTTAAATTTTAACATTTTATTTTTTTATCTTCCCTCTCCCCCTAAAAGTTCATATTAATATACCCTATTATCACCAGAAAAATATAAGTAACATAAAAATGGTTTTCATGAAAGAAGCTAATTTTTATTGCCTTGGTTATCATGAATTATATGAATTTAACTAATTCTTTTACTATAACCTGGGGCAAACTACTTACCCTCTCTCTTTCTCTACCTATAAATAATACTCCTTAAATTTCTCCAAATTTTGGCTCTCAGAAGCCACTAACATGCAAAGTATTACTTCAACCAAGGGGGAAAAAAATCACATGCACCGAGTTTATTTTCACAAACTATTCATAAACTCATTTTTTCAAACGGTTGTTAGCTAGTTTGCTGTGAACATTAAATTTTACTTCAAACAATTCTGAGTTAATCTGACAGATGAAAGTTAAATCTGGAATTATGAACATTAGATGGGCATTCCAGGAATACAACATTAAAGTAGAAACCATATTTCCATATCAAGTTGTGATAAGTTTATGCACAGTACTTTACTATTTTTTAAAGTCAATTTTGAAAAGCATTATTTTTAAATCTATGGATAATGACCTCCAAATTATCCACTGCTATCATGTGGGAGTTTTCAAATTGTAAGAAAAATCTATATTTATGCATATATTTCTACAAAACTCCTGACATTTATTGGTTGTTAGCAGAGTAGATAAATTATTTACTATATAAACAATAGCCAATGTGCCACTAGCAGTCAGAAAAGATATGGCTTTAAAAAAGCAGAAGCTCCATATATTTTTCCTGCTTACAAAGGATTTCCGTGACAAAGGGAATTATAAATCGAAGGGAAAACATGTAGAATTCGATTAATGCTAAAACCAAAACCTCACTTTTAACACCGATTAACTCAACTTCATTAATTTCTAGATCAGTTTAGCGATGTTGTATAGTTAGAACTTGGAAAGGCCATTTGTACGGTTGGGTGAGTGAGTGTGTGTGTATATGTGTAGCAGTAACTATTTTTCTCTTGGTTATTAGATAATAGGAAGAACACATGCACAATACGACATATATGAGTTCCTTCCTAACCTGAATTCTCAAAAGACTATAACTGGGTCATCCTCAACACCACTCCTCAATTTTAAATTCATAGTCATTTATTCCAGTGAAGAAGGGAGCAAGTAAAAAGTAGGATGACTGTGACTCTCCTAACTTTGCTGCTTACAGTCAGGTAAATGATGAAATGTGTATATATGCATACATATACACCCAGTTTTCCCACCAGATATCTCTTTAATCATCATACATACTTTTCAATGGGAAGAGGATGTGGTCCAGACACAGAAAGTTTGTAGATAAACATGAGAAATTTTCTAAAAGCTTCAAAAAAAGGCCAGTGTGACAGTAAACAAATGCATTTGTTTGAATTAATGGATTTGGAGACCATTTTTCTTTCCACAGGTGTCAACAGGCCCAGTTGCATAAGCTGTTTCTCTGTCAGAAGTTCCCAAGAGTAAGGCTCATAAAACTGGATGGCAGCTCCATATACCTACAGAGCAAGAGAATTCCATTATTAAGACTTCAGGTTTTTTAAAAAATTAATTTTTCTTATTGCACACAACATTTGCTTAGAATGCATATGACAGATAAATGGTAAGAAAAATCTCGACATTGCTAAAGTGAATGTAAAATGATGCAGCTGCAATGGAAAACAGTTTAGCAGCTGCACCAAAAGCTAAACAAGGAATTATATCATATGATACAGCAATTCCACTCCTAGGTGTACAGGTATTTCCTGCTTTTTGAAAGTTCACATTATGCCGCTTTGCTTTAATGAAAGACCTACATTAGCACCTAATGGAAATAAATCCAAAGGGGATTTTCATTTATGAAAAAAAGGCAAAAAGCAAAAACAGCACTGAGCATTTGTTTTACAGTGAGCTCTTATGGAGACAGCGTGCACCTCAGTAGCAGGAGTGGCCTTCCCTGGGAACCACACTCAGCATCTCAGCACCAAGCCACCGGAACCCTGAATTGTTTCTGTGAGCATCTGTGCCTTATCGTGATTTATTTTGTGCTGTGAGCAAGATGTGTCCTAAGGCAGTGGTCCCTAACATTTTTTGGCACCAAGGACTTGGTGCTCCTATGAGAATTTAATGTCTGATGATCTGAGGTAGAGCTGAGGCAGTGATGCTGGCGCGCTGGGGAGTGGCTGCAAATACAGATGAAGCTTTGCTCCTTCCCTTGCCGCCTACCTCCTGTTGTGCAGCCTAGTTCCTAACAGGCCACAGACCAGTACTGGTGTGCAGCCCTGCCCAGGGGGTTTGGGGACCCCTGCCTAAGGGTTAGAAAACCCTAAGAAAGTTTGTAAGGAAGTTACACTTGGCATAAAATTTCATGTAATTAAGCATTTTGATTGTGAACTAAATAAAGCTTCGTGTTGAACTTGCCTGGTCCACCATCTGTACTATTCACATGTGAAAACTGCTAAAGTTACTATTGGTTCTGCTAGTAGCAAAGTGGAATCCTTTAGTTCGCATCCAGTAATGGATAAAATGGAAATTCCATTGCTTGAATAGATTGATGGGTGTATAAAACATGGTAGGTATTTATCATATCATTCCTGCTTTTACTGTATTTTAGTGTTATTTTAGGTTTTATGTGTTATTTGGAATGGTTTGGCACGTGATTTTGAGGATCTGGGAATGGTCAAAAATTTTTCTATATAAATTAATAGTAATTGTTTCTTTGCTTTGCTCCATTTTGGCTTGCAAAAGATTTCATAGGAATGCTCTACTTTCAGAGAGTAGGGGAAACCTGTATACCCAAAAGAATTCAAAACAGCAACTCAAATGTATAGCTGTATACCAATGTTCATAGCAGCATTATTCACAATAGCCAAAAGGCAGAACCAGAATGTCTACCAACAGATGAATGGATAAACAAAATGTGGTATATATGTATAATAGAATATTATTCATCCTTAAAAATGAAATTCTGATAGATACTGCAACATGGATAAACCATGAAAACATTTTGCTAAGTGAAAGAAGCTAGACACCAAAGGACAAATATTACACTATTCCACTTATATGAGTTACCTAAAATAGGCAGATTCATGGACACAAAAAATAGAATATGGGTTATCCGGGACTTGGGACGGGATGAGGGAAGCTTCTGTTTAGAGTGATGAAAAGTTCTCAAAATAGATAGTAATACTTATATAAATCTTACAACGATTAGTAATTATAGATGATCCTTGTCTTTACAGATACAACACTCTCAGATACAATTACTTCAAAGTGATCTCAGAGGTTTTTAACAAGCAATATAACAAAAGCATTTCAATGAGGCTTTATTGTTCTCTACTGGTCAAACTTGGTAACTCAAGTGTTTGAAGACCTTAAATTTTTCATTCGTTTGTTTTCAATGAGAGAATCTGTAAATTATTAAGCTAAAGAGTTAGCTTAGCTGTAAGCAATCCAGTTAATATAGTTGGCCTTCACTCAGTATCCTACTATGTTCCAGATACTGTGCTCGATCTTAACCTTCACTATCTTTAATAACAATTGTTGTAAACTTGTAACTAAGTGGCCATATAACGAGGCCACAGATATATTTTGTTTGAGCCATGAGAGTCGGCTTTGGTTATAATTTTCAATAAAATTGCCTACTTTCTCAAATTTCCTAAGAAATTTTTCCATTTTAAAGTTCCACTATATCTTAGTTTTATTTACTTTTTTATTTCCTAACATTATTTATTTTAAATTATCATGCTACACCATTATTACTGCTTTACACATGTTTTCATTTTTTGGCTATTACAAATAAAGCATATACATGTCTTTAAAGGACATATACACTCATACTCCTTGGGATATGCTCAGGAGTATAACTGCTGGGTCAGTTATAAGCATTCTGCTCCTTTTCCTTGCTGATAATATAGAAATTCTATGTTTATTTTGGATACAAGACCCATCTTGAATATATATATCACATTATTTTCTCTCAGCCTGTGGCCTGCTTTTTCATCTTCTTATTAGTACCTTTGAATGAACAGATGTTCTTAACTACAATGAGGTCCTATTATTCAACTTTTTTTACAGCTCGTGCTTTCTGTATGCCACTAAACTATCTTTGCTTACTCTCACCCCATTTTAATATATTATTTGTCTTCTGACCCTCACTGTTGTTGCTGAGAAACGAGCCAATCTAATAGTTGTTTTTTGAAAGTAAATGTCTATTTCTGTTGTTGTCTTTAGTGTTCCACAGTTTCACTATAATATGAAAAGAGGTGATTTTGTATTTTTTTTTCTTATTGAGGGTTCAGGGTATCTTTACTCTGAAGACTCAATTTTTCATCAACTCTGGAAAACTCTCCACCATTAGCTCTTCATATGCTGCCTCTCCCTTTTCTAGTCTCTCCTTCACAAAATATCTATTGGTCCTTCTGAAACTATCCTGTACATATTTAAACTTCTTTTATGTTTTACATTTTTCTGGCCTACATTTAAAGTGACCTATCTTCCACTTTATTAATTCTCCCTTCATGTATGTCTTATCTGTTTAAACCACTGAATTTTTAATTTTAAAGACCATATTTTTCATTTCCAGACACTTCATTCTTTTTCCAATCTATGCATTTTTCAAAATATCCTGTTCTTTCTTGATGTGCTGAGCCCCTCTATTAGGTCTTAAATCATTATGATCAGATATCTGTTTTATAATATCCTTCATATTGTCCTTCTTTCAATATCCTGAGGGTCTAATCCAGCTTTGTATTGTGTCTTGTTGATCCTGCCTATGGTAACTATGTTTTCTAACTTTTACTATAATCTCATCTTGAGGTCTGGGTTCTGGGGGTGTCTCTCCAGAAAACTTTATAGTTGCTTCTTTAGAAGCTCCAGGGGTATAAGCATTCTGATAGCAATTTTCATGTTGTCTTTTCACCTTGGGCATTATAGTACAAATTCAAACCAAAATGTATTGTGTCCAAATAACCCTAACATTCAAATAAAACTTAATAATAATCAATTTATTATTAATCATAATAACAATTTTATAGGATTAAATCATAGACAAACTAGATTACATAAAAGAGAAAAAAAATACACCTTCTCAGCAGAAGAACCTGTCAGGACAAAAGTTGAAAAAACTGGAAGTGGGTACTTGGTTTGGGGATCCCAACATTCAATAGTAGCTCCCATAGGAAGGCAGAAGAGAGGTACACATTCTGAGAGTGGAAATGACTCATAGTCATCTTCTGGATATCTAAAAATTAAACCTTTTGGAGAAAGGAGACAATAATAAAATTTTCTAAATACTTTTCCATAAATTATATGTGATACATTATTAGGATATTTTAATAGCAAATTTCATGGAAATATTTATGTATAAAATTTCAAAATCAATTTTTCTCTTGCTGTATGAGAAATTAAAATAAATTACAAATTTACCCTTTATTTTTTGTAACCTATGAACTTTCAGTTCATTGTAACATTAAAATATATTAAATATACTGGTTCACTGACCTTAATGTACTTTCTTCTACATACTTCCAACATCTTACAGAGAATAGTTAAGAAACACGGAGGAAAATTTACCAACTATTTCAGTTAGTCTTTTGTAAAAAATTCAGAAAAGGGATAAATGTTATGAAATAATGCCAAGGAAATAAATATCGAAGCCCCTAAACTCAACTTAAGAGAGAAGAAATGTAAAAAGCATGCAACATAAAAAGTAAACGAGAGAGAAACTTTTTGAGTACAGTGTGTGTGAGACCAGGAAGAAGGAGCAGGGGGCACCCTGAGAAACATAACGAAGCCCCTTCGGAATAAAGTAATTACATGGCATTAGTTTATTAGCCTCTGATGGCTCTAATTAGCAGACCACATCTAAGATAAACACTCGAAAATCAGTAGATTTCTGAGTCCAAATTCAGTCTCTAAAACTCTGTATTCTAAAACATGTGTCTTATATCAAATACCTTAATACTTTCACAAAGCATGTTTCTATAGGTTTTCTTTAAAGTGACACTTCTTCCCACCAAAATATATATATATCTTTTTAGGAAATCACATACAATCAATACATTACAGCAATATTAAGAGTGTAACATTTTTAAATGATACTAAATTTATAATTATTAGTAGCTGCCTTTACTTTTATATTATAAATTAAATGGTTTGATTCATTAGTATGAATGTCTTCATGAGCACAATCAAGATTTTTCAGATATAAATTTGCCTAAGTTCTCTGAAGTAAAACTATTCAAAAAATGTGCATGATCAAAAAGTATCTGACACTGCCTGTTTTCACAAAACAGTATTCCAGTATTTATTTCTCTTCTATTTACAACTGGACCATACCTGTATTTTCAGTTTTTATCCCACCATACCAGTGGGATGAAGAGGTCACACTTAAATCTTTACAGCCCTTGACACTTTACTGTGCAGTAAGAATGTGGCGATAGATTTCTCAAACACGTCATGGCAGAAAAGTTTCTCAGGCCCTCCTCTCCTCCATATAGCTGATTCTTTGCAACATGGGAGAAAGGAAGCAAGTCCACCTTTCATGGCAAGTGACATGTGGTTTCAAATCAGACACACAGAAATAAGAGAAGGAAATATAAGAAGTAAAGATGCAGATTGACACCTTTCAGATTGCCAAAATATAAAAGGTCAGAGAGTAAGCAGTTTTCCACTGAACTATTAAATCTATTAGTGTGAACTAAAAGCTTGAATGTTTATTCCACAAATGCTTGCTTGGACTGAAAGTTCTGATTTAATTAACATTTTGGGGGAGGGGTAATTAATATATCTTGTAGTATGTAATGTATTTTAAAAAACATGTTTTTACATGCTAAAATTATAGATAATTCAATTTATGAATAAATCGCTTCCACAAACTACACAGGGACGCATACACTGCCTCTTCTAATCAAATTTTAATGTGCAACAAAAGCTACATAATTTTTTAAAATTTACTTACCAGCTTTATATGCTATTGAATTAGAAGCAGGCACAGATTTCTTATAACATAGAAAGACACTGGAACCCCACTGTAAAATATAAATTAGATTTTAAAAAGACAAATGATTAAAAAAGAAATTCCTTTTGTTGACTATTTTCTAAAAATTCTGATTATTCAGGGAATTCTATTTAAAACATGTTTATCAAATAGACTATATTGAATAAAGTACAGCAAAACATGAAGTTGAGACTATTAAAAGAGTAAAAAAACCATTGCCACAAATACTGAACTGACATGAAGGCAGTTTCAAAAAGTGTAGAATTCTGCAATCATCCAGACCTGCCTACATTTGAAAGAGACAGCGCAAAGTGGAGAAAGCAATGGAGCCCAAACTAAGGAAATACTGGGGGCATTGGGTGCTATAAGGTCATTACCTCCAGAGGCAAACCTGTCTTGAATAACAGCCATGGGTACACTAGACATTTTTGCATATACCACATTTAAGCTAACTATTGGTCTGATATAGACATATTTTTCAAAATAAATTTGACTCAATATACACTTTAGTCTTACAAAACTATATATCAATGTATATGTTCAATTTTCTTCATTAGAGTCCTTGTAAAGTAAATATGAAAAACTACAATATTTAAATAAATATAATGGAAGTCCCCACCTGGTCTCCCTGCAGTTGTCCTTAAAAGACACCACTGAAACCAAGAGTTAATAAAACTATACTAACATGCATTTAAAAAATAATATTAATTCCCTGACTTTATCCATTTTCTGGATGAAATTATTCTAAAACATCAAAGAGCTAAGGGTTTTTTAAATTATTATGAATCATAAAAATTAGAGACCTAAAAATAAAAACGATCTTGAAAATATAAACTGAGAATAAATTATATGCCCAATAATAAACAAGTATCTAAAAATCAACCTTTTTAAAAAAAGGAACCAGAAAATGAAACAACTTTATTCTTACCATTCCACAATTTAAGTTTTTGTCAACTTTGCAGAAAGTATGAGGAGGTGTTTCTCCTTTACTGGTTACAATAACACAGATATCAGTTACAGCCAAGGAATTCTGAGGTCGAACTGGAGCAGCCCTTCGATAAGTAATAAAGATTCTTTGTGAAGTAGTTGAACTATTGTTAACATTGGCACAGCGACCATAGGGTGTGGCTTGGATCACTTCACATCCAGGAATAAGCCTTTCTTTCCCTTCATATAAAACCCTATATAGCAGAAAGGAGAGAAAGAAATATGTAGACACATAAATACATTTCAAGTTAATGCAGGTTTTCTTCTTGAAAATAACAACAAAAAAAATATTTTTGGCTCTACTGTTTCCCAAATCTTAATTGTAAACCAAAACCAAAATTATTACTTTGGGAATTATAAATCTCTCACCATTTTTCAACAGCTAGAATATAATTTTAAGATGTGTAAATAAGATCAAAGAACTCTGATTTTTTTTTCTTGCTTATTACAAGAAACATGAAACAAGAAAAGTGCAACATCAAACATCCTCAGATCAATTCCTAGAAGTTTTAACATATAGTCAGACACTTTCACAAAATGTTCCTTTGCAATTCTTGTCAAAATTTTACCTTTAAAAACCCTTTATTAATAAAAAGATATCTCATGCTCATGGACAGGCAGACTTAATACGGTAAGACATCAATATTCTCCAAACAGATCTGCAGAGTCAACACAATTCCTATTTAAATCCTAGCTGCCCTTTTTTTTGGTAGAAATTGGCAATATGTCCTTAAAGTTCATATGGAAATGCAAGGGACCCATATAGCCAAAGCAATGTAGAAAAAAATAAAATGGAGATTGCAAAACTTCTATTACCTTTTATGTATGTTTGAAAAGCTTCAAAAATAAGTCAATGAATATGATAAATGGAAGAACAACTCTGAACAGTAAGGAGTCTGCGACTCTTTATCTTAATGAACATATCTAATATATATTATCCTGTTTAAATTATACTTTATAGAGTATTTAACATTATGAAGGAATATCAGATCTTACATATTTTAACTTAGTTAACACCTTTGACCAAAAAAACCCCCTATTTTTGTAAATATCTCACTTTATAAATCAAAAAGGTCAAAAGTTTGACAACAGTGTTTCATATTTAGTTAAATTTAAGATGGGTTCCTGTCTTTAAAGTGGCTAACAGGTTTTCCAAATCTCACCAGTGTGCTTGTGGAGAGGACGGGTCAAAACATTTAAGTTACCAGACACTAACAATTATTTGATCTAGAGAGAAACACTTACCATCACGATTAGCTAAAAGACTCTAGCAAACGTGGGTAAGTAAACTACCCTGTAAGAAAAATTAGATTCCTTAGGGAACAAGATGTATATGGAAAGAGCCACTTGCAACCTGAAAGCATCTAAGTATAATTATCTAAGTCACCATTTTATTTTTAAGTTGAGCCACTGCACCATAAGCAATGACAATTATGACTGTACGGTTGCAGGGCAGGGGGGGGCGGGAAGTGGATTGAAAAGATGGCCTATTAAGGATGGCTAACAGAGGGAACGATGAGGGCTAAGACATAAGTCCCTGGCTGGTTTCCCTTCAACTGTCCTCCTATGGACATTATCTATCTTCTTAAGAAAACCACAGGGAAAATAAAAAGAAATTGAGAGTAAATCCTTAACATGTCCTGAATCACTCCACTGCAACCAATAATTTGTGTGCACACTCATTTTAACCTCCTTTCCCCTTCTTAAAGGAAAAGCCCCTCACATTAAAGGCTAATCCAGTCATTTGTCGACTTACACCTTTATTTGGTTTCATTATTTTATTCTATCAAGTATCTCCTTTTATTCCTATGCTTCAGTTCTTCTTTTTCCACTAGTTCCTTTCCTTTAATATAAAAATTTTCAAAGCTATCCCCTGGGAGAAAGGTTAAAAAACAGTCTTTCACTTTATATCCCCTCTGCCTTCAGGTATCCTGAACTATGGCTTCTGGGGATTTTGTTAAAATCTGATTCAGTAAGTCTAGGGTAATACCTGAGATTCTGAATTTCTAACATGCTCCCAGAACCAAGGGCAATAATGGTCCACGGACCCTACCTTGAAGAGCAAGGCCCATAACTATCTTCTCCTTTCTTCAAACTAAAGCTTTCAAAAACAAAAGTCTCTATTACTTCAACTGCCAATCATTTCTCAATTCTTTCTAACCTGGTGCTTGTGCCCAATGATCTTTAAAAATTGCACAACAACCAACCTAATTGTATTGACTTAAAGGCAAATCACAGAGGCTATACAGGGTGGATGATACTAAAGGAGTTAAATGAATGCTGCATAAAGGTAAAGTAAGATAAGGACGAATCATCCTTTGGCTTTGGAAATTTGAACATAATGAGGACCTTAGGAAAATCTCACCAGAGCTCTACTATAACAGTGAAGATGATGAACATAAAAAGTGATGCTCATATACGGCAGCTCACAACTTCTCCTAACATCTGAATAACTATCAACAGAATACCCAGCAACCAACTGGTTAAAAAAACAACTTCATGGGACAATCAGGGAATTGAATATATGATATTAAGGAATTAATCATTTAAGGTATGGTATTATGGTTACATAAAAAGAGAAATTCAACATAAGAAAATCAACTGATGAAATACATCACATTAAGGAATCTTCCTTAACATAATAAATGGCATTTACGAAAAACCCACAGCTAAATCATACTCAATGGTGAAAGACTGAAAGTTTTCTACGTAAGATCGAAAATGAGACAAGGGTTTCACCACTGCTATTCAACACTGTACTGTGTAAGTTCCAGAAAGAACAAAAGACAAGGGGGACAAATAAAGCAAACTACAAAAGAAAGGAGTAAAACTATCTCTGTTTGAAGGGGACATGATTCTACATATATTTTTTAAATTTCCCAAAATCCACACAAAAGCTATTAGAGCTAATAAATTCAGCAAAATTGCAGGTATGAGATTAATACAGTTAAATTTCAGCTGTGTCTATACACCAGTAGTGAACAATCCAAAAAAAGAAATTAAGAAACAATTCCATACAAGAAAATACTCAGGAATAAAATTAATAAAAGAGGTGAAGGACTTGTACACTAAAAGCCACAAATCAGTGCTGAAAAAAATTAAAGAAAACCTAAGTAACAGGAAAGACATCACATGTTCATAGATTGGAAGACTTAACACTGTAAAGATGGCAACATTTCCCAAATAGATCTACGCATTAAATGCAATCCCCATCAAAATTCCAGTGGCATGTTTTGTGTTAATAGACAAGCTGATCCCAAATTTTTCCCAAGATGCTCTCGAATACCTATGTTTTGACTAAATGATGGTAATTGTAATAAATAGAACAGCTTACATGACACATATATATGGTAAAGTATTATAGCTATTCTAAAAGTACAGCTTTACAGAAGAGTCAGTATAGATATTTTTGGAAAAAAGGCTTTAACGAAGAAAAATGTTCTTCACTGGCTAAGAACTAGATATTAAATAAATACCTCATAACAACTACACTTCTTCTAAATTATAAATATCCTCCTCCAAGCACTAAATTGTAGATATTCTCCTCTCACACAGCATAATATTTTTTTAAAACAGGAATGTTCCTTTCTTAATAAAGTCAGGGCTTCACAAAAAACTCATCATATAACCCATGTAGCTCCTTAAAAACTACTGTCTTTTATTGTAGCTTCTTGTTCTTTTGTTTGATTAATAAGCTTATCTGAAATGTTCAACAGAAATGGAAGTACATTTCAGACTCTAATGCCTTCATTTCAATATTCTTTTGTAATGAATTGATCCAATGACTCAAGTAGAATGCAAAGAAATTCAGTAAAGGTAGAGACATGTAATATAAGATCTTATAATACTTCAACCTGAAGTAACAAATAATAAAACTATCCAGAATTTCAAATTTTTATTCCCAAGTACTTCAAATAAGTTTTACTCCCATCACTACAGCAAAAGAAAATAAATCACCATACCCAATGTCAGTAAGGGGTGGTTTCTCTCTCCCTCTCTTATAACAGAGGAAGAGTTCTGGGCTTTTCAGACTTCCATAGTTCAAGTTTGCTTGGAGAGCTGATGGAGTGGCTTCAACACAGGTGTAACCTTCAGGCACTGTTTCCCCAGCTGATTTGTTAATAACTGCAATGTCTGTAATCGGAGCTTTAGGTCCAGTTGACTTAGTGTCTGAACGATTTATTTCTTGATCCAATAGAGTAGATGTATCAGTGAGACCTGCCACAACAAAGTAGTCGGTCACTCTTGGCCCTTTGTCTTCTATCATGGCTGCTGTATTTCCTAGAAGAGGAAAAACGAGAAGACACCAATTAAATAAAATACTTTATCCTGACTAAATTAAAATACTCTTGAGTTAACAGTGATCAACTAGCACGCTTCCCAGCTGGATTTATAATCCAATTGTTGCCATGCTGTAGAAGAAGCCTGTTTTAATACCATCCTGTCAGCTTTTATCTCCTACAAAGCACAAATCTGCAGCATCAATTCATCTGTAAGGGAACTACGATACTTTCATGTGTTTAAGGCTCTGTTAAGAATAATCGAACTGTCAGAAGTGGGCTATGGTGCTTTCCTGTGAGCAAAATGCTCTTAATGAACAATATTTGGACCATTTAAAAAATTCTTTTAAAATACAGAAGTCCTAGAACTAAGCTTCATATTTAAACAAATGAATTGAGTTCATCATCAATTATTCAAGGTCTCTCACACACACACAGAAAAATGAAGGTAATGGTAATAAATAAAATTAAAACCAGTCTCTTAATCCAGTTAGAAATATGTCCCTTACAGTTAAGGAACTTTATATAAACATCATGTAAACTAAGTTTAGGAATCATTAAATATTTCATATATAAATACCAGACAGAACATAAAAAACTATAACCAAAAAAGACAAAATACACGCATTAAGAGATTTAGGCACTACATGGCTGGAAACCTGGAGAACATGAACTTCGAATCAAGATTTCTATTATCTTTAAACTCTGTAACTCTAAAAATAAAATTAACCTTCTGAGGTTTTAAATATTCCATGGATTTTTTTTTATTTTTTTAAAAACAACTTTATTGAGGTATAATTTACATGCAATAAAATATACATATTTAAAGTGTACAATTTAAGTTTTCACAAATATATACACCTGTGAAACCATTACTAGAACCACAGTGTTGATGGATAGTAAATATACCCATCAACAACCAAAATTTTCTTATACTCCTTCATTAGCCCTGCCCTCCAGAGAATGAGTAATCTGCTTTCTGTCACTAGAGGTTGGTTTCTAGACTTGATATATATATACATGGTATCACATAGTATGTATTCTTTATTTGTCTAGCTTTTCCCATTCACATTAATTATTTTGAGATTCATCCATGTTGTTGTTTATACAAATAGTTCATTCCTTTTTATTGCTGAATAGTGGCCCACTGTTGAATATGCCACAATATTTATTCATTCACCAGTATAATAGACATTTGGATTATTTTCAGTTTGGGGCTATTAAAGCTGTCATAAACACCCATGTGCAAGCCTTCCGGACATATGCTTTCATTTATCTTAAGTAAATTTCTAAGATGGAATGACTGGATCACCTGGTAGGTATATATAGTTCTAAAAAATTGCCAAATAGTTTTCTAGAGTGAGTGTACCATATTACATTCCTATCATCAGTTTATGAGAGTTTCAGTTGTTCCCCATCCTCTCCAATACTCTGTAAGGTCAGTCTTTTTAATTCAGACGTTCTAACACCTCTACAGTGATACTTAACTGTAGTTTTAACTTGTCTTTCTAATAACTATATCTTTTCATGTGCTTATTTTCCACCTATATATTTTCTTCAGTGAAGTTGCCGTTCAAATTCTTTCCCAATTTTTTAATTGGATTGTTTGTTCTCTATTTATTGAGTTTTAAATGTCTTTATATATTCTAGGAACAAGTCATTTACCACATAAACAAGCATTTACCAAATAAATGCTTCACAGATATTTCTCCCAATCTGTGGCTTCTTTTTTTTTCTTAACAGAGCCTTTGAAGTTTTTATTTTTTGATAAGGTCCAATTTGTCAATCTGTTCTTTTATGGATCATACTTGTGTGGTCATATTTAAGAAATCAATGTCTAATCCAAGGTCTAATCCAAAGTCGCACGGGTTTTCTCACATGTTTTCTTCTGAAAGTTTAATAACTGCAAGTTTTGCATTTAGGTCTACGCTCCATTTTCAGTTAATTTTTATATATGGTGTGAGGTACAATCATGGCTCACTTTCTACATATAGACAACGAATTTTTCTAGCACCATTGGTTGAAAAGACCATCATTTCTTCACTGTACAGCCTTTGTACCTTCGTTCAAAAATTAACTTCCAATATGTGTATGTTTATTTCTGGATTCTCTTTTCTGTTCCACTGATCTATTTTTGTCTCTATGTCAGTATCACATGGTCCTGATTAATGTAGCTTTATAATAAAGCTTGAAATCAGGCAGTGTTATTCTTCTCTTTTTCATAATTGTTTTGAAAAAGGTCCTTTGCATTTCAATAGGCACTTTAGAATCAGCTTGTCAATTTCCACCTCCCCGCCTCCCCCCCCCCCGCACCCTCCCTCCCCCCCCCCCGCAAAAAAATGCCTAGTAGGATTTTAACTGGGATTGTGTTGAATCTGTAGGTCAATTAAAGGATTGGCAATATTGAGTCTTCTAACCCATCAATGACGTTTAGCTCTGCATTTATGTAGATTTTTAAAAATCTATCTCATCAATGTTTTATAGTGTACAATAAGTCTCTCACATTTTTTCAGATTTATCCTTAAGGACTTAATAATTTAGATGCTACTATGAATGACATTGTTTCCTTTAACTCAATTTCCAGTTGTTCATTGCTACTACATAAAAATATAATTGATTTTTATTCATTGAGCTTATATAACACAATCTTGCTAAAGCTGCTTATGAGTTGCAGACCTTTTTTGTAAGTTCCATCAAATTTTCTACACAAATAATGTCTATGAATCAAGACAATTTTATTTATTTCTTTCCAAAATAGTTGCCTTTTATTTCTTTTTCTTGCCTCACTGCTCTCACTAGCTAGAATGTGCAAGCACAGTGCTTAAGAGAAATGGTGGCCAAAGAAAATGTACAAATGACCAATAACCACATGAACAGATGCTCAGCATCATTAGTCAGAGCATCATTGTTCACAATATCCAAAAGGTATCAATAACTCAAGTGTCCATCAACAGGTGCATAGATAAACAAAATGTAGCACATCCATACAATAAATTATTAAGCCATTAAGAAGGAATATTTTGATAAATGCTACAACATGGATGAACTCTGAAAACATTGTTAAGTGAAATAAGCCAGACAAAGAACAAATATTATATGATTCCACATATCATATGAGGTACCTTGAAATCGTAAATTCAAAGAAAGACAAAGTAAAATAGAAATTAGCAAGGGCTGGGAGAGGGGAGAATAAAGAGTTATTGTTTAATGGGTATAAAGTTTATATTGGGAATGATGGAAAAGTTTTGGATATAGATGATGGCAACAGTTATACTACATTGCCAGTGCATTTAATGCCATTGAATTTTATACTCACAAATTGTTGAAATGATAAATATTACAGATGTATATTTTACCGCAATAAAAAAAAAAGAGAAAATGTATCAATAATCATTTCTGCATATTAAACTTTAGGGTTTCTGTTGTTATAAAGTCCTGGAGTCAGCTTCCTAATTCTGAGTATATAAAGGGCTGAGTAACCAATTTTATATGTTACCTTCTTTCCTTTTGGAAAGAATACAGCAATTTACCATGGCAACAGGAATGTATCTATGGTCCAATGGCTGTTATAATTGTATGTATGTTTATTGTGTTAACAGTAACTGTTATAATTGTTAACAGTAAAATTGGTACAGGGAGGTTGTTTTAATACACATTTCTTTGATTTAAATCGGGGCTATGGGGGTTGAGAGTGGACATCTTTGTTTTGTTCCTAATCTTAGGGGAAAGCATTCATTCTTTTACTACTAAACATGATGTAACTTGTAGGTTATCCATAAGTGTTTTTTTTTTTTTTTCAATTTAAGGAAGTTCCTTTCTATTCCTGAGACTTTTATCAGGAACAGATATTGGATTATATATTTTTTTCTGCATCTACTGAGATAGGATGGTTTTTCTTTTTCCACTTTTTAATATGGTGAATTACACCGATTAATTTTTAAATTAACCAACCCTGCACTCACTCCTGAGATAAATTCCACCTGATCGTGATATATTATCCTTTTCATATACTCTGGATTTTATTTGCTAAATTTTGTTTGAAATTTTATGTTAATGAGAATTATTGGTCTGTAGTTTTCTAGTAATGTCTTTATGCAATTTTGGTAGCAAGGTAATGCTAGTCTCACATAATGAGTTGGGAAAAATTTCTTCTTCAATTTTCTGAAAGAGTATGTACAGAACTAGTATTATTTCTTCCTTATCTGTTTGATAGTATTTACCTGTGAAGTCATCTGGGTTTGGATTTTTCATTGTGGTATAGTTTTTAACTACAAATTCAATTCTTTTAACACATATAGGACTACTATAAAGTTTACTGAAATTCTTCTGGAGTAAATTTTCATACTTTGTGTTTGTCTTAGTCCATTCAGGCTGCTATACAAAAATATCACAGTTTGGGTGGCTTATAAAGAGAAATTTATTTCTCACTGTTCTAGAAGCTGGGAAGTCCAAGATCAAGGCACTGGTAGCTTCGGTGTCTGGTAACGGCTGCCTTCCTAGTTCACTGAAGGCTATCTTTTTTGCTGTAACTTCACATGGCAGAAGGGAGTGAGGGATGTCTCTGGGTCTCTTTTAGAAAGGTACTAATCCCATTCATGAGCTAAGCACCTTCCAAAGTCCACATCCTAGTAAGAGTCTAGGATAAGAGGGAGAGGGGGTAAGGGTAGTGTCTTTCAAAAATTTTGTCCTTTTCATCCAAGTTGTCACATTTACCGGCATAAAGTTGTTCATGAAATTTCCTTATTATTCTTTTAATATCTCTAGAATATATGGTGATGTCACCCCTCCCATTCCTGATATTAGTAATCCATGCCTTTTCCCTTTCTCCTGATGAGTCTGGCTAGAAATTTTTCAACTTTACTGATCTCTAAAAACCAGCTTTTGGTTTCACTGATTTTTTTCTATTGCTTTTGTTTTTCATTGATTTCTACTTTGATCATCATTATTTCTTTTTCTCTGTTTATGTAAAAGCTAATTTGCTCTTATATTTCTTATTTCTTAAAGTGGAAGCTGAAGTCACTGATTTGACATCTTTCTTCTTTTCTAATGCAGGTATTTAATTCATGACTCCCTCTCCAGGCAAAGTTTTACTGGTGTCACAGATTCAGGTATGTTGTGTTTTCTTTTTATTCGGTTCAAAATACTTTTAAATTTCCCTTTCTTAAAGTATTTTCTTTGTTCAATGGGCTATTTAAAAGTATGTTTTTCAAGTTCCAAATTTTGTACTTAGGAATTTCCCAAGAATCTTTAATTACTGATTTCTAACTAACTACACTGTGATCAGAGACTATTATGTGTATGACTTGAATTTTTACATTTAGCAAGGACCAGTTTTATGGCTAAGATTATGATCTACTTTGATAAATACTGCAGAATGTGTGTTCTACTGTTAAACACAGAGCTCTACAAATGTCCAGCAGGCCAAGTAGGTTATCAGTGTTGGTCAAGTCGACTATATCCTTGCTGATTTTCTGTTCCCTTGTTCTATGAATTGCGAGTGGTGTTGAAATCTGACTAGAATTGTTGACTTGTCTATTTCAGTGCTATCAATTTTTGCTTCACATATTTTGAAGCTTTGTTATTAAGGGCATAAACATTTAGAATTTTCATGTTCTTTTAAGTAATCTGTATCATTATGAAATGACCTTTATCTCTGGTAAAACTTAGTGTGTATTAACAAAGCTTTTGAAAAAAATTAAAATATTTGTAAAAACTGAGATACATAGTTTAATAATTAAATTTCTTTTT
The DNA here is from genome assembly GCF_014176215.1 of Rousettus aegyptiacus. Classification (NCBI taxonomy): domain Eukaryota; kingdom Metazoa; phylum Chordata; class Mammalia; order Chiroptera; family Pteropodidae; genus Rousettus; species Rousettus aegyptiacus. Next base: position 60,402,807 of record NW_023416306.1, on the reverse strand, counting down.
TCCAACTATAGCTAAAGTAATCTTTCAGAATCAATTTCATTTCACCTTACTGTTTAGAATGGCATACATTTTAATAAATAAATGCTGTTGACATCAACGAAATGTCACTAACTTCAATTTACAAGGCAAGGGTTTACATAAATCCTCTCACGCAACAAAATGACTTGTTTAAAAGCTTCATAAATATCTGTATGTTCCTTGGTGTTCCAAACCATGCAGAATGAATGATGAACTTTGTTTAATACACAAAGAAAATACGGTTTTATGAAAATTATTTGCTACCTCTAAGCAATTTAAAATAGGACCTTGGTGATCGCATTTAGAAAGCATTAGCAATATCAGCTACACTGGCTGGGTAGTGAAACTACAAAACTGAAAAAGTCATTTCAGATACAATCAGTTCCTTTTTCAGAATATAAAACAGTGTAAGTCTGTACTGCTACACCTGCCACTGAAAGTTTTGTAAAGGAGGGTTGTAAAGAAGGGTTGCAAACACAAATGCCTAAAGAAGTCATAAGATAAAAGAGTCATGGGAACTAAAGAACACAGGCAGCAACTAATAGTCAGATCCAACCAACTGTTGCCAAATGGACTTAGCAAAACTAGAACTTCCTTTTTGCTTTTTTACAAGAGTCAGAAATCAAGATTTTTATGTAAGTCTCCCAACTTTTAAAAGATTGGCAACTAATTCAAAATTCTTAAACTCTACTAAGAGCATACAAAACACATAAGCAGGGTTTATTCACTCAAAAGTCTAGAAAAGAAAAATTCCTAAATCCCCTTTCAAAAAACACACTGGCCCGGTTAAATACCTAATTTCACTATTAGAGATACATGAGCCAATGAACCTAACAATATATCAAATTGATGATATAACTATATAGAAGAGAATGAAAGAAGAACTAATCCAAGTAACTAGAGCAACTTAACATGAAGAACTGAAAAGAAATTTTGAGCTTTACTTAGAAGGCTTTCTGGTATGGTTGTAGCAATTCTGAAATTATTCTTTATGTATTCTATGACTGAACAATTGCTGGAAACCTGAGTTCTTGCTGTGAGAAAAGGGAGATGTAAATATGGGATGGGAGAAGGCAAGTAAGAATCTGTATTAGAATGGAATTAGGGGCACCAATATGAACACATAATTTTAAAATACATATACTAAATGCAATGTGGTGCCCTAAATTGGATCATAAAATGAAAGAAGCACACTAATATAAAAACCAGTGAAATTAAAATAAAATATGGATTTTTGTAAATAACAATGTACAATATCAATGTCTTAGTTCTGACAAATGTATTATGGTAACATAAAACATTAACCACAGTGAAATAAAGAACTCTCTGTAGTACCTTTTCAACATTTCTGTAGACCAAAGTAATTCAAAAATGAAAAATTTTAACAATTTGTGTGTCAACACTATTGATCATAGACAAAAAGTAGAAATAGCCCAAATGTCCATCAGTGAAGAGATAAATAAAATGTAGTACATCCGAACGATGGACTATCATTCAGCAATGACAAGGAATTAAGTACTGTTACCTGCTACAAGATGAATGAACCCTGAAAACATCATGCTAAGTGGAAGAAGTCAGTCAAAAAAACCACATATAGTGTGGTTCTATTTATATAAAATGTCCAAAACAGGCAAATCTATAGAAAGAGAAGCAGGCTTATGGCTGCCTAAGGTTAGGGGATTGGGGAAAATGGGGAGTGACTGCTATTGGGTATGGGGTTTTTATGAAGTGATGAAAATATTCTAAAATTGATCATGGTGATGATGGTCAAGCAATCTGTGACTACACTAAAATCTAATGAATTGCATACTTTAAATGAGTGAATTGTGTGGTACGTGAATTATATCTCCTTCTCTCTGCTAAAAATAAAATCTAGAAGCAGTGTCACCCCACCAGCAACAAATAGAAGCAACACCTAAATATTTGTTTCTTAAAACTATTCCCTCCCAAAAGATACTAGAGCTCCTTGGAGAAATAGCCAATTCCAAGGCTGGGCAAGAAAAGTACAAGATTTATCTAGAACATCTCACACAAGGGAAAAAACCCCACTGCTCAAAGACTAATGGGGGCCCTATCAAAAGGACATAGGAACTAGCTTGAAGAGTCTCCCATTGACCAAAGTGAACATTAAAATGAGTAATAGTAATGATGTAAAACACACTAGTTTAAGTCTTGAATCCATACCGATATTATAAATGAATGAAGGGGAAGGAGGAAAGAAATGTTCTTCGCAGTAGAATGCCAACTAATAAACAGAGAAGGAATAATCGAAAACCATTTTACAACTACCCTAGTATTCATATTCAAGCAAGAATTATCAGTGGTTGTTAAAACCACCAAGTAGGAGGCTTTGAAAGTAGGATATTTATACAATCTCAGTCTTTCCCCGGAAATGCTAATAATTACAAAGAAATAAAGTATATTGCCAGAGAAATCTACCGGCTATCACTTTAACCAATTAATCAAAGTTAACATCACTAATAACTGGCCAAACTGCTACTACGTCCCTTATGATGAGATGCACTAAGGACACATTAGTTATGCAGTATTCCTGATAAAAACACATAGCTCTAATCTAATCAGGAGGGCTTAAGCAGGCAAGCTGAAACTAAAGGGGGGAATTCTAAAAAAAAAAAAAAAAAAATCAGCATCATGAAAGAGGAAAAAACATCCAAGGTACTGTTCCATTTTTAAGGAGATTAAAATCTGAGTACACCTCGCCCTCCCCAAAAAGTGACAACATAAAGATATGAAAATCTCCAAACACATGGAAATTAAATATACTTCTAAATAACCAATGGTTCAAGAGGAAGTTTAAGGAAATTACATGATATTGGGAATGGAACAAAAAGGGAAAGACAACATATTGAAATAGCAGAAGTAGTAATAAGTTAAAGATAAGGTAGGTAAACACACCATCAGATCAAAAAATTAAGCTATCAAGGAATGAAGGAAATATTTTCTGAAACAGAAGGGGACTTTAGGGCATAGTTAACTATATCCCTAACTATAAGACTAAAAGAACACCACACACCTCAAATGTACCTAATGGGTATCACTGCTTTACAAATGTTCTCCAAAATAAGATTTATAATCATGTCGTCTACTTAATATGGAAAGGTTAACTTACTGAATAATTCTTTTCTCATCTTTATTATACATCAAAATCCTACAAGAATCCTATAAAACCTAACTTCTATTTTGTTTTATTAGCCAATTTCCAAGCTACTACCATCCATACTTAATTACAAAAGTTCTCAATATTTTTTGATGTGGTAGATAAACTCCCTCTTCACCCTTTTTTAGGACTATGCAGGCTTAGTCACTCAAGCTCAGCAAGTTTGAGAGGGGAAAAAAGAAAGTGTAGATCTTTGGAACTGCACTAAAACACAGATTTAAGGAGAATGGGCATCTTTACGACATTAAGTTCTCCAGCCAGCAGCATAACACGGTTCTGCATTTTACTCAGGTCTTTTTTTTAAAGCCTTTAAAGTAAAGATTCATTATGATTTTATTCACCCATGTCTTGCACATCATGTGGATTATTCGTAAGTATTTTACAGTTTGGTGGCTACCGGGAAGGAGCTCTTACGTGTGCTAAACAATCACTGCTGGTACATCAGTAACACATGACTGAGCCTCATTGTTCCAAATGCTGGAAATTAAAGCAATAAAAACACCAAATGCCCTGTCTTTACGGAGCTTATATTATAGTTGGGAAATAATCAGTAAACAAGTGTTGATTTATAAATAAATAATTTCAGAAAGCATAAGTGCTATGAAGAAAAATAAAGCAAAAAAGAAGGAAAAAAAGTGATAATAGAAGGCTGTATTTTTATAGTGCAATTAGGGAAGACAGTGTTGAAGATTTGAGCAGAGATCTAAGTGATGAAGGAAGAAATCATATGATGGTAGGGAACATTCTAAGCCGGAAGAAAATAAAAAATAAAAGCCTTAAGGCAAGTGAAAAACTTGATCTCTGAGGAATAGCAAAAGGCCACACCTCTGGAGCTCAGGGAAATATTGGAAGATTAGGTCGGTGAAGCGGGAAATCAAACAGGACCTTTCGGGCTAAGGTAGGTAAGGTCTCTGGGTTTTATTCTAAGTGTGACAGGAAGCTACTGATAGCCTCTAGCCAACAGTAATGTGTTATTTACTTTTTTAAAAAATCACATTAGCTGCTACAGACTAGAGGGAGAAAAGGGTGGAATCAGGGAGAGCAGTTAGAAGACAACTGCAACAGTCCAGACGAGAGATAATAATGGCTTATACTAGGACAAAACTGAGCAACAAGAAATGGCAAGGTTTAGGATATAGTGTAAAGGTAAAACTGATGCTGATGGACTGGAGGTATGAGGGGGGAAAAGCGAAAAATTGATGTCGTCTGTGGCTTAACCGAGTGGGTGAACAGTGCTGCCATGAGATGGTAACACATGAGAAAAGGATACATTTGAGGAAATAAACCAAAAAGTCTGTTTTGGATAAGTTTGGGATACCTACTAAAACTAATTCAAGTGGAAAATTCAGTCCAAGACAGTGAGTACTTTGATAAAGATATCAAGGTTGAAGTCAATAGCAAATTAATGACACTAATAACCATAGAATTAGATGATAGCCTAAAATATGACAAATACTAAAATTTTTAAAAAGGTATAAGGCCCAAGCCTAGGGCACTCCAATCTTTAGAGGTAAGGGAAGAGAAGCTAGAAAATGACTGAGAAGCAATTGCCATAAATCAGAAAAAAAATCAGGATGGTACAGCATCCAGAAAACCAATGGGATTTTTCAAAAATCAAACTGATTACACTGAAAGAAGAGAGGAAGAAGAGAGTTGATAATCTGACCCCACAAAATAGTTCAGAGCACAAGTAGGCATTAAAATTCTCATTCAGTGATCTGTCTACCACATGATCCAGCAATCCCTCTACTGAGTATTTACCCCAAAGACTTGAAAACTCATATCTGAAAAGATATCTGCACACCGATGTTCATAGCAGCATTATTCACAGTGCCCAGGACATGGATGCAACCAAAATGTCCTATGATAGATGACTGGATAAAGAAGCTGTGGTACATATATACAATGGAATATTACTCAGCCATAAGAAGAGATGAAATACTGCCATTTGAAACAACATGAATGGACCTTGAAATAATCATACTAAGCAAAATAACCCAGAGAGAAAAGGTTGAAAATCACATGATATCGCTTATATGTGGAATATAAACCTAAAAGCAACAAATGAACAGGAGAAACAAACAGAGACTCAGGGACATAGACAATATACTAGTTGTTACCTGAGGGGAGGAGGACAGGGGAAAGTAAATGGGGGGGGGGGGGATTTTTAAATAATTTCTTCAATTAAAAATAATTAATTATTTTTTGGAAAGACGGTGGTTAAACAAAGAATTATAGGTTTAATAAAATATCTTGCCATGAAAAAAAAATTCTCATTCAATAAATCAATGTAATTGGATAAGGAAAGAAATTACCATACAAGATAGACAAGTGAAAAAGTGGTATGGCTAATGGCCTGGCAGTCTCGATGGAATCCCAGAAATGTCAAAATAGGATACCAGAGTATTTGAGCTGCCAAACCAGAAGATGAAAGTCAGACTTAGATACTTGAAATATTTTGAGTTACAGACCAAGGTGATGAAGTCCAGGGTAAAGATTCTCCACTCTGACTATACATTACAGCTAGCTGGAACACTTTAAAAAATATATCAGACCAATAAAATAAGAATGCCTAAGGGTGGCACACTACAACCAGTATTTTTAAAGCTGTCCAGGTAATTGTAGTGTACAGTCAGAATTATGAACCGATAGTCTCGAAAGTGTTCATGGAAGTGGGTAGCTGAGGCGGGGTGAAAAAGAAAACTGCAATGTGAAGATTCCAGAACTTCTAATAAAGTTTTCCTCTATTAGTCCCAATATAAATAAAAGCATGAGCTATGTTAAAAGTACATACATTGACTCATTTCATACTTGTAACAGCTCAATCAAGTAAAACTAATATTATCCTCTTTTTTAATGATGGGCAAGAATAAAAGAGATGTATACTGAATTAAGAGTCCTAGGGTATACATGGAGTAGCATAATAGTGATTGAAGGTCGACTGTGATAAGCTAAATATGCATATTATAAAACCTAAAGCAACTACTTAAAAAGGATGTATCACTAAGAAGTCAATGTGGAAATAAATGGAATACTAAAATATACTCAATACAAAAAGGAACAAAGGACAGACAAGAGGAATTAGAAACAAAATAGCAAGATAATAGATTCAAACCCAACCATATCGATAATTTCACTAAATTTAAGTGACCTGCCATAACAAATGAAAACATATATCCCTATAAAAACTTGTATGCAAATATTCATAGCAGCACTAGTCAAAACAAACAAAAGGTAGAAATAACCCAAATGTCCATCAACTTATGAATCAATAAACAAAATGAATTCTATGCTATGGAAGTTATTCAGCCATAAAAAAGAAAGAAGTACTACCTGACACAAGCTATAACATGAATGAACCCAGAAAGCATCCTGCTAAGTATGAGAAGCCAGGCACAGAGATCACATATTGTGTAATTCTAGTCACAGAAAATGTCTAAATAGGCAAATCCATAGAGAAAGCAAGCAGATGAGTAGTTGCCAGGGAGTGGGAAAGGAGAGTGAGGCATAAAGGGAAATGGGTTTCCTTCTAGGGCGATAAAAACACTCTGGAACGAGACAGTGGTGATAGTTGCAAAACACTGTGAATGTACTAAATGCCAATGAACTGTACATTTTTAAGTTGTTAAAATGGTGAATTTTATGTCATATGAATTTTCCACAATTTTTAAAAAAAGGAATAAAGTATCTACTGATACAACATAAATGAACCTCATTAACATTATCCTAAATGAAAGCAGCCAGTTACAAAAGAGTACACATTGTATGATTTCATTTATATAAAATGTCCAAAAGAGACAAATCTATAGAGGCAGAAAACAGATTAGTGGTTGCCTAGAGCTGCGGTAAGGGAGAAGGGGATTGGATGGAGACTCCTAATGGATGCAAGGTTTCTTTCTGGAGTGATGAAAATGCTCTAAATTAGGTTATACTGATGATTGTAAAACTCTGTAAATATACTAAGAACCACCGAATTGTATCCTTTAAATGGGTGGATTTTATGGTATATAAAGTTTATCTCTATAAAGCTGACTTTAAAAAGGAAAATTTTAAGTGTCTAAACATTCCTATTAAAAGACAGAAATTACTAGACTAGATAAAAAATAAGACTCAGCTCTAAGCTCTCTATAGGAAACATGTTTTAACTATAAAGATGAAAATGCATTAAAAGTAAAATGATAACTGACCTTGAAACAAGGAGCAAAGGCAGTTCAAAGGAAAAAGGATAGTCTTTCAAAACACAGTGGTGGGAAAATTGGATGCAAAAAAAAAAAATGAATTTAGACTGAGACTTTATACTTTCTATAAAAAGTAACTCAAAATGGATCACAGACCTATGGATATAAAGTACAATACTATAAAACGTCTAGAAGAAAATCTGTGCTATCTTGGGTTTGGCAATGAGTTTGTAGATACATCAAAAGCACAATCCATGGGAAAAAAAACTGATAAGGTCCACTTGATTAAAAACTTCTGTTCTGTGAATGACACTGTAAAGAGAATGAAAAGACAAGCCACAAAGTGTGAGAAACCATCTGCAAATACATATCAGATAAAGGACTGGTATTCAAAACAGAGAAAAAAACTCTTGGAACTCATCAGTAAGAAAACAAACAATTCAATTAAGAAAATGGGCAAAAGATCTTTTATGGCAAATACATATGTGAAAAAATAACATCATTAGTCATTAGAGAAATGCAAACTGAAATAATGAGATACCAATACACACTTTTTTAGAATGGCTAAAATTTTTTGAAAACTGACAATATTAAATGCTGATGAGGGATGCACAACAGGAACTTTTTTTCTTTTTTTTAATTTATTTAAATTAGTTTCAGGTAGACAGTAGATTGGTTAGACATCTATATTGTTCATAACACAGGAATTTGCATTCATTGCTGATGGGAATGAAAAAAAGGAACAGCTACTTTGAAAGAGTTTAATGTTTCTTACAAAGCTAAAACATAGGCATGCTATATGATCCAGCAACCACTTTCATAGGTATTTACCCTAATTGATTTTAAAACTTAGATCCACACAAAACCTACACACAATGTTTATAGCAGATTGATCTAGCAGATTGATCAATAATCACCAATAACTGGAAGCAAAAAAGACATTCTTCAATAGGTGAATGGATAAAAAACTGTGATACATCCAAACAATGGATGATTCAGTGATAAAAAGAAATGAGCTATCAAGCCACAAAAAAAAAAAAAAAAAATGTGGAGGAACCTTAAATGCATATTGCAAAGTAAAAGAAGCCAATCTGAAAAGGCTACATACTATATGATTCCATTTATATGATAGTTTAGAAAAGGCAAAACTACAGAAACAGTAAAAAGAGATAATTTCCAAGGCTTTGTGGTGAGGCAGAGTGTCAAAGAGTTCAAGTACAGATTTTTTATAGCGGTAACACTATTCTGTTTGATACTGTAATAGTGGATACATAACATTATGCATTTGTCAAAATTCACAGAACTTTACAGCATGGAGAATGAGCTTTTATGCATGCAAAACTGTTTAAAAACCATTAAGGTCAGGGGATCCCCTGAAGGACTGTGGAGTAGATCGAGAGAATATAACTGTATTACAAATGTATGAAGCAATCTCATAAAGTGGGTGGGAGGGAAGAGATGCTACCCAAAATAACATTAGAAATGAATGGCGTCTGTAAAACCAAAGTCAAAAGGAACTGTAAACAGGCATTCTAGTTGATAAAATTGTTTCCCACATGGATACAAGTTAACAATTCTGATATTGCTATATATATGTATATATATTAAAACTGAACAATTACAAAATGGATGATTAATGGGAAGCCAGATTTCTCACTGTTAGAGAAGGAATTTACAGATAAGCAAGGGAGGAGGCTAGGATGATTCATGTAGTAATGGATTAAAGTTGGAGGCTCTGTATAAATTTCTATATAGCTTAATATAAACACAGATATTATACATAGATTTATAGACATACGTATATAACAGGTTAACACCCACGAGTATATTTCCTTGTTCAATCAGCTGAGAAAGCCTCGAAGTAAAGATACCCTAGTGGCTAATTGGAGTACCTAGCACACAAATCTTGGTTTTTAATACCATTCTCCAATAAAAGGAATCAAGGCTTCTTGAAGAAATGGGTGATTACAAGATTGGGACAAGAAATACGCAAAATAAGTGTGCAACATTTTTTTAGTGCCAGAAGGTAAGTGCTCAAAAAATAAGTAAACAAATAAACAAACTCACATTAATTGGGTGTCTGTCAAAGGAGAACAGAAGCCAACTGAAAAAGCTCACAACAGCCAAGGCTGGAATAATTTGAGTTAATAAAGTAGTATTGGGTTATAGCCAAAAGTATAAAATAAATATCCACAGGTCCTTACTGATATAAATTAACAACATGAATGAACAAATGAAGGAAGAGAGACAAATCTCCCTTGCAAAATAATTCGAAATCGTATAAGAAAGCTAGACTGACCATATTAACAGACAAAGGCAGGCTTCAGAGCAGGGATAAAGAGAAATGTTTCATAATATCAGTAAGAGTTCATTCACCACACATAACAACCCTAAACATGCATATATCTAACAAGAAAGCATTAAAGTATAAGACACAAAAACTGACAACTTGAAAAGGGGAAATAAACAGATCTACAATTAAAGAGAGTTCAATAATCCTCACTCAATAATTCCTACAACAAGTATACAGAAAACCAGTTAGGATATATAAAATTTGAAAAACTATCAACTACCTTAATATATTGGTATTCCAGAACACTCTCCCACAACAACAAAATACAAACGTTTTTCAAGTGCATACAGAAAATTCACCAAAATATACCATAAGCTGACCCATAAAACAAGCATGGATACATTTAAAGGTATATAAGTCAAACAGAACATGTTCTCTGAGCACAATGGAATTAAATTTGGAATCAGTAATAGAAAAATAGCTTATAACTTCTCCAAGTATCTAGAAATTAAAAACAACATTCTTCTAAATAATCCATGGATCAAATAAGAAATCACAAGAGAAATCAGAAAATATTTTAAACTGAATGAAAAATAACAGGAATCAACTTGTGAGATGCAACTAAAAAAGTGTTTAGAAGAAAATTTATAGCCTTCAGCACTTACCTCAGGAAAAAAAATGAGTTTTTAATCTATGATCTAAGTGTCCACCTTAAGATGCTAGAAAAAGAAAAGCATATTAAACCAAAAGCAGAGGAAAAAAATAAAAAGAGCAGAAATAAATGAAACTGAAAATGGACAAACAATAGCAATAGAAATTGATACCTCTAAATCAAGAAAAAAAGCAAGAGACAAAAATAACTAATGAAAATATAGATCCTTTAGACATTAAAAAAATAACAAGGAAATATCATAGACACTTTTATGCCAATAACTTCAACAACTCATGAAATCTAAGGACTGCCAGCAAACACCAGATATAAGCAGCAGCAAGAAAGGATTTTTTCCCACAGCCTTCAGAGAGAACATGTCCCTGGTGACACCCTGATTTCACACTTAGTTTCCAGAACTGTGACAGAATAAATTTCTGTTGCTTTAAACCACACAACCGGTTTGTGGCCATTATTATGGCAAGGCTAGAAAAAAATACTACACATTGTGAATAACATTTTGGACATAGTGAAATAAAAATGTATTAAATTTAACATCACTTGCTACTTAGTGTGGGGCTTCTAGAAAACATTAAATTACATATGTGGCTTACATTATATTTCCAGCAAATAGCACTAATCTAGCTAGCGGCAATGAGGAAAGAAAAGGAAAAGGTATACTGATTGGAAATGAAGACGCAAAACTGGCTTTCTCTTAGACATTATGATTGTATACGAAGAAAATCCTGAAGAATCCACATAAAAGCTACTAGAAGTAAAAAGTGAATTTAGTAAGGCAACAGAATACAAGGTCAATATGCAAAAGAACCAAGTATATTTTTATATACTATTAACAAATAATTGGAAAAAATTTTAAAATACAGTATCGTCGACAAAAGATAGTATCAAAAAAACATGAAACCTTTAGGAATAAATTAAAATATGTGTAAAACCTATAAAATGAAAATAGTGCAGAAAAAAAACTAAAAAGACCCAAATAAATAGAGAGATGTGCCATGATAAGTATCAGAAGACTGAATATTAAGATGTCAATTCTCCCCATAGGCTTTTTGTAGTTACTGATAAGCTTATTCTATAATTTATATGAAAATGCTACATATCTAAAAAAAAAAAACAATTTTTTTGAAAAAGCAATGTTGGAGAACACTTGGAAGGCTAATTCCAAGACTTCCTATAAAGAAACAGTAAAAAAGACAAAATAATACTGTATTAAGGATAGACATATAGACCAATGGTACAGAAAAAAGAGAGATCAGAAATAGACCCACACTTAGAAAAAATAAAGAGTGAGACTGCATATAACTTCCAAACTAGTAAAGGGGCAGGAGGGTAATTCTACAGAATAAAATAAAAAGGTGCCATGATAATAACTGATCTCCCTAATCAGACAATGTGATCAGGAAAGACCCCTCGAAAACGTAACATGTAAATGCAACAGTGTATGCAAGGGCTCAAAGGGAGAGAACCTGAAAGCAGGCTGGTGCAACAGGTGCACAATGGGCAAGCAGAAGATAAGGCTAAAGAGACAGGGCTTTCAAACCAAAAGTGGTTGTATTATATAATAGTTCTCAATTCTATCCATCTTTTTCCATCCCTACCACTGCTGTTCTCACTTCTCACCTAGAAGCCTTCAAGCTCTTCTTCTAGTTGATGAACCAGCACCCTCCCTGAAGCTGCTCTCCCAATCCACCCTTCACAACAGAGCCAAAGGTACTTAACAGCTTAAAAACATTAAATGCCTCTCTGTTCCTCAAAATGTATGTTCTTAATTTCTTACTTGACACTTAAGATCCTTCATGACACAGCCCCTACTTACACCTCTAGCTACAATTACTTGCGTTTTAATAAAATCCACCACATTCTTTCATTACTTTGTGCCTTTCCACATCACTGAGTTTTAAATCAAATGTCTTCTATGTAAACTATCTATAATCCACACAAAGCAGTTAGGTATTTCCCTCTGCTCTTCTCGTGTAGTTTGCTCTATTCTAGATCTGTCATGTTGTAGTTATGGTGCTTATTTATAAGACTGCTCATCCTACTAACCTTTAATATTTAGATTGAATGTTGGTCTTTTTCTCCTTAGCAGATAGCATACCACCTATTTAATAGATGCTCCTCTCCATAATTAAAAAAGGTACTAACATTTTTGCTTTTCGTATTTAAGCATACCTAAATTAAGATATACATTAAGACATAAACCGCACATAACTGATAAAACACCTAGATTCAAGGAATCCTTTATAAAATATTTCATAGTTTTAAAAATCTTATAAAAATGAATTTTAAGACAAAAGATTACAAATCTAGATTTGTAGATATAAGGTTTAGCTGAACTAAGGTATGCTTAGAAATACATCCCGCAATATTCTAAGAATTCTTAATATTTTTAAGAATATTGTTCATTGCTATGCACAATAGCCAAAATATGGAAGCAACCTAAATGCCCATCAACAGATGATCTGATAGAGAAGTTATGGTTCATCTGTACAATGGAATTAGTCATAAAAAAAAGAAATCCTACCATCTGTAAGCAAATAGATGGACCTAGAGATTATTATGCTGAGTGAAAGAGGTCAGACAGAAAGATAGATACTACATGATTTTCACTTACACGCAGAATCTAAGGAACAAACTAAACGAAAACAGACCTACAGATACAGAGAAGAATCTGGCAACTGCCAGAGGGGAGAGGGGTTGAGGGGCTAGAAGAAAAGGTGAAGGGTTAAAGAAGTATAGAGTTAAAAAATAGTCACAGAGACATAGAGTACAGCATAGGGAATATGATCAATAGTATTGTAATGGCTATGTGTAGAGTCAGATGAGTGATAGAGTAATCAGAGAAATCATTTCATAAATTATATAAATGTCTAACCAATGTACTGTACACCTGAAACTAATATAAATGAAAGAATATTGCTTATTATGTTGTAAAATAGACACAGAAACTTGTAGCAAGTCAGTAACAGGAAGAATTATGAATTTATATTTTGATTCCTTTTCAATTCAAGTCACATGCACATCTACAGTTTTTCACATTGCTTTAATTTAGTTCTCAACTAAATACTGTATTATAGGAGAACTAATGATCCACTGTGGAAAAAAAACAGCTTTTCAGAGAATGTTTACTTTTTCAAAAATTTAAAATTAACTGGGCTTGGCCTAGCATATTAGCAAAGTGATTTCACTGAAGCATTAAGAGTAAAAAAAAAGTGGAATTACTAAAATGTCAAAAGATAGGAAAATGGTTAAATAAACTGTGGCTATAAAACTTAGTAAAACTACAAAATAATACTAATATGCAGCACCAGGAAAAACATGTTATGTTTAAAAGATAATTACATACAATTACTACACACTTGTTGGAATTGGAGAATCCTTTATAAGAGTTAAAACTTGGAAAAAGAGTTGTATATTAGTATAGCTGGTGTGAAACAGTGGGTCTTTGATATTACTGTTTCAAATTTAAAATAGTAATGTTATAGGAACATTAACCACAGAATTATAAATAAGTATAGATAAGATTAGTATACTATACCAATTAAATATTATGCAAGTATAATAGAATTAAAGCATAGGAAAATGTAAATGTGAGAACTAAATTGTTTTCCTTTTGAATTTCCTTTAATCATGTTATATTATTTTCCAATATAAAGGTTTCTGAATACCACATTAATTCTATTACACTTATTTACATTATGTACAATGTGGACAAACTAAGTAGAAAAAAATCTGAGTTTAGAAACTACTTAAATTCTTCCCACAAAAATACTGTTTTAAATTTCAAACAATAATGCCAAAGACTCACTGTTTCACACTAGCTGTACTATTTACAACTCCTTCTCCAAGTTTTAACTCATAAAGGAATCTCCAATTCCAATAAGGCATCCCATCATTACAAGTCTGTTAAAATGACAACTTGAAAGAGGTACAAATTATGACACCAGAATAGAAAAGATAAGATTTAAATCTAAGTATTATGAAAGCTTATTTGCCTTTACTATCTAAATTTCAGTAATCATAATATATTGAAAATGCAAATTAGAACAGAAATTTCATTTTGCTAATTAGAAAGACCCAATGAGACAACCCGCCTCTGACTCAGCAGCTTTTCTTTTTACTTTACAAGCTGTGCTGAGGTTGCAAGGATAAGACTGAAACTTAACTTTCAAACTAAGCAGTAAAGTCAACGCAAAATCAGTATCTGTCTTGGCAATAAACTCCATGAAAATATGAAATGTTTTGGTCTTAACTGGCGGCTATATAAAGAGCAAAAGTGCCTTGTTGGGTTATTATTTATCATGCCAAATCCCTTGTGCAGAGCTACAAGTTAGCTTTTATTGCAGATACTTAACATGTTTCTTTATAGAGAGCATCTCGACCAAATAACCTTCCAAGTCTGGCACCATGAATTGTTACAGCCTTGCAGTTTCTTGTAATTCAAAACATTTACATTTTAAGAATGGTCTCCATACACCAACTCAACTGCCAATTTCTTCAGCTGAAAGTTCAAGTTTATACTACAAAATACTATGTTTACTCTCAACAACAGAATGCACTGATTTACAAATTACTAAAGAGCAAAATACTCCAATCTACAACTTCAACATTTCTAACATCATACTTTCTATTATCTAAATTAACAAGTCCAAACAGTAATACACTAAATGTGTTACTACAGTCAAAGGCAAGTGACATATTACCAGTTCACTAAAATCAGTAGTACAAAAGATCAGATCCCTAATCCCAATCAAGTATTTCGAAAAACGGCTACAGGAGATAGCAATGAGGGCAAAGTGTGTTTTGAGTTTGCCATTACTAGAAAAACGAGTCAACGCAAGACTATATGAGAGGCTCCCACATGAATACTACTAAGTTCATTTCAGAGTTCCCAGTCTCACACCAAGAAAGCTGTTTCCCAACTTTTTAACAGTAATATAAAGAACAGGGCAGAAAATAATATACGAGTGTTTTTTTTTCCTGATAATACTGATCAATAGTTATCCTTTAAAGCTCAGAGATACTCTCTTTTTGCAACTAATTTCGCTCTTACCACGTGTACATAGAAAATCATATAACGCTCGGCATTCAGATAGCTGCTTAATCCACATGATCACCTCAAATCAAATATTTAAAAAGTAAGCTCCTTAGCACAACATTCTCCCTTATCTAACTATGCCCTTCACCTTCTAAACCGGGAGAACGAAAGGATAAACCTACTCCTACTGTAAACTGGGGTCTAGAGAAAACGCTTTAACGCGGGTTTTCACAAAATTAGGCATGGAATTTCAATTAAGCAGTCAATTTCCCAGACTACAACGCTTGACAATCTCTCTGCGGCAAAAAACACACAGACAACTGAGGGTTCGTTACCGGAGACGAAATTTGCCCTCACATTTTTGCTCAAGTAACTGCGGTAACTGCCCTAACTTCCCCGTGTGAAACAAACACATAATCGGGAAAAGGGTGTACTATTTAAGAACTGGGTCATTCCTTATTTGTTCTGATAAGGGACGGTCTTCGGGAGGGAAAAGTTCTGTGAAGCAGAAAAAGGGAGGATAAAAATATGGATGGCATCCTCAACGCAGAAAAGTTACAGCTCTTTACAGGAGTCAGCACCAGGGGCTCATTAGTTGGTTTTGTGTTTAGTCACTCGCAGTTTATTGGAATTTGCCTTCCTAAAAGTCATCCGCAACAGAATGGCAGAGGAGGAAATGCCCTCAGTTCACCTGCGACACCTGCCCAGGCTCCCAGTTCGCTCCTGCTGTCCCGTGACCTTTCTGGAGAACCCTACCTCCCCACCCGCACTACCCCAGGCCCCCACTCCCCCGGGACCCCCGATCCCCGCCCCCTCCCTACCCTGCCCCCACCCAGGCGGCCGTCGCCCCTGCGGTCCGTAGGGCTCCGACGCCTCGCGCTTCCACGCAACTGGTTCTCGGGAGCCCGGGCGGCGCAGGGAGGCTCTTCCTGGCGCAACCTCTCCATCAGGCCCCGCAGGCTCCGGGGACTCCCCGCCCCCGGAAACCGCGGAGAAACTAGGCCGGGAACGCCAGCCCCGCCACTCTCCACCTCCTCGGCGACCCCCGCAGGCGGGCCCTCGGAACTCAGCACCTACGAGCAGCTACCTGCCCAGCGCCGTCCCCGTGCCGCAGCGCGGGACCCGCGGGGGCGCGACGCAGGGCTCCTGCGCGGAAGGCCCTGTGCCGCACACTCACCTGCCGGCCGCTCCCCGTCAGCGCCACCCGGACACAGCCCCTTTGCGGGGCATGAAAGCGCCGGCTTCGCGGCCTGGGCGCCCTCGGCAGCGCCGGGCGGGGTACTCGCTCCCCGGGCGCCGCCGCCGCCACGGCCCGCTCTGCGCCTGCGCCGCCGGGTCTCGAGGGGCGCAGCGCGCGCCGGGGGAAACGTCCGGGAGCGCGAGCTCGCGCCGGCGCCTCGGCTCCGCGGAGGCCGGCCTTGGGGGCGTGGGGTCGCCTAGGAGCTGCCCACGGCACCGCCACCCCGACAGCTGACGGCCATATTTCTGGTCCCTTTTCCTTTCCGCCCCCCCTCCTTCCGCCCCTTTCCCCAGAACAGCACTTTCCTACCCTCCTCCCTCTCCTTTTCCTACTGCGGGGGCGGATGGAAAAGGGCGTGGGGGAGGGGTGGGGAAGGGAAGGCGTGGGGCGGGGCAGCGCTCGAGCCCCACCCCTGGGAGGGCCGAGGCCGCGCCGTCACCGCTGCCCCTTGCCGACTGCGGGGACCCCGGCGCGCGGGGGGTACGGACCCCGCCAGCCTGTGAGCCCTTCCTTCACGTCTGGGCGGGTCCCAAGCAGAAACAGCTGGGAAGGAGGGCCCCTGGGCCCTGCTCTGCACCCGTCCTGCGGGGCCCAGATTCACTGTGTGCTGGGGGTTTACTGCCTTGGCCTCAGGCAGGTGGCGGGTACTCCTCGGGTTTTTCAAAGACGGGGAAAGTGACACCGAATCGCCCAAAATCACTGAGCAGAGTGCGTGGAGGGATGCAGGTCTCTGGACGAGAAGTTTCTTTCCGAGGGTGGGAATCGGAATTCTCACGCATGACTGTGAGCCTCTGAGGCCGGAGAGAGATCCGCGAACTGGCGCTGCGCGAAGTCCCTTCCCGGCTGCAGCTCCCCATGAGAGTCCTTGAACAGGCTTTGCGTCGCTACCTCGCCCGAGTTTCGGAATGGGAACTACGAATATGGAAAACGCGTGTTCAAATAATCAGTGCTCTCCTGCCTCTTAAGTAAGCGTAGTCTATCTACACGGACGCATGCATTGTCATTTCTCATTAATGCTGATTTTGCGAGATATTTTTGGCAACTGTTTGAAGTTATAGTGAGAAAGAATAACAGCTACTTATTTGAGAAGAAGCAAATTGTTTGAAAAGTAGGAGAACTTTTATCTCCTTCCTCCCCCCCCAAAAAAAATTGGCGAGTGACTTCACAAATTCCATGGCAGGTCAAAATTATAACTGGTAAGCTTTGTGCATATCTAATGAGTATTTACATATATAATGACCACGTTCCTGATAATTACTTTCTCATTCAATCTGTATTTTTGCCAAAAAGTATGAGATTAGAGCCCAATCATGAGGGCCCTGTTGTAAATTTGCTTCTGAAGTTTATTTGTATATATGGGTAATTTGAATTTGGTAGTCAACAAGAGAAACTTTTTCTAACCACATTAGCAGTCAATCGATTCAGTAGAAATGCACAGCAATAGAAATAGGCTTATTTAGTAATACTTTGGAGTCAATTTGAGCTCATTGGAAACCAGTCTGACAATCTAGACAGAAGTTTAATACTTAGAAGTTTAGCTTGTGGACTTCTTGTCCTCTCTCAAGGGTAAATTAATTAGTAGTTTCAAAACATTTACTATAGACAAGATTTCTTAATGGGCACATTTCATTAACATTCATGGATTATGAGTTTTTTCCTCTTTTCCCAGACTTCTGCACCCATAGAAATGAAAAGAAGCCAGTATCTCTTCCATTTGATTAACAGATTTTTCTCAATTTGCAATGTACAATTTCAGAATCTCTATAATTATTTTCACTATTTTAATTGTCCTATAGATTTTCATTGCTATTTTCTACCCGAAATTTCACAGAGTGCACTTGTATCTTTTGGGCCTAATTTTTTGTTTAAGGCAGCTGTTTCTGGGTCTGAAATTCCTTGATTCAGCAGCCTTCTCAACTGCATTTTTATGTGCCCAGGGCTGAAATTAGTTCATTTTAATTTTTAACATAAATCTTTAATTCTAAAAAGTGGAGGGGAAGCTGGAGAACCCAATAACAAAATAATTGTCATAATCACTATATATCAGTTTCAGTTGAGTCTTGTATAAATATAAGAATGCATAGAAGAATCACTCAGCCCATTGAAGAGGGAAATACAGACATCTGATTGAGCATGGTCATTGCAGATTTCTGTGGATCAGTAATGAAAAGTTGAATGGAAACGTTGAAAATTTTCTTAAGATATTTTTGACAGCCGTCAACAGTGCTGCAGCATGACACAAGATTTTCATCTTATGTGTTCTCTTCAAAAACTTCTAAGCATTGCTTTTCATAGGAATATTCAAAGACCTTTATACTTTATACGTCTATACTTCTTTTTAACTGTTTTGTTCAACCCCATGTTTAACAAAAGAATTATAAATCTAGCAGTTTAATCTGTAATTAATATTTCTGTCTGAATTAATATTAATGTCCGAATTCCATACTAGATTGTAAGCCCTGTGAGAGCAGGGTTCACATGTGTCACATGTGTATTTACATGTCATTTTCTCTTCCGGATCCCCAGTACCTAGCAGAATAACCAACATATAATAGGATCTCAAAAAATATTTGATGAATGACTGAAATAAATCAGTTTCTCTCACTTTCTTATACTCCATTCTTAGGCAAGTTACTTAATTCTCTTCATATGTAAATTGAGTAGGATTATATTTAGAAGAATTAAGATCATTTGTTAATTTATAATAAACTATAACTATCAAACAAAGTTCAGTAATCAGAACTTAGCACGAAGTAGCCTCTCATTGTAGCTTACAATGATACCTGCCTCCTGGTTTATGCCCTTGTGTAATTCTCTTCCATTATGTGTGGGTGGGGTGGAGTTATTGAGTGGCTTCTAACTTGCAGAATACATCAGAAATGATGAGATTTCTCCAACAAAAGACTGTGGCTTCAGTCTTGGATTCTCCTTCTTGTCCTCTTAGTTGCTCACTCTGGAGGAAGCCAGCCACCATGTTATCCTGCAACTGTGTGTGAGTCAGTTAGAATTGGATCCTAGCCAAGTTGAACCTTGAGATGACTGCAGCCATAGCCAGCACCTCAGCTACAGCCTCCTGACAGATTCTGAGCCAGGATCACCCAGCTAAGCTGCTCCTGGGTTGTTTATTCACAGAAACTATGAGGAGATAAATGTTTCTTATTTCCAGCTGCAAAGTTTGAGGATCGTTTGTTACACAGCAATGGGTCACTAATACAACACTGGAAGATAGCAAGTGCTCGTTAATGGTAGCTCTTTCTTTAATGAATATAACTGGGTTTAGCATATGATACTTAACATTCTATAAAGCTGAGTTTAATGATACTGTTTACAATTGCAGTGAGAGAAGGTATCCAAGAAAAGTAGAAAGACCGACTTTACCTAATCTGTTATTTATAGACTGTCTTTGCTCTAAGAGAATTCATTAAAATGTATTTCATATGATGTCTAGGATTTACTTCAAAATAATGCAATGGAGATGGGAGGATGAGTAAGTAGAGGTTTAGGTAAAACAAAATTGGATGTATGTTGAAGTAGATTGGTACTCGAAGGCTCCTTATGTTGTTTACTTTTTATGCCTTTTTGAAATTTCCCATAATAAAAAGTTTTAAATATTTCATGGAATCATAAGTTTAGAGCTGAGAGATCATGTGTTCTGATTATTTCATTTGATAAATGGGGGAACTTAAAGCCCAGTGAAGTTTATTGACTCACTTGGAGTCTCCCAATCTCAATTTTGGTGATTTCATAATTGAGTATAGAGGAGAAACTACTAAATTCATAGCTCTTCATTTTCTCAAACAATACCTGCTTCAGACTCCCTAGGACAGCTTCTACAGCATGAAAATCTGAGCATGCTTTTCACTTCCGATGTATAGTCTGCATGTTGTAAATTGGCGAGTTATTTGGTTTCAGCCCCTCATCGATTTTGAAAACAGGATTTGAACTCCTGTTGTTTCTTTCTTTTAGAGTTTTAAGTAAGAATGGCATCAACAAACACTAGATCTGTTTTGTTCATATGATATCTAAAGGACCCAGTGCATTCTACTTCTCCACAGAGAGCATTAGCACATTCTTCTCTTTGTACTCCACTCCAGTATCTTATCTGGCTGGGAACTTTTGTCTCAGTGTTATCAGAATGGGCTCATCTAAAGTCTTGTGGAGTTACTCAGCACATTTTTTATCCAGCTTTTTTTTTTTTTTTCTAAGCCTACAAGCCAAACATGGACTAGGAATAGAAAAGACTGACACAAAGTTCTTAGTCTTGAGTTAGAGGAGAGTAAGTGATTCAGAAAACAATGTCCTAAAAAAAAAAAGTAGGGATTAACAGAAGGAGAAAAACAAATAATGACAGAGAGAGTAAGCAGGAAGATACTCTATATGAATATCTGAGACACAAGACCTGCTATCCATGGCTGGCTTTTATGGGCTCTCTACAGTATTTTAAGTGGAAGGCTGTAGTCCTCCACCCTCAGTCTTTTTCCACTATTAGCATTCAATGTCTGTGGTAAATTGAATACCACTTTAGCACCTAACAACTCCAAATATAGCCATTCTCCCTTACTGGCACTTGTCCATATCCATCCATCTACATATGTTCCTAGTTTTCCTGCTCACAGAAATGTTGCTATCCTGACCAAAGCTCAACTCTTACCTGCCTCCTCCAAACTCCTTTTAGTGAACCTCAGTTTTGGTATTCGTTACATCATATAAAATCGTCTTGACCACAAGTCAAGAAATACATGTATTCCTTAGTCCAAAGATTGTTTTAAAACATTTTATTCTAGAACACAAAAAATATAAGCATAAACAAAAATAGTATAATGAACTCTTTTGTATCCATCAGCCAGCTTCAACTCATAGCTAATCTTGTTTCATATAATCCCATATACACTTCCCACTCCTCCCCAAGTAAATACTTGACATTTCATTTTTCTGTAAATATTTCAACATGTATCTCCAAAAGATAACTTTTTTAAAAATGTAACCATAAGGCCACTCTCACCACTTAAAAATTAATATATTATTAAATATACATTTAACATATAAATGTATATTATTCAATATTAATTTTTAATGACAACCTAGAAATATTGATATTACATCATCTCTCCACCCCTTCCCATTCCTCATGGATCTATTCCCTTGGATACAACTCCTGCCTGGAGGGTTCAAGTTTTCCAAACACCTCTTTGATGAACTAGAATGTTGCTATCCCAGGCCTAAAATTTTTCCAGCTTCCTCCATGCTTCAAAGAACATAGGGTAGGGACTCCCCTTTTTAAGTTTTCCCCTCCTAAAATGGTTCAATATTCAGATAAAATATGCTATAATACATAAAATCGGACTGCCTACAAATCTCAAAGGTAATAATTTCTAGCTTATATTAAATCTCAATTCAATAGACAGTGTTGTTTAATATGCCCTGATTAAAAAAAGAAAAGAAAAGAATTGGGATCTGATGCTGATAACTTTAAAATCCATTCAAAGTTTCTCCTAGTTTTATGGCTCCTTTCACACAGAAGAGGAGAAAAGAATGAAGCGAATACTAGAAACTGTCTCAAAAAGGATCAATAGAAAACAGGATGATTTCATTCCTTTTTGCTGTTCCAGGTTTATCCTGTTCTTTAACCTTAGGTGATGTTATTCATCTCAATGATGTTAATGCTATCTATATGTTGTTCACTACCAAATTTACCTCACTGGCCCCAGATTTCCCTGAGCTATGGATTTAACCATCAAACTACCTCCAGTGTCTAAATGGCATCTCACACTTCACATGTTCAAAACACAACTCTTATTCCCTCCCTGTGTTTCACCTCCCCCAAAACTATTCCTTTTTAAGCTACTTCATTCCTTTACATGGTACCACCAATCTCCTCTCTCTTGCCAAATAATGTCCTCTCCAACCCCCAAATCCAAAGGTGAGTCACCTGAACTGGGGGTTAGGGAGGACATCACTTGGGCTAAACAGAAAAACAGTAAACCTCAGCTGGCCACACCTCTCCAATCCTGCAGATATGCCTGAGCATGTCTGAAATCTCTGGGACTCTTAATTATCCTTATTTTTTCCCTGTACAGTCTATGTAAAAAAAGTTCTTCGAGTTGGGTCCAGAGCATTAAATATTATTGTGAACAATTCTGTGATAGCAATAACCATTCACTGATTAATGCCTAAAAGAGAACAGCAAGTTAGCGAATTCTGTGTTGACTTGAGTGACATGTTCTCAGTTTAATTGTTTATTTACTGATGCCTGTTGCCTTCATTAAGAATTATTAGAGCATTTTTTTGTCTGTCAAAGGAAAAATTGTATTTGCATTTACTTTAGTTACCAAGGTTAATTGCTATTTTAATATTCTTGATGTGCTAATAATTCCTAATGAGGGTCATTAATTAAGAAACTAAAAGGAGAAGGTAGTTTTCTGCAGAAAATTAAATCTAGTCCCACTGCTCTAAACTCCAGATTCATATTTCCTGGAACTTACTACTCATGCCACCTAGATTTCTACAATTAAATCAAACTCAATCAAAACCCAATTCATTGGGACAGGACAGAGCGGGTAATTAAGGCTTTTGAATCCTAGTATTTTTACTTACTCCCTCAAGCTATTTAACATTCCTGAGCCTCTGTTTCCTCATGCATAACATATCCATCTTGCAGAGTCATTTAAGATTAATTATTATGATTTGCAGCAGCCATTTATCAAGTACCTACTATAGGCCAGTCACTATGCGCGCGGCTTAACTGTCATTGTGTATGACCCCAATTCTATTGGAGAATTGCCATTGTAGTTTTCAATGAGATATTGTATGTAAAACCTCTGTCCTATCTATTGGCATATATGCTACTTGGACCAGGGTTGGTACACAGTCATGCCCATTTGTTTACTATTGTCTGTGGCTGCTTTTGCACTACAGTGGCAGAATTGAAGAGTGTGACAGAGACCATATGGCCAGCAAAGACAAAAATATTTGCTATCTGATCCTTTACAGAAAAAGTTTGCCAGCTCCTGTAGTAGGGATCCAACAAAAGTTTGTTTGATTTACTTGCCCATCCAAACAAGAGTCCAGAAAAATAAAGCAGACAGAGAGTGGGTCACAAATGGCTGGAGTCCCAAGGGAGCTAAGATTTTTATGAAAATAAAAATCAATGATAATAATATAGAAATGTGGGTAGAGACCCTAATTTGTGACTTATAGATACATTGCCTATTGCAGAGTGAGCAGTCTCCAATATAGACAGTGGCAAGCAATGTGTTCATGGAAGAACTAGAATTCAATTAGGAGTCCTCAGGGGAGATCCAGGTGGAAAGTGTTCAGTGAATAGGTTACAGAGGAGAAATCTGTTACCAAGAAATTCTCAAGAGGCAGAGTGGAAAGATTTGTAAAAGAAGAGCGAATAGTGGTAGCCAGAATGTCTATAACAGAAGGGACTTACGAGTGTCACTGATTGGAAAAATGTCACATCTCCATACAAAAAAATAGACGTAGCTAAAAGCATTCATGGAAGATGTGAAGCCACTCCCTAATGCCCCAATGGCACTCTCCGCTAGTAGGAGGTCAGGAGTAGGAATAGGAAACAAAGGTGTGAGCAGCACAAAAAGTGTGACCAAAAGAACTTATATTTTGAACAATGACTGAAGATGATAATGGAAATTATAAATATAGTTGAATAATCTGGCTTCACAATGTCAAAGAATTCCTGTTATACACTTGATTTAGCTTGGGTGGAAGCTCAGGTCCTAGTAGAATCAGCAGCCTGATAAAGATGATGGTCTGATCTGTAAACTTTGTAGGTCAGAAGCAGACAGGCTTTATATCCTCAGTGCTATTTGTATCTCTAGGTATTCAGCAATGTTTATCAATCAAGTCGTTTTCATTCTTTAACCTATTGGAATTATGGCAATCAATATGCCAGACTTCAGAGAGGTGATTTGAAATATTTCAGTGGTTAAAAAGAAAAAAAGAAAGTGAAACCATTATCTTGTCTTTCGATATGTTTTTGCTCTCTCTCACTCTCTTTTTTTTTTTTTTTTAAGATATCACCATCTTTCAAAACACTTTTTTAAAAAATAAAAAAAGATAAAAGAAAGTCGTATAAAAGGACTATGATTTCTGGAAAGTTAAAACAAAACAAAACAAAACAGGCAACCATCTCCAGTGCTGTTTCCGGGGAGTTCTGACTCATTAATACGTACTCTCACTGCTACAAGGTTTTTTTTATTACTTGGTGTCCTTGAGCCTTTTTCACTGTATATATTGCAAGTCATGGCATCTCCAGAATTGTTAAGCAGAGTGCTAACTTGTTTAATATTGATAAAGTCAGTATCTTAGGGTAACTTTTCTGAAGATTCCATCCTATTTTGGGACAAAACTCAGAAACATTTTTAAGAATGTTTAAAGAAACATTTTTAAGAACACATTTACCTGTTTAGATTCAGTTTGGTGACTTTTCTTTTTAACTTTGATCTTAATATTCTTCAGCTCTTTCATTTTTTAAAGCATATAAAAATTATTTTAGGACTGGACATAATAGATTGGTTTGTTCAAAAGGCATACGAAATAAGATACTATTAGTAAAGTCCCTGTGTGCTAAAAATAAGATTTTTGAACTAAGATGT
The DNA here is from genome assembly GCF_014176215.1 of Rousettus aegyptiacus. Lineage (NCBI taxonomy): Eukaryota > Metazoa > Chordata > Mammalia > Chiroptera > Pteropodidae > Rousettus > Rousettus aegyptiacus. The sequence continues at coordinate 60,377,574 of NW_023416306.1, read as the reverse complement.
TAGAAAAGGATTTCACTTTTAGAGAAAGACCCACAATTGCCTACTTAAGCAAAGAGCCAGTAATTTTTCACTTATTTAATAAGTGTTTGTTGCATATCTGTTGTGTGCCTATACTATTCTAGGCACTGGGGATTAAACAAGAACAAATCAGACAAAAATTCCTGCTTTTGAGGAGCTTATATTCTAGTGGTGTAAGATAGACAATAAAAAAATAAATAGGAAAAATATATAATGTAGTAAAAGGTGATAAATATAAGAAAAACAATTATGTTGGGAAAGGGAAAGGGGACTTGCAGATTAGTGTGCTTACAATTCTCCATAGAGACCCCAGTCAGCATTGAACACTCTTAATTTCTTCAAAATTTTTTGGGGCTTACAAGATACTTAGCTAGAAGCTTGAAGAGGGTTCCAAGAAACAGGAATTACAACTGGTGGTAGTTTGCCCAATTATCTAATTACTTAAGACCTTATGCATAGCCAGAACATTGTTGCTTACACAGCCTTCCCTGTTTTCTCCACCTCCAATACCACTTCTCCTCTGCCAGTTTTTTTCATTTACCCAATTAAAGTAAAAAAAGAAAAATATTTTTTCTTCTGTTTTAAGCCTGATGCATTTTTAAATATTAATTTTATAAAATATATACATATATTTGTACATATATGAGTTCTAGAAATGGAAACCATGTCAAAGCAAAATTCCTCTAGTTTTTGTTATTACAGATAAACTGCTGATTGAATCCACTTTAGAATTTCTTTCCGTTTGAGATATAACACAGTATCCTGGAAAGAAATGCGTCAAGAGTTTTCAGTTTTTGGTACGAGATATGCCACTGCCTACCTATGCAACCTAAATAGGTCACTTACCTTTCTAGGCCTGGGATTCTCATCTGAGAAGCTCTAAAATGCTGTGATACTTTTTCTTTTTAATCAATTCAAGTCATTAATTACATAAACCTAGATGAAATAAAGCTTCCTCTTTTTTTCAGGAAGTAAATATATGTGGCTAAGATTATTAAACTGGGTTTCGTGTATGACTAAGTAGAATATGGATCTTATGACTGATTTATATGATTCTTTGATCTCTAATGTTTTTCATTAGGAACCCATATAAAATTCTTTGCATATATTAATATTTTACATAAAAGTGGATTTTAAAATACACAAAAGATTGCATAAGTTAATATCAATTTTTATTAAAATTGGAATTGCTTTAGAAAACTAGAATATTTATATATGTTTAAATTTTTTTTCCCCAATTTCTTTAAACAACACACAGTTCACACAATCCTCTCACCTCCCCACCTTCTGCCTCTTGCAACCACTAATCCATTCTCTGTCATCTATGAGCTTGTTTTTACTTTCCTTTTAGATTCCACATATAAGAGAGGTCATAGAGTATTTGTCTTGGTCTGACTTATTTCACTTAGCATAATGCCCTTGAGGTCTATCCATGTTGTCACAAAAGGCAGGATATTCTTCTTCTTTTTTTTTTGGCTGGATAATATTTCTGTGTGTGTGTGTGTGTGTGTGTGTGTGTGTGTGTGTGTGTGTGTGTATGACAATTTCTTTATCTATTCATCCATCAGTGGACACTTAGATTGTTTCCATATCTTGGGTATTATAAATAATGCTGCAGTGAACCTAGGGATGCACATATCTTTTCGAATGTTTTTGTTTTCTTCTAATGTATACCCAGGAGTGAAATTGCTGGATAACATGGAGTTCTATTTTTAATGTTTTGAAGAACCTCCATATTGTTCTCTATAGTGATTGCACTAATTTACTTTCCCACTAACATTGCACAAGAGTTTCCTTTTCTCCACATCCGTACCAACATGTTATTCTTTTTGATAACAGCCATTTTAACAGATGTGAGGTGATTTCTCATTGTCGTTTTGATTTGCATTTCTCTGATGATTAATAATGTTGAACATCTTTTCATGTGCCTATTGGCAGTTGTATGTCTTCTTTGGTAAATGTATATTCATATCTTCTGCTCATTTTTTAATTGGATTTTATTTTCTGCTGTTGAGTTATGTGAGTTCTTTATATATTTTGGATATTAGCCCCTTATTAGATACATGATTTGTAATTATTTTCTCCCATCCAGCAAGTTGTTTTTCATTTTTTTGGTGGTTTCCTTTGCTGTATAGAAATTTTTTCATTTGCTATAGTCCTACTTGTTTATTTTTGCTTTCGCTGCTTTTGCTTTTGCTGTCAGATTCGAAAACTCAATGCTAAGACCAATATCAAGGAGCTTACTACCTATATTTTCCTCTAGGAGTTTTATGGTGTCAGGTCTTATGTTCAAGTCTTTAATCCATTTTGAGTTAATTTTTATGTATGATGTAAGATAGTGTTTCAACCAGTTTCATTTTTCTGCATGTGGCTGTTCAATTTTTCCAACAACAATTACTGAAGAGACTGTCTTTTCCCCACTGTATATTCTTGGTTCGTGTGTCATAAGTTAATGGACCACATTTTAGTGTTTTTATTTCTGGATTATCTAGTGTTTTCCATTGATGTATGTGTCTGTTTTTATGCCAATACCATGCTATTTTAATTATTATAGCTTTGTAATATAGTTCGAAATCAGAGAGCATGATAGTTCCAGCTTTGTCCTTCTTTCTCAAGATTGCTTTGGACCTTTGGTGTCTTCGTGGATTCATGTAAATTTTGAGATTGTTCTATTTTTGTGAAAAATACCATTAGAATATCAGAATCAAATATTAGAATATTTATAATTTAGAACAACTTTTTTCAGAACATAGCATTCTTTTGCTTTATACATGATAAAAACTTAATAATGAAAATTATCGTAGCCGCTAGGAGGTTAGAGAAGTACATTATATGTATAAGACTTACAAGAATCTCATGAGATAGGTACTATTATTTCCTCCATTTTATAGATAAGGAATCTGGAATTCATATAGATTAAATAACTTTCTCAAGTCAACAGAGACCTTGAGCCAAAGTTTGATCTCAAGTCTATCTGACTCTGGAGCCCTGGCTCATTATGAGTATTGCTTTCCTAAGGCAGAATATTTTCATATGAAGTAGCTAAACACAGGCAGAAGAAATTGCTAAGATTATTATAAAGTTTAGTGCATTTTGTGTGAAGGCAGAGATTTTGAGCAGATGACTTTCAATGATCCTCATTTACCTCAAAGTTTGTACACCTAGATCTGCCACTCCTTACTTGAATTAAAAATATGACTGGTTGTAATTTATATAACAAATGAATATTCATTAATCCTGACAAGTGTATTTTTATACGCAAGAGAATCCTCAATATGTTCTTCTGATCACAGATTATTCATTATAATCCTATTCATACAGTACATACAAACTGCTATCAAAAAAAAACTAAACAAACAAAAAAACTAAAACTCGACCATATTGTAACATAGCTTTTTGCCTTTACAATATTATCCAAGAGTATTATACCTAAATCACCTTAGATAAAACTAATTCTAAATTATTTTATATGGATTTGTGTATCTCTCAGTGTTTTGGTGTTTAAAGTTTCTTATATTTTTTCTTGCAGGCCATTATTAGATAGCAGTTGGTTAGTTCTAGGTTAATAAATAAAGTTAAAAATTATAACATTGCATGATATATTCTATAATTAAAAATTTTCACTAAGTTGGTTTCAGTTAATCTAAAAATTTTTTCTCCTCTCAAGTAAATTTCAAGTAATGTGATGAATTTCATTTGCTAGTAACTGAAGATTCAAAATTATAATATGTCAGCCAATTTTAATTGACATTTTCACAACTTGGACCTTTATGTTTTTAGACATTGACTACCATATGTAAAAGGAAATTGTTGATAAATATATCTGCTTTATTGATATTGGTAGATCACATTAGTGTAATTTAGCCATGGAAACAAAACTGTTATAAAAATACTATAGTAAAATAAAGCACCTCTATCATGAAACTATATTCTGTTTTTTCTGTAGACTTCCAAATCAGGTAAGTCATGAAAGATAATTTCCTCACACAGGAGAATTCTCACTAAAGTACTGCATGAAAGAACTGTGACCTAAGGATTGGATTTGAAGATATAAGGATTCTGTAAGGAAATAACTTGGGACAGGAATTAAGGACCAGTGCTACAGAAAACCCATCTTTTGCCAGAGAGTAATTCATGCTCAAATCGTCATCACCAAGCATTAACCTAGACACAGTTTTGGCCCAGGGTTGAGCAGGTTACCTAAAGTGGCACAAGCGAACTGAGGGAAAGGCCTGGGAAAAAAGGTTTCGGAGTAAACATGCCCTAGTGACTGCTGGAAGCCATCCTACTTTAATGAGGAAAGTCAGTCTCTAAAGACAAAACCAAATTACATGGGAGAAGATCAGAGAAAATGACAGGGAAATGGAGCCCGAGTGCAATCAAGCTGAACTTAAAGCCCTCCCCACCTCTGGACTTCCATTTGTGTGTTAGTAAAAGTCCTTATTTACTGAAATACAGCTATTTGAGATAAGATTCTGATACTTAACAGTTAAAAGCCTCTAAAAGAAATTATTGATATATTAAGGATCTTTACCACTTTTCCATTACATGTTGTAAATATTTTCCATTCAGACCACAGATTGTCTTTCGTTAACCTATCAGATATTAAAATCTATTTAAAGTTATAAAGATTAAAACAAACGTGGTAACAGTGTTCAACTAGGAAAACAGATCAGTAGAACAGAATATTTATCTCAGAGACATAAAGTTAGGGAAAGATGGATTTTTATTCATGTTGTGTGACTCATACCACAGCAAAATAAATTATAATTAATTAAAGATACAAATGTCAAAAAAAAGCCATAAAATGCTAAAATAAAAAAATAATTACATAATCTTGGTACAAGAAAGATCTTTCTAGGTTTGATGCCAAAGGTAAACAACATACAAGAAAAGATATGGCTACACAAAAATTAAAATTTGTTTCATTTTTCTTGATTAGCATTTTTCAGTTGTGAAAGTAATACATATTCATTATATGTTGATATAAAAACATCAAACAATAAAGTTATATAAAAACATAATTTAGTGTCTCCATTTCTTCAATTCCTCATACCGTAGGTAACTACTTTTAGTAGTTTGTATTATAAATTTCCAGACCTTTCTTGGTACATATATACACATATAGTGTGTGTACCTAAATATATAACCTTTTCAAAATAGAAGTAATTCTAAATGTTATTTTGCACCTAGTATTTCTCCCTCAACAGTATATCATGGACATTTTTCCTTGTCAGCACATATAGCGCTGCTTTACTTTCTAACATCAACTTTGTATACTCTATTACACAAATGATTGATATTGTTCCAGTTTGGGAGATTTTATTACATAGAAAGTTACATTAAATATATGAAGGTTTACTATCAGTAATATATATATAAATAAATGGCTCCTTCAAATCAATAATAGAAATACAAACAGCACATTCACATGAGAAATGACATAAAATATGACATTTACATGGGGAAATAAACAATAACATGAAGGATAATTTAGACGAAATACAAATGGCAAATAAATATGTGCAAATACATGGCAAATATTTGCATTTACTAGTAATAGTGAAAAAAATAAACAAAACAAGCATTTTATCCAGCAACTCAGCAAAAACAGGAAAAAAGAGAATGAGAAAAAGGAAATGTTGGTGATGGGAAAAAGACACTTTTATTAACTAAGCTAGAAGTGTTCATTTATATGTACTTCAAACAGGGCGGTTTGGCAGTGTTTATTAAATGTCTTAAAACTGTATAGCTTTCTATCCAACAAGTTCGTTTGTAGAAATTTTAACTAAAAAATAACTAAGGCTAGATCTTAATTAATTTTTAGTTAAGGTCATAATAGGATTTTTTAAATTCTGTAGTTTTAAAATTGCAAGTAGTCAAGAACTGAATTGTAGGACATCTATGAGATGAACTGCTATGCATCAAAATAAGAGTAGTGTTGAAAAATACATTTTTATATGGAAAAGTGCAGGCTAAAAAAATGATATACACAGATGATTGCTTTTTATATTAGTGCGAATATTCACATGCATACACATATGTATAAAAAACAATGCCACTAAGATCGATGAGGTCATGTAGAATTTATTTTCTTCAATTTGCTTAATTGTATTTCCAATGAACACATATTACAATAATCTAATAAGAGCTTTTGTAAAATGTTTAAATGAAGAATGTGCATTAGTATGTTAAAAAATAAAGCAGTTCTATCAGAAGTAAACAGTGAAGGAAACAAAAGTAAACAGAACAGCTGGATTGCTGTTGGTAAGGGAGGTTTACTCTCTTCTTAGGAGAGTAGCAAATGACTCCCTGTGGATTGAAGTTTACTCTGTCAATGTAAGGATGTGTCTTGGTGACTATCATCTCTTTATTATTAAGCCAAGTGGAAAGAGAACAAAGCAGTTAGAAGAAACCGATAAGAACCTTTAACTGATCTCGGGGGCAGAGGGAGCTAAGAGAACTTCAATTAACTCTTGTAATTTTTTGTAGCAAGAGCATAGTCTGGACTTAATGAAGCTGGAGAACAACTTCAATGAGTTCTTGTTACTAGAGGAGTTTTGAGATGAGGTTGGCCTGAAGTGTGGGGACCATCTTGGCAGGAGACCCTTTATAGGACTTATGTTCAGGGTCAACTAGAAAAAAGCCTTCCTACACGGTCTGATCATAAAACCAAAATGTGATATATTTTGAAATGTGGTAAAAGTATTATATTTAGCCAATGTATGTGTTTTCAATAAAATCTTGCCTGATATATTTTGCATCTAAGCATAGAGTTTAGCAATAGCCCTGTATGTATTTTCTTTTTAGAGAGAAGAGGAATGTAAATATGTGATAATCTACCTCTTAGTTAATCATTCCTTGGACAATTTGACCCTATTCAAGGTAACACCAAACATAATATACAGCTATGAAACCCAAAAGAACAAGGACCAGAATGCTGAATTTGAAACCTAAAGCTACAATGTGAACATCAATCCCAGCAAAATTATTAAGCACATGATTAATGGGTGAGTGGCTTTTGGAAGATTGGGCTATTATTTTTAGATTTTGGGCAATCGCTTGTTATAGCATACAAGTGGTAATTCTCTGACAAATCTACAAATGATGGCATCTTTCAAGTCAGTCACACAATCTTTTCTACCTACAGACATCACAGCTGAAAATTCTCAGGACCTCTTCTCAATATAATTTAAACAAATGGATGTGTGTTAATTTATTTGCTTAGCATTGTTCGCTAAATACCTATACTGGCTGATGTAATCCATAACATACTATACAGTCAGATATCAAGTTTGGCTACCAAATATGAACATTTGGTTTCATGGGGAATGAACTGACCTCATCTCCTTCAAAGTTTGCCAGATCTGCTTATGCAGGCAATTATTTACATTTTCAGCCCTCTTTGGAAAAATATACAGAAGCTTACTCTTTGACATCAGTCTTCCTGTACTTTCTTTGTATTCTGAATCTTACTATTGGCCTTTTCTGCCTGGACACTGATTTGTGAATTTAGCTTTGGATTCTGATTTTAGTTTATTTGGTTCCTCGTATTTTAGATCCTACCTTTGACATGTTTATTCGCTTTCGTTCTATTCTGAGCTTGTATCTCAATTCAGATTCCTGAACTTGACACCCTCAAGCTCCACCCAAACATCTCTTAATCTAAAATATTATTTCCTAAATCCTAGAAATTAAAACCACAGGAAAAATATTAGCTCAGTTAGAAAAACATCTTTCTTAGTCTCTGAATATGATCTCTAGATATAACCTCTTCTGAGATGGAGGGTCTTTACATTAAAAACTTAAATTATTAATCCAAAAAATATTGTGCAAGAGTTATCTGTTTGTACAGGCTTTTCCCCCAAGAGGATGTGAAGAACCTGCTGGACTAGTTGCCTTCACTCAATTAGAAAAGACATTCTTGTGATACATGCTTGAAACCTATCTTTCATTTAGTGCTCTATTCCTCGTTTATGCCCACATACAGACACATCTGCCTTAACCGCTTTGTCTGGCTCACAGATCGTTTATTGGAAGGAACTAAGGTTTCCTGGTTCCTTAGTTCTGTTCTGTTGTTATTTCACTGTTAAAAGTCTTTGGATCCTGTTACCACCCATCAGTCCAAGTAAATTTATATCTGTGAATATGTGAATGCATGAGGCATCAGGCATATGCTTATTTAGCATGAATTTAGCTGAATAATCTCATCTAATTGTGAATATATGAATTCGATGCTAATGCATTTGAAGTAAAAAGTTAAATTATTAACACCCATATCATGAGCCTAGAGTTGTTTGGGTGACTTAATAGCTTAATATCTGAGAGTATCATTATAATGCTATCTTTTTAGAAATGCAAATGCTTTGTTTGATACAATTTGAGAAAACCTTGATTCTCAAATAAATTTCCCATCAGGCCACCACAATGCCTGAAATTCCACTATTAGGAGGATTCATATGTTTGTGTCTCAAAAGGAACTCAAGACACCTAATAAAATGTATTGTGTGTGTGTGTGTGTGTGTGTGTGTGTGTGTGTGTATGTCCCTGTGTATTTCAAAATGTTAATTATCTGGACATAGTGAGATTATTACTGATTGTTTTTATTTTCATATGTTTCCCTATTTTCAAAAATTTCTATAATGAATATACACATTTTTATTATGAGAAAAAAAATGCTGTAAAGTGTTATATGCCCAAGGATAGAAAAACTACAGCTGTTCTCAGCAGATAGCACCTTATTGAATATGTATAAAATCAAACCTTTTACATTAATGCCAAGTAACTAGAAGTCAGAATCCTTCATAAATAGGTATAAAATTCCCAAAAGAAATAAATTCTGATATTGATAATGTTCTTAAGTGGAACACATATTCTTATAACACATTCATATAACACATTCTTTTATATGTATCAAATATTACACAAAAATAGTTTTAAAGTTAAAAAAAATCCTGAAATGGCTAAAGATAAAATTCTTATTTTCTTGATATTGCCCAGGCTTTCCATGACAGGATTCATTCAGAGAGACTTTATAAACCATGCTGCTATATAAGCAGCATTTCTAAAAATATTTCAGAGATTAGAATATGTAAGACTGGAGACCCATATTAGCTTAAAGTTTATTCCATTTTATGGTATAGTTTAAACTGTGGAAATTCGACTTAAGTTATGATGGTAATAAATAAATTATGATGGTAAACATCATATAATATCTACTCACGTCAGGTTCATGATCCTTTTCCATGTCAGGTAAATTCATCCTTGATTTCATGGGAATGTAGGGATTAAAGAAGAGTAGGTTCTTCCAAGGGTAGCTAATTGTTTGCTCCCCTTTCAAGTATATGATTGGAGAATTAACTCGTCTTTCACTTAGTTAGCCATTTTTTTACTTAAGCATTTCCTAAGCAATGGGCTTGGTGAACACTAATTTGTGCTAGGGATATTATAGTGAACAATCCAGACATAAACCCTGCCCTCATGGAGTTCATAGTCTGGTGTGTCCCTGGTGTGGATGAAAATATAAAGGGATTCTGTGTAAAGTAACTTTCACGGGGTGATCTGGTCATAAATTCCTAACTGGGCATGGTTGGTAGTCATACCCCAGGCATGTCACTTCTTTAATAAAAGGTTTACCTTTGCCTTAAGCAAGCAAGCCCTGTCCATTTTCTCTGAGCCTCTAGGTTAGTGCACCTTTGAAATGCCTCTTTCCAGACCCCTCCTTCTAAAGAGTGACTACCCTCAAGAGAGTTGGTAATCTTAACCTGTAATCTGATCCCTGCCTTGCTCTCTTCCACCTTTATGTAATCTTCCTTACATTCTCTCCTTAATCTCAAATCTCAAATGCATAAAAGAAACTGCAAGTTGTTCTTAGAAGCATTTTTTTTAGTCTGTTGAGATCTTGCTTCCAGGCATATCCTGTTTGACTCAAATTTTTATAAAACTTCTCTACAGGTTTAGATGTTCTTGCATCAGCACTGGTATACCGCCCTTTACCAATTTTGTCTTTTTTTTTTTTTTTTGACATATAGCTCATATACTATACAATTTATTCATTAAAGTACCAATTATATCTTAATTCATTTATTCAACTATTTATTTGTTAACCTAAAAATAAAAAGCAAAAAGTGAGAGACAACAAGTGTTTGAGATTTAAAAGAATAACTATTTGGGAAACACTGATTCAAGCAGAAACCCAAATAGTGTTCCGATTAGGAGGTAAAGAAAAGGAGGTATTTATGAGAAAGGGAAGGAGAATAATTATGCGGTGAGTAGAAGGAAGGAATTTCTATAGGTCTTAAGGAAGGAATTTCTATAGGTACAAATAAGCTAACATAGTGATGCTAATTCTAAAGAATGTTTTTAATTTTCAGTGTGGTAGTCATAACAAATAGTTGTTTGGAGTACAGGGCTGCTTTAGGCCTAGTTCAAAGGTTGTTTTGCCCAGTTTTAACATTCCAAAGATTTGAGGAAACAAGCCACTAGCCCGGCAGTATCTCTCAGATGGCAAACGAGAGTTCATTTTAAAATAACTTTGTTGATATTATTTTTTACATATTGAGTGTTGGTTGTACTTGAGGCAGTGTGTTAGGTAAGTGAAATATATATAGACACAATCTCATGTATCTTACAGGTAAGATTTACTAGATGGTGTCAACTAAAATTCCGAAGAAGAATTTAGAAAATGGAGACTTTCACGTGAAGTTTCAAACCAGGGAAACAGCCTCCAGTGGAAACCGAAAGTGTACTCCATAGAGAAAAAGGGGAAGCCACATTTTATATATAAAGTTCCCAGCCAGATTCCCAACTGATCCAATTTTATGCAAACCAGTCTCTAAATTTATATAGTTCTCATTGGCCCAAATCATGCAATTCTGATTGGTCAGTATCATGCATTCTAATTGGTTGTTATAGAACACTTCCTATTGGTTAGTATAGATGCAAATGAGGACATAATTTTGCAGTACTGATTGGACAAGGAAGGTCTCAGTACATTAGTGGAAAGATCAAACCAGGGTTTCCCTGCAGTGGTTGACTTAGTAAAGAGGCAGGGCATAGTGCGGGAAGTGAGTGTTCAGTCTGAGGTTCTTCCCTGTATGCTGAGTATGTAAAGAGTCCCTGTCAGCAAATGGCCAGTAGACCTATTATTAATAAAATTTGGGCCTTTGGTTGATCATAAGGAGTCCTTCTTAGCAGATGAATTTCTTCTCAGGATTCACCTGAAATGAATCCTTCTTCTTGGGATTTCCACTGATTATTCCAGTCTTATTAAGATATAACTGACATACATCTCTATAAGCGTAAGATGTACAGCATAATGGTTTAACTTATATATATTATGAAATGATTATTATAATAAGTTTAGTCAGCATCCATCATCTCATATAGATACAATTAAAAGAGAAAGCCAAAAAAGAAAAATAATTTTTCCCTTGTGAAATGAAATCTCTTAGGGTTGATTAATCTTATATCATCTTTACCTAGCTCATACCAGGGTTGATCAGAATTAATCTGTTCTTTTACTGAATTTCCCAAGTTTGAAGGATGATTTTAGTAATTTTTAGCATAGAGGGTTGTTTTTTTTTTTTAACTTTTAACGTTTTCTTTATTAAGGTTTGTAGAACTAAAATATAATTGTTTAAGTGATTAGGAATTTTCCCTATCACTAATGATAGCCAGCATGGTTGATATCTTTGTGAAGCTAGTTAGTAAGCCAGCTACACCTTAGCTTTAATCCACAATCGGGACCTCCAGAGGGCTTGTTAAAATGCAAATCGTGATTCAATAGGTGTGAGTTGGACCTGCATGTCTAAGAAACTCACAGGTGCTGTCTGCCGTCGGTGCTGCTGGTCCACAGAACCCACTCTGAGTACCAAAGACCTCCACGAGTCTAGGAATAGATCTCTCTCTCTCTCTCTCTCTCTCTCTCTCTCTCTCTCTCTCTCTCTCTCTCTCTCTCTCTCTCTCTTTCTCTCTCTCTCAGGTGTTTCTGCGTGTGGGCAGTTTCTCTTCATATTGGCGGCACCTTGGTCTGCACAATTTCTGCTCCACTCCCTCACTCCCTACCCAGCTCTTCAACTGGTTTATTGTTCTTAGGACTTCAAGTGTTGGGACCCACAGTTCATAGGACGTACGGCAGCCAGACCTGTAGCCAGTTCCCAGTCTCAGTAGAGACCCTTTGTTCTCTTTCTCCTTGAGGCGTGGCCATCCCCTGTACTGCCTCCCCTCCCTCTTCCTGGGATACCAGATCCTTTGTTTGTATTTATGGTCCATTAACTACCTTTATCTAAGAGATAAGAAAGATCAATGGAAGCCTGCTGCTCTTTGCTCAGGCTATTTTACTGACTTGATGTAAGCCTTTCCTTTACTCTCTATTTTCATCTAAAACTTGCAGTTTATTTTATAGATTTGGAAAAGGTGGTTATAGTTAAAGGCTTGTTTTGATCTCTGTTTGAATTCCTTAAACTCTGGGGTGAGTGGTAAACGTTTTAGAAGCCAATTGCTACTAGGTTTTGTGTGCTGTTTTAGGGCCATGTAATTATAGACTTTGAGAACAGGAAGGGGTTTTCAGTCATTTTAGTTCAACCCCTTCTTCTGACAGATAGGAAACAGAAGCCTATGGAGTTTCTGTACTTTTCCAAAGACTGAAATGCTGAGTCCTCACACCTTTAAACTGTGCTTCAGGGACTATTAAGGAGCTACTTAGATCTGGCTACACTGAGTTGTTTTGTTTGGAGTAGTGGAGGAAAAGGCCTTCTTCCCCCAGTACCTCAAACAAAGGGGCTCCATTTACAATGCTTTCATCTGATCCACAGGCTAGATTTCCAACTTAGATCTTATTTGAAGAATTTTATATCTACAAAAAATTTTAAACCATTTTATTTCACTGTGCTACCAGCAAATGAATCTTAATTTCACATGTAAAGATTAAGAGACTCATTTTTTTATTTTCCTTAAAACTGTAGAGTTTGAGCCAGAACTAAAATTCTTCATCTATGGAAAAGCTACAGAAAGGAAGTCTGACACTTAGAACATTTAAATGTAATATTTAAATACTCCTTAATGATGGAATTTTATATTAATCACTAACTCATGTTATGAATATACAAATTTTACACTTAGAAAGATAGAACTGTGCAACATCGCATCCAATCTCTGTTATATTTTTATGATACTTGTCCAACCCTTACATTGGAAATTATGCATAGTTGCTGAGTGAGTTTCACCCAAATCTTGTTAATAGCTTTATTGAGATATAATGCACATACCATATGTGGTGGTATTTTTATGTATTTATTTGGCTAGGTTACAGATGCCTATATAGGTGGCAAAACATTATTTCTGGGTGTGTCTGTGAGGGTGTTTCTGGAAGATATTAGCATGTGACTCCTTAGACTAAGAAGTTCAGAGCTCACCAATGTGGGTTGGCGTCATCCAATTCGTCGAGGGCTGGAATAGAACGTAAAGAGAAAAAAGGGTTGAATTCCCTTTCTCTTGAGCTAGGACGTCCAGACTAGGAGTTACCCCATTAGCTCCCCTGATTCTCAGGCCTTCTGACTTGGACTGAATTGTATATACCACTGGCTTTCTTGGTTCTTTAACTTGCAGGTGGCATATTGTGGATCTTAGTGTGAGAAAATTCCTATAATTCCTCTTATGTGTATTCTATTAGCTCTAGTTCTCTGGAGAATCTTGATTAATACATCATATAATTCACCAATTTAAAGTGTACAATCCATGGCTTTTAGTGTATTCACAGAGTTGTGCAACAATCATCACTATCTCATTCCAGAACATTTCATCACCCCAGAAAAAAATCTGTATCCATTAGCAGTCACTCCCCATTTCCTTGTTCTCCCTCTGCTCCCCCGCAACTGGCAACCACCAATCAACTTCCTGTCTCAATGGATTGCCTATTGGGTATTTAATATAAATGAAATCATACAATATGTGGCCTTTTATGTTTGACTTTTTTCAATTAGCATGTTTCAAGGTTCATCCATGTTGTAGCATGTATCAGTGCTTCATTCCTTATTATGGCTAGATAGTATTCTGTCATGTGGAAACACCACCTTTTGTTTATTATTGATGGCTATTTGAATTGTTTGCATCTTTTGGCTATTGTGAATAATACTGCTATGAATAGTGGCATACAAGCATTTCAGTAACAGTTTTTAATTCTTTTAGGTATATACCTAGGAATAGAATTGCTAGGTCATGTGATAATTCTATGTTTAACTTTTGAAGGAACCACCAAACTTTTTCACAGTGGCTACACCATTTTACATTCCCAATAGTAATGTACAAGAGTTCCAATTTTTTCACCTTCTCGCCATATATCTAAGATATATAAAGAATGCCTTTATCAGATATATAATTTGCAAATATTTTCTCCCATTCTGTAGTTTGTCTTTTTACTTTTCTTTGGAAAAAGTAAAACATTTTGGTGATTTCCACTATATCTATTTATTCTTTAGTTGCTTGTGCTTTTGGCATCATTTCTAAAGAACAATAGTCTAATTCAAGGTCCTAAAAATTTACACCGAAGTTGTCTTCTAAGAGTTTTATAATTTTAGCTTTTACATTTAGGTGTATGGCCCATTTTGAGTTAATGATTTTATATAGTTTGAGGTAAGGGTTCTTATTCTTTTGTATGTGACATTCATTTATCCCAGCACTATTTGTTAAAAAGACTCTTCTTTCACCACCAAATTATCTGGCATTCTTATTGAAATGAGTTTACCATAAGTGTGAGGTTTTGCATTTGGACTGTCAATTTTATTCTGTTGACTATCTGTCTATCTTTATGCCAGTACCACACTGTCTTGATTATTATATCTTTGTATTAATTTTTAAAATCAAGATGTGTGAGTCATCCAACTGTTCTTCTTCTTCCAGGTCGTTTTGGCTTTTTCTGGTCCTCTTGTATTTTCATATTATTTTTAGGATTAGCTTATTGATTTCTGGAAAGAAGACAGCTGTGATTTTGATAGGGGTTCTGTTGAATGTGTACGTCTTCCAATCCATAAACATGGGATGTCTTTTCTTAAATAGGTTTCTCTGACCCCTTTGATCTGTACCTCTTTTCTCAGTACCCGTTTTGCTTTGAATGCCTGTTTGTCTTCAGAAGATGATATGCTGACTCGCTAAGCATTCTTACTAAGCTGTGGGTAAAGCTTCAACCAATCAGCTATACTACAGACATTGAAGTCATCTTGGAGGGTGGCCTCACGCGTATCCCTGTTATTTAATTGATTGCCCATTCTTGTCAGTTATAATTCAGGACTATCTCTCCCTCTGTCCTACTTCCTTAGGTATTCACCTCTTGCACCTGGTCTATAGTATTAGTCTGTTGGTTTCTATCCTTCCTCTGAAGTTATCTATCCCCCAAACTATCTTTTATCTTTCACAGTATATCTTCGTTGAAGAATCTTTAAGTGCTCCCAGTGAGCACAACTTCTCAGCATCAGCTCCTTTCTCCTTGCACCCCACAGTTTAAATGTATTGCACTTCTACTACCTTCTTCCTCTTTCTTTGCATAATAATCTCATATCTTTCAAGATCATGCTAAGACATTCTCCTCTACAATGTTGCTCCTGATGGTCCCACATTGACTTATAATTTGTTCCTCTATAACTCTAATAGTGCCTGGAAATGTCCGATGTGAACCCTGATAGATACAAAAAAAAAAAGAAAGAAAGAAAGAAATTTTATTGTTTCTTTTTGCCCTTTGAAATGTATCTGTGTGTGTGTGTGTGTGTGTGTGTGTGTGTTTAAGTTTTTTAATGCAAAGACAGAACAGTGCACTAGTTAAGAACACAAAGCTATAAGAGATAAACCGCCAGGGCTTAAATCCTGACTCTGTTGCCTGCTAGCTGTTTTTGATTCGGCCAGGTTATTCAGCCCTTCTGTGTCTCAGCTTTCCCATCTGTAAAGTGGATATTTTTCCAATTTCTTATTGCTGCATTGCAAACTACTCTAAAACTTGGTGACTCAAAACAATACTTAAATATTATCTTCCAAAGTTTTAGGGGATAACTGAACTCAGCTAGGTTATTCTCATTTGAGATCTCTCATGTGGTTGTAGCCATATGGTGATTGCGAATTATTTGTAGGCTTCTTTACTCACACATCTCTTACTTGGGCAGGAGGGCTATAACAGCTGGGGCCACTTAGGTATTTTTTTATGTGACTAACTTGGGCTTCTTGGCATCTGGCTTCCCCCTAGAGCAAGGTATTGACAATATAACCTCAGAAGTCTCAGAATGTCATTCCTACTGCATTCTATTAACCAAGCAAGTCACTAAGGTTGGGTCAGCTTCAAGGGATGATAAATTAGACCTCTTCATGGGAAGCCTGTCAAAGAATTTGCAGCCATTTTTAATCCACCATGGGTATAGTACCTACCTTGGGGTTGTAAATGAGGATTAATTTAGTTAATATTTGTAAAGTTCTTAGAAGAATGCTTGGCACTTAGTAGTACCATATAGTTTTAGCTTTTATTATTATGAATATGAGGGTAATTTATGGGTACAATATATTTGGGTGTGTGTTCCATTTTATATGATGGAGACATACAACATTTGAAGACCTCTCTGTAGTATCATTTACCAAGTTTTTTTTTTTTTTATTAAGTATTAATATCCTTCTGAACCCACTACTGTGTGAATTCCTCAAGGTCATGGATTTTGTCAAAGTTTTTCATTATAGTTCCATGCCTAGTACAGTGCCTGGAACAAGGTAACTGCTTAGTGATTTTTTTTTTTTTTTTTTAATAAATGGATAGAAAGAATGAATGGATTAGGGTGACATAGCCTGAGACCAATGGGGTTTGTGGAACACAGAATTTTCAATGATAAACCAAGAAATTCTCAGGCAAACCAGGGGGTCACTTTAGGAATAAGTAAATGAATGCATTTTCCGAAAGAGACCAAAGTTGAAACACAACGGAGAGGTAATGTTCCTAGGCCAGCCACCTGAAGCTTGGCAAACACAAAACCTTGTTAAAACTTTTTTATGCCTTGGAGTTTTTCTTGGTTTGTTTGTTTGTTTGTTTTACCTAAATAAAAACTTACTTGAGCACAGAACGTATAAAACGGACAAAGTGGACTCTGTTTAGTGTGCAGTAGGGAGCATCTGGAGCTTTGGCCTTCTCTTCTATCCCCTCTCTACCTGTAGAGGCCCCTAAAGTATCTCTGAAAAATCCTAGGGCATTATCTTGGAAGCCGCTGATGTAGTAGAGCATAGCCTCAGGCCATCTTGACATTCCTGAAATCTGACCATTTAGCTCCTCTTAATTTCATATTCTACAGCCTGGGGACTCTGGCATGATTGATAGGGACTGGGTAAGGCAGGCGAACAACTTCACGGCAACAGAGGGGCAGAGGGAGAGGTTTCTAGCGCTAGAAAAGAAGCTAGGCTAGATGCTATAGGCTACCCTACAAACAGAAACAGAGGCATTTATGAAAGGAAGCAGTAGCAGCACTAGGAGAGAGCTCAGGGCCCAGAGGAGTGAAGCAGAAGGGACAACTTCTTTGTGCTGTCATCCGCAAGTCAGGAACTGACTGACTTTATAATTATTGTATCATTCTTGACTATATTAAGAGAAAAAGCGCTTATGTATATTAAGATCCTTGTACATGTAAATAATTTTTGTCACTGTAATTCATCTTATAATTTCCACACACATTACAATCAGAAATGTGTACAAAGATATATACAAGAAAAAATGGTATATATAAGGATACCCACTGCAGTGTTATAACAATAAACTTCTTCAAGAGGAAATGATACCCGAGCTGAATCTTGGAGGGTGAATAGGAATTAACCAGGCTTATTAGGTAAGAAATAGAAAGAGGAGAAGGTATCTAGCTAGGGGAAAAACATGTACCGAGAGAGAGGTATGACAGAGTCTGCTGTATTGGAGATTTATAAGAAATTGGGAATAACTGGAACAAAGGCTATATTGTGAATGGGGAAGGGGATATGGCTGGAAGGGCTGAAAAGGTCAGAGGCAGAACAAAATTTAATTCCTATTTTAAAAATCACATTTTACTCTGTGAGTGAAAAACATGTTCTTTAGGCTGGCATGTATATACAGAGAGATGAGAAATCTAACCCTGTGTGCAGAAAGTTCAATCCAAGGGAAGTAGTAAACTATCCTTGAGTTAAAATGTCATCTGAAACAATAAAATAAAAAAATTTAGAGTCATGCTATTTTGATGTCAGATATAATCATCTCTATGTATTATACATTGGTGAAGGTTCAAGACCTGGTTATCCTTATAAAAATATTACTTTCTTCTTAACAAGGTTATTACAATGGTTCCAGAATTATTTGGCTAATAAGTTTTGTTTCCCATGCAAACAGTTATGTTTTTAGCCAAGTTGATTATAAAACAAAATTTTCCATGTTGTTAATAGACTTATGTCCATTTACATAATAGAAATTGCTCCCAATTTATCATTACTACATTGACTCAGTCGATACCTGCTGTCGTTGCCACTTGCCCGTTTTTAAAGTTCCCTTAGAGTTCCCTGTTTATCACCACTATCTGCATCTTTTTACTACTTCTGTCAAATATTCATCTCAGAGGAAGCTTTTTGTTCTACCTCTTCCCACTACCCATGGGTTTCTAACCTTCCCATTGTTTTCTAACCACAAAAACCAAGACCAAAGCTAAGTACAGTAATACCAATGTTAGTACTTGTTCACAGGTGGAAGGTTATCAGACTCACCTGATTGATGAATTGAAACAATTGCATCTTAAAATGTCCCTCTGTAGGCCTCACATATTTAAGAATCTCAGAGGAATGAACAATTCATGGTGGAAGAACTAGTCCCACAATTTGGAATCATAAAATTAAAGAATTTTAGAGGTGCACGCTAGTGTGCATTTCAGGAATTATATTATCCAGCTCTTTACCGATAAAGGAACCGAAGCCTAACAACATAACATAGTGATTGCGTGACCTTAGGCAATTTACTTATTTTCTCTTTGCCTTGCTTTTCTTACTTATAAAATTGATTTTAGCAGTACCTATATATAACTCAAAAGGTTATTGTAAGGA
This sequence comes from Rousettus aegyptiacus, assembly GCF_014176215.1. Taxonomy (NCBI): domain Eukaryota; kingdom Metazoa; phylum Chordata; class Mammalia; order Chiroptera; family Pteropodidae; genus Rousettus; species Rousettus aegyptiacus. The sequence continues at coordinate 60,358,485 of NW_023416306.1, read as the reverse complement.
ATAAAAGAGGTAATGCAAGTGAAGAATTTAGAGCAGTACTTAGCCAAAATATATCCTTCAATAAATGTTTGTTGTTATGGCTATGGATACAATAATGAACAAAGGGTACTGAATCTGCTGTTAATTTGCAAAGAACTCAGAAATTTCCTCAAGTTTACTAATCTGTGAAATGAGGTTGTACTAAATCGGTTGTTTAAATTGTACTGTAGAGCCCTAGGGCTCCCCTGAAGGACAGCAGGGAGAGCTTGGAGAGATTAGCAAGCAGGCATCAAAGGCCAGCCCTCCTTCAGGCAAAACTGTTTGACTTTCATTTTACTTCTTATATTTTGCTTGAATAAAGGAGTTTTCTGAAAACAACAACAACAACAACAAAAACTACATAAGGAGATAATCTTTAAGGTTCTTTCAGCTCAAGATTCTGTACTTTTGCAATGATAACGCTGTGTGCTGTGTCCCTCTGTTATTCTGGTTTCAAAATAAAGACTAGGGTTTTAAAGTTTTAAAGATACAGGCACAGAGCCAGGACAGAGCTCTAGGTCTTCTGACAGTAAGGAAGAGATACGATAATCTCTTGAGGTTAATGGGAAGGAGATCCTCAAATGATTAATGCTCGGTAATGGTTATGGACATTCCTGTGTCCTGTTTATGGGGAAACAAATCCTGCATTTTTGCTTCTTAGTTTCCTCTTGAATTGTTCAAGGGGTGCATATTCTTTTGGACAGTGCTGATGACTATCTATGATTACCACATGTATTACCCAATCCTTTTCTGGGTAACTGAAGATTCAAAATTGCTGAATTATAGTTTATTGAGAAAGAGGACCTTAAAGAGAGATTTCACCATCACTTCTACTCAGATTTATTTTTTAGAAGGTCATAGGGTAGTTATTGCTGTACTATTGAAACATCTAGGTGAGCATTTGTATATTTCAGATGCAATTCTCCGATATAGTTCTAATTTTCAGTGAACTCTCCCTCCCCATTTTCAAAGCTCTAATCAAAGAAGAGGTGTAAGTATGTCAAAGTATTAAATGAGTAAAATTTTTTGGCACATAATAAGCCTACAGTATATTTTCTACTAGGTTATTACAGTAGTCTTGTTTTCGGACTCTCTCAGGATAAAAAAAATGTTTAGATTTATAAGTGCTACATCAAATTCTACTATATAAATTCCATACTGTTCTTTCTATCTTGCCTTTTCAAGTGTCTGTGAGCTAATGTTTCCATTGTATGAAATAGTTTAAGGACATTGACTTCCATCAGACAAGAAATGCAACCCTAAAAGGTATGCAGCTTTCTACTATGTAATTTTAATTCTCACATAAAACACACCTGGTTCAGACTTGCAGTCAACAGATCTGAATGTAAACAAAATAACATGCTTCTGCATTTTCATAAAGTTTTATTAAGCCTAAATTTCATATTAAATATTCTTACATATTCACTTTTTTCACAAAACGGTGGAAGGTATGGTATATATAATGAAAATGAAATGTTATGCCTAGCAGGACCCCTGTATCCTGGTTCTCCTGCCCAGACATGACGCAGTTTCTTATCTATCCTTTCAGAGATATATAATGAATTTTTCCGATATAAGAGAGCAGATCTTCAATGCACATTATTTTATTTAATCCTCACAAAAATTATGTAAGGTAGGCAAAGAGGTGAAAATAAAGGCTCAGAGAAGTGAATTGATCATTATGACTGTTCTACAACTCATAAGCTGATCGCACTGTCAATTTAGGTCTTTATTAAGTATCTCTTGCATCCAGGCATTGGGTAGAGACAGGACTTTAAGTCCAAATATATTATACCTCAATGCTATTTCTATTACTTGGGGTGATTCTTGAATGCTTCTATTTAAAAGATTAAATGTTTTAAATTTTGGGGAGGCTTTCTTACAATGTAAGCATGTTTAATAGAGAAATCTTAAGTTGCAGAGTGTAAAACACTCAACACCATTCTGTAATAGCCGAGGACAGTAGAAAGAGAAAAGGTTGGTTTTTATAACTATTGTATTTGCCTACTTAGGCATCTAGGTTTTTATTTTAAAGATTTCTTAGGAAACCCCAACTGCTACAAGGAAGTGTTGCTTTTGGTTTAATGTTTATCCTGCTAATGCACTCCACCCTTAAATGATCTTAGTGACTAATAGGACTGGCACCAGTTCTCCCTTACCAGATGTGAGTTCTACTTACCAGCTTATTTTTTATGCTTTCTGCTAATTTGCAGTCATAGACAAAACTAGACTAAAGAACGTCTTAAAATAAAAGGGAATAGCCAATGTTGCAGTTGCTCTTTAATTTTTAAATTGGCCCAGCATAGTGGCCTCCCCAAAAAGTCATATGGTCAGTCAGTCTGCCTTCTGTTCCCTAGCAGTTAGAGGGCCCTCCTATGCCACCCACAGTGACTCAGAAGGCAGCTGCAGATAACAGAAAGGCCTTAGATTCATGTGACAAGTCATCAGCTTGCACCAGGGCAAACAAAGCTGGTAGGGTATCTTCTTGCCCCCCAACTGTATGTGGCATTGCAGGGATTTTTTCTTCACTCCTCGAACTGCTCTGAATTTTCTCTTTGACCTAATTTTATCTATGAAAAAATGCTGTTCAGAAAGGCCTGCTGAGATTTTGTCTGAGCCTGCCTCACTGAAGAAGGCCAACAGTCTGTTTGCACACCAAGAATGGAAAAAATATTTCAGTGCTTCAGAGATTACTGAACATACTCTTTCCAAAATGAATCGGTTCCTTCCAGCAGGGATTATTTTCACTCTTTGGGAAAATGGAGCTGTCAATATTCAGTTGCCAACCTCTGGATTTTAAGAGACCATACATCCTCAAAGTTTCTTGTAGTTTTTCTTTGCAGGTTCAAGTCGTTGTTTTCCAAAGAGCAGCCTAAGGGCCACCTACACTGGAATCAAGATTAAAGAATCATTATCTCTAGAGAAGAACCCAGTCTAATCTGTGATTTTTACTAGCACTACAACTCATTTTTATACACAAAATTAACTCAGCTAAATCAGAGTTCACAAACCTGCATTGGTGGTAACACCAAAGGAGACAGTCCTGGAAAAGAGAAGGGTTAAGGTCTTCTCATTTTCCCCTTTTCTCCTCCCTAACCTCCCCCCCCCACAAAAAAAAAAAATTTGTCATTCCTGAGACTGTCATGTGGTCCCTATAGAAGGAAATAGAAGAAAGAATAAGAGCCAAGGAAAGAGTAATTGTTCTTTCTTGATTGTACTAGTGGGGGAATGATTCTCTGGCCTGTGCTGGGAAAGTGAGAGGTCAGACTCCAAAGGTGGTCACACAGGAAAAGAGGAAGACAGACCAGGCCAGTGGCCCATGTAGTACACGTGGCACTTCGTCAATGTTCATAGCTATATCAGAGCAACAATAATTCCCTAGCTATATAGCTTTGGGTAATTCATTTCTCTCTGGAAGTAAATTTGCTCATTGATAGAATGAATTGCTTAGATACTGGTCTAAATTCTCTTCTAATTCTAACATTGTTTCACCACCGCATCATTCAATATACCAAACCAAACAAATTAATTTTTGTTCAGTTTTCCTCTCTGTTCATATGGGAAAAGATTCAGTTTTTCCATAAGTCTGTAAATAAACTATTTTTAGTGTGCTTATGTTACTACTACAAGAGACTTTTCCTTGAAAATAAAATATTGAAAATGTAGACTTTTTCTATTTGGCCATTAGATGTCACTCAGCATCCAGGAAGTGTAGGAAATAAGGCATGAATTACAAAACTCCCATTTGGTCCTCCAGAGCCCACCATTCCCACTATCTGAAGCTGCGGTTCGCTTAGTCATGTATACAAATTTGTGAGTCAGTGTCTTGCCCTATGTAGCCCAAAATCCCCTCAGCCACCCAGAATACCTTAATTTTGCCATTTAGGTCAACATATAGTTACTGAGCATTTGGCTTACTACATACTAGGATTAAGGCACTCCATGGCAGAATTCCCACTCATTCTTTGAGACCTAACTCAAATACCACCTCCTCTGTTGGAGTCTTATCATATCCTTCTTCCTAATCCAGAACACTGTAGAAAAATCTTTGTCATGGGAATTTTGTATTGTGTTTATTTACAAATCCGCCCCTATAAATTCTGGAAAAGATTCCAAATCTCCATAATAAGGGAAATACACACTAAAACTATAAAGAGAGGCATTTGCACTTCGGAGTTTGGCAAATATTCACATTTTTAAATTACATATTTGGTTTAGAGTAATAGGCATTCTCCTACTTTCTTGGGAATGTACACTGATTTGTGCTTACTGGAAGGGAATTTGGCAATATCTCTCAAAATTTTAAACACAGCAATTTTTTAGACATTTTTTTCTAAAGATGTATAGTACTTGTACACATACATAAATATCTATGTAAGGAGTTATTTATTGAACAATTATCTGTGGTAGAAAAGGACTAGAAGTGACCTAAATGTCCATGAACAGGGGCCTGGTTAAATTGTACATCTTACAGTGAATTACCACACAGCTCTTAAAAGAAGTACATTTACAGGTACCAATATAAAATGATCTGCAAAATATACTATTAGAAAATGGCAAGATGTCGGAAACATGGAAGAGAGATGTCCCTAGACCTCTCCCCTTGAAACAACAATAAGCTGAACATCTAAAACTCAACAAAAAACACCCAAACTGCACACCAGCACGTGTGAGCATGGAATCTGTGTATAAGAGCTATCCAGGTTAGAACCTTGCGTGTTGGGCGGTGGACTGGGAGAAACAAAGAAGCTGCCTCTTGCAGCTGGAGCTCCCCGTAGGCAGAAGCGGAGGTGAGAAGGTGTGGTGAGTTCCCTGAACAGCCCTGCCTGAGAGAGTTGTGAGCTTCATGCGGCTGCCCAGTCATCAGGGCAGAAGACAGAGAAACGGGGACAGCAGAAAAGCAGGTACAGCAGAGAAACAACAGTTAATTTTTGCCAACCACGCTTGCAAAACAGGCTGAGCCGCAGCCCCCATCTCCCGACCCTCCTCCCATATCATCCGAAATGGAACGCTGCAGAACCCAGGGGAATCTGAGCAAATGCTACCAAAACTGTCACTAACATTGACAGAAACAGAGAGTAGTGAGCGTAATTAAACATCCATAAGAAAAAGAAAGACATTATTAAGACTTTATATAAGCCAGAGAGCCAAGAGGCTTAGATGCCACCTACTGGAAACCAAAAGAAAAACATCTTCTTTGCAACAGGCTAGGGACCATTACATAATAAATCTTTCTTGGGGCGGGGGGGGGGGGGGAAGCAGAACACGCTTCCATTAATGTTCAGGTGGACAAATAGTCCATTTAACACAATGAACAACCAAGGTGACAAGACATCTCAGAAAGAAAGAAAAATCTCCAGAAAAGAAGCTTACATAGAAATATGAGACTTAAATGACAGAGAATTCAGGATGGCACCTCTGAAAAAACTCAGTAAGATCTGAAACAAATCATATCAACAATTTCAGGAATTGAAATAACAACAAGATGAGCAGAATGAGTTCTTTAGTAAGGAGATTGAAACCCTCAAAAAGAACAGAATGGACCTTCTGGAGATAAAGAGTTGAAAAAATAAAATAACAAGTTTGGGAAATAGAGTTGACCGAATAGAAGAAAGGATCAGTGATATCGAAGACATATCTAGAAATAAATCAGGAGGAGGAAGAGAGAAAGCGAAGAATGAAAAATAATGAAAGAGAAATACAAGAACTGGCTGATACCATCAGGAGAGTTAGTATAAGAATAATAGGAATTCCCGAAGGGGAAGAAAAGGAACGGGGATTGGAAAGCATTTTCGGACAAATAGTTGATGAGAATTTCCCAAATCTAAGGAATGAGCTGGAGCTTGGAATTAAAGAAGTCAATAGAGTGCCCAATTATCTCAAACCTTCACCAAGACACATTGTATTCAAATTATCAAAAATCAACGACAAAGACAGAATTCCGGGAGCAGCCAGGGAATAGAAGACAGTAACCTATAAAGAAAAACCCATTAGAGTACCATCAGACTTCTCAGTGCAAACCTTACAAGCCAGAAAGGAGTGGAATAAATGAAATATTCAAACTATTAAATGAAAAGAACTACCAGCCAAGAATAATGTATCCAGCTAAGCTCTCCTTTAGATATGAAGGAGAAATAAAGATCTTTCCAGACAAATAAAAACTGAGGGAATTTTCCACCAGGAGGCCTGCATTATAGGATATACTGAAAGGGGTCAGCTCACCTAAAACAAAACGACAAAAAAATACATAATTATGAGTAAGGTGACTAGCAGGCAGATAGATGCAAAGGAGTGCAACCCTTATTAAGAACAGGGCATTATAAGCTTAAATAAGAGATTTGCTATTGCAAGATAGTAACGAACATTCAGCATCCATAGGGACAAATTGAGACAACGATAACAGAAAAGGGGAGGATTCGAAGATCCAAATTCTCAAAGGGGAATGGAGATAAGTCATACTCAGAAGAAAATGGACGACTGTATATATATATATATATATATATATATATATATATATATATATATCCTCTACATATTCGTAATAGTAACTACATGTCAAAGATTCAGTAGTGAAATATATAACATAAAAGAAGAAGGACCACAGGAAAAATTCACAAAACCAGAAACACATGGACAAGGAAATATTGGAAACAACAATCTACCAGAAAGCAAAAGATAAAATGGCTATAGGAAAACCTCATTTCAATAATCACCCTAAATGTAAATGGACTGAACTGACCAATAAAAAGGCATAGAGTTGCAGAGTGGATCAAAAAACAAAACTCAACCTGCTGCCTCCAGGAGACACATCTCAGTTCCAAAGACAAATATAAGCTCTAAGTGAAAGGGTGGAAAATAATATTTCAAGCAAATGGCATTCAGAGAAAAGCAGGAGTAGCAGCAGTACTAATATAAAATGAAATAGACTTCAAAATAAAAAAGGTAAAGAAAGATACTGAGGGACACTTCATAATGATAAAGGGAATCATACACCAAGAAGGCATAACACTTACTAATACTATGCTCAGGCAGCCCCAAAATATATAAAGCAATTGCTAACAGAACTAAAGGGAGAAACAGATCAAAAAACTGTTATAGTAGGGGACCTAAATATATCACTATCAGATATGGACAGATCATCCAAACAGAAAATCAATGAGAAAGTAACGTCCTTAAATGACAAATTAGACCAACTAGACATAATTGACATTTACAGAGCCTTTCATCCCCAAACAGCTGCTTATATATCCTTCTCTAGTACACATGGAACATTCTCAAGACTCAACCATATACTGGGACACAGAGATAGACCCAACAAATATAAGAGGGTTGAAATCATACCAACCATATTCTCTGATCATAATGCTTTGAAGCGGGAGATCAACTGTAAAAAGAAAGTGAGAGGAACCACAATACATGGAGATTAAGCAATGTACTACTGAAGAACAAATGGGTCAGAGAAGAAATAAAAAGAGAGATCAAGAAATACACAGAAATGAATGATAATGATAGTACAACATATCAAAACTTTTGGGACATGGCAAAAGGAGTCATAAGAGGAAAGTTCATATCATTACATCTCAAAAAACAAGAATGAGCCCAAATTAACAACCTAACACTTCATCTTAAAAAACTAGAAAAGGAAGAACAAATGAAGCCTAAAATCACCAGAAAGAAATAATCAAAATTAGAGCAGAATTAAATGGAATTGAAAACACAAAAACAATAGAAAAAATAAATGCAATGAAATGCTGGTTCTTTGAGAAGTTTAATAAAATTGACAACCCCCTTGGTAGACTCACTAAAGAAAAAAGAGAAAGGACACAAAATTAGGGATAAAGAGGAGAAATTATGACAGATACCACAGAAATACAAAGGATTATACAATAATACTATGAAAAAGTATATAACACCAAATTTAATAACCTAGAAGAAATGGACAAGTATCGAGAAATATACAACTTTCCTAGACTGAATCAAGAACTGGAAAATTTAAATAGACTGATCAGAAGTAAGGAACAGTCATCAAAAACCTACCAAAAGGTAAAAGTCCAGGACCAGATGGCTTCATCAGTGAATTCTACCAAACAAAGAAGATTTAAAACCTATTCTCCTCAAACTCTTTCAAAGTATCTGTTGTGGCATGTTCAAATGTAAGACCCACAGAGCCAATTGAGATGAATTATGAGCCTTTATTAGCCAGCCAGCGACTGATTCTCCCCGTTAGAAAATCAGCCCCAAGCTTCCAGAGGAGGTAGCTTATAAAGCCTAAAACCACATCAAACAAGCAAGCAGGTTTACAGAAGCAGAAGTTAGCCATTAGTACATCTTTGCACAGGACATCTCCTAGAACTATGCCCTAGTTATACATTAAGCAGATTATAGAAGCAGAAATTGGCTGTTATCGTCTGGTGCAAAAATGTTGCTTCTGGGGGACTCTTAAATATTATAGCAAACAGGGCCTGGTAGACAGTTCTGTTATCTGCATCCTGGTGGTGATATTAATTTTTCTTTGGGAGCCGGCTCTTGAAGATATTACTCCCTGTCTTGTCTTTGTGACTAACTTACTAGAGAATTTTCCACTTTTACAAATCGAAGAGGAGGCAATACTTTCTAACTCATTATATGAGGCCAATATGTTGTGGTGCGATCCAATCTAAGACCCACGGAGCCAGTTGAGATGACTCGTGAACTTTTATTAGCTGGCCGACGACTGACTCTCTACCACGCAGGGTCAGAGGAGATCAGCCCCGAGCTTCCAGAGGAGGTAGCCTAAAACCACATCAAACAAGCAAGCAGGTTTACAGAAGCAGAAGTTGGCCATTTGAAAATTTCTACCCTTAACAAATATTACCTTGATACATAACCTGGTACAGATAACACAATAAAAGAAAACTACAGGCCGATACTTCTCATGAACACAGATGCAAAAATCCTGAATAAGACACTAGCGAACCAAATACATCAACATATTAAAAGATTAGACACCACAGTCAAATGGGCTTCATCCCAGGGACACAGGGATGGTTCAACACACGCAAATCGATTAATGGGCATTCCAGAAAACTCCAGTGAAAGCTTTACTATGGGTAAAGTAGGACACACACTATGAAACCCAGGAGAAGAAAAGTTCATGCCAGATCAATGATTAACAGGTCCTAAGTTAATAGTCTGATAAAATTTGGAATAAGTAAGAATAATAGTAGCATGAATTCCTTTTTGGCAGATTTGAGGAGAGGAAAGTTAATGTTGGCCTAAGAGAGGAGGAGTGCTCTATTTATACTTGAAGAGTGCTTTAAAATTATTTTAGTTACTTGTGCATTTTACAACCTGCACAGGGAAACTGAGACTTTACTATCAAGTAGGTGTTCCAGCCTACTATCACATTTCTAAATAGAACGTTGAGTGTAATCACTGGTTTCATGGTGAGCTTTTCTTTCCTCAGGTGAAGACTGAATTTCAGCAATGCAGTTTTTCTTTAGCCACAAATGAATTACTTAATAGTCATCCTCATTTTTATAGATTGAAAAAGCCCTTAAGTAAGAGGCGCTCATTTGCCTCTCATGTGGTTCTTGCCACAAAAGGAGAAACACAGTAAGATCCTGAATATTCCTTGCTGCCTCAAATATAGATCTAATATAACAGTGGGCAGTAAGTAAAACTAGAATGATGAAAAAAAAAAACATGATACTTAATTAGCATAGAACACTTAGAACCAATTTATTTCATATGTCGCCAAAGCACTAGATATTTATTAAATAAACAGTTATCAAATACCTGGCCTTTTAATTTTCCTCCTGATTTATAGTTAAAAAATATATTTTGATACTCTGCGTTCCATGTGCAGACACTTTTCTAGGCTCTGTATACATCATCTTATTTAAGCATTTTTCTAGCTTCCCACTTGTATTCCCCTACTTCTCTCTTTTTCCTTTTGTAGCTGATGTTTTGCTCCCTCTCCTGCTCCTTTCTTCTGTTATTTACTCTGTTCCCAATATTTTTCTCTCTGTATAACTACCGTCCTTGGCATACTTCTGTTTTTTCTCTGTGACCCCTGCCCCCACCACCTTTTTCCTCTTTGTTTGCCCTCTGCGTATGTTAAAGAAAATTCAGAGGAAAATATTTTCTTAAAATGCCATTAAGCTCTAATTACCACCGAAGGAGACATAAGTTTTTTCCCCCCGAAACAACTGCCTTTTGGGATATTGATTTCAATCTGATTTTTAAGAAATGAAAGCCTTTGATAGAACCTTTGACCCTCTCCCTTCCTAGGAAATTTTAAAAAAAAATTTTTTTCAGATGGATAGGGCTACTCCAGGAAGGGAATTTTAGGGTGTCGTCTTAGCCTAATTTGAATTGAGTATGGTAAACAGGAAGGCTTCAGGCAGGGGCCTATTAGCTAGATACCCTCTGCGTCCTATTGTTTCTGAGCTAATTGGCAAGAATTTGCCTGTCATGTGTGTTAAACTCTTCCTCAACTATCTGTAAATCACCTATTCTCACTTCTAAAGTCTAATAGGCCATTCCCCCGACCCTTTTTGCCTTTGTCCAAAATATCGTATATCCCCAATGTTGTCTCACTGTCTTAGGAATTTTCATGCATATGTGAATTTCCTATGTGCATGTATTAAAATTTGATTTTCTCCTGCTAATTTGTCTCTGTTAATTTGATTATTAGTCCCGTTAGAAGAACTTAGAAGGCAGGAGAATAAGTATTAATTTTTTTTAGCCCCCACACCACCAACAATGTATTAGTTTTTGGTGCTCATATCCTCACCATTTAAAAATTTTTTAGCTATTCTGGTAGATGTGTGGTGGTATCTCATTTGATTTTAGATTGCATTTCGCCATTGAGCATCTTTTCCTGTGCTGCAGACAACTTACTTATCTTTGGGGAAATGTCTATTCAAATAACTTGCCCATTTTAAAAAATGAGTTGTCTTTTTATTATTGAGTTATAGGAATTTCTTATATATCTCGAATACCAGACCTTTATCTGGTATAAGCTGTGTTAATATGTATATATACATATATATATATATATATATATATATATATATATTTTTTGCCCAGTATATGGCTTGCCTCTTCATTTTTTGAAGGGTGACATTTGATGATCAGAAGTTTTTAGTTTTGATGAAGTCTACTTTATCAATTTTTCTTTTGTGGTCATTGGAACATTTCCTTTTTCAGCATCATTTATTGAAATGACTTTCCTTTACTCATTGGATTGCTTTGGTGCCTTTTTTTGAAATTGAAAGGCCACATAAGGATGGCTGGTTTGTATGTTTAAATTATCTTTTTGTTATTGATTTTTTATTTTATTATATTGTGATCTGAGAATCTGGTTTATATAATATTGGATTTTTAAATTTTGGACACCTTTTTTGGCTTAATATATTGTCAGTTTTTTTTAAAAAAATGATCCTCATATGGTTAAAAAGTATGTTTTTCTCTAATTGTTGGTTGCAGAGTTCTATATCAATCATCTGAGGAGGTGTTTTGTGTTGTACGAATTTCATTAAAAATTTTTTTCTCTTGAGTTTTTATTTTTTGAGAATTTATTATAATCTCCTAGCTTGACATGCCTGCGGGACGACAAGGAAGCCAGTGTGTGGTTCAAGGCCAGTAAAGAGGAGAGAAGTGGAAGCTGAGATCAAAGAAGCAGTGGGGCCAGGTCATGTCCTAAAGGCTTTGGATTTTACTGTGAGAGAGTTGAGCCATCTTTGAAGGGTTATGAGCAGAAGATTACACTGACACTGTGCTGAGAATAAAATAGGGGATACGTATAGCAGTGGGGGTAGCGTAAGAGACTAGGTAAGAGATTATCGTAGAAGGCCAGGCAAGAGAAGATGATGTTTGGACCAGATGGTATAGAAAGAAGAGGTAAGAAGTGTCTGGATTCTGGAAATACAGTGAAGATAATGCAACAGATTTTGTTATAAGTTTGAATGTGAGGTGTGAGAGGAAAGGGATTCAAGGATAACTCCAAGATTTTTTGCCTGAACTATTAGAAGAATGGAGTTACTGATTACTAAGTCAGGGATGTGTATATACATCTGTGAGCTCTTTACTGGCATGGCTCACACTTTCTATTTCTTTGCCTCCTCTCAATAATGTCTTTATGATCAAAATCCCAACAAATATAATAATGTTAATACTAATATGTATTTAGTATTTGCATGTCAGGCATGATACAACTAAGGTAAATGTAAATTTATTTCTTTAATGCACATTTAATTCTTCCACAAATCTAGATGTTAGGTCCTATTGTTATCCCCATTTATACATAGGGACAACAAGCCCTATAGAAGTTAAATAACTTGTTCATGTTTGCATAGTTAGTAAAAAGGAACGCTGTTTTTCTTTTCCTGTTTTACCCTTACTTTTTAAAAATGGTTGCTTTAATTTTTGAACAGGTGACAGAGTCACGTAGTTTAAAATTGAAAAAATACAATGTTTTTCTTTCAACCTTTGGTTCCTCAACCACTCACTCCCCCTATCCTAGGCAATCAGTCTTATTAGTTTTTTGAATATTTTTGTAGAAATATTTTACTTTCTAAATAAGCAGATATAAAATAGAAAATATTTTTCCCTTTTTTATTTTTTCACGAAGGATAATATACTTTATATACTGCTCTATACTTGTTTTTTCCCACTTGGATAACTTACACATAGTTACATCATACTTTATTTAATTAGTTCCCAATTGGTGGATACTTAGCATATTTCCAGTTGTTTGTTATAAACAGCCCTGCAGTGAATTACCTTGTATATATGTCATTTTGCAAAGGTAAAAGCTGGTACATAATTAAGATCTGTCTGACTTAGCTTCAATGCCACACTGCCTCCCTATATGCTGTTGATTGATTTTAGAGGATGATTCTTCTTAACTCTTCTCGATTTTGCGAGAATATTTTATATCTTAACCCTCAGCTCCCAGCCCCAGGTGTGGCCACTCCTGAACACTTCTTAAGTTCCTAAACATTCTCCTCAGGGGAATGTACTCTGGAGACCTCATCTACACTCACAAGACCCTGATGACAAAGTCTAGAAAAGGAGAATAATAAATTCAAAGAGCTTGAGAAAGGTTATCTTTGCTTATTGGTTTAAGGTAAATGTACTTTGTAAAGTAACCCAGAGGGTAATGGTGTCTAGGGCAATTGGAAAACTTTTTCTAGAATGAAACAATGTTCTGACTCCTACAAAGACTGACTGTATATCGGCATCTTAAGCAATGTATCACTGCATCATGTGTGACACTTAACACTCATCAGCTTTGTCTTGTACAACTTTTCATTGCATGTGGAACTACTTTGTTCTAGGTTTGAGTAATTTCCTGTTAAATTTTACATCTACTTTGTAGTGCTAAAAGTTTCCTGGTCTTATGATAAGATGAATGAATAGTTAAGCAATTCTTTCTAGCTCTGAACTTTGGTCTAGTTTGTGTTATAATGATACATACTCCCTCTGTGAACTTTCACCTAGATATTTGATTCTCTGAAATCATTAATAGTTCTTCAAATGGGTGTAATCCGTTTAAAATCTATTAAGATCCGAGGTATCTAACTAATATATAAACATTATTAGCACATACATTTAAAGTTAAAACTGGTCTTTCATCTCAGTCGAGAAAACAGTACTTGCTTATTTTCTCCATCCTCTGGTAATAATAATTAATACTTACTGAGCCTTTACTTCAAGCTAGGTATTGTTGTAAACTCTTTAGGTCAGGTAATACTTACAAGAGGTGGGTTCTGTTATTATTATTATCTCCATTTTATAAGCGAGGAAACTGAAGCACAGAGAAGTTGGGTAATTTGCTTGAGGTAATACTAGATAGTTACTAGAAAAGGAAAACTGGGATTTGGACCCCCTGGAGTCTGGTTTTGGAGCCCATACTGTCAACCACTAGGCCATGAACTTGTTAGGACACAAAACCCTCCAGCTATTTTATTGCTACTACCATTTCCCACCTGCCCTTCTTGTCTTTTTGCCCTACATACAACAACCTCTGCCCTCTACTGTCTTAGCCAAACACTGGCAAAGCTGAGTCGGGAAACTAGCTGTCAGAACACAGTAACCCAATTCCATGATGTACCGGAGTGTCATGATTTTCTGACTGGGAAATGGTAATATTACCCGCGGCTCTGTAATAGTTGAAAACATTTCAATAAGTGCTATAGGCCTTATGGAGAGGCAAAATGCTGGTAAGGGAATTCAGTACACATCTTGGAATAGGTTTGTGATCTAGGGAGAGACTAAGTATCAACCATGACCCTCAATGTGAGGTGGGGGTAGACCAGCTTTAGAACATTGCTTTTCCCACCCCTGTCTTCTTGAGATTTCACATTTTTTCAGAGTTTCCATAGGAGCCAGACAAACTAGTCTTTCTCCTTTTCAAAATAACTGTCCTTCCTATTTCTTGAATCCTCTATCGATCTCTCTCCAATCCATCCTCCGTGCTGCTGCCAGAGACCACATAATCCCAGTGTAAACTCTCCAAGGATTTACCATCACTTTCAGGACTAAGTTTAACCTCCTGAGCTCATCACACCAAACCTTGATGATCCAATGGTCTCTGCCTCTTTGTCTGCTACTCCTTCACACATACCCTTCATTCCACTCCCTTCCACAACTGCAGTGGGTCACCCTTGTTCTAGCTCAGTCCCTTAGAATGTGTTTCAAGTACATCTCAGAGCTACCTTTCTATCCTCATCTCCTACCATCTTTCAATGTACCCTCTCTCTCAGACCCCCCCCCCAGACTAAGCTTTCCCCAGGTATGTCATGCACTTCATTAATACAGTTTTCTCCCCTATTCCTTACTTGTTCTTGGAAAACCTGCTCCAAAGCCCCCTTCTTTATGAGAACAACCTTGCAACATTGCCTTAATCCCACCCCTCCCCACTTTGGAATGAGCTGTTTTTTTAGCCATGTCCTTAGGGCATGATTCTCAGATTACATTGCATCTTCAATATGCTACATTTAGTTGTTTACAATATTTTCTCCTTGAGATTGGTGACGACACTGTATTCCCTTCATTTCTGTATCCCTTTGCAAGTTCTACTAAAGTACCTGCCACATAGATAGTGTTCATTAAAAATGCCCCAAATAGTCTATAAAGGAAATGCCAGGCAACGTTCACTAAATAATTTGTTTATAAGGTAAGTCAAAGCAAAAGGTGATACTACTCTCTTCATTTTAGTAAATGAAGTTATATGTTTCAGATGTGCCTGAAAGAATCTAGAATGGTGCCACCCAGTATGGTAACTATAGGCATTAAAAAAATTTTGTAATCATTTAAAAAATTATTTAAAATTTCATTCCTTAGTCATTCACATTTTAAGTGCTCAGTAGCTACATGTGGCTCATGTGGATGTTGTGTGAGTAGACCAGATGTAGAACATTTCTATCATTCCAGAAAGTTCTACTGGACAGTATTGACCTAGAAAGATTATTGACACAGGTCAACGAAGTTAAAATAAAGTTTATATACAATTAAGAAACCATTCTGGTGAGCATAGGAGGATGACATCAATAATAACATCATCTTGGAGAATACCTGTGAATGATTTACACTTGGAATATCCAACACTTGTTCTGTGACTCAGGCTTACAGTAGAGAAAGAAAAAAAAATAATTGGCAAAATTTATACTAGAAAATGCTTTGAGGAAAACCTCAGCAATTGAAATGCTCTATCTTAAAAGTAACTAACAACTGTGAAAACCAGATCTCTGAATGTCTTTTGCAAGATATACAGAGTAAAAAGTAGGCATATATAAACGCTAAGAATGTGAAAGGGTGTTCATTCATTTGTGAGTTTTTATTGTAATTCTCCTGACTTATGTCTTAACTCAAAAAGTTGACATATGCCTCATTGACATATGACAAATGATATGCCTTTAAATAAGAGAAGGAATTTACCATATGTTCCAGTGTATATAGGGACATAATATACAGTGAAAAGCAAGAGGATATACATCCTTTTAAAATTCCGTTCCTTAGTTACATAAATGTCATTTGCCCTGGATTCCTAGGATGTGAACTGTTTAAGGCAGTTGGAGAAGGGAGAAATATTTCAGAATGTTTGATTGAAAAATATGGAAAATCTTTCAATGTGTCATAATTTACTATTAGTAATGAGAGCTGGTACTTTTCCCAGTCATTTCTCCTGACTCTTTCAGCCTACTTACTCCCTAAATCTAGGCATTTCTCATCGTTTTCTTAATCCCTCCTTTCTTTTCTTTTCAAACTCTCTCCCTTGACCCCTAGCCATATGACAATTCCTGACTCCAATTATCCCATGCAAGATAGTGACTCCTAAATCAACCTTCCCCACCCTGAGCTCCCTGTATACATAGGGACAATGTGTGGAGTCCAGCACAGCTGGTCTATGGACCATCTTTGAATAGCCAGGCTCTAGATGAGGCATTGACAAACCTTTTTTATAAATGACCAGATAGTAAAATATTTTAAATATTGAAGGCCATTCAGTTTCTGACTCAATTATTCAGCTCTGTCATTGTAGCATGAGAGCAGCAACAGAAAATAGGTCATTGAATGGGTATGGCTGTGTTCTAGTAGGATTTTATTTGCAAAAACAGATGACAGGCAGCATTTAGTTATAGTTTGCTGGTCCCTGTTGATCATTGATTTTTGAGCAAGAAGCCCCTTCAGGATCCACTTGGAGAGAAAGAAGGGAATGAGAGGGAAAGAACTGAATACTTTCCTCCTAGTCACTCCAATCAGTGCAATTTAACTTTAATCCATTTTGTTTACATAGCTGAGTAAGATTTCATTTGCATGAATGTCCCAAAAGTTTGAAATCCTCTCATCGACATGTTCTCTAAGGTTCATTCTATGTGTCATTCTTTCATTTGATCCATCTTCTCAGCCAAAGTCATAATACAATTGCCCACTTCTAACCATATCATTTCTTAAACTTCGGTGATTCCATGAACCATTTCCAAACTACCTCCTTAATCTCCCTCTATTGTAGATCAGCCACATGGGACTCTGTATGACACTCCCCAAAGATGCTTTTACTTCTGTCTTTCTGCATGTTCTCCCCTTGCCTAGGATGCCTGGTCCCTTCCAGCTGTCCTTCCCTTTAGCGATATCCTCAAATGCTCAATGAAATCATCTATGGTTTCAAAGCCCAGTAGCAGTCTCTTCTCTGTTCCTATATATATTTTTATGGGGTTTTATGTGTCTAAGTCCCAACTTTCTTATTAGATTAATGTTCCCTTATAGTCAGGAATCACATTTTACAGCTCTTTCTACCCAGCATAGGTGCAGCTCAGTACTATGTCAATAGCAGCCATTTGAACTCTTTACTTGGATGAAAATAGTGCATGCTCTGGCAGAGTGCATCCTACCTGTCCAAATTTGTCTTCACCTGCCTGCCATCCTCTCACTTATCCCTCCCCCACTGCCTGCAGAAGGCCACAGTTAGAATGCACAGGTATTTCTCATTGTTCTCAGAAGATAAGGATACCTGGTTGATGCTTGGGAGCTGAGAGAGTAAGATCCAGGCAAACAAGCAGCGAAAGGGGCATGAGAAAGGGACTGAGAGGGAGAGATAAGTCTAGACGCCTTGGGTGACAGACAAACATAAGGCATTTGGCCCGGGTGGGTAAGGTCTAGGCTGGGGCATTTGCCAGAGTTTTGAAACCTAGTGTTATGCAGTGGATGAGAGCAGAGGCTTTGGAAAGGGACACACCTATGCTTAAAATTTACAGCTCTTCGATTTTGGGTGGATTTCTAACTCTGAGAGCCTCATCTACACATTAAGACTAAATATATCTTTTGATATGCTCTGAGGGTTACAAATGTCTCTGGTACAGAGGAGGGGTTCAACAGGTGGTATTATAGGTTGTGAAGAGGGAAAGGAAATCTAAAAAATAAAGAGAGGAGACGGTAGTTCTTAACATAAATGTCATTAATTGCTCTTTTTTTTTTCATCTGGAATTTCACTGACCTCCTTTTCAACCATGGCTGAAGAAAAATGTAGTTGACTGGCATGTGCATAGGAATCACATGAGGATCTATTAAAATGAAGATTCTCATTCGGTGGGTCTGGGTGGACCTGGGATTGGACACTTGTGATGTCATGCTGCTTACTGTGAAAGTGATGTTGATGCTGCTGGTCGTGAACCACACTGCGAGTAGCAAGGTGGTTGTCCATGTAGACTATTGAGATAAAGAAAGGTAGATGTGTCTGCTAAGCTGTCTGGTCTGCTTCTCTCACGTGTCTAAAAACTCTTGAGCTTTCAAGAAGAATGAAGTCAGCTAAGGGAGGTGAAAGTCTGTCTGGGAGAGCAGCACCCCATGGCATGACAGGCCAAAGGACAGTTCTCTGGGGCTTATCTATAGTCCAGATTTAGACACAATAAACTGGATTTAAATCTACTTAGGGAACTTTGATCTCTTTGAACCTTGCTTGAAATGCTGGAATAGAAAATGAGTAAATGGGAGGCAAGGTGTGGCTTTTGCAACAAACCATTAATACGTTCATCACCTAGCAAAGAGGTATGATGAGTTGGAAAAAGTACCAACACACAGTGCCAACTAAGTGAATTTAGTTTAACTACCTAGACCATATTTCACAGTTTCTCCGGCAATAAAATGGGACTAATAACTAAAACTAATACAGCAAATTACTAACTTTACAATTTAGGTAGTGATTGTTACTGAACAATTCTTTCAATTTTCCTGCATGTTTGAAAATCTTTGTAATAAGGTAGAAATGAGAGAAATAGAACACGGTAGATGTATCTAAAAAAACATTAGCCTAAAATGGTGCCTGAGGTCAATGACACCAAAGTTTTGAGGTGTTAAGGAAGCAGAAGTAGGGTACCCCTTTGAGGGGGAGGCAAGAGGCCAATAAAAAGTTCAGAGATTATCAAAAAAGAAAACAGAAAAATAACATGAGCTTAGTCTGAACAGTGGATACTCTCTGAGAGATTTTCTCTTAGCAGTTTTAGAAGTTACTTTGTAGGCATAAATATACATAAAATATCTCTGGAAAGATACACTAGAAAATGATAACATTGGTTCCCTCCAGGGAAGGAACTTTGTGGATAAGAGGGCAAGAATGGTAGGGAGACTTTCATTAAGTTTCCTTTGGTAAGTTTTGAATATCAGATGAAAAATATATAATACTTATTCGAAAATAAATAAAATAAAAAACACAGAGTTCTCAGAGTCTTACAGTCTGCCTCTTTTCCAAGTAGTATAATAAGTGTTATGTTGCAGAACTTGCTGTGCATGGCTCTTGTTTAGCAAAAAAGTCATTGTCCACTTTCACAGAATGGGGCTGGACCAACCCATCCGTAATCAGCTAGCTTTGTCTATTTGAGGATGTTTTTAGCAATGAGCCAAAGGACTGCATTTCCATCTCTGCCTTCCAGACAGGGCTCGGCTCAGGAAATAACTCAGTTGGGAAGCCGAGAAGAATGAGGGGTGCAGAGGCAGAATAGAGGTCTGGTCTACTGCTGTAGGCTTTCACTAAAGGAGGCAGACAGAGATAGGGAGTGAGGAACTATATCTCATAAGTGGGGCAATAATAGTTTACATACTTCATACTTTAGAATGTACAAAGTATTCATAAACATTGCCTCCTCTGAGCCACACAACTGCCCTAGGAGTTAAGTAGGCATGGATATTGTCCTGTTTTACTGAAGAGGAAACCAAGCGTGGTGGCCCTGACATATGCCTTTCAGGTAACCTTCCAACTGCAGGAAACAATCGATTGGGGTCCCCTGCTGTGTTCTGAAGTCCGTAGAGGTGGTTTAGCTGCGGTCATGTGACCTGTGGGCTGCTCCCAGCTAGTGGCAGGCAGTTAGAGGCATGGGACTCTGATGGCTTGAGTGCTCCCCCACAGCCTTGCTGAACTTGTTAGAATACACTGCAATCAAACATGCTTCCACCCAACCATCTTACCTTCCCTCTCTTCTTCACTCCTGATGAGGCCAGCATCACAGTCCGATGACTCTCCCAGCCTCTCCTGGCTCCCTCCCATTTCCTCTTAGAGGCATTTCCTGCAAGTTTAATACTGTTTGGGCATAAAACAGATCTGGATGATTCCAGGCTGTACTTCTAATCAATGTACTATATTGACTTTCTTTTCATGAACTTCATGTCAACTTGAATCATCAGATGGGCACTTCCTTTTTCCTATCATTTTAAATATTCTATTATTAAAAATACGTGTATGTGATTGTGTCTGGTGTATTACGTAGGCATATAAATGAAAATTATTTTCTCTTGTCAAAAATGTAATTGTGCATTATTAAATTTGGTAAACTTTTAAGATTGAGTTCACAAAGCTGTCTGTTGAGTTTATATGCAAATTTTGAGGTTTCTTTTATTGTCATTTTTTGTTTAATAATTTGTACTCTACCATTCTCTAACTCCACTTTTTATTGTCCTTTAGAGTGCACTAGGGTTTATAATTTCTGGCCAACCTAGAGATTTTACGAATTTATGTAGGCCAAACAAACTAACATTTGCAGGTAGCCCTTATGGTCTGGCAGGGAATATCAAAAACCCATAAATACTAGACGAAAGAGGAAACTGTTGAATTGGTTGTCACCAGAAGAATGAGGACATTGTAAGCTATGAACAGGATACGTTTTAACATAAGGTGCGGAGGAAGCAGAGGAAACAACAGGCTCTTACTTCTAGGTTCTTCCTGGAATTGGCTGGCAGCAATCTGGCTGGCTGTTTGCATGAGTTCCTGGGACTCCATCAGGAGATCATTATGAACTCATAGAATTATTTTCTCAGAACAATTAGGTCTTCACTTCCAAAGTGTATTTGGCTGAGAAAGAAAGCAGCGACCTCTCAAGGGCCGGTTGGAGTGATGCATGAAAGAAGGGCTACAGAGTGACAGTGGAGAGGATTTTGAAACAACTCGAATAAACTGAGTCTTGTGGAAGCAACCCTCATTGGAAGCAGATAAAATTGTTATAACGCTTACCTCCTGCTCGTCTGTCCTTATGGAAACAAGAAGTATGGCTGGAGAATAGGAGGAGAGTGCCAAAGTCGGAAAGACCTAAGGAAAGCGAGAGCGTGAGCAACAGTATTTTATTTGGTGAAGAAATAAAGAATATCTTTAAAGAATTTCATATGTAAACAGACTGGTGATTAGCAGGAATCAGTAGGAGGTAGGGCGGGGGCGTGGAGAGAGAGAAAACAATATTACTTTGCCTGTTTACAACAGTTAGAATCTTCAGATATTAATTATATTTTGGGCTCTTCAAGAGCAGGAGTTGTGAATTTTCTCTCTGTTGTGTCCCAATGTTTCCTAGTACAAAGCAGCATGCATGGCATGGCCTCCTTGAATACAGCATCTTGTTCTTTTGGGTATCATAGAAAATGGATCCTTGGCTCCCTGACAATACACATACGCCCAGGAGAACAGAAGTTCCCCACTTCAACTCCGACATTCTTCCTTCACATGTTTTGAGGTCTCTACCTAACAATCTAGTTCTAACACAAGTCTTTGACTAAGCATGAGATTTGTTGTTGCTGGCAGCCAATGCTAGATTAAACCCCCAGGGCCATTAGCTACTTTCTAAACAAAAGGTGTGGGGTGAAGAGTGGGAATGGGTGATGGGGGTGGTAGTGGGCAAGGACCTGAAGGGAAATAGTTCATTCTGACAGGTGAAGATAGTGCCTGCAGACCCAAGAGGATGAGTCACAGGAAAAGAAAGCCCTGGGGCTTTTACTTTTAATAAGATTGATATTCTTACAATTTCCTACCTATTCAGAGAATTAGTAAGGAGATGCCAGATCTTCTCAGGGACTCCCACAGCTGCTTGGAGATTGTACTAGGGATTCCTAAAGATAGGCAGGAATATCATAAGAATATCTAGCATAAAGCTAATGAAGGGAATATGTGATCCATTGCTAAGGGATATGCAAGCTGCCTTTTGTATGTTAACTTTGTATCCTGTGTATGTGAGGAGCAAACTTTCCTTTGCCCTCAAGGTTCTTATGGCTTGTCTAATAATCAAATAGACATGAGACAGATTAGCAAGAGAAAATAACCAAATCTAATTCATACATATGTACGGGAACACCACACACAGAAGGGAATCAGAGTCCTCATATACATGAAAGGTTCAAAGACAGAAACTGGGGTTGAGGTGTATAAGACATTCTGAGCCAGGGATGAGGTAATGTGCCTTGGGGGTGTCAAAGGGTCATTGTAGAATGATAAGAAAAGCAGATGTTTACTACGTAGAAATTTGCTTTGCCATTTAGGTGAGTCGAAAAGAGATTATC
Organism: Rousettus aegyptiacus; assembly: GCF_014176215.1. Lineage (NCBI taxonomy): Eukaryota > Metazoa > Chordata > Mammalia > Chiroptera > Pteropodidae > Rousettus > Rousettus aegyptiacus. Next base: position 60,336,171 of record NW_023416306.1, on the reverse strand, counting down.
GCTGATAACCTCTTTTTATGGGCAAGGCCCCTAATTCAACTTCTTCTAGGTAGTTAAAGGAAGGAGAAGTTTCTCTTAACCCTGAAGCTAAAATTGCTCTTAGCTCAAAACAATCTACATGCTACAGAAGCACATTTTAGGGTAACTAGCTCTGAATCCCTGCATTTTCATTAATCTTTGCTATAATTTCTTATTAGGTGCAGAAATTCTTTCGTCTATTCTTTTGAATTTTCTATATAAACTGTCATGTTATCTGTGAACAGAGACAGTTTTATTTCTTTATTCTCAATCTATATACCTTTTATTTCTTTTTCTTGTCTTTTAGCCAAAACTACCAGTACAATGTTAAAAAGGAATGGTGAGAGGGAACATTCTTATCTTGCACCTGATCATAGTGGTAAGTTTCAAGTTTCTCACACAGTGGTGCTTTTTGTTCTTAAATTTTCTCTGTTATGCTTTCTGCTTATAAAAGGAGAAATATGGGCTCATTAAGCATTTGCAAATGTTTTAAGAAATATGTATTATGAAAAGTGGAAGGTTTTACAATCTCTGCCTGCCTACCCCAAATTGCCATTGACAGTTATATGGTATGTCTCTCAAGTGGTATATTTTGTGATTTTGAAGCAGATTGTGTCTTAACACACAATATCTCTGACCACCCCCCCCCCCCAATAATTGTACCACAAACTGAGATTCCTTGGCAGTTTAAAATAAAATTTATGTATCAAGTTGTGTGTATATTTTGTGTAAAAGAGAGAAAGACAGAATAAATGTGATTAAATCACCCCTACTTCTTTTCTGGGAAATGTTCTTCAGTTCTTGATTTTTATCTTTCATGGGAAATCGTGTTTTGAATTAGTTATTCAGACCATTTCTTTAACATGAATGTGTAAAATTTAGTTAAATTTCAGAATATCCTAATCAGAATTATCCCAAAACTAAAAAATAAATGAAAATAAAGGACTGGTTAAGAGTTATGAGCCACATGTGTGCTCATTAGTTGGACAGCTGTCAAGAACATGGTGACCTGAATGTAGTTTCTGCCCCAGGATCCCCGAAGTTCTTATGAGCTCATAAAGGGAAGGAGCCATGTCTTATTAGATGCTCAGCAAGGATATCCTGGAATGGTGGTTTGAAAATTCCATTTGTGAATGAATGGGAGTCTGTCATTTAAACTTGGACCTCACATGGAAGAGAAACCTTTGGTGATGTATCATCCACCAAGCAGTTTCAATGACTGGCACTGGCTTAGTTGGGAATATGTGTTGCTTAGAGAAAGCAGGCATAGAAGCCCAGCAGGTGGCTAAGTATAAGTTCTGTGACACTATAGCTGCCTCTGCTTAGCTTAGTCTCCCATACCCACACTCATGCTTTTTCAGAACATTAGAGAGACTATGTCTTGGTTCATGAATTAGACTTGAAATTTTGAGACCCCCCCCCCCAACTGGCCATCTCTAAGCAGCTGTGGGACTTCCTGACTCAGGTTCATGTGTGGAAGTTCACAGTCGAATTTTCTAGAACAGGTGAGCCATGCCCAGTTACGGGCTCTCTGTAATCGAACTGCTAGGTAGAAATCAGCAATCATCAGTGACTCCTCTGGCTAGTTGTTTAGTTTTTGAGCATTAAGTACAATCTAATAAAAATCTTCATTAAAAAAAAAAAAAACCTTTTTCTTCTGTCACAAGTAATGTATGTTTGTTTTAGAGAATGGAGATAAACAACAAGAAAAATGAGCTGCAATTTTTCTACCAAATGATGACTATAATTAATATTTTGGTATAGTTCCTTTTAAAAATCTTCATATTTTAATAAGCTTTTAATAAATAGATATTTTATAACTACACAAGAAAGTTTTTCTTTTATTTCAACTTAGGGATAGCTATTATGTTTCTTGTCTCTTTTTTTCTTTTAAGAAATACATTATTACTTGCATTTTTCAAAAACATTTGACCATGAATTATTTTTATTCAATCCTTATGGCAACCTCAGAAGTTTTAGATATCTGTGTCCTTATCTTCTGGATAAAGACACAGAGACCTACGAGATTTCATTTCAAAAGTATGACAATGCATTCTATTAACTACAGATTGAGAAGCAGTTAAATTTGTTTGCTTTGGGTATTTCAGTATATATTCTGTCAAATGGCATTCTTTTTTACTTACATTTTTGGAAGAAGGTCATGTTTGAAAAGCTTTGTATTGATCCACAGAGCAAAATTCTTGGACCTTGATTAGGGCTGCTTTAGTTTCATCCTTAACAGGGCTATAACATTGCTATCCTCCTTGATTGTAAGTCATTTGTCTTCAGAGGTATATTCAAATAGTCACACTGCTTAGACTGGAGTCATGTGGGTGACAGTCAACCTGAACACACAATTGCAGAATATTCACTGTTCATGATACATCTAGTGAAAAAGTAAGCTGTGGAATAATATCAATAAAAAACTCATTTTTATGAAAATATAAAATCAGTTGGAAACATTGTCTTAGAAAAAATATGGGAATGCTATGATCCAAAATATCAGCAGCATAGTTACAGGCGATGATTATTGTTTCATTCATGGTTGTTTTTAATTTTTTTCTTCCATATACATGTTATACTTTTCATATATTATTTATATAATCAAACAAAATGTTCTTTTATGGTATGATGATAGTTTTTACTGATCGAAATCTAAATGATACTTCAATAAAGAAAATTCCATTTATTTCAACTTTCTCTCGCTCCCAATGTCTCTCCTACTTATCTAAAACATTCATCAAGCTAAGTACTATATAGTTTCCTCTGAACCCTGAGAGAATGATTTTGAGAAGCAAAAATTATGTAAGAAGAGTAGGTGGGAGGAGGAGTAAAAAAAACAGTATATATTATGTGTACGATGTTCAATTTAATTCACTTCTGCATTACCTAGGTATATATGCATCTAGTTATTTGTCTGCTTTTCCAATATTATATCCTGTAACCTGTAAGGCTAGCCTGAAGCTCCTTAATTTAGGAAGAGGGGAGTGTTTTTGAGCCCATATTTCAATACCTCTTGATTAGTAATATCTAATCGAAATCTAAGTGATCAATGTAAATGAGGGGCAGTAGCTAGCTGTGCCCTAGGCCATTTTATGCACACAGAAGCACATAGGGATCCACTGGGTTAAATAATCAGTAGGATCTCTTCCTGCTCTAAAATTCTAGGTTTATCATCTGGGCTTTTTGGCCCCAAATAAAAATGACCTGACAAGGATTCCTAATTCTTGAGAACAAGAGGAAAAAAGACATAAACATGTTATTCACAGGCCTTTGATAACTGATCAAACCTGAGAACTCACACATAGGTAGCATATGAAAGACAGTGTGTGCTTGTGTGCCTATTTGGTGTAGACTTACTTAACATCACATAAGCCTTCTTTCCCATCTACCAAGCACAATTTTTTTCTGATGTCCTAAGAAAATACCCCTCACTTTTTTTTCCCCTTCTGTTTATTTCATGCTGCTTCACATCTTCTTGCTCTTTATTTTAACATTGATTCGACAAACATTTACTGGGGACCTTTAGACATTTACCCTTTAGAGACAGCATGATATAGCTGAAAGAACTTTGTCTTGAAGACTGTAGGCCCAGCTCTATCACTTACAAGATGAGTAACCTTGGACAAGAGATTTTGAATCAGAGCACAGAATAAGAATAGCGTATTTTTCCTACTTCACATATGTATTTTGTAAACTGTTTTGAAAATTTATTTTTATTAACTTTTAAAACGCCCCTAGGAGAAATAAAAGCTAAAATAAATGAATGGGACTACATCAAACTAAAAAGCTTCTGTGCAGTGAAAGAAACTGTCAACGAGGTAAAGAGACAATCATTCAAATAAGAAAATATATTTGCAAGCAATGCCTCCTATAAGGGCCTAATATTCAAAATATACAAAAAAACTCATACAACTCAATAACAACAAAAAACCAAATGATCTAATCAAAAAATGGGCATAGGACCCAAACAGATACTTCTCACTAGAGGACATACAAATGGCCAATAAATATATGAAAAAATGTTCAACATTGCTAGGTAGTAGGGAAATGCAAATCAAACCACTATGAGATACCATCTCACACCTGTTAGAATAGCTATAATCAACAGAACACGTAATAACAAATGTTGGAGAGGATGCGGAGAAAAAGGAACCCTTATACACTGCTGGTGAGACTGCAAATTGGTACAGCCACTATGGAAAACAGTATGGAGGTTCCTCAAAAAACTGAGAATTGATCTACCTTTGATTCAGCAATCCCTCTACTGGGTATTCACCCCACAGACTTGAAAACCCATATCCAAAAAGATACTTGCACACGGATAGTTATAGCAGTATTGTTCACAGTGGCCAGGACATGGAAGCAACCGAAGTTTCCTACAATAGATGATTGGATAAAGAAGCTGTGGTACATATATACGATGGAATATTACTCAGCCATAAGAAGAGATGAAATACTGCCATTTGCAACGACATGGAGAGACCTCAAGATTATCATACTAAGCAAAATAAGCCAGACAGAAAAAGTTGAAAATCACATGATATCACTTATATGTGGGATATAAACCTAAAAGTAACAAATGAGCAGAAGAAACAAACAGAGACTCATGGGCATGAATTATAGACTAGTGGTTACCAGAGGACTATAGACTAGTGGTTACTAGCGGGGTGGAGGAAGAGAGGGGAGGTAGACAGGGTAAAGGAGGTCAAATATAGAGTTTAGGGGGAGGGTGAAGTGGGTAAAGGGGATCAAATATACGGTAGCCGATGGAAACTGGACTTTGGGTGGTAAAAATACAGTAGAATATACAGTTGTCAAATGATCATGTACACTTGAAAATTATACAATTGTATTAACCAGTGTTACCCCAATAAACTTAATTAAAAATTTTTTAAAAAATAAATAGAGAGATAAATAAATAAATAAAATGCTCCTAGGAGAGATGGCTTAATAAACTAGTGTTTAGCATTTTGGTTTAAATTCATTTATAAAGTGCATTTGACTTTTTAGTTGAGAGCACAAGCTTGTTAGGATTGGAGTGTGTTGGGGACGATGCTATAGCAGAGAGACTCAAAGCTGGCAAAGAACATTAACGTGTCGGGAGCCATTTTGGAACATGATGGAAGTCATTATGAGGCACTGAAGGAATCACGTAGCTAGAAGCCATAACATGGCTACTGAGTTTGCTTAAACAATGGTTCTAGGAAACAAGAAGTCGAGTTACCTTGGTGAGCCTCGTAAACTCACCTTTTAAGGTAACAGAATGTTTTACAACCATGGAAACAGGGCTATGTATGATCATACATAATTGACAAGCATTGTTATAGATATGTATGGTGTGCTTTGCTATGGTAACGTAGTGATTGATTATGGTATTCAATAATCACATAAATAGGCTATGCTCAATAAACTCGGAGCTGCAGCATTGACTGTATGCCCTCCTGAAAGTTCTTTCCTATCTTCTTTTTTCTTAGGCTTCACCCCCCTCTTTCAGGTGCTATTCGACTTTAGCCGGCTGGCTCCAGCAAGTGGTGCCTGAACAGAGACCTGGAAGCTTGGGACAGAACGTTAAGGTGAACGTTGTGGTGAAGACCGCCACCGCAGGAGAAAGGGGGCCCCGAGTAAACTGTAAACCGAATAAACAGTAAAAGGTGGCTTCTATCTACATGACTTCTTCAGTGCCTCATAATGGCTTCCATCATGTCCCAAAATGGCTCCCGACATTAATGAACCTAGGGAAAGGAGGAGTCTATAAGGAGGAGAAAAGGAGCTAAAAAAAGTGAGGTTCCCTCAGATAATACTTTGCCTGCTTTGAATTTCCCGTGGTCAGGCCCTGATTGTCAGTGTGACCTGGATACATAGTAGAGTGTAGCCTCCAAGCAGAGCTTGGACAAATGCCATTTATTCAGCAAAGCGAACTGCCATGCTCCAGTAACCCCAAAAGTATACGTTCTTGGGGTTCTTAGGTCTTGAAGTTGGAAATTGGTTCTCTTTCTACTGTTAGGGCTGGCCAGTAAGCTTGAGTTAGAGTGTAGGTTATAAAGGGTAATTCTTTATGCCCAAATGATTGGATGAAACAGACTAATTGTTGAGTTGTTTTGTTGTATACATTGTAGAAAGGCCATAGAGTCAGGCATCTAAGATTCTGGTTTCAGCTCTGCCAGCCGTGATGCCTTAGGCAAATCACTCAGCAGCTTTGTTCCTCAGAAGAGTCTGGTGAATAAAGTGTTTCTTAAAGTGTGTTCTTGGTTTACCTGCATCAGAATGTCCTGGGCTAGTTTTTAAACATTTCTGGACTTCATAAATCTGTATTTTTAACAAGCGTCCTTGGCCAATGTCATGCTCACAGAAACCCACTGGATGGGACCATCAATAGGATCTCTTTCTACTCTAAAATTCTGATGATCTGAATTTTAGTTAGCTTTAGTCTTCCATGAACAAAGCAAGATTAAAAGGAGAAAGAAAATAACATTTGCTAATAACCAACTATTTGCCTGGTGCTATGTTTGGGACTTTATACACATTAGCTGATTTTTCTTCGCAATAATCCTTTGAGATAGGTATTACTATTACCACCATAGTATGCATACATTTGAAGTTGGGTCTCTAAAAACTTCTAGTTATAGGATGAATAAGTTCTGGAAATGTAATATATATCATGGTAACTATAGTTAACAATAACGTATATTTGAAAGTTGCTAAGAGAGTAGATTTTAAAAGTTCCAATCACAAACACACAAAAATTGCGACTGTGAGGTGATTGATGTGTTAACCTTATTGTGGTAATCTGTTTTCAATACATACATATGTAACATCACTACATTGTACACCTTAAACTTATATAATATTATATGTCTATTGTATCTCAATAATGCTGGAAACAAAAGTTGGGACTCTGATTTTAAAATTAATGTTTTTTTTCTCCCCACAATATCAAGTGTAGTAAGAAACTACACTTGATCTTAGCCGAAAGACCAAGAAAACAAAGTAAGAAACTGCAAAAGAGCTTATGGTAATCGATAAGCTCCAGTGCAGCACCTTATCTGCATACAGTAGATTACAATTTTAGGTACTGTTTCTTCATTTTTGTTGAGTCACCAAGTTTCTCTTATTGTGAACATTAATTACCTTCATCTTAATTTCTCTTTGCCTTATTTTTCCTACCCATTTAAAATTTATTCTTTCTGTATTCTATAAATTTTAAGGCAACTTAAGTTCTTTTTGTGTGATGGGCAATAAATTAGATATAAATAAATAACATAAAGCTACATTATAAATTTATTTAAAATTGCATTTACTTAAAAAGAATAGAAATACATGAAATTGTGACAGCCCAAGATACTTTCAGTTTTAAAATTTCAAAACTATAATGGAGAGGAAAACGGATTCGATGAAAAATAAGTTTGAAATTTGGCAAGATGTATCTTTTGATCGCTTCGACTTGAGTTAGCTATATCTACTTCATCTAGGGAAGGGAAGGGGCCATGGCGGGTTAAAAGACATGAAGTTTAATTGGACAGAAGGAGGTTGGTCTGTTTGAAAACTGAATCAAGATGAATTCCATGTGAAAGAGAAATTGCCTTTTCCTCTCTAAGGTATTTGGAGGGGAAAAAAAGAAGAATGGCAGAGATCAAATTTTGGGGGTGATTTGGCAGGTAGATTAATTGGATTACCCAAGAGATTCTTCCTGCTGGTGACTAGTTTGCATAGAGTTTGAACTGGTCAAAATAGAAATCATCTTGCCTCATGACTCGTTACTTGTGACCCATTATCTTTGTCTTTGGTCCCTGAGAAAAGTAGCTTTATCTAATTTCAATCTCAGATGAAAAGAAATTAACATGGTAATATTTCCCTTGTGTTTGGATAGGGCTGTCTTCTGACAAGGGAGTAGGAAAAAGGATCTGTTTGGTTTGAGATAATAATTATAGGAAAGGCATTGTAAAATTAAACAATGTAAGATATTATTGGGGGGCGGGGATTAGGATAATACAGCTGAAAGGAACACTAGGTGTCATCTAATTCCTTTATCTTATAGGCACTGAAGCCTATGAGAGTCAAGTGTCACCAATAAGCTTATAGGCACTGAGGCCTATGAGAGTCAAGTGTCATCAATAAGCTGAAACACCCATACACCCTTTACCTAGAACGTGAAGGCATATTATTTTCATTTTATTGATGAGGAAACTAAGGCAAAGAGAAGTTAGGTAATTAGCTCAGGTCATGCCTCTGGGATCCAGTCTTGCCTAGCTTGTGACTTGATGATTCATAAGACTATCGACAAATTCAGTCACTTTCCTGAGACTGTTTCTTCATTTTTAATAATAATCCCCATTCCATTGAGTTTTCAGGCTGTTTTGAGGCTCAAATCTGAGGAACATGTGAAAGTGTTTTGTGAAGAGTAAACAGTGGTGGTACTCAAAAGGGATATTGTTTAAAATGTGGGTTTCCGGGTCTCATCCCTTGTAGATCCTGATGCAGTAAGTTTGGAGAAGGAAAGAGAATGTTTGAAAAGCATGCTAGATGATTCCGATGCACTAGTTCTCCTACCAACCTATGAAAAAACACTTGTGTAAAACAATGGTTCTCTATAAAGACTATTAGAATTCCCTGGAGGACTTGAGTATTGCTCTTGCCACAAGTTTCACATTCTCACAGATTCATGAAAAAGAAAGTTGCAGCTACAGAACTTGGTGTGCTATATCCTCTCTGGGTATGGAGAATCTGTACCTAAGATCAGTCCTAGGAGCCCTCTCCTTCACAGAGAAGTAATAGAAAAGCAAAAAGAAGCTTGCTCATCCTTAAAGAGAACAAGTGAATCACAGGTTTAAAACAAACAAACAAAGACTGAGGCATTTGTAGGTGAAAGGGCAAGAGTCTTCTGTTGCGAAGGTCAGATAGTGAAAAGCAAAAAAAAAAAAAAAAAGAAAAAAAGAAAATTGACAAAATTCCATACATTCCTGTGTCAGGAATAAATTAAATAAAGGCACAACAAACCTCTGCTTAGCGTACGAACAAAGCCAGAACAGCAAAAAAGAAAAGAAAAAAGTAATTATTTAATTGTTTAAAGCACTGAAGATGTCAACATGGGGGGGTAAAAAAAAAGGATTTGGGGCTTCTAACGTTTATTTCATGGTTTAGTATTGTATTTTGAGTTACATGGGAGTGGGTAGAAATGCGATAGTTTTTCCATGTTGAGGGCCTATAGATGTGTTAGCTGTGTATAAGGGAATCATTTTTAATGGGTCAGTTTGGAGCTTTAAATATGATAAACAGTATCTACGTGCAAGCAACATTAGTTAAGTAATTGAGGTGACCGCCTTTAAGGTCTTCCCACAGTTCAAATTCCGTATTGGCAAACAAAGCCAGTCTCCCTGCTCTAACTCATCGCCAGCTCCCCTTGCTCAGCATTTTGGAGGGCTGAGGACGTGGCGGCCGCCCCCGTCACTTCCCATCCCCCAACTGCCCAGTCTAGTTTACCTTCCCAAGAGCTAGACCTGTAAGGCCGGGATCCCCGCCACTTACTGGGGAGAGGTCCACGGAACACCTACCTACCGCGCGGGGGACGTTTGCACAATATGTTTGCTTAAATCGTGTGACGTTCCAGAATCTTACACAAGAAAAACTGAGACTCAGATGTTGATGACTTAAGTTTCTTAAATAAATAAATAATTAAAAATGCATAGCCCACATTTTAAAACATGGCCACCTTGTAAAATAAACATAGGCTGATTTGGGTTTAAGTTTCGTGGAGAAAAAAAGAAGGGGAACAACCAGTGGTAATCAGAGCCCTTTTTGGAAACTCTTGATTCAACTTTAAATTAGAAATATGTATGAGGAATATGCCTTTAAACTCAGAAAAGCAGTGAAACAAATCTCTATAGGTCCGTCATCGGGTTAGAATTTTACAAAACTTTAAGAGTTATTTGTTTGCTATTAATAAGCCTAGAATCCCTGTTTGCATTTTTACAAAGTTCTCTTTTGAGGACCGATACGAATCAAGTTAGTATTAACTTGTTCGCGCGACTCCTCCACTGCCTTTTACAAAATACCAGAGCTGACCCTGGCGCTGGCCGCATTTTGCCACGAGCCTTCCAGGACGCCTAACTCAGGCAGAGCCCCGCACTCAGTCTGAATACCCCTCTCCGGGACACTGGCGCCCACAGCCGGAGGCGGGCCCGAGGTGGGGGAAGGGCGCCGGGGCGGGCCGAGGGCGACGCTGGCGCTCGGCCGCTGCGCGTTCGGGTCCCGGCCGCCAGTCACCCGCTGCGGGGCGCGGCGCGGCGGGGCGGGGCGCGGCGGGGCATATAGTCAGCGCGCCGACGCCTTCTCTTCGAACGCCGTAGGTGCTGCGGACGCTGCGAGGTTGCGGCTCTCTGGATTCTCGCGTCTCTGCTGCTTTCGGTCGGTGGGCGCGCGCCCCGTTGTGTGGTCGGGTCCCCTGCGAGGCTCTAGGCTGAACGGCGGGGGTCGTGGCCCGTGGGGTCTTCCCGCCTCCGGGCCCCGGGAAGGGACGGTCTCTTTGGCCTGCGCTTTTGACTTTTGCTTTATGTTCGTTGAGTCTTTTCCGCCTGCTGCTCTAGTACTGTTTTAATTTCTTGGCGTGCTTGCAGGATAACGTTTTCCATTCGTCCTGAAAGGACATTGTTTAAAAAGAAGTGCATTGGAACATCGTCTGACAGCGGAATTTTATGGGGTGCGCAGTAACAGCGGGGCAGGCGATGCTACCGCCTGACTTCCGCCTTCAGCGCGGGTCTTTATTGTAAAACTGGGATCCTCGGTGGCCAAATAGTGAACTGATTGGTCCGGAAGTAGTGGACAGCGGGCTATGCTGGTTCTTGTAATTTCTCAGCTCTGCCGCTTAGCAGGGAGGCAATGTTGCGTGAATGTGGGTCGTTGGGGACGCTAAGTTTACATTTAAAAGTGTTTCGAAATGCTTCTCAATTCATCCAAGCACCTGTTTCCACCTGTGCGTAGTCGCCACAAAACCAGTTTCACTCCTTTGACATGGGAATAAATCTCCCCCAAATGCACCAACTTGATAGTCTTGCCTGCCGATGCTATCTCCTGCTCGAAATCTCTTTAGTTTTAACATGAATTTTAACTTGATTAGCATTTGTGTGTGCAGATATTCTCCTTCTACAGGTATCCTATTCTCCTGGTGGAGAAACAAGACAAATCTATCAACAACTTTGCTTTTCCCTTCGGAGTCTCTTTTCCATTGGAAATTTACACAGGATCTCTGAAACCTTGCCAGGGGAGGTTCAGCCAGGGAAGAACTCTCAGAGCTTGAGAGTGGGAAGAAGCACAGAAGACATCTTGATTTTTTTTTTTTTCTTGGAATTATCATTTGCTTGGGTTGAAAAATAAATCTGGGAAAGTTTTATCCTGAGTCATGAAATAAGTTTCTCTTCCGCAGATTTCTTCTTTCTCCAGGAAGGAAAATGGCATCTGTAGCAGTTGATCCACAATTGGTATGAATTTTAAAATTCTATTTCTTGATTTCTTTCCCTTTCCGTGTGTTTTGAGAAGTTAACTCCTCTCCACACCTTGGTTTCAGAGTGTGGTGTCTAGGGTGGCCAACTTACCCTTGGTTAGCTCCACGTATGACCTTGTCTCCTCGGCTTACGTCACTACGAAGGATCAGTATCCCTGCTTGAAGTCTGTATGTGAGATTGCGGAGAAGGGCGTGAAGACCATCACCTCTGTGGCTGTGATGAGTGCTCTGCCCATCATCCAGAAGCTAGAGCCACAAAGTGAGTTCTGATTTCCTCCTCAAGATTTAGTTCAATGGACCTGTCAGGAGTGAGCATGAAGCTGATTTGAATATGGCAAATGGCAGCTTAATGCCCTGAGCACATAGCAGCAACCTTAAGGAATCCTTGAATTTCCCAAGGCACATGTTGCCTTTGTCTAGAAACTTCCAGGTGATTCTCATTGTTATAGAAGGCCTGCTTTTCAGCAATGGCGGATGTTCATAATACTTGTAAAAAAAAAAAAACAACAAAAACCTGGAGATGCTTCTATGTTGGCAATAAGAGTACAAGGGGAACTAGTGGGCGAACTGAAATAACTGACTTCCTTGGGCGCACACAGTGTACATAAACTGCTTAAAAAAAATTGTTGAGATAATTAACACACTATACAATTCACCCACTTACATGTACAATTCAGTGATTTCTTAGTATATTCACAGGATTGTGCAATCATCACTGCAATCAATTTTAGAACATTTTTATCACCCAGAAAGGAACCTCATATCAGTTTGTTTGCATGATGAAAAAGTTCTGGAATCGATAGTGTGATAGTTGTAAAACATCATGAATGAACTTAGTGCCACTGAATTGTACATTTAAAAATAGTTAAAATGGTGAAGGTTATGTTATTTATATTACTGCAATTTTTAAAAAAGAGAAAGAAACCTTATACCCATTAGCAGTCACTCTCCTTTTTACTCCTCCACCACACCTGCTAATCTACTTTTTGTCTTTTATAGATTTGCCTATTCTGGACATTCATATAAACAGTCATAAAGTATATATTCTTTTATGATTTGCTTCTTTTACTTAGTATAACGTTTTCAAGGTTTATCCACGTTGTAGCATTATCTCAGTATTTCATTACTTTATTGTGGAATAATACTCTATTGTGTGGATAGATCATATTCATTCATCAGTCGATGGATATCTGAGTGCTTTTGGGGGATATAAATAATGCTACTGTGCACATTTGTTTACAAGTTTTTGTGTGGACATATGTTCTCATTTCTCTCGGTATATAGGAATGGAATTGCTGGGCCATATAATAACTGTATAAGATTTTAAGCAACTGCTAGACTGTTTTCCAAACTTGCTACACCATTTTATATTCCCACTAGCAGTGTATGAAGGTTCTCCACATTAGGAACCCTTTTGAATGAAGGTTTAAATCATTTGCCGAAATGGTTAAGTCATGGACTTTTTGGAGTATAATAAATCTTTAGAGACCAGTTTTCTAGTTCTGCTACTTCCCAAATAAATTTGTAACTCTTACTTGGCTTGGTCATCATTAGAGGAAAGCTCAGACTAAAATCTAGGCCTTGTTAGGGAGGTGCTGTTAGTATGTACTGTTTCCTAGTGATAACACAACATACATTGCTACCTACTGAATTAAGTGTAGGTAGTGGTTAAACTAGCATGGAAATGTCACTTTTGAGAGTTTTTAGATACTTTATTTGCTGAATGAGGGTTCAGGTGAATTTTTGCTTCTCTTGGCATTACCCTTAGGGGCCAGTTGACGAAGAAGCATTTTAGCCAGTTTCCTACGCAGCTCGTCACTTCCTCTGCCTGTGGCTCCCCTGCCCCTTTATTTTCCTGTCAGTACAAGAAAGTTGCCAGCAACCTACCAACCTTCTTCCTATCTGAGTTAGAGACTAGGCAGTGCATTGTATGATAAATGAAGGTCAACATTCCTGTTGTTTTTTATAACAGCGTTCAAGGTATAATACTTGGTATGTTCATTCTAGATGTACACTGTTCATTTTCCCCATTTTGATTCTTCTAGTTGCTGTTGCCAATACCTATGCCTGTAAGGGACTAGACAAGATAGAGGAAAAACTGCCTATTCTGAATCAGCCAACAAACCAGGTGAGCTTGCAACAAAAGAGGCTTTCCATCTCACATGTTTTTGGGTTTGCCTGTTTAGCACAGGCTGTGCATACCATAAACAGGAAACACTTAATTGTTCCTTCAACCTGGATATATTTTTGAAAGAGCAATGGCCACTCCCATACTTCCTGAACTGTTGTCAGGTTATGTCAAGAAGCAGAGATGAATTAGCCACCTTTGAACTAGAATACTTGTAGTCTGATCTCTATCAATATGTGGCTTTGCCTCTGTAAATGAAATTGTTCATAAATGACTTGATTCCTATGTGGTACTGGGTAAATGCAGAGGTGGTATATAGAACCTTTTCTCACTTGGTATCTGAGAGCACATCCAGCAGGATGGAGAGTATGTCTGCCTATGTGGTAGCCTTCTGAGGCTGTCTGTATGAGGCCAGGTGTGGATGGTACCTATGTCTTTGCTCATAGGCATGCATGAGCTGCTCTCAGTATAAGAATGTCCACATGGAAAATGCCATTCTTCTCTAGAATACTCCTTGTATCTTTCTACAGGTTTACCTAGTTTAAAAAAATAACACCTTGACAGATTTTATATTTGTTTATCTCATCTTCTCCAACAATTCTTAAGTGGTGCCAGGTAGGGCAAACATACCTGATAAAGAGATTGAGGCTCGTCAACTCTTAGTGACCTAACCAAGACCAGGGAGTGGAAGGGCCAGAGTCCTTCTTTAACTCTTCAACTATGCTACCTTAGGTAAGACCTTAGATATATATTTATGCTGGTGTTTCTCACCAGCCAAGTGATCTGTTCTTCTACTTATAGGTTTTTGCCAATGCCAAAGGAGCTATGACTGGGGCAAAAGATGCTGTGACGATGACTGTGACCGGGGCCAAGGATTCCGTGGCCAGCACGATCACTGGGGTGGTGGACAAGACCAAAGGAGCGGTGACTGGCAGTGTAGAGAAGACCAAGTCTGTGGTCAATGGCAGCATTAACACAGTCCTGGAGAGTCGGATGATGCAGCTGGTGAGCAATGGTGTAGATAGTGCGCTCACCACATCAGAGCTGCTGGTAGACCAGTACCTTCCTCTCACTGAGAAAGAACTAGGTAAGTGGATTTTTGTCTTGAAATAATGTTTTATACTTAAATCAGTCTTTTAAAACAGCTTTATTGTGTTATATGCATAGTAAGCTTTGAAATTTTAGGAGAATTAGCCTAGAGAAATATTTCCTATAGATGGATTGTTTTTAGTGTTTTTGTTTTTATAGAATCGTTAAATGTTTAGTGACGACTATATGCCAGGTACTGTGTTGCCCAGGAAGCTCACTGTAGTGAGAAGAGATGTATGTAGAGGAACACATCAGATGCAGCGATATGTTCTGGGTAGTCAAGCCTAGCAGCAGACATGAACTATCTTGGGAAAATGAGTATATAATTGCTAGGTGGTTGGGTAGAATTTATAAAATCAAGATCTAGGTTAGATTATAGGCCTTGTCATTTATAGCTGTGATGCCTTATGGTGACTGTTCCTTCTTTCTAACTTCAGAAAAAGAAGCAAAAAAAGTCGAAGGATTTGATACTGTTCGGAAGCCAAGTTATTACATTAGGCTGGGATCTCTGTCTACTAAGCTCCGCTCACGTGCCTACCAGCAGGCCCTTAGCAGGGTGAAAGAAGCTAAACAAAGAAGCCAAGAGACCATTTCTCAGCTCAATTCCATTGTTAACCTGGTGAGTAAAAGTTCATTTAAAGGGATCTGAAGGGAGTTCATTTATCTAGAGGGACGAGAATAAATGTAATCATAAAACCCAAGAATTTTAATCTTACCTAATGAACAACCCAATAGAAAAAAATGGGTGAACATTTTTATATAACCAGCTCACAGAAAAGGAAGTATAAATAGCCAATATATAGGAAGTGATGTTAATCTTATTCTGAGGAGTCTCTTTACAGATGCCTTTCTTGTTCTGTCACACTGGCAAAGTGTGAAGTGTATAGAGAAAGAGGTATATTTATGGATTTCTGGAGGAGTCCAGGGATGGTTCTAGGAAAGTCATAAACACATATATGCCTTGAGCAGTTTTACTTTTAGAACTTTGCCCTACAGACATGGATAGTTGTTTGGAGTTGCAAAAGACTGTAAACAATGGGTATCAACTAATAGGAAACTTATTATATTGATATATCACAAAAAGCCTATTGTGTAGCCATTAAAGGTTGCCAAGTTATGGTACAGTGTTTTGTACGGTACAGTGTGTTTTGTACTGTCATTAGAAGCCCATTTATTCTTGGAAGGGGAAATAGATGGCTGGCAACAGGGAAGAGGAAGTTTGAATTCCTTTCTCTTCTTAAATTTTTTTCTTATATTTTACACATATATATTAAATTTCGATTGCCTTACCTGTGCTAAACTGGAGGTAAATTTAGAGACTTTTATGAATTAGAGGCAGTAAAGAACCACAATTACTTCATAATAAGTAACAATGATAGCAGGGATCTCGCTCTCCTTAAATGCTTAATGAGATTCTTGTTTTTTATGCTATGTGATTTACATCATAGATCGGAGAATAAGCTAACATAAATATCTCACTAATTTGTTTCTTTGTTTGATTTCAATGTGTTCTAGATTGAATTTGCCAGGGAGAATGTGCACTGTGCCAACCGGAAAATTCAGGGTGCTCAGGATAAGCTCTCTCTCTCCTGGGTAGAGTGGAAGAGAAACATTGGCTGTGATGATACTGATGAATCCCACTGTGCTGAGGTAAGCCAGCTTGGTCAGAGTCATCCACTACAGTTTCTGAAGTTCTACCAGACTTTTCAATTTTGTTGGTATTCCTCTTAGATCACTCGAGCAAAGGTTTAAATAATACTGTGTACATAGATTGCTTATTGTGTGACAGAAAAGCAAAACTTTGCAGTAACTTTGTCTATTGACCATCAGTTATGCATATTGCCCTCAACAGGATTCAGCTAAATGAGAAACATGGGCCTTTCCCTCATCATGGGTACAAACTAACAGGAGATATAGATAGGCATTTATACCATCATAGTGTTTTTTTGACAGCATAAAAATGGGTTATGAGGCTATAGAAAAGGTACCTAACTTGGTCTTGGATTGAAGATGGTTGAGTCAGATGACTTCCTGGAAGAGGTGAGTGCGAAGCTGAGACCAAGGGGGAGAATGAACTAGGTGAAAGGGCAGGAAGGGGACTAATATTCCAGACAGAAGAAATGGCATGTTGTAGTCCTAGAAAGTGGTTATTTGGGTTTTAAAAGTTAGTCTGTGTATCTCTGAATACTGCCGTGTGACTAATACTGTTGCATTGAGGGTTCTTATAAAGATTTTTTAAAACGTCGAAGAATCTACTTATGTGATGGTCACATACCAGCTTACTGTAATTGAAAAAATTCATACATAGCATTGTTGGATCCACTGCTAATTTTAAAACTTGTTTTATTTTTAGCACATTGAGTCACGTACTCTTGCCATTGCCCGCAACCTGACTCAGCAGCTCCAGACCACATGCTCTACCCTCCTGTCCAACGTCCAGGGGTTACCACAGAACATCCAAGATCAGGCCAGTCACTTGGGTGCGATGGCTGGAGACATCTACTCAGTGTTCCTCAATGCTGCCTCTTTTAAGGAAGTGTCTGACGGCTTCCTCACTTCTAGCAAGGGGCAGCTGCAGAAAATGAAGGAGTCTTTAGATGATGTGATGGATTACCTTGTTAACAACACACCCCTCAACTGGCTGGTAGGTCCCTTTTATCCTCAGCTGGCTGAGTCTCGGCATACTCAGCACTAAGGTGCAGAGGACACAACCAGCCAGAGGGCCCAGCAACCTGAGCACAAAACACATTAAACTTGTCCCTGTCACCAGTGCAGTGTGCAACCAGCCAGGTGCTAGACAACTCCGAATTGGGGAAGCAGCTGGCTAGAAAAGAGGCCCTTAATTGTAGTAACTTCCAATTAGATTAAGAGCTTTAAAATGTGTGGCATTAGCAGATGAGTTCTGTTTACCTGGCTGGTAAGAAAATGAGTGACTGGTCAGACCCTAACCAGAATTCACAGAAAAGTCCCAGTGCATTTATGGCCTTTGTCTCTTGCTACTGTTGCTGTCTGTTTGTATTGAATAAAAACACCTTCATGTGGGCTGTGGTGTGAACTGGCTTCTGCTCCAGTTTGGTCTGGGCAGGTGTCATCACTGGTTTGTCTCACAATGCATGCTTGTACAACTTTAATTTTTTACTTTTCATAAAGGAATGCCGCTTAAGAATTCAATAAAATTCATTGCAGAATAGATCAGCTTTATGCTGTGTGTTCCATGTGCTTTGTGTGTTGCTTTCATAGAGCTGCTTCGCTTATATGACAGTTATTATACACATACGTGAATTCCAGTTGTCTTGTTAGGGAATTTGGCAGAGTAATAACAGTAGAAGATGAATGTCAAAAGTAGAATGTTTGATAACAGGTTTTAAACAAGTTAAAAGTTAATGTGCATATAAGAATTTTACTGGGCGCCAGTTGTTGCCTTCATTTTTGTCTATTTACTGGACCCCCGAGAGTGTGTTTTTAAGCTAATAGAAGGACCTCATGGCTGACTGCCTTATTAAAAAGTAATCAAAGCTGAAAGGAAGCAAGTGGGTGACTGTTTGCATCAATCATTCTCACGTAAAGGCAGTAGGCATTTCTTGCCAACAGGCTATTGAGTTCTAGAATGAGATGGTTCAGTGTCCAGACTCAGCTGGACTTAACTTACCATGTTGTCACTTTGGGAGAAAGACACGAACACTTGATGAGATACCTTTAGAAGACTGCATTAGAATAAAGTCTTGTGGACTTTGGGTTCTTAATATCTTGCCCAGGATATTCAGACTTTTAGTCACCTCGATGTTGGTCAGTTATTTAAGATGTTGGTCAATTATTAATGGATCTCCTTATTATAGCTGCTGGATGCCAAACTGTTCAAAAAAACAAATCTTAAATTTAGTGAAATAGAGCTACGTGCTTTTGCCTATCTGTCCTAAAAGGTTAGCAAGGCTGCCCTTCAGCAGAAGCAAAGTCTAAGTCTAATTCTTCTCTTTCTATCCTGGATCACCTCCTCCCTGTGAAAACAAGGAAGCAGCACATAACTTTATATGCACCTTGTGTGTGAATAAGTTAAAGAACTAAATTTTTTCCCTTGAGGTAACTCTAGGAATCAGCAAACAGGTGAGTTGGATCAGAGGGTAGGGACTCACTGAGATTCTTGAAGCTAAGGTGCTTTTGGCTTCTGGAAAGATGGACTGTCAAGATTTATGAACTTCCAGAGTGGAGCCTATCTATTCACTTGCCTCCCTGCCCCCAGTGACTGGCATTTTCTAGAGTCTGTCTCTTAAAACTGTTTTTCTCCTAAATCCAAATTGGACATAACCCTGTCCCTCTTTGCCTCAAAACTCCAAGGCTGGTATTTTGTGGTTTATTCTAATTGGTTGAAAAATTCATACAGTATAACTGTGCAAATGCTTTCTTATCCTGAACATAAACTTTTGCATTTCCCCGTCATAAGAGTTATAGTGCCACCTAAATTGCTTGTGAGAAAGAGACATGTTTCCTTCATTAGCTTCTAGAAGAACACCACTAGCCCTTACTTTTTACCGAGAGCTGTGCACATTAGTGGTGGTTTTATCTGTCTTTGTGTCTCAGTGAGTTTCATTGTCCCTTAATGCATTTTGTTTTATTATCACCATGTCTTAAAATTTGTTGTGGTCCTGCATATTAAATTTTATTGTATAAATGGGCAGTTTGGGTTTAACAGACTTTCCCAAAGAGGACAATTTTTTTTGAGGAAAAAAGCTAAACCTAGCACAGTAACCATGGCAGATTTTTAATTATTTGGGTACACAAAACCTGGCATGGTGTGCCTGAATGTTCAAGGATGCTTTTTCCTTTGCATGTAATAAAAATATGGATTTCCTGGTTCTAAGTGAAAAAATCAAAGTGACTTTAATCTCTTAGCCTTAGTTTTCTCATCTGTCACATAAAATTAATGATACCTCAGCAGATGGAAGTGAAGTGTTTGAGGATGGACTGTTTCTATTTTGCACTAGAGGCATAGGGATACTATCTGTGAGACAGTCACATGTAATATCTGGTAAGTTCAGATGTGAGTAATAGAGGTCATGATTAGGAAAATATATCCACTTTGATAAGGCATTCATTATAGGTATTGAAGAACTAATAAAAGGGGAAAACTAAAATTTGGTGCCTGAGATTTTTAGGGTATCATTTAGCTCACTGAGATGGCTAGTTGGGGAAGGAGGAAGGAGCAGGATAGATATTTGTGCATATATCTATCAGGCGTGAGTGTATGTAAAGGAGGACCTCTGTCAGCCTAACCTTCCTGAGCTCTCATGGATTGGTAACTGGGTCAGCTGGGCCTTGGTCCTGAGGCCTGCCTTCATGAAATGTCCCTGTTGTATAAACCAAAGTATTTATTGCTTGTATCTCAAAGGGCAATACCTACATGCTATAGATATCCACCTTCCCAAAGGTATCCTAAAATGTAGGATATCCTATATTTCCACAGTAACCACTTGGTAAGGAAAAGATACTGAATAATAGCACTGTTGAGTATCTAAGTTTCCAGTCTAACCTGTAGCAGCCTACTTCATTTGCATTATGGAGAAACTGGAAAAGTAATAGCATCAAACTATTCAGAGAGAAGAATAAATCTTTTCAGGCTTGAGGCTAGCTTCGGCTTAAACAGACGTTTTCTGATGTCTTTCCTGTTCCTCTTGCTTACCTTTGGAGATTCTGATGTCACTCTTCCACGTTTTAGAAATTGCTGATTCCTGGAAGAAATGTCAACTGACATTTCTATCTCCCTGGGATAGGCCAAGGTCTTATTTTAGGGCTGGTGAGAGGCGAAGGCTTTGGTCATCATCCAGCTTGGGCTGAGCTGGGAGGCATGAGTGGGGAGCTCATCTGGAGAAGGTTGAATAAGAAAATCACACCCTCTGTTGGTGGTGAGGTGATGAGAGGCAAGCAGCCGGTTGAGTTTAACTGTGAGATTGCTGATTAATACTGTGCATCTTTAGTGGTTAAGACTCAGTAAGATGACTTAGTAAAATGATAGGAAAGCAGTGTGAAAGGTAAATGTTTGGAGGAGGTGGGACAGAGTTGCCTGGGTTATCCTCCTCCATTCTTAATTTGCTTAAACTGGGCCTGCAAATGAGAGAAGCGGGTTCTGATACAATGAAAGGCTTTGAATCTCATAGGGAAGCCTTCTCAATGTAGAATGGACCTTCTTGGTTCTTTAGCTCAGTTTTGGTTTTATGAAAGTGCTACTTGAGAGCTATTTAAAAGATATTAGAGCCATAACATAATATGTACATTTTGAGCTAACACTGAAAACATAATTGGTTCATTCATTGGTTAGAGACAATGTGGATATGTAGGGTAGCTACATTATTATTTATATACATGTGGCGGCATTAAAAAAAAATTCAATATTTGAGTTCCTAATTATATCATGCATGAACTCTGCCTTTCTGAGAATGTAAACACCATAAACTGTTTTTAAGAGACTTTTATAGTCTTAGAGGATGTTTGTTGATGAATATTCAAGTAACATCCTGGTATAGAGCACTATTTGTCTCTTGCTTTTAATGGCCCCAAGCTGCTCTTTTTTTTTTTTTTTTTACTTTTAAGATGTGCAGTTTATTGTCTATCTTTACATCAATATAGCTATAAAAGAAAGAATTTGAAAACCCTAAGAAACAAAAATAAAAGGAAAGAGATACCAGCTACAACTGGTGAAGCATTATAGTACAGTCTCGGTATGATATCTGCATTATAGGCTGCTCATTTTTAAATTCCCTACCTTTATTACAAAACTAACCTGCCAAATACGACTCTTCAGCATGAGACAGTATAGAGTTGGCAGGGCAACAATTTCAGTTTTAAGTTTTATTGACCAAAGCAAGACAGAACACTAACTTAGATAATATCTCCTGTGAAGGGAACAAAGATCTAATATCTTCTAGACCTTAAGAAAGTGAAGAAAGTAGTGGAGAGTATTATTAATTGACATTTTACAAAAGTAATGAATAAATTAGATGGCGCTTTTCTGTCAGTATCAGTGATGAAGAAATGGTTACTATTTAAATTGTTTTCATTTCTCTTGGGTATATACCTAGGAGTGCAATCGCCATTGGGTCGTATGGTCACTCTATGTTCAACTGTTTGAGGAGCTGCCAGACTGTTTTCCAAAGTGGCTACACCTTTTACATTCACACCAGCAGAGTATGAGGGTTCTGATTTCTGCATATCTTCACCAACACTTATTATCTGACTTTTTGACTCTAGCCAACCATTTAAGTTATAAATTAATACAAGTAGATGTTGAATAGTATGAATTAAGCACTTCTCCTTTCTCATTGTCTACACAGGTTAGAGCAAAGGAAAACTCAGCTAAGGAGGTAGCTCATATATCTGTCAGATTGACTCCATTATATAAAGTAGCCCAAGTAAGCTCTCAGCATGGATAAAACTACATTACCTGTCAGGGAGCCTTCCTCTACCCTCTCTGTCTATGCCAGAGATTATTAACTGGGGAACCCTAGAGATCGGAATTCCTTTCATACAAACAAATTCTTAGTTCTTTTCACTTCCTTATTTCTTTAATGCGTATTCTCTATTTTAAAATAAATCAATTGTCATGTTTAACAACACTGCATGCACACTCACCTTTACTAGAAAGTTAAATTCCCACAGATGGTGTTTTTATTTCTGTAGTAGCCTCACCTATCCAGGGCCCCAAGCTACCACAGGCCTACCTTTATGCAAATTAAACAATGGCACCTTATTCTCAACATGTGTAGTGCCACCTGGAAAATTGTCATAATAAATGTGCGAATCAGTGACATTCAGAACAGGAAAGGTGCCCCCTGTGGTTATATATGGTGAACAACCCACAAACAGTACACAGTGTCCCAGGAATCCTAGCATGGTCGCCAGATTTTCTTGAAAAGAATGTATTGCTGGTTTCCTGTCCTTTTCCGTGTAGGACTATGGTTATCAGTAGTTTCACAGTAAGCATCAGACTCTGAATTTGGCCTTCACTGATGGGCATTCTCAGCAACAGATTTCTTTGATACTTGTTCATGTCAGTGAAAAGGAGATTTATTTTCTAAATCAATGAAACGATTTATTTTCTGCCACATTTCTAAAAACACTGTGAAGATGGTCACACACCAACCACTACATTTAAAATTACACTCACCATGGAAACCTAATAGGCCATGGCTACCTCCTAGCTGCCCTGCCCTCCTCTATTCCCTTCGCAGCCCCTAAGTAGGTTTTGAATTTAGTAGAAGTTAAATTCTTGGATAGTTAAGAATTTAGTAGAAATTAGACACTTTGAATCATTCTGAACATATGGAAGGTAAATTATTCATATGGCCCTCTGAAATCATCTCAGGGATTAGAGATGGTGATGGAAACTTTTCTCCTAAAACTCTGAGTGTGGGATTTCTAACTTTTGCAAAGAACTCTATTTTAGGCCAATACTTACCTGACCTGTAGGTGACTTTGAGAGTTTGCAGGTATGTGTGTGTGTTGGTATTTAAGAAACTAATGAGAATAAAATTTACTGTTTATTGAGTACCTATTATAAGCGAGGCCATACTACCTTTATTCTTCATCTGCAACCCAAACAGGTATTTTCCTTATCTGAGAGGTGAGGAAATAGGGTGAAAAGAGATAAGTGGCAAGGTAGGGATTTAGCTCAATACCTCGCTAATGTCAAAGTGTATGTATTTTTTTTGTTCTAGCATGCTAGGCCTCTGATAGAAGAAAACTGAATCTTGCTTTTTTGTTCGGGACCCAGAAAATCCCTCTGTCCATACCTTTTTGTGTTTGAGTTTTCTGTTCTAGTTTGTGATAGCAGATGTTAAAATATACATTTACTAGAAATAGCTCGGAAAGAGAGCTAAGCAATGTATGCTTTTAACTTAAAAATGCTAAAATTACAATTGTTGACTTGCTTGATTGATGCTCCGAATCCATTTGTATAATATTGCTGGCTTTTGTGGATGTCAGGTTGGATATTATCTTTGCAAAGTGAACATTTATGAGTAGCTAGAATGCAATTTAATCTTGCCAAACTGAAAGACTCAGGAACAAATGGCAGAAGTTTGTGCTCTGACCAGACCTCTGAGCACCTGATTCTTAGGGAAAAGTGCAATAAGAGCCACAACCAACCAGATAAGGGGTCCCGATGACCAAAGCGAGATCACCTCTATTCCAAGCAATAAACTCCATACCCATTAAACAATAACTCCTCATCTCCCGCTCTGTTTTTTGATGAATTTTTTTAGTGAGTTGTTTTGCCTCTGTTAAGTAATCAGCTAATTTTTTCCCTCTGCTGTCAAGGTTCTAGCCTTTAGTAATTTATTATGCCTTACTAATTTTCTGCTTCTAAACTAATTTTGGCTAAGAAACATTACTTAGCTTATCAAAGTAAAGTAAGAGTTAAGAGAACTTCTTATCCCTAAGATCCTTTCCTATGAAGAGAAGAGCTAAGACTTTGTCATGGCTGTTTCAACTATTAAAAGACTTTTTGCTTCCTCAGTTCCAGACATTTCTGAAAGACTTTATATTATTCAAAGTTGGGCTTATGGAAAAGTGGAATATTATTGTTTTTAAGAGAATAATAGATTAATAGATGAATATCCAGAAATGCTTTATATCTTGTATTTTCAAAAAAGCTTTCATTTCGTAAGTCTACCACTGGTTTCCTTAATGCTTTTAGAATATGAGTGAATTTGGGGAAAATGATTGTCAACACTTTGTCAGAATACACAACTATGGACAAAGTAAGGTTCACTCACATGCAGTAATTAATGTCTCCATGAGCTCACTTGAACCTAACAGCTTACTTCATTAGTGTTTGTTTTAATATCCAAGATTCTTTTTTTACAGGTATGTGATTTCACTGCAATAGAATTGACATCTGAGACTGATGAAATTCCAGATATTATAGCTTTGGAAGAAGAGTATGGATCAAATCATTCACATGCTAATAACCCTGAGTTTTCTCAGGGCGAAAGGTTGAATAGCTAACAAGAAAATACTCCTTTGGCTGAACACATAATTATGTCACATTAAACTTCATGTTTGTTCATGTGTTTATTCCTGTGGCTTTGGGGATTAATCTATTGGGGGTTAGTCTATTTTTTTGGTTACTTGTCTTAATTGTAATGAGATTCTGATCTAAACTTTTGTAAGAGATCCTAATTCTGTATCATATATCATTTTATATAATTCTTCAAAGTTGAATCCTTGACATGCCTTTAATAAAAATTGGTCTGTATAATCTTGAATCAGAGTGTGTGTGTTAAGTACTGATTGATATACTGAACATTTGTGCATGCTCACGCGTGCGTGCGTGCGTGCGTGTGTGTGCGTGTTTTGTTATTTTGGCCTCCCAGGATTCATTTCTTCTTCTGGCAACAGCACCTTTGTGTCTTTGGGTGAGGGGGTTTCAGTGGGTCTGCTGGTCAAGGTTTTTTGCTTTCCCCAACACTAAGTGTGGGCATATGACTGAAAACAGATCAAGTGGGAGGGAGCAGATCATGATGGGAAAAAGCTTAATCTTGGCTCTGCCACTTACTGGCTGTTTGACCTTAAACAAGTTACTTAATTCCTTTGTACCTTGATTTCCTCATTTGTAAAATAGGGATAATAGTAGGTTTGTCATAAAGGATCAATAAATTAACAGTTGTGAAAGGCTTAGAGCAATACCTGAGCTTTTTAAGTAACATAGTAGCCCTTACTTAAATATTACTTAAGTTGTAGAAACGATGGCCAATTCGGTAGCAATAGACATCCCTAGTGTCCAGATTATAGTTTTGAAATACCTTTTCCAACTAAGGGAAATCAATGCTTTTTGAAGAAATGGCTTATTCCAGGTCTGAGGTAGGAAATACACAAAATGAGCCTTGAACTTTTCGTTATTCCAGAAAGCGTGGAAGCTAATTTGAAGAGGTTCCCATTGACCAAAGATGGGCAATTTGAACTTCAATAAGGATAATTTCAATTTAATGAACCACATCAAATGTGAACCCCATCAAATATACAAATATATCATACGTATAAACAATCTAATTGGTTGCCTTCAGGGGATGATAGCAAACCAATTCATTATCTTAAAAACTAATAAAGGGAAAGAATCAAGAATTTCTTCTTTTTCTTCTTCTTCTTTTTTTTTTACCACTAGATAAATGAGCATGAAATGAGGGAAAACATCTCTTATGAAAAATAAATGATACCTTAGTCAGTTTGAACTGCTATGACAAATTACCTTTGATTGAGTGGTTTAAACAACAAACATTTATGTCTCACTGTTCTGAAGGCTGAAAGTTTGAGATCAGGGTGTCGGCATGGTTGGTTTTGGGTGAGGGTCCCCTTTCAAGTTGCGGAAAGTCAGCTTCTCTTTGTATCCTTACTTGGTGTAAAAAACAGAGAGATGAAGCAAACTCTCATGAGATTCTTTTAAGGGTACTAATCCCATTCATGGGGGTCCTGCCATTATGACCTCACCTAATCCTAATCACCTCCCACAGACCCCACCTTTCAATACAGTTACAATGAGGAGAAAGGTTTTAACATACGAGTTTGGGGGGCAGGCACAAACAGTCCATAACAAATGATAAATTGGAATTTCAATATTTTGCAGTTCCTGGTGAATTAATGGATCTAGGTATTTAGCATTAATGCCTATAATGGCATAAACAGAGATATTCTGCCTGATGAAGAACATATACCAACCATCACCTAGTCTTGTCAAAGAGATCATATTGGAGATTGATCAATGCTCTGGATCTAGGTGTCAATTTGAAAATTTTGGGAGACAGAGACAGTGGAATACATTGAACTGCATCATGAGGCTGCAGTCAGGAAAACCCGGACTATGGGAAACTATTCTGGTCAAATAACCCCAGTTCTTCAATAGATAAATTATAAAAAAGAAAAAAAAGAGAAGAAGGATTGAAGAAAATCTGGATATTAAATTATCAAAAAAATAAAAAAATAAAAAAGCCTCGATAAATATACAAAGGGCAAGACTAAATTACAGTGTGTAGGGAAGCACACCTGGGTGGTAAAACTGCAGGACAATATAAGGAAGTGATTATTATAAAACTGACAGTGGTGGTTAGTTTTCGGCAGAGGGATGACTGTGGCTTTATTTTGTTGACATAAGAAATGTCCAAAACCATAGAGAATTTTTATGAGTTTATTTGTGCCAAACTGACAACATTGCTGGGAAGCAAGATCCCACAGGCTCAGGAGAATGACAGTTTCGCAGTTTCTTGTACACATCTGGAATTAAGCAGGGAATGTAAGAAAGAGTACATGAAAGTGAGAGAAAGTAGGACAGAGAAATCTCTATGATAGGATTACAGGACAGTTAACAGGATTACGTGCTCTTTTAAGGGGTGTTATGCTTCCAAGGTGTCTAAAAAGGGCATTTCAAAGGTGTGTTAACTGAGATACACAAAAACAATGGACAAGGCTTGCTTAAGGCAAAATGCCCTTTTATTTGAGAATTTATAGGTTCGAGGTGTGACCACCCACCATCACCTGCTCAGTTAGCAGATCACCCTGTGAGGTTAGATTTGGTTAGATTTATTACTGAGTCCCCTTTTCATCCACAATTTCTTGTTCTGGGTGGTAGTTACAAGAACAATCACCTATAATAGTACAGTAAGCTATTTAAAAGAAGCAAATTGGACTGCCTGAAATATAAATCTTGAGTGGAGTGGCACATGGGCCTGGCTGCTTCCTGAACCTATTCTCTGGTCTTTTCATTTTTTATTTATCCTACTCAACATTCATTTAATAAAACTCCATCAGAATCAGTTTTGTTGCTTGCAACCAAAGAACGCTAATTGATACTATTGTAGCCGCCAGCCCCTGAAAGACACACAGACCACCATAACTCAGTGAGTTATAGGAAACACTCTTTATTCAGCCAGCTGGGTCTGCCAGGGGTACGCAAACCCCAGATTAAGCAGCCCCGAAATGTAGAGGTACAAGGTTTTTAAACCCCAAATCCCATTCTTCATTCTGTCTAAACGCAAAGGGCTATCTTTCTTCTAGTCACTACCTGTCAACTCACAGGTCAGGTGCGTAAGCAGGGTTACAGAAGCAGAAAGCCTGTTTAGAATGTTATATTCTTATAATCAAAGGCCTACGTACCCATAGCGATAGTCAAACAGTAATTTTCAGTAAGAGTCAATTTTTCAATACAAGTGGCCTTGGCAAGTTCCATGAGTGATGAGGTGTGTATAGAAAACGTTTTTTTTGAGAAATTTTGCTGTAATGAGAAATAGAGTAGTAGCTTGAAAGGCATTGGGGTCAAAGAATTTTTTTTTAATGATGTATAAGATATTATAGCATGTTTGTATACTGATGGGGAGAATTGATAATGTAGGACAAAGCAGAGGACAAATGCTGACATAAACTCTTTAAGTAGGAGAAAGGAGTATTATTATCCATTGCATAAGTGAGAGGACTAGTTTTATGCAGGCACACCTTTATTCATCCAGATCAACAAGAGAGAAGGAGGACAATATGGAAAAAGATATAGGTAGGTTGGTAACTTGTGGTTGGAAGTTGTTTTCTGGAAGCATTTATTAACTAAGAAGAAAGGACATTATTGAGAGTGAGGAGGGACAAGAGGTATTGAAAGTTTAGGGGAGGGAAGATGATATTGTTGCAGGAAATGATAACTGAGGGAGGAATTTAGACACTCAGACAACTTTGTCAGAGGAAGGAGAATTTAATGCCTGTGGAGAGCATGGGGCATTCAACCGACCCAAAGCACTATCTCCCCTTGGTTAGATTTCTTACAGCTTATATATCCTCACAGTGTCCATGCAAGGGGTGCATGATTCCTTTGTTTCAGGTTTTACATGTCTCTCCTTACTCAGAGTGGGTTGGGGGAGCTTTGGGTGGGAGGCTGCAGGGGAGGAATTTCCAGACCCTTGGTCTTACAGGTCATTTGTTTTGTAGAGTCTGAGACTTTGATGTTTTCAGCACCTTTATGGGATTCTTGAACAAAAAGAGGTGACTCCTAGCTTACACACAGGAAGCAGCGTTCATCGATGTCACACCTGCTCAGCTGGTTCCTTATCCAAAGGCTGAGCTCTAAAACAACAAACAGTTCCCCACAGTCTTGACATTCATAAACAGCTACAGAGATAGGGAAGGGGCTGGAGAATCCTTGAGGTGAGGAATGGAGCTGTGGAAAATATGTTAACTGAAGAGCGTAGGGCAGAATGGGGGAAGACAGAGTAGTTTTTTAACCTGGTGAATTGGTTATTTCTGCAGGCCCTTTCCTTTGTATCTATTTTTACTTTCAGATGTCTCCTCTCCTCTTTCAATATGAAAAATAGTGTGCATGGTGAAATTCGGGAAAAATAATAGGGTGGAGAGGGCAGGCCTGAGAGTCCACTTGAGATTTTATGAATTTTAAGTGACCGCAGGCATCATAATTGTGTTGAGCTGCTAAGCAGTAGGTACAGAATAGGCTGAGAAACGGATTTAATAGGGATTTGGGTTCTGCCAGTTAAATCTAGCAAAGAGAGAAGAAAGGGGCTAGGGAGCTGAGAAGGGGTCAAGAAACTGAGAAGTCAAAGCATTGGAAAGGTCACCTACATGGATTTTGAAATTACCAAAAATCATCCTAGGAGTAATGTTGGAGAGACAGAGAATTACGTGCTAACTCTTCTCAGAATGAGGTCCAGTAACCCGGAGCTCTTACACATGACTTCCACAAAAAAGAGTTATGGGTAATAACATAAGCTTGAAAGTTGCTGGTGGTTTTACTAAGGCAATGAGTGCCAGGGGTGGCAATGAGAAATAAGAAGGATACTCAGCCCATTTCTAGGTCCGTTGGACATGGGGTGTGGGACAGAACAATTATCAATTCAGGGGACTGCGGAAGGAAGCTGTACGCTTATGGTTGAGCAGATTTCTTATAGCAAGATGAAAGGAACATTCAACATTTGAGGAAACAGATTTTAGTAATAATAGAGACTCAGAGATTAGTTGACTTGTTTAGGGTTGCTGAGGATGGAACCCAGTGCTTTTCTCCTACACCGAACCACAGTCCATAGTCTTCCATCTGTGGTTTTTACCTAACTTAACGGGTCTAAACCTAAACATCATAAGCTGCGAAATTGCGGGACCTAACCTACTGCTTGAGAATACGCATGCGCAAAAAATAAAAGGCCTGCTGGCCACGCAATGCACTCTGGGTCTTGTAGTCTTTCGGCTGGGCATGGCGGGAAGGGGCCGAGAGAATGGCGCATTGCCTGGCGGGAGACATTGTCGGCCATGGGAGTCCCGCCTCCTCCGGAAGCCAGGCGGCGCGCGGGTACCGCTCTGCCGGAAGCGCGGGAGTCTCAGTTTGTTGTAGCTTAGGTCGCTGTACCGTACTACCGTTAAAGGCTCCATTTCCCTGAATCTTTACAGCCACTTGAAGCGAAATGGTTCTGGGCTTGAGAGGAGTAGGCAGTGGCAATGCAAGGGTCGTCGCGACCTTAGGCTGTTTTTAGGAGCCTGAGGACCCCCTGAGTGGTTTGGGCCTGTCCCTTTCCCATTGTAGTGACACTGCTTACCGCGAAGATGAGTTTGGCCTGGGTCAGCTCTTTCGAGAAGGAGCATCTCTGGATGTATCTGCAGGCGCTTGGTTTCGAGCCAGGCCCGGCGACCACTGCTTGCGGAAAGATCGTGTCGCACACGCACCTCGGAGTGTAAGGAAGCCGGGGCTGGCGGGGTGGGGAGTCTGAGCCTGGACATGCCGGGGGACCCGCCCTTTCGCGGTCCTCGCTGGTTGATGAATCAAGAAATCGAGCGGTTACCGGGTGCCAGGCTACAAAGCCTTTGCTCCCAGGGGCTGCCATCCTGGTGGCAGAGACTGTCAGTTACAGATCTGTGCTGGGAGCGCTTTGTAGGGGAGTAAAATTCGCAGTTGTCTCAAAACTAGACGGGCAGCTTAATCCTGCTTTGGTGGCAAAGTTGCGTGGTATGTGAAATCGAGGGAAGAATGGCGAATTGGTAGTGGAAGAACGTGAGAACAGTATGTGCAAACGCCTTTAGGGCTCAAGGGAGCCCTCCAAGTGGTTGCTCTTAATAATTTTTACTTTTTGAATCAGCAGACTAAGGCGTGCCAAGTAAGCAAAAAACAGGAAAGGGCATTAAGATGAAAAGTAAAATCCTCTTCCTTGCTTTGCCACCAATGTTAAGGTTATGATCATAAATCTAAGTATTTTGTTTACATTTCTGTGTCTTAACTTACCAACTTTAGACAATATCTGATTTTCCTACAATAGGCCAAAGGAAATTTGGGATACGTAGGCTATGTCTTGCTCTTAATCTTCTTGACTTATTTCAATTCTAGTACCAGTGTTTTAATATGCTTAGACTTATTTTTTCATGTATCAGTCTCAAAGGTGTCTCTTGATTGCCCAATGTGTAATCTCACAATGAGGGTAGCTGTTATTTATAAAATAACTAATCACCTACACTTCCCTACCCTCCTCTGCCTTCTCTTCTTGACTGTTTTCAGCTTTATAATTACCGTTTTACTGTCAAAAAGTTTAAAGCTGTAATTAAGTTTTATTTGGTAACTGTTTAGAAGTTACTACTGTTTACATGTAGAAGTGCTCTGTCTAGAAGTCCATTCTAAAAATTGACAACCAGTGGGTAGCATTTATCAGGTTACGATTATGTATTAATAAATACTCCATTTATCTCACATGAGTTAATACCCATAGCACAGTCTCATTTCCTTTGTACTGACAGGGAAGCTTAAAGCTTCCCTAGGCCTCTACTGAGAATGGTTCCCATTCTCACTGCATCCTTTTCTCTAGTGTTTTAGCAGTCATAGTTTGCTCTGCTCTGGTTTATCCAGTTGCTGTCTGCTTTCTGCCTTTGAAAATTAGTGAAAATCTCTCAAGTTCCAGTTCAGTGATGGCAGTTCCCACCTCCCCCAACACTTACTGATTTTTTTTATCTCCTATGTCTTTAGAATCATTTCAATGGGTTATTGGGAGGCATCTGCTATTTTGAAACAAATGTCCCCTTTGCTTGAAAAATGCAACTAATTTATTTAAATATTTTTTCAATTTCATTTATAGTCATATTTGGTAAATTCTTTTTGGTGTGCAGTTTTATGAGTTTCTAGTTTCTGTGAGCATGTGTTCTGAGTGACACAATAAACATAGACTTTTACCTTAGAGAATTTTAGTCTACTGGGTGAACAAATATCTTCAACAAATATCTTATTAAAAATTAAAATAAGTGTCAAAGAATAGAACAGAATACTGTGTGAAAAAATAAGTTTTTGAGAGGATAAGGAGGTAAGAACTTCATTTGTGTTTGATGAGGAAGAGAAACATTCCAAGGACAGTTGTTTGACATATGGATAAGCATGGGAACTTTTTTTAATTAAAATTTTTGTGTGAATTTAAAAAATCTATTTGTAATTATAGTTGACATAAAGTATTATAGTTTTAGGTGTACAACAGTAATTCAACATTTATATACCTTACAAAGTGATCACAATAAGTCTAGATAATTGTCTGTCACTGTAAATTGTTTTATAGGGGGTCCCCAACCTGGGGCCTCCGACCGGTACTGGTGCATGGCCTTTTAGGAACCAGGTGCACAGGTGTAGGTGGGTGGCGGGCAAGCGAGTGAAACTTCATCTGTATTTGCAGCCACTGCCCCACACTAGCATCACTGCCTCAGCTCCACCCCAGATCATCTGGCATTAGATTTTCATAGGAGAACCGGTTTCTGGTGCCACAAAGGTGGGGACAGCTGATTATAGCATGCGAGATTTAATGTTAACTTTTTTTTTTCATCTCAAGATAATAGCTTTATGTTCACAGAAGGAATTCTCAAATCTGTTTGTCATGCATTCCAGTGACTCGCAGCCCCCTTTTTAATTGCCCAACTCCTTAACCCAGTTCCTTTTTAGGGACTGAAAACAAGGAGTCACCCGAGTGAGATATCCCTTCCAATCATTGTTGAAAATGTATTAAACATGAAAATATCTCATCTCTATTCTAAATGTTAAAAATAATAGTAGAGAGAGAATATTCTTAGATATATTCTGTTATGTTCTAATGAGTTTTTGTTTTTCTCTGTATTATAATGTCTTTAGTTTCTTCTGGAACCTTTCCTTTAGAGTTTATTTGGTTTTGTTGCTTTTAACTTTTTTTGATAACTCCAGTTGCACCCATGCAAATGCCTTTTTTTTCTTTTCCTTTTTTTTATTTTTTTTATTTTTATTTTTTTTTTGCAAATGACCTTTTTGTATTAGGGTAACGGAGGAGCACCCATAATTTTTTATATGATAACTTTGAAAGGATCTTTTTTTTCCTTCTTGAGTGTAAAGATTAACTTCTTTGGGGATTTTTGTTCCATTTTTATTGTCTTCTTGCTTATCCAGAGACCTTACATTACTTTTATTTATTTTCCATGCAGCTTCTTACAATTCACCACCAGGACTTTAAAAAATGGTGGCTATACCTTCATGCCAAGTTTCACTTATTTTGCCTTGGAAATTGCCAACGTCAAAGTTAACATTGTGCAGGTGTGCCGTGCAGCAGAGTATAGTGCCTTAGGTGGATTCTCTCTGTCTGCAAGTTGCTACCCAAGGTGAAGTTCAGAAAACTCTTCTTCCTATCCCTGGCAGTCAGTCCCCCAAACCTGAATTTCCTACTAGACAGCTGCACAGTCCCAGGGTCTGGACTGTACAGGAATATGAGCAGATGACACGAAGTATAGAGCAGTGACTAATGACCCTGGCCTTGGAGGCTACCATGCCGCCTTCATGTTAACTCCTGATTCCTTACAGCTCTGTGACATTTCCTACAAGGTTTAGTTTTTTGTTTGTTTGTTTGTTTTTTATATATTGTATATTTTTAATGTTTTGTCTTGATTACTTTGGGAAGTTAGCACAACAAAAACTCCAAGGGACTTGTTAGAATTACATCATAAGGATGGTTCTAGGAATAAAATGTAATGATGAAGACCCTGGACTCTGGGTCAGATGACATATTTTAGGTCACTGCTGTTTATACTTCCTGGTTATGTGATTTTGGGCAAATTAACCTTTTTAAATTTTAAATTTGCTCATCTGTGTAATAAGGGTAATCAAATTACTTTCTACTAGGATTAAATAAAGTAATCCATGTTAAAGCAGCTAGCACAGTACTTAACCTCATATAATTGTGGAAATTAGATGAGTTTCTGTCTGTAAAAGGCTTATTTAATACCTGACACAAATTCAATGAATATTAGCTATTTTTACTGTTATTCAGTAAATGTTAGTTGGTCTCATCATCATCATATCATAGGCTATGTTTTTATCTGCCTAATTAGCCTTTTGTTTTTGTAGAATGTTCTCATTACAATAAAGCAAGTTCTATCAGTTTTATTGGATCTCTGTTTTCAGAATTAGAAAACAAAAGCTGTATGTTTTTTTAATTGGTTATAAAAATTTACATGAATAAGAAAATGGATTTGTCTCAACCTCTTGAAGTGAATGAAAAATATTAGTGTCAAATTCTTATACAGCTTTTGATGGTATGTAGTTTTATTAACCATTTCTTTTTATTTTTCCTGCTTCTCTTTCTTCTTAAACCATTAGGAACATGTTTGACAAGCTGAACCGTGATGCCTTTCAAATAGTTTCTTATTTTTTGTTTCAAACCCTGGACCCGTCTCTCACCAAAGAAGTTTTCAAGTGAGTAAAAATTATTTAATTTTCTTTTTGTTAGAGACTACTTCTCAAATTTGAGAAAGGACTATGCCTTGATATGAGTCAGAATTTCAATTTTGGCCTTTGAATATTATTTTGAATGGGTGTAATAAAATTCAGGTTTGAGTCTTAAAAATTTAGTGCTTAACCTTTATAAATCTGAGTGATTTTTCTTTGGCACTTATCTTAAAATCATTGTATATTTCATAGGTAGGTTGGATTTTGTTTTATAAAATTAGTTCCTGCATTCTTCGTAGTCTTAATTATTAGGCAAAGCAAATAACTGGTCCCAATTTATCTATACATTCATTTTGCCTTACATATTTTTTTTTATTAATTACCTTCTTGTCTTATTCCTTTTCTTGCAGGCAGTGTTATTTTGTCTCTTTAGTTTCTAGGTCTCTGTAAATCCTTATTATTTTTGGTAAAGTGTTAAATACTGTAGGTAAAAATTTTTATTAAGTTCGGTTGATTATTATATACTGTTGAATATTAAATAATTTAAGAAGGAGATAAAAATATGAATATCCACTAGCCTTGGTTCCAAGTTATTTTACATGTGATTTGGGTTTCTTCTGTCAGAAAGAATGTTCAAATTTGTTTTAATATTTATATTTTGCCATCATCCTCTTAACATAGAAAAGCAGTAAGTCTGTTGCTTAGGGTATTGCTTTTATTTCTGATAATTTATTCTTAATATTTTGCCTTCAGTTAAAGTTATGAGTGACCAGGAAAATAGGTATAAATAGGTATATTCGAAACATTTTTTGAAAATCCCTATCATTATGGTTTAGGGCTTTGACTGCTCCCTCCCCCCAAATAGATTTTCTGAAAATTTCTACTGATTATAAACATAATACAACTCATTTTAAACATTTCAGAAAATACATAAAAATGTAAAGAAGGGATGTGGTTCCATAGTGTAGTGGTTATTAGCATGTCTACTTTACATGCAAAAGGTCCTGGGTTTGTGCCTCAGTGGAGCCACGGTCCATGGTCTATGGCCATGCCATCCTGAACAAGCCCAGTGTCTGATCTCGGAAGCTAAGCAGGGTTGGGCCTAGTTAGTACTTGGATGGGAGACTACCTAGGAAGACCAAGTGCTGTAGGCATAAATAATAATTAAAAAAAAAAAATTGTAATGAAGGGAGTAGAAATCACTCCTAAACCTACCAACCAGGGAATATCACTGTTGATATTCCAGCCTTATAGTCTTTTTTTCTGTGCATACTTAATTTTTTCTTTGAATATAGAATTATGTTTTGCTATAGAAAAATAAAAAACATGGGGCCCTAAACAAATAATTATGCCTTAGGATAAAAATTTACAGATAAAACTGATTATCACGGGAAAGCAATAAGTAAATTTTAAAGTCTGTTATTTTTAACTAAAGCTGAAGCAAAGCTTTTCATAATAATTTTATATCTTCTTTATCCACAAAATAATAGTATCCACTGACCATTATATAGGTTATCTCCAGGAATCAAAACCTGTCATGCCATTCCTTCTCCTGTGCTCTTCATTTATAACCATTTATGTATCTCTTTTTCTTCAGGATTAACATACTGAGTTATTTATACCATATATGTATTAGTCCAGTGAATCCATTGAGAGTGTTCTCATTTTTCGCTGATTTTTAGTAATTTTAACAGTGTTTACTTCATTTAATATGTATGTATTTATTGAATCTTTGCACAAAACTGAATTCAACCCTGTATAGATCTTTATAAAGAAAAAGACTCCATTTCTCACTGGCTGGTGTCTCTTTAGTTGAAATCTACAAATGTTAGCCTTGATTCATTTAGCATTATTGTTTTTCATAGAGGAGATATATTTGATGTTTTTAAATTTTGATGAGTTTGCTCTTTTGTTCATAATTCTTTTGCTCTTATTTTCGTTTTTAAGACTTTGTTGGCCTCCATTTGACCAAAAAACTGATACTGAATTCCGGAAACATTGCTATGAATGGTTAAAAAAGATTTCTGTAAGTATTCTCTTTCTGGAAGATGGAAATCTTAAGAAGTTAAAAACTACATTTTTTTTTTAACTTTATGGAAGTACAATTGTATATTTTTTAGAAGTGAAATATTTTTAATGCTTTTATGTTAACAGTATAAGCAAGATAATGTTAATTAGAACAATACTTTTTGCTGGATTTTGTTTGGGATTCTGCATATTTCTAGGAAACTTGTTTTGCTGGCTATGTGCATTGGAAGTAAGTTTTTGAGTTCCCTGGAGTTTGTATCACAGTGTTTATTTAAATAAAACTTTTTTGACCATAGATTATTTTAGCTTGTGTCCTCAAATTATATCAGTAATTGTCCTTACTTTATATTATAATTATTTTTTGCGACCAAGTCCCCCAAGAATTTAGATTCAAAAATTAAACTTTGCTCAGATGGAATCATCCTAATCAATCTTATTATGCTTCAGAAACAGTATGAGGTAAATATAAAGGTTATTGTTGGTAAGGTCTTCAACTTATTTCTTTTTCCCATAGGCTGAATGTGGAAGTAGCTTTCCTCAAGTTGTTGGTTCACTGTTTCTTTCTCCTGGCGGTCCTAAGTTTATTCATCTGATGTATCATTTTGCAAGATTTGTTGCAATAAAATATATAAAAACCCATTCTAAAAGTAAGTTAAGCTTGTAGTAGGAAATTTTTTTGTTTTGATTCATAAATTCGTATTCTTCACAGTTTGTAAATTATCAAGAGATTTTCATAAAGCAATGTAAGATAAAAACATCAATTTACCTCAAAAGGCAAATAATTAATATTCTACTGGAATTATAGTTTGAAATCTTCTCATAATGAACATAACACTTGATCTTAGCCAAAAGGCTGAGAAGCAGTTTTAATGAGCATAAACTATTCAAATTATTTTATTATGTTCTAATACAGGGGCTGGGAAACATTTTCTATATAAGGCCAGATAATAAATATTTTAAGCTTTGTAGACCACTCAGAGTCTCTGTCACATATACTTCTCTGTTTCATTTTATTTTTTTTCCATTTTTAAAATAAAACCTTTAAAAATATCGAAAGCATTTCTAACTTGCCGACCTCAGAAAAACAATCAGTGGGACAAATTAACCCTGCAGGTTATAGTTTGCCTCTAATACATTGTATTAAATGTGTTGAATTTGTTTGAGATTTATTTTGGCTACTGGAACTTTTTTTGTTAGAAGTTGCATTTTTAAATGGATTTGATCTATTTGCTAATTCATAGAAACAAAATTATTGGATATTTAAGCTAAGACTTAAAAGAATGCTATTTGTAGCTTATTAAATATTTGCTGCTCTGTTTAATTGGTTTATACTCATAAAATGTGGACAGGAAACTATAGAAAAGTTGGTGCAGTAAACCTCATCCATCTTCCAGTTTCTAGAGACAGCCATTGCTGACATTTCGTTTTCTTTTCTTTTTTTTTTTTTTTTGCATGTATTATAGCTATACATTTTAATTATTTTGAATAAGTACTGTTTCTTATGATTCAAAAATCAAAATGTGAAAAGTCTATCTTGTACCTCTATTCCCTGACTTCATAATTTCCTGTCTTCTTCCAACCACTGTAATCAGTAATACAAGCAAATAGTATATATTATTTTTTTTTAACCCTAAACCCAGAGATGACATATATCTGGTTTTGAATCTTGTGTTTTTCACATAACAGTATATATTAAAGATCATTCCATGTCAGTTTATAGAGCTTCCTTATTCCCTTTTTCTCTTTAGAACTGGATATTTGAATGAATGTGCCACAGTGTATTTAATCAGTCTTCTGAAGACAGACATTTGGCTTTTTCCCCCTAATCTTTTGCTATAAAAACAGTTCTACATATATCACTTGTAACGTTCAAGTGTACATATATGTGCACATATGTATATATATACACAAACAGACACATACATATCTAAAAGTATTTCTGATTTAAAGCAATTCCAGTCACCGTGTTCAGTCGCTGAATGACTTCTACATTAACCAAATACATCCCATGTTAAATATTTGGAAATTGTGGTGATTTCTTTGGAGGTAATGCTAGGACCTGGATTAGTAATGTTAAGTGTAGTGTGGGATCCTTGTTTTCCAGAATATCCATCTTTATTGTACTAAGCTATCTTAAAGTAGGATTTATTATACTTACATGTAAAAACTTGGACTCTGAAATGTTTGGTTGGATTGTTTTCAGGGTCTGCTTTGGACTTTAGTAACATAGCCAAGAATTACTTGGGGAATGGTAACTGGTTTTATTTGTTT
Source organism: Rousettus aegyptiacus (assembly GCF_014176215.1). NCBI lineage: Eukaryota > Metazoa > Chordata > Mammalia > Chiroptera > Pteropodidae > Rousettus > Rousettus aegyptiacus. The sequence goes on along the minus strand of NW_023416306.1, from coordinate 60,297,468 downwards.
ATCCTGTCTTGTACTTACTAGGAAGAAAAGTAAGCTGATGGAAGCAATAGAGGTGATGTGATCTCACCTCATCTATTTTAATTGATTTTCTTCCTTTGTTGTTAAAAGATCTTAAGAAGTTGCTCATGTATGACAATGTATTCATGGATATATCAAGCTATGATAAGAATTATTTTGGGCAGATAGACTATAAAAGTTTTTAATTATGTGAAACAACTCAATCTCAGATATCTTTTTTTAGTTTTCTATTTTAAAAATAGGTAATCCTTGCTTTTGTTGAAATTAGTTGTATCTTTTTGTGTATGGCATGTCAGCCTTTAAGGAGTTGTCAGTTTCATGAGGTCGTTAATCTCTTTAAAAATTAATAATTTATAAATAATATAATAATGAAATCCAACATTTTTTGATATTAGCTTATAAGTCTAAGTTTTTTATGATCTTATTTGTGTTCTATGTAGATTCATCCATACGGTTTTCAGAGACATTTAATACAAAGCCACAGGATTTGCACATGTGCATTGCCAGGTGCCATGTAGCACGTAACAGGTTTTTACAAATTTTACAAAGAGAAGATTTTGTTTTTCAAAAATATCAGGAAAATGCACAGTAAGTAATACTTTGCTATTTAGAAAATGAAAATTCCTTTCTTTTTGAACACATGTCATCAGTATACCTTCAGTGGCAATAATCCCTTGCTGTTATCTTTTCATTTTAAAGCTAGATAACTTCTGAATAAAATGTTTTGAACTTTAGATAAATTATAAATGAAAGTTTAGAGAAAATGAAAAGAACACTTTAGTTCAAGAATTTAATTTTTTAAGGAGGTTTTTCTTTTTATAGCATGGAAATCTATGTTAAAGCTGTATAGTGTTCATTCTATTTCATGTCCTTTTTTTCTCTTAATAATCTGTAAATTTTCCATATTGTATTACGTATAATGTCTACCTGATAGTCTCTTGAATACCTACTAAGCAGATACTTGTTGAAGTAAGTATTCTGTAGTTTCTTTAACCATTTCATACTGTTTTATATTTAAGTTCATCTGTTCAATTTTTTTTTGAGTTACTTCCAGATACTGTTTAGGCACTGGTCCTACAGCATTAAATAAGACAGGCAAGGTTCTTACTCTCAAGAAATAGTGTCTAATTTTTTGCCATTATTAACAACTACAGTAAGACTTTAAATGCTATTATCTATTACAGAAGCTTAAAAATCCTTTGAAATTGCCTTAAAACTGCAATGTCGCTTAACTGTTTTAGTTAACATTTAAATTTATGCCCCAGGTATGTGAGACAAAGATAAGAGAGCAGAGTAGTCTTACTAAACAACATTTTTACTCAAAGTCAGAGAGTACATGAACGAAGAAGTGCTAATCTATCTCAATAGCAGCCCGTATGTTAGATCACTGCTGTAATTCTAAATGGGAGCATAGAGTCCTTTAGCTGACAGCTGGGTGTCTATGGGAGATTAGTCTTCAGAAGCCTTGAGCAAAGATATGAAAAGAGGAAAATATTAAAGTGCCTGTACCATTTAGTTGTAATGGGATTACAGATGGTCCCTGACTTATGGTTAGGCTTAAGATTTTTCAACTTTATGATGTAGTGAAAGCCATATGCATTTACTAGAAACTGTATTTCGAATTTTGAATGTTGGTCTTTTCCTGGTCTAGTGATATGTGTTCTAATACTCTTGTGATGCTGGGCAGCTACAGTGAACTGCAGCTCCTCGTCAGGCACATGATCATGAGGGTGAACAACCGATACTTTGACAGTATACTGTGTGACTAGCATTTTTTGGATGTTGTGTTTTGCGTTTTCACATCGGTCATGTCTATAAAATGCCCATCTGTGTCTCCTGCTTATGATGAGAAGAAAGGGGAAGACAGTTATTTTTGAGAAGAAACTCAAGATAATTGCCAAAGTGTAGGCTAATATGAGTGTTCTGAGCTATGATGTTAAGTAGCTTGAGGTGTATTAAATGCATTTCTGACTTAATGATATTTTCAGCTTGTGATCAGTTTATTGGTATATGACCCATTGTAAGCATCATAGTTGTCATTTTGTATGTTTTCTTGCAGACTGTCACTTAAACAAGTAAGAAATTTGAGATCAGAATATATAGAACAGCAAAACCAAATAAGGTAAGTAGCTTTTATTTATTTATTTTTAAAAAGTGACTTTTTAAAAATTAAAACAATTTTTTTTTTTAAAAAAATAAGTGACTGTTAGAGCTGAAAGTTGCCATGCATGTTAAGTTTAGCACCTGTATTCTACAGGTAAGGAAACTGAGAGTCCCAGAAACATTATAAATAATATATCAATAATTATGATTTTAGTATGGAACATAATTCTGAGCCCTAGTCCAGTTCTTCTAATAAATTATTGCTTTGAGCTATAATTTTATGTGTTTTTAATTGGAACGGTTGTTTGTGGGTTTGCAGATCAATTAGCTCTTTGGTTGATAAATTCTGTGATTTTTTTTAAGTGACTAACAAGATTGTTTAATTTTTAACTAGAATGGAACCTTTTGAAGACGAAGGGAATATACAAGAGAAAATTCAAAAGGTAAGAAAACTTCAGAAGAGACATAATTTTTCATATTTTTGTGATATGCAGTGTTTGCTATTTGATGACTTAATTGGAATCTGTCATTTCTTTTTGTAGTATTGTTACTTTTCTTTTTTTACTCATAAGTGATATGTATATGGAAAGGTATTATCATGATGCCTCTAAAGTGTTTGACTATGTTGGAAAAAATTAGCTTATGATAGATAAGACTAGATTTATACAAAAACAGTTTTAAATATGGTTAAAATCTTTCATGCCAGAAACAAAATTTAGTTCAGTTTGATTATATCTTAATCAGTATTTTTATTTATCTAAATTAAACACATTAACTGAAAGGAGATGGTAAGTATGGAAAAAAAATGAGTCACATTGAGTTACCAAGGCTAGCTTGGTAGTAGGAGGAATCTGGCAGATTTAATGGTCTGAGGCTTTCAGAGGCTGGCTTTGATATGAGACAGGAGTGTTAGGACTTCTTTGTGTTTAGATGACATCTCAAGCCCATTGTTCTGATTCTGAGTATTAACATGGCTTCTCAGGCACTTTGTCACTGGTAAAGGTGAATCTTGTTCTCAGGAAACAATGTTCATTCAGTGAATGTTGATCACCTTCCATGTGCCAGGCATTCTGCTAGATATTAGAGCTATAGCAATGAAAAAACTGGCTAAGTCACTTTTTTTTCATGGAGCTTCCAGTTTAGTGAATATGAATATTCCTATTACTGAATGCAATATCTTTGTAAATTTTATAGGTTGATATGAAACCTATTAAAGTTTTCACAGCAATCTCTCCTGAGTTTGGTTAATGTTCAGTTTCAACTTTGAGCCATTGACAAGGTAAAATTTCTAGGCATGAAAATTCTGAGTTCATCAAAAAATGCCATCCCGTAAGACCTCTAGACTGTTCTCCAACGAGTCTTCCTTTTGACAACTTTACCTTATACCATGGGAAGACAGACAGTATCATGGGTATAATTACTGTATTTCCTTCCCTCCCTCCCACTTTTGTAAGTTCTATTGAGGAGAAACATAAAAAAGTGCAAAAACCATAAATGTTATAGCGTGACAAAATATCACAAAGTGACACATCTGTGTAACCAGTATCCATTTTAAGGAACAGAAGGTTACCAGCATCCCAGAAACCTCGAGTCCCTTTTCATTCACAGCCATTTCCCATATCCTCAATTCTCATACAAAAGATTAGTTTTACCTATTCTTGAACTACTTATATAAATTTATATATATTGAATATATTTCGTTTGACTTCTTTCACTCATGCTGTTTTATACATAGTGTGGTGTGTATAGTTGTAGTGTGTTCATTTTTATTGCTGTATAGTGGTCTATTCTATGAGTATAGCACAGTATACTCTTTTTACTCTAGGTAGATTTTTGGGTTGACTGCAGTTTTCAGTGCTTTTAAAGAAGTGTATTTTTTCACGTTTTAACTTTTTAAAACTTGAATGACTCTTAAAATTCATGTGTAAGATTATTTTTTTCTCTCCCGAAAATCTTTTATTATTACTCTCTGAAAAATCTTCATTAGATTGCTGGCATGTCAGAATACAGGAAATGCCAATTGTGTCTTGGTCATATACATTTTCTTAGATATGTTTTGAAAATTATAGTGGGCTAGATTTTCCTGAGAAATTCTTTAGCTTTAAAGCCCCTTTGGAAGTACTATCTGTACTTTTAGACTATTATGGTTAATTGTTTCACCAGAAGCCATTCCAGGAATACTTGATTTCTTTTCAGGATTGAGCATATATTTGTACTTCACATTTCTTTAATGTAAGTACAGATTATGTATAGACTTTAATATTTTGTTTTTGTTTTCAAAGGTTCGGTCTTTGTGGGCTTCGGTGAATGAAACACTCATGTTTTTGGAAAGAGAGAGAGAAATTGTTAGTTCAGTCCTTAGTCTTGTTAACCAATATACTTTGGATGGAACTGATGTTGTTATCAGTGTTCCAAGGCTCTTACTTGACAAAATTGAGAAACAAATGTGTCAGGTAAGCATTTGATACCAAGGAATCTGTTAGAAAATTCCCTTTGCATAATTATATATTGTTTTTTTTTTATAGTGTTTTTCTACTGTTTTCATGAATATATCTAGTAAAACTTTGATGAAGAGGGGTACTATTAAGAGTGTGTATATTTATATTCATCAACTTTTATTAATTGTCCATACCTTGTATGGCATTACATCATACATAGTTTAGAGAGTAGGAAATTACTTAGTAGAAAGATTACTTGGTACTTAGTTCTTTATAAATTCTCACATAGAGCAATAATGATCTTCTGATTGCTAAATGTTTTTGTAAAAAGGCTCTGTTCTCTCTCGTTTCTCTTTCATCTTGATGTTATTACATATTTTAAAGTTTTTTCTTCCTTTAGCTTTTATGACTTCAGTATCTCTTCACCCTTGTGGTTTTTCTGACTGCCGTTCTCAGCTTTTCAACTGATCCTTTTTCTCTGACTTTTAAATGAGTGTTCCCATGGTTCCTTTAATGCCTCCTTTGCTTTCTCATTACAAATTCATCTGTATTGTCTTACCCAATTTCATGATTTCATTAGCCTCCTTCCTATACAATAATATTCTCAAATTTTCAGTTTCTCTCCTTTAACCCAAACTACATCCAATCATTTCCACTTGCTTATGGGGCATTTCCATCTGGATAGCCTACAGTTTTTTTCTTGGTGAACTTACCATTTATTAAGTATCTACCGTATGCCAGGTACTGATTGTAGAATAGGAAATACAGAGATGAAATATTGTTGTGACCCTGAAGAGTTTTCATTTTAATAGGTAACATGACAGGAACTTCAGATTCGGAGTACATAAAAATCGGAATCTGCAAACTCGGATTCCTGTAGGAACTAGGGAGGTATTATATATAAATGAAGTATGCTAATTGTGTGTAACAATAGGGGTAAATTGGAAAGTGATGGGGTCTTCAGAAAAATAGTAATTTTTATGTGAAATCTATGATTTTAAAAATATTGGCAACTAATTCAAATAACTTTAAAACATTGGAACTGTGCAGGCCAAATAAACATTTCTAAGTTTGAATTCAACCTTGGGGCCACCATCAATTTGCAACTTCTGTTAAAACTTAAATTCATAATCTTGCTTCAAACCCTTTCTCATTCTTGATTTCCTTTTCATTCGCATTTCTTTTATTCTAGTTTTCAACTCTTTGCATAATATAAAAATGTAGTCTAGCATGTTAATTCTTCCAAAATGGTTTTCTTTGGACCAAAATTATTTACATAGTTTTATTTTGAGCTAGACAATGTACTTTTTTCATTCTTCTTTAGGGTAACCTTTTTATTTAATAGTAAAAAACACAAATGTGTTTATGTAGCAGTTTATTATGTTAAGAACTTACAGTTCACTTTTTTTTTCTCTGACTTCTTAGTTGCACATAGGAAACGTGTATGAGGCAGGAAAACTGAACCTTTTAACAGTTATTCAGTTATTAAATGAAGTCTTGAAAGTAATGAAATATGAACATCGTTGGGCTGACCAAGCAAGACTGGCAATAGACCTTCACGTCCTTGAAAAAGAAACCAAATTTCAGAGAGAAAGATTATCGGATCTGAAACATATGAGGTACACTAGTAAGGTTTTTCGTTATTTTATTGGGGGAAGAGTAGGATGCTTTCGATGATTTCTCATCATAACTCTTGTGTAGTTAACAACTCTTTAGCTTTGGCAAACAAGTGTGAAAATTTTGCTAGTACTCAAAAACCTTATGTTATCAACTCCCAGAGAGATACATGAAGTAGAAAGAACAAGTAAGGTAGTTTTCTTTTTGTCTGGAATATATTAGCCCTGAGTGTAATTGTTTATGAAATAAGTTTAACTTTTTTGTAGCTTTTCTTTGGTAGGGTCTACTAATAAAACTATGGCTCAGAAAAATGTTTTATTTGAGCAGAGTGACTAGGAGGTATGGGCTGCCTCTAGGAATGAACAGAGAGTGAAAACAGAATTCCTACTAGAGTTTAGAACCAGGAAAAAAACTATTTTAAAGATAAATGGAGTAATAAATGTATGATTGCATTCTGGTTTTAAAAGAAAAAATGGTATTTTAGATTCCGAGTGTTCATTGTGAGAGTTTATTCAATTTATATATGATGTATTGGTTGAACTTTCAGTTATATTCTTAAATTTTACTTAATACTTTTTTATACACTCATGTTTTGAATAAAGTTATTTTTTTATGCTGTTATAGGCATAAATTAAAAGAAGATCTTACAACTTTAAGACATTCTATTGTTGAAAAACAAGAAGAATGGCATAAAAAGTGGAAAAAATGCCTTGGTTTGTCTCCTTTTAGTCTAATTAAAAGTTCGACTCCAGTAAGTAATATTGGCTTGCCTTATGGAGAGTAGTTTAATGCAAGGAAATATCTTGATTTATTATGTTAGAAATGACCTAGAAATGCTGTGTGTATGTATGTTTGTCATTTTTGCATCTGAGCCTAAAATTCAAATGTTTAGTTTCTGTAATTCTTATAAATACATATTAAAATATTCATCAAGCTGCTGTTGTGATTTATAGTTAATACTTTTAGATTCAGAGGATTGTATTAAAACGACAATGAGACATTCCTCTTGATGTTTGCTGCTATTACATGTGAGGCATAGTTGGAGGCAAAAAATAGTTTTCTTGTTCCTAATATTGTATGTTTTAAAAATAATTATAGGATAATTTATATGCATAGTGATTCTGTCTTTGTTCAGGGGAAAATCATCCATCCTTAGATTTACTTGGTATTGTTTTTGTGGTAGTGAATAAAATGTGTACATTTCAAAATTATGAATTCTTTGTTTTAAGGCTGTGGATCTTTTACCACCTATGTCTCCCCTTTCGTTTGATCCTGCCTCAGAAGAAGCATATGCAAGAAGTATTCTTTTGCAGTATCCTGCTTCACTTCCAGGTTGGTATTTTTTTCTCTTTTAAACTTCCCTCTCATCAGTATTTCTCACTATGATAACTGTTCTTTAACATTCCGTTTTGGTTTTTTTTTTCCCAATTATTTTTTAGTGTGGTGAAATGAACATCATTTCACTCATGCAAAGTATACAACTCTGGCATTTAGTAAATTCACAAAGTTGTACAACCATTACCATTATCTAGTTCCAGAGGATTTTCATTACCTCAGAAGCAAACGCAATACCCATTCTATATCCATTAAAAGTCACTCCCCATTTCCTCCTGCCCTAGTTTCTGACAACCACTAATGTACTTCGTCTCTCTATGGATTTGCCTTTTCTGGATATTTCTTGTAAATGGTGTCATATAAATATGAACCTTTTTGTGTTTGGCTTCTTTCAGTTGTGCAGTTTTTCACTTTGCACAGTGTTTTCAAGGTTCATTCAAGTTGTAGCATGTATCAGTACTTCATTACTTTTTATGAATATATTCTACTGTATAATTAAATCATGTTTTGTTTATTCATTCTTTGATGGACATTTGGGTTGTTTGCACCATTTGGCTATTATGAGTAATACTGCTGTAAAGTCATTTACAAGTTATTGTGTAGAAGCCCACAATTTTAAACATGAAAGAATGACAGTTATTACCTGAATAGTTACTGTTTCAACAATTAACATTTGCCATATTTACTTTAAATATGTATGTTTGTATTTTTGCTAAACCAAGTAAATTCTAGATAACGTAATATTTTGCTGTTTCACCATACATTCTTATAAATGATGTTTTCCTATATAACTACCATAGTAATTCCACACCTAAAAAATGAACAATAAATCTATAATGTCTTATTAAGCTTCCTCAATTATCATACCAGTATCACACCTAAAAATTAATTTCTCTATAATATCGAATATCCATTTCATATTCAGTCTGCCAAATTGCCCAGTACTGTGTACAAGAAATTGTTAATGGGTTCAGTAAATGTAAGATGGATAGGTAGAGGAATAAATGAATAAAAAAATGTTTGAATTATGTAGCCAAGATGGAACAGGTAATAAGTTTAGTCTATAGTTGAGTTCAGGCAGGCTGGATGTCATGGTAAGACTTATGAAGAAAATGGTGAACACAACTGGTATAGGTGATTGGTTTAGGAGTCAGGTATATGTGGGGAGGACACTGGTTGGAAAAGATCATACATCAGAGATTAAGACTCAGAATAGGTGCTAGCTGAAGAGTAGAACATTTTGACTGCATGATTTGATGAAAATGACCTTAATAGAACATTACTTATGATAGCATTTGATAGCTTCTGGCATGTATCGTTGGCATTGTGTCCTCACTTCAGCTTGGAAAGGGCCTTTGCATTCTTGTTAGAATTAATTTAGGCCCTGTAAAACCATGAAATTCTATGTCCATTTAGAGATCTCTGTCTGCCTCAAAAGTGAGGGCCTGTTTGTGTCTGCTTAAGTCTAGTTGGAAGTCCACATTTTAGAGGTGTTTGATACGTTCTCTGGAGGTGACCCTGTCTTCTGACATTGCATAATTTGTACTCTTGGGACTCCTTTTATTTCCCAAGGGCAGAGCCTTATTCTGAGCTGGGGGACTGTAACATTTTTTTAATACTCTTGTAGTAAAACAACTTTTTTCTATCCTATACCTTATGTAGTATATCTTACTAGAAGTAATTTTCTTTTAAGTTGTTTTTTTAAAAATTGTATTTCAGCATATAAAAAATGCAGGGAATAATATAAATACCTGCTTACTGAATACCCATTTGACAAATCTTTACAATATTTGCTTTAGATTTTTTTAAAGTAACATACATAGTTAATTAAACCTTGGGTATCTGCCATTCCTTAACCTCATTCTTCCTTTATTTGCTGAGATAATCACTATTCTGAATCTAATGTCTATTCTGATGTGGTTTATAAAAATTTCACTTTATGTGTATGAATCTAATAATACATAGTATTGTTCTTCCATTCTAAAGTTGATGAATAAAATGTCTCTTATGCCCCAAAATGTCCAGTGAGTGCTCACTCATTCCATTCGGTTGTTTTGTTCTCTTACTCACTTTCATTCTAGAATAATTCTCCTGCCCCTACTTTTTAAAAATGACATTATAGAAATTGTTTTTAACAATCATTGTGCGTTTAGATTTACCAAGACATTTACAGATTTTTTTTTTTTGGTTGCTATTCTTCTGCTGTACTTTTTTTCTTTTGAGAAGTGTATCTTGAAGTATACTCTTTACTTTTAGTAATGGACCCTGAAAAGTAGTCTTCAGTCTTTCTGGGAAAGACTTTATTTTACTTTCTTTATTTTCACTTTAGGATTAAGTGAAATATCATTTAATTTAGGATTAAATGATAGTCTGACTGGATATAGGATTCTAGATTGACACTTTATTTTTCCTTAGGACTTTGATATAATCTTATTGCTTTCTGCCTTACGTTGTTTCTTAGACATTTACTGTCAGTCTAATTGTCATTCATTTGTAGGTATGGTTGCTTATAAGACTTCAATTTATTTTTGTATTAATGTAGATTGATTGAGATGTGTCTAAATGTAGGTTTGTTTTTATTTAGCCTGTTTGGGACTTATATACTTATTTAATGTGAAGCCTCATATCTTTTTTTAGTTCTAGAAACTTACTCACTGATTTCTAATATTGCTCCTCTCATTCTTTTGCCCCTTTGATTCTATAACTCCTGTTGTTGAGACTTCTGATTCTGTCTTTCATATCTCTTCTTATTCATACGTAATTTCTTTGTAACTCTAGGCTGCATTCTAGGTATTTTCCTTGATCTCTCATGTAGTTTACTAATTATCACTTTAATTATGTTTAATTTCATTTTTGACTTATCCCTTTAGTATTTAGTTTTCATGAATATACTTTTCATTTGCTTCTTTTTCAAAACTGTATTTTTCATCATATCATTTTCTTTCCTTATGTCTTCTGTTTCTTTTTTGCTGATCATTTAAAATGTACTGATTTTATCTTTGTCGATTTTTCTTATGTCTCTCCGTTTCAGGTACTCTGCTCCTATATGCTCTGCCTACTAATTTTCATGGTGGTTTGCTTCCTATTGAAATACTTGACTATGATCCCAACGACAGTGAGTCTCCCCACCCCTGGAAGAGTCACATGGGCCCTGAATTGTAGGAGGGTCTCTATGGAGTGGCCTAAGGACTCAGGAGTTTCCCTTGAGCTAGGCCAGTTAGTATCTCTGGTTTGGGATTCCTACAATAAGTAGTTAGTGTAAGTTTGGATTTCACACCTCCTTTTGAGTAGGCTAGGTTTTAAATTTCCTTCCTTCCTTCCTTCCTTCCTTCCTTCCTTCCTTCCTTCCTTCCTTCCTTCCTTCCTTCCTTCCTTCTACCTTCCTTCTTTCCTTTTTATTTTTCACTCAGGACTCCAAGTTGACAGCAAGCTTCTCTGCTACTTTACTAGTTCAGTTTGCAGAACTTTTATAATCTCTTCAGGGGCCGAGCAGCCTTTACAATGTTCTGCCTTATGGCAGTCTCTCAGATCCTAGCCTGAGTGATCCAAGATGATATTTCTTGTTACCATGCAGCCATTATGTTTCCAGTGTTCAGCCTCTGGACCCTACCTCACTGAGCTTTCGTTTCTCAGTGTGAGCTTCCCATGTTGGTCATGCTTTCCATCTTTGATTCTGGCATATGATGATTTTTATTTTTGGGGGGGCATTTTTTCCCCTTACATTTTATTTAGTGGTTCTAGCGTGTTTATGGTAGGAGTCACTCTGTGCTTCTTCTTGGTTTGCTTTGTAGTGGTGAATTCAGTTTTTCTTTTTAACCTCCTAAATGCCCTATTATGCCTGTCCCCTCCTTTGCTATCCTCACAGCTTAAGTACTGTAGATTAGTTTTTGTCATTTCTTGCCTGGAATTGTGTTATAACTAGCTATTCTGCCTCCAGTGCTCTGTTTATTCCATATTAAAAGTGGCTCTCGGTGGTCTTTCTGTAATATAAACATGGTCTTTTTCACCTCCAGGTATAATACACATCAGTGGCTTCTTATCATCTATTACCTTTAGGAAAAAAAAAAAAAAAGAAAAAAAGCTCTAAACACTTTTTCACCTAGCAATTTTTACTTTATAAACTTTCTTACACCCCGGAACAAATGTGTATCAGCTGTACCTACCACCATCAGATATTGTTTATAGTTATGCATAAGCGTTTTAGTTCGTGGTTGTCAAGTTTGTGGTATAGTTGTATTTGTGTTTGTTTTTATAACGTTTTATAAATCTCAGTAATTCCGTCATAATTAGTAGCTACAAAAGCATAGAGTATTGAAAATGTTATAAGATGGCATACTGTCGTGATGTCTTAAAAGGGAAATTTTATGTAGTATCCGTTGGCTTCTTCTATAATACCACTTTGGACACATGTGTAAATAGTTTCTAGGAAGCTAACATGTTGAAAGAAGAGGAGCCTTTGGAATATCAAATCCTCTGTAATCTAGCCATGGCTTTTCTCATCAGTTTCATTTCTTACCATGCTTTTACGAGATATACCCTCTGCTACTGCATACCAAACTTGTACCTTATTCTCTCAGTACTTTCATGCCTTCTTCATATTCCGTAGTCTGGGGCAGATGCCTTTCTGCCTCCTTGCATACTTCTATCATCATACTATAGCAGTACACATAATTTTCTACTTATCATGTTTTTTTCTACACTAACTCCTTGAAGGTAGGTCTCCATCTTTTATTTCTTTCTCCAGGTTTTAGTACAGTAATAGCTTGTAGTTCTTCAATAATATGTTGAAGAATAAGTACATAGGTGGAGTGAAGTCATAGAAGCTGAGCTCAAATATGCTAAGAACTATAACTTTTTGTCTTTGCTGGTTTATATGGTAATTGCATGATCTGCGTACTTAAACATGAAACATAGCTATACGATGCTGGAGAAATATGGACCGTCTCTTTTGGAAACAGTGTGAGTTATCAGTCTTTTTAAAAAAGTCTATTAATAAATGTTCTTTATCACTGTCCTACTGTCAACTTTATGGTTAACAATTAAATAATTGTCTTTTCCTATTAGCATTCTTATTCTGAATTTTTTGTTTTCTTCACTTAAGAAGTTGTAGAGTTTCAAGAGATGTGCAAATATTAGAATGTAAAAACATAATTAAAGAGTAATTAATTTTTCTTTCTTTAGATACACCTAACCAACAAAACCAGGAAAAGGATTGCAGAAGAGCCACTGATATACTAGGAACTGTATGTGATCTGGCCAACAGGTAAAACAAATTTGATTTTCACATTGATTATTTTCTTCTTTATTAATTTTTTTCTCATTTTTAGCTAGTTTTTAAGCTCCTCTACTATGGGCTAGTCCATAATTTTCTTCTCTTAACCAGATAGTATTTTTCCACTGCTAATCTCTATTTTCAGAAAAGACTCAACATTTCTGATGCATGGGTATATATTTTCTCTTTTTTTCTATTATCTAAATGTTGGGATTCATGGGGATCATCTAATTTTTGAAGAAAAAAACATGGAATTTATCTGACGCAAGTTTGAGAATTTTTGTTTTTTGTGTATGTGAACTTCTTTGAAACCAGTCGTAGCTATTGACTAAATCCAAGAGTTCAGGGACTTTTGAGATCATTTACTCTGGTAGTCTTCAGTCTGTATTCTGTAGTGTGCCCTCTGGTTCTGTGAATGAATCTAATTTAGCCCGTGGGCAGTCCAACCTTTCCTACGTCAACCTGAACAACATATAATATCTATATTATATTTTGGTATATTTGTATTATATTTGCTATAATATTATATGTGAAATAAGCCATTTGATAAAAAGAGTTCCATACTTAAAAAAAAAAAAAGACTTCTGATTTAATCAAATACTAAAACTTAACATTTAAGAAACCTGAACTTAGTTTATTGTTACTTCCTTCAGGAGCATTCTCATTTTCTTTATTGCCTGTTTTCTCTTTTATCCCATTTTGGCCCCTGAAACTGATGCCAGATTATATAAGGGAAAATCTCTAAACTAAATATATGTAATCAGCTTGTGGAATATATATATTTTTAAATTAAGTAGCAGTTAAATACAGACATACTAAACAGATTTTTTTATTTTGTTTTTTTTCCTGTTACCCTTTGTCCCAAGTAGGTATTTTTTAGTCCAATTTCCCCATGTAAGTGAGGCACAGATTTGGAAACACAGTACTTAGGATAATTCTAAAAGTAAATTCTAAATTTTAAATGAATTTTTATACTCTGAATAAGTTGAAACACCATCACATGGGTCAAACTTACACAGTAATACCCGCTTATCAGCAGTTTCAGTTACCTGCAGTCAGCCATGTTCTGTAAATATTAAGTGGAAAATTCCAGAAATAAGTTTTTAAATGTGTGCTGTTTTGAGTAGCAGGATGAAATCTTGGGCCATCCGGCTCTCTCCTGCCTGGGATGTGGATTATCCCTTCTTCCAGAGTATCCACACTGCCTAGCCATTAGTAGCAGTTTTGGTTATGAGATGAACTGTCGGGGTATCACAGTACCTGTGTTCAAGTGACCCTTATTTTACTTACTAATGGCTCCAAAATGCAAGAGTAGTGATGCTGACATTTCGGATATGTCAAAGAGAAGCTGTGAAGTGTTTCCTTTATGTATATAAAGGTATGTATATAACATACCTGTATATAAAACATGGTACATATAGGGTTTGGTACTATCCGTCATTTCCGGTATCCACTAGGGGTCTTGGAATGTATTTCCCATGGATGAGGGGGTAGGGCACTACTGTATGTGGAATTGAGCTATTGGTAGTTTCCTCTGCAGTAATTTTTTGGTTTAGAGGACATCAGGATGAGTTGTGGAAGAATTATATTTTTATTCTTAGATCTGGATGTGATGTTGGTTTTCTGAGTACCTAAATACATAATGAAATCTGGGAAGACTTGATATTGAAGAGAAATAGTAGAGTTATTAGCCTTTTACCTTCTTATCACAATTGTTCTTAAAGCATGCTAGCGGGGAATAGTTGGTGCCTCCCAATCTTAATTATGTTTTTGGTTTGTCTTCTTGTGAGAGAGCAAATTAAATATGTTGATTAAAAGTCTCTTACTGGACTAAAGATTGATGGAGTTAGTAGATTAGTTCAAAAATCAGATTTTATTTACGAACTTTATTGAACTTTAAGATTCTTTCTTGAAGTAGAATTTTGTACTAAAACATGTTATCAGAATTCTACAAGAGCCAGACACAGCCCATAAGAATTTAATTCAAATGACTTCTCTTAATATGGGAAAAAGAAATCGTATTAAATATATTTTGATCTCCACATTTGTCTTCTTGTCCTTTTCCAAGCTCATGGATCTTTTAATTGTCTTTTAATACTTTAATTATAGGTTAGGATATTCAAGGGAGGTAGGGGAAGGGAAAGCTTTTGGTGATGAAGGATAAGTGCTAAATGGGATGTGAAAGGTTATTATTGCCTGATGACAGAAGAGAGGTGAAGAGTTGAGTTACTGGGATGTGGAAATAAACTTGTTCAGAATTCTTTACTATAAAAGGTATTTTGTAATAAAATATTTCATTAGTAACATGTAATGTGGGTGGATTGTATATAAAGAAAATAACGCCTTTTTTGCATGTAGTTATACTAAATTATTACACTAAAAATTTTATTGGCATCATCTTATATTAGTATTAATGTAGTTAACTGTGAAATTCATCTGTGGATATAATCAATATAACTCTTCAGTTAAAAAACACGTTAAGAATATAGTTTTTAGAATGTATTATTAGTCTTTTCACATGCAGTTTTCATTCACAGGTACTAAAATATAAGTAGTCTTTTCTGTAAATCTCATGTCTGGTTTTGGTCAGGTGAGCTGATGGAGGAGGCTTCACCACGCTTAAAACCAGAATTCAGTGATTGATGATGCCTTTATTATATACTGTGGACACTACTTTTCTTTGCAATGCTTTCTGGAAGTGAGAGTTCCATGATATTTCTAGTGATGGTGACGCGATTATTTTTAGACCTTTAACCACTATAATTTCTCCTTTACTGCATTTCAGAGCTAGGGCAGTATGATCTTGCATGCCTGTCAACAAGATATCCTTAGTCTTAGAAATTGAATTCCAATATTATATCTTTCTCTTTTTATAAATCTACTTACTATTTCTGTTAATTGTAGAGATATTGTAACAATACCATCAAATAAAAATGAAAAATTATTAGCTAAAATTTTTAATAAATCACTTGTCTGATTATTTCCTCAGGATCATTTTTAGGCATTTTTTTACAATCATAAATTTAGTTCTAATCAAAGCATGGATATAGATAGTCTTGTATTATAAAATACAAAATTTCCTAAATATTAGCATAGTATAAATGCAGCTTTTTTAGTGTGTTGTATGTTTATTTAACATTACCAATTATTACTTGTAATGGCTTTATAACATTTCATTTATTTTCAGACTTAAGTTTTTCTCAAATTTTTACTACTACAAAAAAGATCACGTTCTTTTTTTCTTTTGGAAGTGCTCTTTCCTTGGGGGAAAGTCCCGCAATGGGATCAGCACCCTTTCTTTTGCTCTCGTACAGTGCCAGAATTTCATGGTCCTCAGTTTTGGCAAGTAGATTGAGAGTAAGGACTGAGCCAGGGCTGCCTTAAAGTTGTTTTGGATTGAGATATTAGAAGTGCTGACTGCATGTTGCCAGTTCAAAAATGAGAGAGAAAGTATAGAATATATTTCCATTTTTCTCTATTTTGAGGCTCTGAAGGATAAAGTAGAAAAATCTGGTGGCATCTGTAAGAACCTTATCCTCAAGTGACATTCATCCATCAAGTCAGTCTGTCAATCAGTTGCAGATATGTGTTGCATTATCAAGTACCAGGTACTGTTAGCCCCTGGGAATAGCCTTTAGAAAGACATAGTCTTTGTCTTCAAAGGGCTCACCACCTCATGATGGCATCTTAATGGCCTTGGTTCATGGGTTGCTGGCCCTGCTTCAAAGGGCTTTTGATCATTTTAATGTTAAGTTTTTGGAAAAACTAGGATAAAATTGCAAGAGATAGTTCATCTTTTGCCTTTGATGTATAGATTATGTCCTGTTGAGGTGAAGCTGAAGCTTGAGCAATTTTAGTGCTTTTGCATTGTTTGGAAGGTAGATGATGATTCTAAAAAAGGCATATTTGAGAAACTTTGAAAAAGCATATTTGCTATTTTATAAACTATCTAAAAGCTGTTAATTTTATATTTCTGGCTATGAAAAGAAAGCAAAGCCCTGTCATGGTTGATGTTGAAAGTGGTCTCTGGTTATCCTGCCTTTTTTATTACCTAGAATAGACAAACTTTTGGCTATGAATAGACCCAGTCCATGATTAAATTTGATAAAGATAAATGGTTAAAGTTATCATTGCTTTGAAGGCTTTAGAAATTTAATAACTTATTTTGTAATTATAATGAAAATATGCATATATTATGTTTATTCGAAGGGACAAGATGATCTAAGATTAAAGAATACTATGTGTAGAATGCAGCATACTGAAATTGAATAACTTTGTGACTTTGTTGTAAATGTAATTATTTGCTATAGAGTAAAATTTAGCATAAGATATGATTTTGGACATGAAATAGCTAAAGAATCTTAAAAGAAAGCCCCTGCTACAATGAACTATGATCTAAAGCCAGAAGACACTTAATAATGTGATTCTAATTAATTGAATTTGTTCTTATCCTGTACTCAAGTTCTTGAGTGTTCATCACATCTTTTAACCCTTGTAAAACAATGCTCTCAACCTAAAATATACAGCAGGTAAGCAAATACTCATAATTTGGGAGGCTGATACACAAATTGGGCTTAAGTACTGCTCTAATTGTCACCATACCTCCCTAGAATAAACTGCCTTTTGATGACCGGGACGAATTGAGAGAAATCGTAACGGACAGATACGGGGCAAACAGTGTTTTTAGAATAATCAGATACATCAGGTGAATGGGATTCTTTTCTACTTGTAACTTGGGTTGTTATCTTTTTTCTTTTTAGCTCTGCTTCTTTCCCGTTGCAGTCAGTTTCATCATCAGATAGAAAAAGTGTTACACTATTTGAAAAGGTACATTTTAAAACAATTTTTAATGATTCTGACCATAGTAACTTATGATAAAATATTAATTATTTTTATTGATATCCCAATTAAATTGTAATTTTCACATGTCCCAATATTTACACATTAGTACCATTTCTATTTATACATTCACTGTTGCTTTTAAATGAGAATATTGGAAAAGAACCTCTAATGAAGATGATGCATGATTATTAAGGTTTATTTTATTTTTATTTATTTATTATTTATGCCTACAGTACCTTTCTTCCTAGGTGGTCTCCCATTCAAGTACTAACCAGGACTGACCCTGCTTAGCTTCCAAGATCAGACATTGGATTTGTTCAGGGTGGCATGGCCATAGACCATGGACCGAAGCTCCATTGGGGCACAAACCCAGGACTTTCTACGTGTAAAGCAGATGTGCTAACTGCTACACTATGGAACCATGTCCTATTAAGGTTTTAACAGTATATTTCTATCTTCTTCAGGACACGAAGATGAGAACACCTAGAGAGGATAATGAAACAATTTCTAAGAAGATACCAGAATTTGAAGTGGAAGACCTCCCATCATCAAATACTGCAAAGAATGTAGAGAGTAGTGCATTTGGAGAGCCTCTGCCAGTTAAAAAAAGTGATACTTTCCAAAAAGAGCAAGATCATTTGGCAGAAGAGGTTAGAAAAGGATTGTAACAAGTATACCGAATTACCTGTTATTTCTTCTATAGTGTTGTGATTATAAGTGAAGTACAGTTAATTATTGATTTATTGGGGATAATTTGAGAAAGGAGGTCATAGATAATAAAAATAGTTAAAGCAAAATTGGTCCTCAAATGTAGAAATAGATTTCATGTAAACTTTAAGAGTACATCCATGGTTTAGAACTCATGTCCCATCCTATAAATATCCAGAAGTATAAAAATAATACATGTATGATATTTTTGAGATTAACTATTACATTAGTTGTTGGGTGAATATACTCAATGATTATACTCTGTTAAATACTGTGAATGTTATCTGTTGCTTACCTGAGCTTCCTCTTTTTTTTTTTTGATTATTAAAAAAAAGACTTCAGTATTACATTATTACTGAACAAAGATTTTTGTCCTGCTTTCTAAATTTTTAAAAAACTGATTAATTGCATTGTTGTTCTTGATCTTCGTTTTCCTAACCATCTTTGTTCCTTCATGCTGCTCTACTTTTTATTGGCAAGTGACCACATGATAGTACTATTGCTTAGTAGTAATACTGAACTCAGTTTACACAAATTAAATGCCCAAGACATTCTTTTTTTTTTTTTTTTTAGGTAAAGCAACCCTTGGTTGACCTCACAGATTGCAAGGACCATGTCAGCTTACAATCCCTTATTTTTTTATTTTTTACGCCTATAGCAGCTGATCTTCCTAGGTGGTCTACAAGCCATTTTTTAATGTTACTTTTATTACAGTTTCCTATAACATCCCTTAGCATTGTTTGAATTTGGATAAGCAGCCAGAGAATAAATTAGCTGAGAGACTGAAAGAAAAATTTGGTTTAGGGATTCAGGTATTGGGAGTTCCCTTCTCTATCTTAATTCTATTTCAATTTTGATTAAAGTAATGAATAGTGTCCAAATAAGAGAGCTGGATATCAGTCATTTTTCTTGTTTGTAACAGGAGGTTGGGCAAGTTTCATGGTCTCTAAGTATTCTATTGTTTCTCTTTGTTAGTTGATTACAGTAAAGAAAAGATGGTCAGTTGGTTTTTCTTTTCTGATACTGAAGGAAAGGAACATTTTTTGGTTAAAAGAATTTTTAGTAGCAGTGGAATAGGATGAAATAGAAGAGAAGAGGCCTCAAAATCATAAAGCTCTGAAAATAAAGTGAAATTAATCTTTAATAGTGTTTGTGACAAAGAACATTTAGTGTTTAAATTCTAAGAAGCCCTCTGTTTTCATGGAAGAGTGTAAGCGAGGGTTGATTTGATTATGATTGTAAGAAAGAGGTTTATTTTAGAGATTTCAGGGGACAGAGATTAATTTGCATGTTTTTAGTTTTTTATGATTTTATTCACGTTTAGTTAATATAGAGTGCTATTTTCATATCGTTCGCTTTGTTTTCTCTAATTTCAGAATGTATCTATGCCTTGTTCACTAATTTATATCTGATAATGAGATTTTTGGCAAAGAAGTATTTTGTCAGAATGTATTGTTTACTAATAGAAGGGTTACTGTGCACATGTATTATAATTAAGAATCTGCTTGCTTTAAAACTAGTCATTTTAGCAGATACAGAGTTGTCAAGCTCAAAGATGTGGCAGATAGTAGTATAGGTCACTGTGTAGTCAAAACTATCTCTAAATCTTCCCAAGTTTAAAGATCCTTATCTTTTCTCTCCTTTATTATGGGATATCCATATAAGGTAAGTGAGGAAACATTTTTGCATTGATTTCTATTTGGCTTTTAAGAACTGTGCCTAGACAGTCTTTAGGGGTTGTCTGAGCTTATTTTTGTGTCATCTATTATGGGAAGGGTTGCTGACTGAAATGCTTTCTGTTATTATCAGGACTTTTCTTGCATTCTGCCAATGAGCTTAATTTGGGGGTAATTTTCACTTTATTTTTTCTTTTCTGTTTTAGGTTGTGAGGACAGTTTTATCTGATTCACCACAGCCCTCTATGGGAAAAGAAGTAAAACTAGAGGAACTGATTGACTCTTTAGTTTCTAACCCGTTCTTAACAAGGAACCAAATTCCTCGAACTCCAGAAAACTTGAGTAAGTTTATATTGCTTTCTGTCACTTTTTTTTTTCTTAGACATTACTTCTATTAGAACTGTGGTCTGACAGATCTTCTGAAAGCTCACTTTAAAATTCTTTTATATCTTAAAGTTTAGTGGCAGTGGCTCCTTGTTTTGATGTAAGGGACTTTTGTTGAATTATTAAATGTGGGCACTCTCACTTGTATAGCAGTCCTCTTCAGCAGTATTATTTTGCACTGGTACTGGACAGTTTTGTTTTTGTTGCGTAACTTGACTCTTTCCTGGAAAATAGTTGATCATTTGCAAAAAATCGTCTGCCTCCACATCCGATCTGTGATCACATTTATAGAGTATAGAGGCTGTGTTCTCTTAGTCAACAAAGCAGCATCAGCCAAAAACTGCATATAGAGATCTTTTCTACCCTTCCTAAAGCTAGCCAAAACGTCCAGAACTTTTTTCTTATAACCTATAATTTTTGTGGCAAAGTTTTGATATTGTTGTCCTTATGTAGGCACATAATCATGGTTGAGTGATTAAATATAATTTCCATTATGCTGCTAAAAATGACATATTTAAAGTTAAATTGATTCACTTCAAATAGAATCCACCACAGCCTGACAGTGGTTGGCAAACTTTAGCCTACGGACCAAATTTGGCCTACCCTGTGTGTTTTTGTAAACAAATATGTATTGAACACAACCTTGCTCATTTGTCAACATGTTTATGGCGGCTTTCATGCTGTAATGGCTAAGTTGAGTAGTTACCATAGACTGGATGGCCTGCAAAGCCTAAACTACTATCTGAACCTTGGCCCGAAAATATCTTTTTAATACATGCAATTTGTATATGCTGAAAATATATGCACATTTCAGAACAGCTTTTGTTATTTGTGTGGAGATGGAGTTGTTTGATGTTGTTGGGCTTTGGTATATTGTGAAAGCCTTATCATCCAACTAGCATATCTATGGAACATAGTAGCTTTATCTTGAGCACTAGAAATGAAATGTTTAATTGCATGCTGTGTTTGCAAATATTTAGTAAATTGTGTCCCCCCCCCCTTCATTTAATTAGTAAGTGATATTAGGAGCTCATGGAGAAAAGCTGTTGAAATGGAAGATAACAGAAGTACAGAACCAGTTCAAATGGATATTGAACATAGAAAAATATTGCCAGAATCCTTACCTGTGTTGCATAATCAGAAAGAATTTAGCATGGCCAGTTTTTTCTCAGCAACCACTGAATCTGATTATAGCCATTCTCATTTGCCTGAAGAGAAAATTGTTTCAGATTGCCTCAAGTGTTCGCCTCAGAAACCTGTGGTAACCAGTCTCATCGGTAAACCAATGACACAAAGTCAGTCAAATTTGTTAAATAAGATAATTTGCAAGCAAGATTTGGAGTGTACTGCTTTACAGAACAAGCTCCTAGAAACTACCCAAACAGAAACACTCTCCCCTGCTGTGAGCAATAAGAGAGATGTGATAGGTAGCAGTGAAGATGAATATATTAAAATATTGGATTACTCGCCATCTCCTTACAAAGAACCTTCCATGCATAAAAGTATGTTATGGAATTCTTTTCAGATATCAAGTGGAATTAGTTCTAATAGTTTTAAGGGTACTGATTTTGGCATATTACATGAAACTCTTCCAGAAGAAGTTGGACACTTAAGTCTTAATAGCTCCAGCAGTACAGAAGCCAATTTTAAACTGGAACCAAATAGTCCTATGCACAGTGGCATTTTTCCAGAAGATGTTGTGAGAGAAAGACGGATGACTCCAAAATCAGATTTAAATTTACAGTCTATTTCCAGTAGATATGAGGCTCTGAAAAAATCTCTGTCTAAGAAAATGGAAGAAATTAACCTCTCTCATTCTGAAACACCTGAAGGACACAAACCAGAATTGAGCCCTACTCCCTCAAACATGCAAGCAGATAATATGTGTAACTTTTTGGATACTCACGATTTGCACATTGACTATACAAAATCATCTTTACGCACATCTCTTTCACCACTAATTAAGTTTTCTCCAGTGGAACAAAGACCGAGGATTCCAATATCATGTAGTCATGGAGAACTACCTAATTTAAAGGGTAAGATAAAATAGATCTCTACATGTTGACTGGTTGAAGTTTTCTTTCAACTTTACATAAAAATAATGTGCAGTTAATGCTACATGATCTTTGTTAATGTGACAAAACATTCTCCTTATTCTTTCAACTAGGATGAGATGAAGGAACCTATCACTTTTATGGTTACTTTCAGAATCTCTAGTGATGTGTAGATAGTTTACAACTGGTATGGGACAGGACTGGAAAACAACAACAAAACCCCGAAATCTGTTGCTTTTGTAATACAAGCTACTGAAATCTTGACAGAATCTTCTTGGCTAGTGAAAGATGGTTCTAAAAAAGTTGAGAAACACTATGTTAAAATCATTTTTGTAATATCTGTGATTTGCTTTCAAATAAATTTGTTGGGGGTGGGGTGACAAAACAAGTTAGGGGAGTGTATTAGTTTTCTAGGGCTGTGGAAACAAAGTATCTGCAACTGGGAGGCTTAAAACAATAGAAATTTATTGTCTCTGGAGGCAGTAAGTACTGGAGGCTAGAAACCAGCATCAAGGTGTTGGCAGAACTGTGTTCCTTCTGAAGCCACCAGAGGAAAATCCTTCTTGCCTCTTCTGGCTTCTGGTAGCCCTGGGTGTTCTTTGGCCTGTGGCAGCGTAACTTGATTCTCTGCCTCTGTTTGGCATGGTGTTCTCCCCTTCAGTGTCTATGCACCTTCTTACTAGGATGCCAGTCGTGTAGGTGAAGGGCTCACCGTACTCCAGAATGACCTCAACTAATTATATCTACAATGACCCTATTTCCAATGAAGCCACACTCTGAGGTCCTGGGGTTAAAACTTCAGTATACCTTTATGGGGGACACAGTTTAACCCATTAGCTGTTAATAGGAAATAATTATTGAATTATTAAAGTTGGATGATGGATACATTGGGTTGATAATTCTCTTGTGTATTTTGAAAATATTCTTTGTAAAGAGTTTAAAGCATGTTAGAACACATATAGATCTGGTGATATTCATTACATATCACTTTGATTTGCCCATGATAATTAAATACTGGTATATTGAAAAGTATTCTAAGGGGGGGGGATGTATTGATATTTTCCGGAGAGTATCTGGTGAATGAATACCTCAGTGAGAATAATGGTAATTATGTCATAGTTAAGTATTTGTATGTGAATTTTTTATTTAAGAAGACTGAAATTTGCTACTAAGAATCTGTCCTATTTTTTTTTTTTTTTTGCTTACCGTTTTCTCCTTTTTCAAATCAATTTTGCAGAAGAAGGAATCTTAAATAAGAGCCTTGATACAAAAGAATCTCCGTTCGACTTGATGAAACAGTAGCCATGTTAATTCAACTGATGTCTTCAATTGAAGCAAGCTGATTTAAAAACTGATTTATAATTTAAATACACGTTGGAAGTGTAATTCTTTTTCAAGGTCTAAAAAGACTTAAACAGTGCCTTTTAGCCTCCTCTAATGTTTTTAGGTAAGAAGATTACGTTTGTATTTTCCCTTTGTATTATTGTATTGGGCTGAAATGTGAAGTATTTGGAAAGTAAACGTCAGGTTACATGAAGCCATTTGATTTCTTGACTCTTGTAAGCATTAAGTAAATGGCAAAGTAGTTTAATTTATTAGTTTTAATTTCAGTTAATATAAGGATGAGCAGTTTTTGATGTACTTTGATTAAGTGGTTAACATAATAGCCATTGAATACACTGATCTTTCATTTTAGGGAAATATACAACTTATTGTTTCTTAATGGAACATTCTGATACTAACCAAAAAAAGTGAAAAAAATAGTGCCTTGAGGTGTGTAGTCAAAATTACTAAGTTTAAGTTTGGGAAAGCTCTAAATGGGCTTAATGATTACTCAAGTAGGTTGATCCTGAAAAATGTTTGATCGAATAAAATACATGTGATAGTAGGTGAAGACTGGGGCAGAAGGAATTTAGAGTAAAGGAAAGAGATAGAGTAGGAGATGACTATACACTTTTAAGGAACACTATCGAACTATAAATCCATTTAGTGGGTTGTATAGCAGATTTATATTTAGTCTAATTTAGACTTGGAGAATTTAATTTAACTCTAGTTTTATATTTTAACAAAAAATATAAATTAAAATTTATGTCTTGTTTTTTTGGTGGGAAGGGTAGTGTTTTAGGCTAGAGGAACTAATTTTGATTATGTTACTTTCCTCGTAAACCATTAGTTCCCTGCTGCCTACAGAATAGCCTCAAAATAACTTGAGGAAACTGAATTTTGGGGTTAAGTAACTTGTTCAGCTGACACACAGCTAAGTCATGGTGAAGCTAGGATTTGATCCTATTTTCCTTCAGTAATAAACTTCAGGACCCCATATAAGTTACTAAAAAGCCAATAGGATATGGCTGCAGGGTTGGCCTCCTTTTAATCTTCTGAACTCCGAGAGTCAGATGTTAGGCCTCTTGTATAGTATCCTGCCTCACTCATGGCTCACAGCCAAGAAAAGAGCTTATCTCCAGCATCAAATTGAGTACATGCCATGGCCCTCTGAACCAAGAGGAATGAGCACACACTGGAAGAGTGACAGCACCTACAGTACCCCTTTGTAGCCTCAACTTTTAACCATTAAAACCTTTTCCATTTGCCAAGAAATTGGCAAGGAGAGAAAAGGGAAGGGGAGAGTTCTGGAAGTGGATGAACTTAATAGTTGATCTTCCTTCACTTATTTTGGGCTGTCTCTAAGTTGTTTGTTCGGTCCCAGTTTGAAGGCCACTTTTGTTGTGTGTTTGAGAAAAAATAGCAGTGGAAAAGAGGAAAAGCTCTTAAGGTGCCGTATTCCTTTATTAATACAATGAATAAAGGACTCTGCAGGTCAACTGGGAAACTAGTCTGCCTTAAGAAAACCGAATCTAAAATTAACATGTTGGAGAGGAGGTAGAGCCATCATTATTTACAAAGTGCCTGGGCCATTCCTACCTAGCTACTTAATACATATAATTTCCTTTAATTCTTATAACCGTAAGATAGTAGAAGGAGTAATAGAGGAATCTACGTAGGGGACCTTTATATTTGAACTCTATTTCTGGAATTAGCAATGTAATTAATGGGATTTAAACAAAGAAGTGACATCAGAGCAGACCCTTAAAATCAAAAATCTGTTATGTAGGCAGTATTGGAGAGGGAAAGTCTAAAGATGGCCAAGTCATGATGAAAATGGTTTAGGAGGTGAAATTTGAGATTTTTAGTTTTACTGAAATGCTTTAATGAGTGTGGATCTCTAGAAACCTTAATTCACAGTTTTGAAGCTGGAATACTTTACCTTCGTCTTCCAGATTATCACAAGTATAGCTGTCCTTGAAGGCTCAGAACAAATTTCACTTCCACCTTGAAATCTTCATCTATCTTTTCCATGGGCCTATCCCTTCTCTGAAGTCTATGGTTTATCTTAACTTATTCATTTAGTATTTTTCACTTAATTGCTTTTATCATACTTTCTTTTCCATGTTTGTATGTGCTCTCTAGCCATACCAATTATATACATAGACATACGCACACCTGTGTAGATGTCTGTGGGAGGGTGTATCCACACATATACTCAAACGAAAATACTGAAGTATTGGAATTATTTCCTTTGCATCTTCTGTGATGGAATTAAAGTAATGGTAAAGAGGGGTACTTTATTGTTGTAAACGTACTTTTTCTCATATTCATAGATTACACAGAATGTACCTTGTCCTATTCACTATTTGTAAAATAAAGTTGTGTAAACTGGCTTCTCTGTCAGCTTGAAACTTTGGATAATGCCAAAATGTCCTAATTATTTTAAATGTTTAAAGAGGACAAGCATGTAATGTTACTTAACATTAAAAATGTTATCTAGTGGAATAAAGGATATTTGAGGTTAAAAACATTTGGGAATAATTTAACTAAAAAAAAATATATAAGTGTTTTGAAACCATTCTTTTCCATGTGTTTCTTAACCATGATCTATGAAGTCAATTTTATCTATAGGAAAAACAGGAATTCCTTGTTTTTTCCTACTCTGGGAATATTAAAGCAAATAAAATATTTAAGAACATTTTCCTCAATAAGAAAAGTATTTACTAAAGTAAAATTCTCTCACATTAATTGCAGTTTTTTCCTCATGTGCTTGAATATCAAGTTTACATCCTAAATTTATTGTTTGTGAGTCCTCTTTGGGACTATTTGTAAATATGTTCTACATACTCTAGTCTTGAATAAACATTCAGTATTATACCACTTGGCTCTGGAATTTCCTGTACATCAAAAAGAACTATGCCCTGCAAATCATAAAATGATCATGGTCACATTTAAAGTATCAGTAATTTGATCAGCAGAAATTTGTGAGGTTCAGTGATTCAGGTAAGAGTATTTTATTATTGCCATTTTAATTACTAGATGTACTAAATGTATTTTAAAGTGATTTCAAAAAGTGCATCTATACTTCAGAGTGTTTTTCTGGAGTCTTTATACTTAATGCAAAAGGCCCTAATTAGATGAGTTTAATAATCAGGTTGCTCTGTGGGTAGGGACCCTGTCATCCACAGCTGTTGCTATTGTTTAAAAATGTTAAAATACTTTTATAAAGCCTTGGAAATTCTAGAGTCTATCAGTTGTATTTAATGTCTGTATACAGAGCTAATGTCTCATTTGTAAAATGAATTGATCAGGTTTCTTGGTTGTAAAATACATAGATTGCAGTTGAAACAATCTTTAAGTCAGCTGGAAAGGGACATTTTAGGTTTGTTTTCTGATTTCAATATACACTGTCAATCCAAATTAAGAATCTCAGAACCCTCCCCCCAAAGTAGGTAACATAATCTGATTCGTTATTATCCGATTTACAAATAAACAGATGAAAAAACTGATTTTGTCCAAAGTGAGTTAAAACACTACTGAGAGAAGTCATTTCACCCTTGACTTCAGTTTCCTCTACCTGCAAAGCTAAGGGAATTATATAAATAATGTACATCTAAAAAATGCTAGGACTTTTATGATTAACTTTTGTCAGTAGAGGCAATAATGGGGTTAATAGAGGGGGAGGATCTGTAATCGTCTAGGTTCAGCTATATGACCTTAATTAGGTCATATCAGTTTTCTCATGTTTAGAGATAAAAAATTACTTTATAGGTTGAGGATTAAATAAGAAAGTACACGTTAAGTATTTAAGAGCACCTGGCATTTAGTAAGAACTCAAATACTTAAGTTCCACGTCCAGTAATTTTGGGGTTGGAGGCAAGAATGATTCAGTAGGTGGTAGTGATAGCTGACACAGTACTATGTGCCAGGCACCATTCTAAATGCCTTCCTTGTTTTAATTTAATCCTAACAATCATATTTTGTAGTGCTATTATCCACATTTTACAAATGAGGAAACGAAAAATAAAGTACCTCACCCACTTCACAGCACTAATAAGGGAAGAGACTAGAATACTTAACTCAGGTCAGGTGGTCTAGCTCTAGAGCCAACACACTTAATCACTCTGCTACAGGTGCTATGAAATACCGTTGACAGGCCAAGACCATAAAAATAAAATTTACCAGTTAAGCAATACTTGGTAGAATCTTTAGATTAACATATTAACTACCTTTAAATTATTTCAAATAAGACCATATTTTAAATTGCTAACAGCAAATGTTTATTCATGATTGAAGCCAAGAAGAATTTATAAATGCATTTTAATACCTTGCTGATAAAATAGTAACATTCCATCTTTGCAATCTTGTAAGGAATACAGGAAGATATTGTAAAGGCTTAGATTTGTCTATCTACTATAACCAGGTAATCAGAACACACACACACACCACCTATTTTAGTGTTACACCATACCAACTTTTCAGAAAGGCCATCTTGAAGTTCTACTGGATAGCTGAGTAAATAGCATCCAAGGTTTAAAGACTGGGGAATAGGGAAGAAAGATGGAGTAGTAATAAGCAGCACACATTTCAAAGCCCACTTTTAAGCACAGAACATTATGAATACTAAAAAAGAAAAAAAAATGCGGGAAAAAAAGGCAAGCATTTTCAGAAAGCTTTTGGCGATATTCAACGCATAAGGAGGCTGTGCTTGGGACCATCCACTCTCTCCAGCTTCTCAAAGTGTTTCCGGGCATTGCGAATGTTGATCAGAGTAGCTGCAGAAGGGATAGATGGATCAGACATAACAACCATCACGTACGTGTTTGATGTGAAGATGTCGATGAAAGCAGCGAAGTTAGAATTCCTGACTTCCATGCTCTGGAAAGAAGCGGCCAATTTACTGCAGCTCAGCTTGAACTGCTTAATGATGTTGCTGATCTTCTCAAATCGGTGGACGTCACGCTGCTCTTTGCATTGGTAATGGGAAATGACCAAGAACGTAGCTCTCTCGAACAGCAGAACTTCGTCGGCCTCAATAATTTGGGCAAAATTCCTTAGGTTCATCTCCAGTTGCTGGACGTTGGGAATCAGCTGATAGACAATACTAGACCAGGCTTTATAGAGCGTTTCATCCCAGATGGATGTTCGAAAACAAGCGCACTCCAGGGGGCGAGACAAACGCCTCAGGTCTTCCTCTCTCTCTTTAAAAATCAGGTCACGCTGATCCTCCTGAACCAGATCCATTTTGTGCACCAGGCAGAAGATTTTGGCATCAGGAGAGTTCTGGAGGATGGCCTCCAGACACGACTGGTAATAATGCATGTCCTTTTCCAGTTCGCGGCTCTCCACGTCAAACACATAAATCAGCACTTCGACATTACGGAAGATGTTGTCTCGCTGGCTGGTGAAGTAATTTTCCATGAAGGTGTCCTGACCGCCACAGTCCCACAGGTTCAGCACCAGGTTGCCCAGAAATCGGACGTGGGAGTGCTCCACATCAATGGTGGCACCCAGGCGTCGGGTGTCACGAGCAATATAATTTGCAAAGATAATCGACCTCATGCTGGTCTTTCCCGATCCGCTCTTCCCCATCAACAGCACCTTTTTCTTCATGGCTGTATTTGGCATCACCTGCCGGAGCCGCCGCGGACTGGGCCTCAAAGCGCGGCCTAACTGCAGCGCGGAGGGCGGGAGGGGTCGGGCGTTGCGGGGCCTCCGCAGGCTGGGCCGCGCAGTTGTGCAAGTCCGGGAAGCCGAAAGCGTGAGTTCGGGGCAGGAAAGGCCGCGGCCGGGCGAGCTTTTTCTCAGAGGCGAGCGCGCTAGGGCAAACGGCTGCAACAGCTCGAAAGGACCGTTCGCCTTCCGGAGAGGTGAGTCGCTGCGTCCTCGCTGCCACCCACTTCCGGTGGCGATCTCGCGATAACTTCTGCTCTGGGCCGTCACCGCCTAACGAGGTTCGATAAACTGCTCTTTTAACGAAACTGAGCAGGCCTCACTCCCCCTCTCTTCCCCGCCCCCCCCCGCTGCGCCCCCTCGGCGCACCGAGAAAATAGAAGGGGAACCCAGCATTATGGTGTCCTGTTCTCTTTCAACTGGGTTTACGGTTGCAGGGTTTACATGTGTGATCAGGAGAATGCTGCCATCTCGCGGCCAACCCCCTTGCCTCAACACCACAACTGCCATTGAGAGCACGGTGTGCCTGGGTGGTTTTAGGCCAGGGCGGCAGACGGGTGAAGGGGAGGAAGGCATAATTTCTCAGCCCAGTTCTCCTGGTTTACTGAGTCCCACGGCAGGACAGATGAAAACTGTATGGATGAGAAAAATGAGACTTTTGAGAAGTTAAGTGATGGCCCAGTGCTGTACAGCTAGATGGTAGTGAATCCCTTCTGGACCGTGTCCTGACTTCCAGTTAGTGCTTTTTCCACTTGGAAGCAGGTTCCTTTCTCACACCTGCTTTCCGGGTAATCTCAGACTTTAGAGTTTATAATAAGCATCCCAAAGGTGAGGGAACTATAATGTGGAACCCGTGCATTAGCTCAATCCTCACAATGACCCTTTGAAAAAATACCTGGGGTTTCAAGTGAATAAATTGAAGCTTACAGGAGTGAAGTAACTCTCCTAAGTTACACATCTATTAAGTGATGAAATGCACTTTTATTTAAAAAATATAAACAGTATATCTTTAAAGTGTACAACACAATGATTTGACAGTACGTAGTGGAATAATTATTACAGTCAAGCTAATTAATGTATCATATAGTACTTTTTTTTTCCTGTGTGGTGAGAGCATCTGAAATTTTCTCTTGAAAAATTTCCAGTATTCTAAACAATGTTAACTATAGTCATCATGCCGTTGTTTACATCTCTAGACCTATCCATCCAATGTAACTGAAACTTTGTACCCTTTAACCAGTATCACCCCTTCATCTCCCACCTCCCTGCCTCTGGTTAATCACTATTCTACTTACTCTCTGCTGCTGTGTATTCGATTTTTTTAGATTCTACACTTAAGCAAGATATACAAACTTTTTTCTTACTGTGCCTGGCTTATTTCACTGAACATAGTGTACTCTTGTTTCATCCATATTATCGCAAATGGCAGGATCTCCATTTTAAAGGCTGAATAATATTCTATTTGTTTTTTAAACCATTTCTTTTAATGTAAAATATTTTATGATTTTCTGTTAAAAACCAAACGCACCTTCAGTTTTATAAGCCACCATGAATATTTTCCAACACCATGTTCTACAAGTAGATGTTGACATACATTTTAGCTAAAATACATCAAAAGCAGATTTTTTGCTGTCCCATAGATAAGTTGAACATTTTTGATTTTTAGCATTTAATTTATTTAAATGTTTCCCATTTTTATATTGGATTATAGTGATGATTCATCCCCAGTTTTATTGAGATATAATTGACATATAACATTGTATTAGTTTTAGATGTACAACATAATTTGATACATGTATATATATTGCCAAATAATTACCGCAATCAGTTTAGTTAACATCCATTGCCTCACATAGTCACAATTTTTTCTTATGATGTGCGTTTTTAAGATCAATTAGCAAATTTCAAATATATAATACAGTATTGTTAACTACAGTCACCATGCTGTACATTACATCTTTAGAACTTATAAGTGGAAGTATATACCTTTTGACCGTCTTCACACATTTTTCCCACGCCCCAACCTCTGCTTGCAGCAATCATCAGTTTCATATGCCTATGAAATTTCTTTTATTTTTTTTTGAGATTCCACATATAAGATCATACAATATTTGTCTTTACCAGTCTTATTTCACTTAGCACAATGCCTTCAGGTTTCATCCATGTTGTTGTAAATGGCAGGATTTCCTTTTTTTATGGCTGAGAAATAATCTATCACATTTTCTTTATCCATCCATTGTTGAACATTGGGTTGTTTCCATGTCTTGGCTATTGTAAATAATCCTGCAATGAACATGGGGTGCAGATATCTTTTTAAGGTAATGATTTTGTTTCCTTTTGGTATATTCCCAGAAGTGAGGTTGCTAGGTCATATGGTAGTTCTATTTTCAAATTTTTAAGGAAATGCCATATTGTTTTCCACAGTGGCTGCACCAGTTTAAATTCCTACCACCAGTGTACAAGGATTGCCATTTCTTCACATCCTCACCAACACTTGTCTTTTTGATAATAGGCATTCTAACAGGTGATATCTCATTGTAGTTTTGGTTTGCCTTTCCGTGACAATTGGTGATTTTGAGCATCTTTTCATGTACCTCTTGGCTATTTGTAAGTCTTCATCAGAAAAAAAAATATCTATTCAGTTCCTCTATCCATTTTTCAATCTTATTTTTTTTTCTGTTGAGTTGTATGAGTTCTGTATATATTTGGGCTCTTAACCCTATATCAGATAAATTATTTGCAAATATTTTCTCCTATTCCATGCATTGACTTTTAATTTTGTTAATGGTTTCCTTTGCCATGAGAAGCTTTTTAGGTTGTTTATTTTTGATTTTGTTGTTGTACCTTTGGTGTCATAATAAAAAAAAAAATGTTTCCAAGACAATATCAAGGAGCTTTTTCCCAATTCGTTCTTCACAAGTTTTATGGTTTCAGGTTGTATGTTCGAGTCTTTAATTTATTTGAGTTAATTATGTGTATAGTATAACGTAGAGGTTCAATTTCATTTTTTTACACGTGGCCGTCTAGTTTTTCCGACATCATTTATTGACGAGACTATCCTTTCTCTATTGTGTATTCTTGGCTCCTGTCAAAAATTAGTTGATCATATACACCTGGATTTATTTCTGGACTCTTTTTTCTGTTCCATTTGTCTGTTTTAATACCAGTACCGTACTGCTTTGATTACTATAGCATTGCAATATATTTTGAAATCAGGAAATGTGATACCTTCAACTCTGTTCTTAAGATTGCTTTGGCTATTTATGGCCGTTTTTAGTCCCATATGAATTTTAGAAGTATTTTTTTCTATTTTTGTGGAAAACACCATTGGCTTTATGATTGCATTGAATCAATAGATGGTTTTGAGTAATATGGACATTTAAATAATATTAATTCTTCTGATCCAGGAACACGAGATGTAACTCCATTTGTGTGTTCTTCAATTTCTTTCACCATCGATTTTTAGCTTTTAGTGTAGAGATCTTTCACCTCCTGTTTAAATTTATTCCTAAACACTATTATTTTTGATGCCATTGTAAATGGGATGGTGTTCTTAATTTCCTTTTCAGATAGATTTTTGTTAGTGTAAAGAAGCACAATTGGTATTTGTATGTTGATTTTGTATCCTGAAACATTACTGAATTTGTTTATTAGTTCTAACAGTTTTCTTGGAGGGGGGTGTTCTATAGGGTTTTCTACATATATAGGATTATGTAATCTGCAAAGAATGATAATTTTAGTTTTTCCTTTCTGATTTGGATGCCTTTTATTCTTTTTGCCTGTTTGCTTGTGCTAGTATTTCTAGTATTATGTTGAATAGAAGTGGCAAGAGTGGGCATCTTTGCCTTCTACTGGATCTTAGAGAAAAAGTTCAGTTTTGCCTGTTAATGTTAGCTGTAGCTTTTTAAATTGGCCTTTATTGCGTTGAGGAAATTTCCTTTTATACATATTTTGCTGAGAGTTTTATCATGAACGGATGTTGAGATGATTCTGTGGTTTTTATCTTTCATTCTGTTAGTGGGGTATATCATATCGATTGATTTTCATATGTTAAATCAACCTCACATCCCAGGGATAAATCTCTGTTGGTCATGGTGTATAATCTTTTTGATGTGTTGTTGAATTTTGTTTGCAGTATTTTCTTGAAGACTTTTGCATCTATGTTCATCGGAGATATTGGCCTGTAGTTTTCTTTCTTTCTTTCCTTTCCTTTCTTTTTTTTTTCTTTTTTGTGGTATCTTTATCTGACTTTGGTAGCAAGTTGATACTGGCCTCATAAAATCAGTTTGAAAGTATTCCCTTTACTTCTATTTATTTGGGAAGATTTTAGAGAAGTATTATTATTCATCTGGTCCTGGATTTTTATTATTGTTGTTGTCGTTGTTGCTGGGAGGTTTTTGATTACTACTTCGACCTCTTTGTTATTTTGTTATTGGTATGTTCAGGCTTTCTATTCTCAATTCAGTCTTGGTAGGTTGTATGTTTTTAGGAATTTACCAATTTCTTCTAGGTTATTCAAGTTATTTGCATAGAATTGTTAATAATTGTCCCTCATGATCCTTTTTATTTTTGAGACATCCATTGTAATGGCTCTTCTTTCATTTCTGATTTCATTTGTCTCCTTTTTTCTCTTAGTTTAGCTAAGGGTTTGTTGATTTTATTTTTTCAAAAAAACAACTCTTAGTTTTGATTTTTTTTCTCTTCTCTATCAGATTTATTTCTGCTTTGATCTTTATTATTTTCTTCCTTCTGCTAACATTGGTCTAAATTTATTCCTTTTTCTAGTTCCTTGAGATGTAAAGTTAGGTTATTTATTTGAGAGGCGTTTACCATTATTAACTTTTCTCTTAGTACTGCTTTTGCTATATCTTGTAAGTTTCAGTAAGTTGTGTTTTCGTCTCAAGATATTTTTGAATTACCTTTGATTTCCTCTTTGACCTAGTGATTATTCAAGAATGTGCTACTTAGTTTCTAGATACTTGTGAATTTTTCTGTTTTCTTTCTGTTACTGGTTTCTAGCATCATTCCATTGTAACTGGAAAAGATACTTGGTATGATTTTTATCTTCTTAAGTTTGTTTAGATTTATTTTGTGAACTAACATATGATCTAACTTGGAGAATGTTCTGTGTTAGGAGTGTATATTTTTCTGCTTTTGGGTTATAAATTCTGTATGTATGTCTTTTAGGTACATGATATTATATGTCTGTTTGGCCTGTAGTATTGTTCAAGTCCACCATTCATAGATTTTCTGTTTGGATATTCTGTCCATTATTGCAAGTGGATATTGAAGTCTCCTGTTATTGTATTAATGGCAATTTCTTCTTTCAGATTTGTCAATATTTATTTTATATATTTAGGTGCTCTGATGTTGGCTATATATTTGTAATTGTTGTATCTTCCTGTTGTGTTGATACTTGTATCATTATGTAATGACCTTCTTTGTCTATAGAGACAGTTTTTGACTTTAAGTCTACTTTGTCTGAAATAAATATAGCTATTATGCTTTTGGTTACCATTTACATGGATTATCTTTATTCATCTGTTCACTTTCAGCCTATGTATGTTCTTGAATTTAAAGTGAGTTTCTTGTAGACAGCATACAGTTGGATCCTGGTTTTTTATTCTCTCAGCTATTCTATTTTTTTTTAATTGGGAAGTTTAGTCAATTTATATTTAAAGTAATTCATAGGGAAGGATTTATTATTGCTATTTTGTTGACTTCTGTTTGTCTTTTGGTTCTTCTGTCCCTCTTTCTTGCTGCATTCCTTTGTTTTTTTTTTTTTAATTGATGGGTTTTGATTCTTTTCTCTTTATCTTTTGTGAAACTTCTATAGGCATTTTCTTTGTGGTTACCAAGGGGCTTACGTAAAATATGTTATAGTTATAACAGTTTATTTTAAGCAGATAAGTTCACTTGCATATAAGAACTCTCTGCTTTCACCTCTTCTCCCCTCACATTATATGCTATTATGTCATAATTTAAATCTATTAATAGTATGTATCATTAACATAGTTTAGTTATAGTAGTCAAAATAGAATATGAACTCATATAGTATAACTTCTGGGTCTACTTTCCTAGCTATAGGTCACATTGTCCCCCTAAAAATATAGTATGGTTCTGTCTTTGGTCTTCAAGTAGATGAAGGAATCAGTGTCGTTCAGTATCAGTCATTCGGAATGAATCACTATCATCAGGATACTGAAGTTCCCTAAGTTAGGATACTCCATATCTGCCAGAAACACATTTTTATAGTACTGTACTGTACAAATTAAGGTATTCCATTCTTCCATTCATTTAAAAAATATTCGAATACCTACTATGTGTAGGACATTGAGTTAACATGTGTGCAAGACAAGAAGTTAACAAATGGTCCTTGCTCTAGTTTATGGAAAGAAAAATGTGCAATAAAATGGCATAATACAAAATAGTGTCTGGCAAATCTTGTTATGTTCAAACTTGATTTCATCTCTTGGTGACACCTGTTCTGGAGTCTCCAGTATCTACTCCACAGGTACACTGACCTCATTTCACTATCACTCTACAGATGCCTTTGATCTTTCTCTTAAGTACCCTTTTTCCTTGATCCCACATGTTCCTCATTTTTGGCTTATTCACTCGTTTGGTGGAACACAATTCTCCAGTAGCTTCCTATTAATGAGTATGACGGCAGTAAAAGTTTAAAACATTGCATGTCTGAAAATGTATTTTTACTCATACTTGATTGGTTCAAAATAATGTTCTCACACAGTCTTGGAGGTGTGCTCCATTGTCTTTTAGCTTTTAATAAGTCTGATGCCTGCTGCTTTGTATTTGGCCTATTTTTTTCCTCTCTAAAAACTTAGATTTTCCCATTATCTCTCATGTTCTCAAAACTTAATGATAACTGGCATTATTGAACCCCAATTTTTGTTGTAATGGGCTCTCCAATGTCCTTTAATTCTGGAAAATATTCTTGAATTTTTTGATAACATATTTCTTCTATATTCTGTTCTCTCTTATCGATACTCTAATGATCTGGATATTGGATCTCACTGACTATTCTCTAATGCTCTTATATTCCCTTCCTTATTTTCTGTTTGTCTTTTTGTTCTACTTTTCAAGAGATTTTTATCATCTTAATTTTCCAACTCTTCTTTGAGATTTTAAATTTTGGTATCATATTTTTAATTCCCAGGCTATTACTTGTTCTGATATTTATGTTTTTAAATTTAAAGTTATTTTTTTAAAATAAATTTATTTAAATTAGTTTCAAATATACAGTACATTGGTTAGACATCTGTAATGTTCATAAAATGATCCCCTCTAAAGTTATTTTTAAAAAATTTTAATTATGTTTATTGGTTAATACAATTATATAATTTTCAGGTGTACATTATCATTTGACAACTGTATATTCTATTGTGTGTTTACCATCCAAAGTCTAGTTTCCTTCAGCTACCATGTAGTTGATCCCCTTTACCCACTTCATCCTCCCCATAAACCCTATATATGACCCCCTTTATTCCATCTACCGCCCCCCTCCTCCTCTACCCCACTAGTAACCACTAGTGTATACTCCGCTGGTAATCACTAGTCTATATTCCATGTCCATGAGTCTCTGTTTCTTCTGCTCATTTGTTGCTTTTAGGTTTATATCACAGAGATAGGGGACATCATGTGATTTTCAACTTTTTCTGTCTGGCTTATTTCACTTAGCATGATTATCTCGAGGTCCATCCATGTTGTTGCAAATGGCAGTATTTCATCTCTTCTTACGGCTGAGTAATATTCCTTTGTATATATGTACCACAGCTTCATAGGACATTTTGGTTGCTTCCATGTCCTGGCTATTGTGAATAAGGCTGCTATGAACATCAGTGTGCAAGTATCTTTTCAGATATGGGTTTTTAAGTCTTTGGGGTAAATACCCAGTAGAGGGATTGCCGGATCAAAGGTAGATCAATTCTCGGTTTTTTGAGGAACCTCCATACCGTTTTCCATAGTGGCTGTACCAATTTGCTGTCCTACCAGCAGTGTATAAGGGCTCCTTTTTCTCCGCGTCCTCTCCAACATTTGTTATTACTTGTCCTGTTGATTATAGCTATTCTAACAGGTGTGAGATGGTATCTCATAGTGGTTTGATTTGCATTTTCCTAATAGCTAGTGATGTTGAGCATCTTTTTATATATTTGTTGGCCATTTGTATGTCCTCTAGGGAGAAGTGTCTGTTCAGGTCCTCTGCTCATTTTTTGATTGGATCATTTGGGGGTTTGTTGTTGTTGTTGTTGTTGTTATTATTGAGTCATATGAGTTCTTTGTATATTTTGGATATTAGGCCCTTATTGGACGTGTTGCTTGCAAATATATTTTCCCATTCTGATGGTTGACAATTTCTTTTGCTGAGCAGAAGCTTTTTAGTTTGATGTAGTCCCATTCATTTATTTTAGCTTTTACTTCCCTTGCTTTTGAGGTCAAATTCATAAAATCTTCCTTAAGTCTAAGTTCCTCGAGTTTAGTTTCTATGTTTTCTTCTATGCATTTTATTGTTT
Source organism: Rousettus aegyptiacus (assembly GCF_014176215.1). NCBI lineage: Eukaryota > Metazoa > Chordata > Mammalia > Chiroptera > Pteropodidae > Rousettus > Rousettus aegyptiacus. Next base: position 60,259,491 of record NW_023416306.1, on the reverse strand, counting down.
CAGGTTTATATTTAGGTCCTTCATCCATTTTGAGCTAATTTTGATGTGTGGTGATAGAAACAGTTTAGTTTCATTCTTTTGCAGGTGGCTTTCCAGTTTTCCCAACAACATTTATTGAAGAGGCTTTCCTTTCTCCATTGTATTTTATTTGCTTTTTTTGTTAAAAATCATTTGCCCAGATATATAAGGGTTTAATTCTGGACTCTTGAGTCTGTTTCACTGGTTCATGTGTCTGTTTTGCTGCCAATACCATGCCATTTTGATTACTGTCGCTTTGTAGTATAATTTGAAGTCGGGCAGAATGATGCCTCCAGCCTCGTTCTTTTTTCTCAGGATGGCTTTGGCAATTTGGGGTCTTCCATACAAATCTGATGATTTTTTGTTCTATTTCTTTAAAAAATGCCGATAGATTTTGATGGTGATTTTATTAAAACTGTATAATACTTTAGGTAATAAGGACATTTTAACTATGTTGATTCTTCCAATCCAAGAACATGGAATATCTTTCCATTTCTTTGTATCTTCTTCGATTTATTTTACTAGGGTCTTATAGTTTTCATTATATAGGTCCTTCACTTGTTTCGTAAAATTTATTCCTAGGTATTTTATTCTTTTTGTTGCAATTGCAAAAGGAATTATTTTTTCCACTTCTTTTTCTTACACTTCATTATTAGAGTATAGGAAAGCTATGGATTTTTGCACGTTGATTTTGTATCCAGAGACTTTACTGTATTTGTTTATTGTTTCTAGTTGTGTTCTTGTGGAGTCTTTAGGGTTTTCTATAGAGAGAATCATGTCATCTATAATGACAGTTTGACTTTATTTCCTATTTGGATGCCTTTTATATCTTTCTTTTGTCTGATTGTACTCGCTAGGACTTCCAATGTTATATTGAATAAGAGTGGACAGCCTTGCCTCGTTCCTGATCTTAGAGAGGAGGTTTTTAGTTTTTCACCATTAAGTATAATGTTGGCTGAGGGTTTGTCATATATGGCCTTTATTATGTTGAGGTACTTTCCTTCTTTACCGATTTTGTTAAGTGTTTTGATCATAAATGGATGCTATATCTTGTCAAAGGCTCTTTCTGCATCTATTGATATGATCATATGATTCTTATTTTTTAATTTGTTTATGTAGTATATCACATTAATTGATTTGCATATGTCGAACTATCTCTCTGCCTCTGGGGTGAAGCCCATTTGATTGTGGTATATAACCTTTTTAATAAGTTACTGTATTCGGTTTGCTAGTATCTTATTTAGGATTTTTGCATCTGTGTTCATGAAAGTTATTGATCTGTAATTTTCTTTTTTTGTGTTATCTTTACCAGGTTTTAGTATCGGGGTAATATTGGCCTCATAAAATGTGTTGGAAAGTATTGCCTACTTTTCAATTTTTTGGAAGAGCTTGAGGAGAATAAGTGTTAAATCTTTTTTGAATGTTTGGTAGAATTCACTGATGAAGCCATCTGGTCCTGGATTTTTTAGTAGGTTTTTGATGATTGTTTCAATTTCCATACTGCTGATTGGTCTGTTTAGATTTTCTAGTTCTTCTTGATTCAGTCTAAGAAGGTTGAATTTTTCTAAATACTGGTCCATTTCTTCTAGGTTATTAAATTTGGTGTTATATACTTTTTCATAGTATTCTTGTATGATCCTTTGTATTTCTGCGATGTCAGTTGTAATTTCCCCTCTTTCATCCTGATTTTGTTTGTTGGTGGCCTTTTTCCTTTTTTTCTTTACTGAGTCTAGCTAGGGGGTTGTCAATTTTATTAACCTTCTTAAAGAACCAGCTCTTTGTTGCATTTATTTTTTTCTATCTCTTTTTTTGTTTGTTTTCAATTTCATTTATTTTTGCTCTGACTTTGATGATTTATTTCCTTCTGCTGATTTTAGGCTTCATTTGTTCTTCCTTTTCTAGTTTTTAAAGATGAAGTGTTAGGTTTTTTTATTGGAGCTCATTCCTGTTTTTGGAGATAGGCCTGTAATGATACGAGCTTTCCTCTTATAACTACTTTAGCCATGTCTCAAAAGTTTTGATATGTTGTACTAGCATTATCATTTGTTTCTATGTATCTCTTAATCTCTTTTTTATTTTCTCTCTAACCCAGTTATTCTTCAGTAGCATGTTGTTTAATCTCCATGTATTTGTGGTTCTTTCTGATTTCTCTCTGCAGTTGATCTCTAGTTTCAAAGCATTATGATCAGAGAATATGGCTGGTATGATTTCAACACTCATATTTGTTGAGGCTATCTCTTGTCCCAGTATGTGGCTGATTCTTGAGAATGTTCCATGTGCACTAAAGAAGACTGTATAAGCAGCTGTTTTGGGATGGAAGGGTCTGTAAATGTCAATTATGTCCAGTTGATCTAATGTGTCATTTAATGATGTTATTTCCTCATTGATTTTCTGTTTGGATGATCTGTCCATATCCAGGAACATTGGGATATTTAGATCCGCTACTACTATAGAGTTTGATCCGTTTCTCCTTTTAGTTCTGTTAGTAATTGCTTTACATATTTTGGGGCTCCCTGATTGGGAGCATAGATATTAATAAGTGTTATGTCTTCTTGGTGCATGATTCCCTTTATCATTATGAAGTGTCCCTCAGTGTCTTTCTTTACCTTTTTTATTTTGAAGTCTATTTCGTTTGATAATAGTACCACTACTCCTGCTTTTCTCTGAATGCCATTTGCTTGAAATATCATTTTCCACCCTTTCACTTGGAGTCTATATTTGTCTTTGGAGCTGAGATGTGTCTCCTGAAGGCAGCATATGGTTGGGTTTTGTTTTTTCATTCATTCTGCAAATCTACCTTTTTATTGGTGAGTTCAATCCATTTACATTTAGGGTGATTATTGAAATATGAGGTCTTCTTATAGCCATTATATTTTTTGCTTTCTGGTAGGTCGGTGTTTCTATTGCTTCTTTGTCCTTATGCTTCTTTTTTCTTTATTTTTGTTGGCTTTTGTGGGTTTTGCCTCTGGTCCTTCTTGTTCTATGTTATATACAACGGTTCTGAATCTTTGGCAGGTTACCATTATAAATATATAAAGGACAGTTATATACAGTCATCCATTTTCTTCTGTCTTATCTCCATTCCACTTTGAGAATTTGGATCTTTGAATCTTCTGCTTTTCTTTCATTGTTATCTCAATTTGTTCCTATGTATGCTGAACGCTCATTGCTATCTTGTGATAACAATTCTCTTCTTATTATTTAAGCTTATAATGCCCGATAGTCACTTTACTCCTAATTATGTTTTTTTGTTGTTGTTGTTTTGTTTTAAGTGAGCTGACTCCTTTCAGTATTTCCTGTAGCGCAGGCCTCATAGTGGAGAATTTCCTCAATTTTCGTGTCTGGAAAAGTCTTAATTTCTCCTTCATATCTAAAGGAGTGCTTAGCTTGATACATTATTTAATATTTAATCATTTAAATATTTGATTCCATTCCTTTCTGGCTTGTAAGGTTTGCACTGAGAAGTCTGAGGATAATCTAAAGGGTTTATCTTTATAAGTTACTGTTTTTTTCTCCCTGACTGCCTTGAGAATTCTGTCTTTGTTGTTGATTTTTAATAATTTTAATACAATGTGTCTTGGTGAAGGCCTTTTTGGGTTGAGATAGTTGGGTGTTCTGTTGACTTCTTGAATTCCAAGCTCTAGCTCATTCCTTAGATTTTGGAAATTCTCATCCACTATTTGTCTAGAACTGCTTTCTAATTCTTGTTCCTTTTTCTCACCTTTGAGAATGCCCATTATTCTAATGTTTCCTCTCCTGATGGTATCAGCTAGTTCTTGAATTTCTCTTTCATTATTTTTCATTCTTCGGTTTCTCTCTTCTTCTGATTTATTTCTAGATTTCTGTCTTTGATATCACCGATCCTTTCCTCCATTTGGTTGATTCTATTTCCCAAGCTTGCTATTTCATTTTTCAACTCTTGCAGTATGTTCTTCATCTCCAGAACTTCTATTTGATTCTTCTTGAGGGTTTCAGTCTCCTTACTCTGCTCATCTAGTTAGTTTTTCAATTCTTGAAATTGTTGATTTGAGTTGTTTTGGATCTCATTGAGTTTTTTCAGAAGTACCATCCTGAATTCTTAGTAATATAAGTCGCATATTTCTATGTCCGTAAGCTTATTTTCCAGAGATTTTTCTCTTTCTTTCTGAGATGCCTTGTCACTTTGGTTGTTCATGGTGTTTAATGGACTGTTTCTCCACTTGAGCATTAATGGAAGTGTATTCTGCTTTTTTTTTTCCAAAAAGATTTATTGTATAAAGGTCTCTCTTTAGCCTGTTGCAAAGAAGGCGCTTTTCTTATGGTTTCCAGTAGGTGGCATCTAAGCATCTTGGATCCCTGCTGTATATAAAGTCTTAATGATGCTTTTTAAATTTTTTTGTAGATATTTAATCAGTCTCACTACCCTCAGTTTCATTCCTTGTCAGTGTCAGCGACAGTCTTGGCAGCGTTTGCTCAAATTCCCCTGGGGCTCTGCAGTGTTTGGTCTTGGAGGGTATGGGAGAAGGGGCCCTCTGGGTTGGAGGTTGGGGACTGCGGCTCAGCCTCAGTAACACAGCCGGCAAAAATCAGCTGTTTTTCCTCTGCGGTCCCATCCAGCTTCTGTTTTCTGCCCTGATGATTGGACCCTGTCGCTAGCTGTGTGGAACTCACAAACTCTCCCAGCCAGGGCTGTTCAGGGAAGTTGCCACACCTTCATCCCTTCCCCTCCTCCAACAGGGATTTCCAGCAGTTGTGAGAGACAGCTTCTTTGTTTCTTCCAGTCCACCACCCAACGCGGGGTTATGACCTGTGTTAGCTATTATGCGCAGATCCCACTCTCAGGCGCGCTGGTGTGTGGTTTGGGTGTTTTTTGTTGAATTTTAGATGTTGAGCTTATTGTTTCAAGGGGAGAGATCTGGGGATGTCTCTCACTCCACCGTATTTCCAAAGATCCTCTCTAAAGTTATTTTCTTAATTAAACATCTTTTATCTCTCTGAGGGTATTAGTATATCAAAAAAAGTTTCATCTCTTTTTAGACTTGGTGTGTTCCAAATCCCTTTTGTTCTTTTGTATTGATTTTTCTTTTTTCCTCTCTAGAAACTTTTGTCAATTGTCTAGTGATCTTTGGCTGACTGCTCCTATTTAAAGCCTGTGAGTAGCACTGGCAGATGCTGAGGTTTATTGAAGGGTGATCTGGCTGGACCATTTTCTTTTCTTTTCTTTTCTTTTCTTTTCTTTTCTTTTCTTTTCTTTTCCTTTTCTTTTCTTTTCTTTTCTTTTCTTTTCTTTCTTTCTTTCTTTCTTTCCTTTTTTTTTTTTTTTTTTTTTTTTTTGAGGAAACTTCTGTTGCCTGCATCTTTACATTTTTTTCTATTTGGTTGGTTTTATTCTCCCAAGATTCTTCTCCAGGGCTGGGGTGAATATAAGCCTGATAAACAGTTTTCCGTTAATTCTGGGGGAATTAAGTTAGGTTCTTGATATCCAGTTTATAGGTAGCTTCACTTAATCCTCCTGTTTTCTGTATGGTAATCCAGTCCTCAGTGTCCTTGGTGTGCCTTCAGTTCAGAGACCATCTGTTTTACTCTTTTCAGGGAGTAAAAACTACTAGTCTTTGGTGGAGAGGAGCAGTTGCCTAGCTATATGGAATTGGGGAAGGAATCTGTGGGTCTAATCACTTCTTAAACAGATTTTCAAACAATCCTGTTTTTAGTGCAATCTTTATTCCCACTGATGCTGCTAATTCTTTGGAGGTTCTATGGTAAAAAATAATGCTTCTTTCTGGCTTTCCCTTCCTCTGGCTAAGGATTCAGCTTTCTTGTGTAAGATAAGTCGGTTACCATTCTTCTTTGTGCTTTTCTGCTTCCTCAAATTTGATGTTGTTATCTCATATCCTGTCTTTATTCTTATACTCTCATCCCATTACTCTCAGTTTAGTGGATTTTTTGGAGACAAAAAGATAAATCCATGTGTTTAATCTACCACCTTATTTGGAAATGAGAGAAATCTTGACTTAAATTATTTAAAACTGAAGCATATTTTGATAATGATAGAGGGAATTTTTTCAATAGTTTTTTTTTTTTTTACTTAAAAAATCCTTTACATACTATAAAATCATCTGTTGTTTATAAGTGTAGTTTCATCACCACAGCTCAGTTTTGGAATATTTCTGCTATCCCCCAAATTTTCTCTTGCCTTTGTTTGCCATCAATCTCTGCTCCTATCCTGAGACGCAGGCAGCCACTGTTCTGCTTTCTGTCTCTATAGATTTGTCTTCTTTAGAAATTTCATGTAATTGTACTTAGACAACATATATTTTGTATTATGCTTTTTTCTCTTAGTATAAGGTTTTTGAGTTTTGTCCATATTGTAGCATGTATTAGTGCTTCATTTATTTTTATATTTTTTGCCGAAAAGTATTCCATTATATGAATATACACTACATTTTGTTTGTTCATTCACCAGTTGCTGGCAATTGGAAAGTTTCCAGATTTTTATGCTATTTCGACTAATGCTTCTAAGAATGTTCATATTAAAATTTTTGTGTAGACATATGTTTTCATATCTCTTGAGTAAATATCTGTGAATGGAATTGCTGGGTCATCTGGTAAGTATATGTTTAACTTTTTAAGAAACTGCCAAACTGTTTTCTAAAGTGGCCGTACCATTTTACACTCCAATGTACTGAGCATTCCATTTTTTTCATAACCTTGGCCACAATGCTGGATTATAGCCATTCTAATAGATATGAAGTAGAATCTCATTATGATTATTATTTGCATATCCCTAATGATTATTGATGTCATGTATTGTGTTGGGGGGTCCTGAAGATCATACCCAGGTTCAACAATTTGTTAGGAGGACTCAGAAGACTCAGCATGTACTCATACTAATGGCTATGATTTATTACAGTGAAGGGACTCAAGCAAAAGCAGCAAAGGGAAAAGGCAAATGAGATGAAGCCTGGAGGAAACCAGGCACAGACTTCCAAAAGTCGTTTCCCAGTGGAGTCACAAAGGATGTGCTCAATCCGTTCAGCAATGAGTTGTGACTATATGTGTAAACTGTTGTCTACAAGGAAAGCTCACTGGGGACTCATGGGTCAAGGTTTTTATTAGGCACATAAGCACCATTTACCTAACATGAACCAAAATTCAGGTTTCCAGAAGGAAAGTAGGTGCTCAGCACAAACCACATTGCTTGAACAGTTTAGGCACAGTGAGCTGTTATTATCAGGGAGTGGTGGGAATGCTCCAGAAATCCAAGTTCTTAGCCAGGGGCACTCCTTGCAAGCAAGACTTTCCTAGGATAGCAGTTTCAGGTTTGCTTTGTTAACTCCTTTCTTCGCAAACATCTTTTCATTTGCTTTTTAGGCATTTGTGTGTTTTCTTTGGCGAAATCGCACTTTTTTTTTTTTTAAATCGTATTGTGTTATTATGAATTGTAACAGTTCTTTGTTTATTCTGGACACAAGTTCTTTATCAGATAAATAATTTACAAGTATTTCTCCCAGTCTGTACTTATCTTTTCATTCTCTTAACAGTGTCTTTTGAAGAGTAAACTAGTTTTTATGAAATCTGATGTTATTTTCATGGATGATTTTGGTTTATATCTGTCCAACTGATGGTCACTAAGATTTAGTTATTTGCTTTCTTCTAAATGTTTTATAGTTTTAGATTTTACACTTAAGTCTATGATGCATTTTCGAGTTAATTTTCATATGAGGTGATGTGAGGGTATAAGTTTTCTTTCTGCATATAAATGTCCAATCATCTCAGCATCATTTGCTGAAAAGGCCATCCTTTCCTAATTGTCTTGTCATCTTTTTTGGAAAATAACTGACCATAAATGTAAGAGTTTAATTATGGACTCTCCATTCTGTTCTTTGGCCTATATGTCTATCCTTAGCTAGTATCATACTATCTTGATTACTTTAGCTGTAACTTTGATAAGTTTTGAAATTTCCTCTTTGTTCTTTTTCTTAATTATCTGGCTATTCTTTCCATATGAATTTTTAGACTCGACATACCAATTTCTATTAAAAATAGTTTGCTGGGATTTTGATAGGGATTACTTTGAATCTTTAAATTGATTTGGAGGAGAAATGCCTTCTTAACAACATTGCATAGTCTGATCTATGCACCTGGTATATTTCTTTATTCATTTAGATCTTACTTTCTCTCAGCACTGCTTTGTACCTTTCACTGTAAAAGTCTTGCACTTACAGATTATTTTTATTCCTAGGTGTTTTATTCATTTTGATGCTATTATGAATCAATGTGTTTTATTAATGTTTGGATTGTTTGTTGCTAATATATAGAAAGTCAATTGATTTTTGTAATTAATCTTATATCCTATAACCTTGATCATTTCTCATTTCTAGTAGTTTTTATTTTTTAAACAGAGTTCTTAGTGTTTTTGGCACATAGGATCATGTCATCTGAAATGCAGTTTTATTTTTTTCCTTTCCAATCTGTATGCCTTTAATATTTTTCATTCCATTGTTGGTAACCTCCAGTAGGGTGCTGAATAAAAATGGTGAGAATAGACATCTTGTCTAGGTCCTCACATCAGAGGGAAGCATTCACTCTTATCACTAAGCATGATGGTAGTTGTAGCTTTTGTAAATACCCTTTATCAGATTGAGGAAATTCCCCTCTTTTCTTGATTTGTTGAGAATTTTTATCAAAAGCAAGTATTGGATATTGTCAAATGCCTTTTCTGAATCTATTGAGAAGATGAAATAGTTTTTGTCCTTTATTCTATCGATGTGGTGTATTACATTGATTGATTTTCCCAATGTTAAAACAATCTTGTGTTCCTGGGATAAACTCCTCTTGGTCATGGCATATAATTCTTTTTATATGTTACTGGTTTCACTTTGCTAATATTTTAAAAGGATTTTTACATTTATATTCATGAGTTATTAGTCTGTAGGTTTTTGTATAATAATTTTGTCTAGTTTTGAAATTCATTCTGGTCTCATAGAATGAATTTGGAAATGTTCCTTCCTCTGTTTTTTAAGAGTGTGTGTGTAGGGTGGGTATTATTTATTCCTCAAATGTTTGATAGAATTCACTGTGTCCTCATTTTTCTTACTTGATACTTATAATAGTTTATAGTGATACACTTGGGCAATATTTTGGTCATCTGCTTCTTCCTCTAGATTAAGTTCTATGAGGGCGCTGTCGCTTGTCTCCATCATTTAACACAGTGCCTGGCTCATCTTAGGGGACCTATAAGTGTTTGTGGAATAGATGAATGGTTGAATGGTAGAGGTCTAACTTGTGTTATGATGGGCTAGTTTTCTATTGGAGCCAATGAAGTTTAGCAATTTAAGTAGTTAAGAATGCTAAAAAGACAATGTTTTGCTAAAGTGTTTTGTGTTCAGAGGAGTAACTATAGATTTTTAATGATGTTCTACAAAGAGTAGATTTTCAGATAGTATATAGCAATGAGTTTGGGGTTGGGCGGGTAATAAGGCCACAGGATAAAAACTGCATAGCTTCACAGTGTCAATTTTCTGAAAAGATCTTTTGGGAAAAATATTAAATAAAGATGGCCATATAAAGAAGCAAATGTAAAATTTTAAGGTAAAATACCATTTGTTGTGTTCTGTAGATCTCCAGCTTACTCATTCATTTTTTTTTTTTTAGTTGTCCCTTTATTTTCTCGGGTGGGAAGGTTTGAAAAGAAAGACATAGGCAAGTCTGAATCCCAGCTCTAGTACTTATTAGCTGTGTCATCTTGAGCGAATTACCTCCTAGCTTCAGTGTTCTGATTTATACATGGGTTTGATAGATTTGTTAGTTTTGAGAGATGAGAGAGCTTATGGGAAAGTATACAGAGTGTTTGATGCATAGCAAGTGACAGTAAATTCTTCATAGGCAAAGACAATTTGGAACAGGGTTAGAGAGATGTCTATATGAGAGTTGGCTGGAACTAACAACACATGGGCACTAACTATAACAAGGGTATGTGTGGCGGGGGTAGCGGGGGTGGGGGTTGTCCTGTCTAGCTGTTTTGTTCACACCATCTTTATCTTTCAAGATCTCCACCCTCTGTTCAATGCAGGGATGGGAAAAGTTGGGAGTGCCATGGGTTGCTCGTGAGGCTGCTATTCACAAGGGCTGATTGATTGGAGGGTGGTTATCATCAAAGTCTGGGGGCATGAGGGGGACGTCCTTCTTCTGGAAGATGCATGAAGAATATTTAGGTAGCTGTCATGAGAAGGCTGGTATCCAGCACTATATTTCCTCTGTAAGGGCCATGTGATGCTCCCTATTGTCAGTGACAAGGGATTGCATGCAGGTTTTGCCTTGCCTTCCAATAGCTCCCTCCTCTCCAACTTGTCTCCCAGGTTTCCATCTTTCCTTTAGAACTCTAAACTCCTACAAGGAAGGCAAGGAACAGCTTCACTCCACACTATTCTTAAGAACAGTTAATAAGCTTTACTCCCTCCCCTCTGATCTGCCTTTTTGACTTGCTAGACCTGGAGTTGGCAAACTTTCTCTCTAAAAAGTCATATAGTAAATATTTTTGCTTTTGTGGACCAAGATACAAAGTCAGGATATTTCCACAAATTCTTGACAAATTTCAAAATTTTATTTATAAACAGTGAAAATTGAATTTTATATTTCATGTGTCATATAATCTTAAAAATTTTTCAACCATTAAAAACTGTAAAAAACTTTCTTAGCTTGCTGGCCATACAAAAACAGGTGGCCAGCTGCATTTGGCCTGCAGGTAATAGTGTGCTGATCTTTGTTTTGGAGCCTATCATGGAAGACTCCCCCGTCCCCCACCAAAACTCTGAGTATTAAGTTTCCTACAGTCTAAGAATCCTCTGATTGACTCAGTCACTCAGTCACTAAAACTAAGGGTACAGCTAGGAAGTGTGGGAAAGAAAAATAAACATATGGGTGATTAGTACTTTAAGCTACTGTTTCCTATAACCAGAAGTTACAATGTTTAATTGCACACAATATACCAGATCAGTGTCTCCTGGGCTTGCTTCATGCTCAGAGTCACCAGGCTTCTTTTTAAACTTAGAGTCTCAAATTAGAGGTTTTGATGCAGAAGCTTCTGGGCTGACTCTGTAGTGGTTCTCAGAGTCAGGTAATCTGAAGAAATACTATCCTAGGGGAAAGCTGGTTAGAGAGGACAAAAGAATCTCTAAAGCTCTGCTTCTCAAAGTGTGGTCTCCAGTGCCGCAGCCTCAGGTGAGAACTCGTTAGACATGCAACATCCACCCCCTGCCCCAGACACACTGAATCAGAAACTCGAGAAGGGGCCTGGCAAGCGTGTTATTATCATGCCAGGTGATTTCAATGCTCAACTAAAACTCCACCGCTGTCCCATGGCATCATTGCCTGCACCTGGAGAAGCGAATGAGCACCCACCTGAGCAGTGAAGTCATAAGTGACCTGCAACTGCTTTGCTTTCCAGAGTGCAAAGCTATGGGTGGCGCCAAAGGCATTGATTTCCTCAAGACAATTCTGGAGATGGTATTTAAGGTCAGCCTTCCGGAAGTCAAGGATGTCTTTCTGTAAGAAGTGCCATGGATCTTAGAGATAGAAAATGCCACTCAGTGTGGCGACAGTGGAGTTTTCAGCCTTTTTGCACAAGTGATCATGGCATTTGCTGACTCATTCACCCACAAGCTTTCCAAGTCAGCATATCCTTCACCTTTCTTCAGGTTTCTGCAAGGTGCAATGGGGGAACTTTTGTCCTGGGCCTGCCAGGTGGGGCACTGGAACTTCCTGACCTCACAAGCGGCCCCTGTGACTTCACTGCTCCCCAGAGGCGCGCCTCCTGGCCCCAACGATGTCACAGAGGCCCAGGCGAGCCCGCGGGCGCACAGCTTTCAGCGCGGGGCAGCGGCTCCAGGTGCATGCTGGGCCTGCAGACGTGGAGGGGGAGGTCGCCGGGCTGGTGTGCTCTCTAAGCTCCGTGCTGTTTTGCGCAAGGCCAGCCCAAGGAAGGGAACAGACAACCAGACTTTGCAAAAGTGCCACTTAAGTTTTCTTTGGAGTACATATTGAGAGCATTTGCCAAGTCCCTTGAGACTTGGTGCGCCCCCCCAGTGAGGCGGTTGGGGTCTCCAAGGCGGCGACGCGGGGAATGCTTTGCGTGGACACCCAGGCCTCCAGATGGCCCTGGTGAAGAGGAAGTGCATCTGTGACCTGTGCTCCTGCGGGTAAGGTGGCCGTGCCCAGGCCAAAGACCTAGGAGCCTGGATTTTCAGCCTCCGGAAGCTAGGCTGAGACCTTATCTTGTGGTGCTGCATCAGGCAGCAATCACGGTAGATTTGTCCACTTGTCACCTTTTTTAAGCTGCAGTGTTATCAACCGGCCTTTAGTGCTCCGCGCGGTTTATCAGTCTCAGTGAAGGTAGCTGTCAGGCCTCGCCTGTTGTTCCTTCATTTCAGAGCAGCACGGAGGTTGCAAATGGACACAGTCCCCTCCCTGCAGCCCAGAATGTGTCAGACAAAGATAGAAAACCCCTGACCAGGTCGGGAGAAGCCTTGCTGCTTTTATTGGACTTCTTGTGGAAGGGAGGAGGATGGGAACCAGGAATCTTTCACTTTAACAGAGTTTCTCTCTCAGAATTTATTGGTACATTGTCAGAGAAATGTAAGGTGTTTGTAAAACTTGTTTCCACGCTGGTGTAGAGTTGAAGGAAAGGAAATTATTTTTGGACTTGTCCTGGTCTCTTTCCTGGCCAGCTCCTTAAGGACCATGCCTCGGGGAAGCTCAGTAAAGGCAGGTGGTCCTAGGGAGAAATCATGGGCTTCATCACAGTTCTGCAGCTGACTCCCCTCCTGCATCTCGCTTGTCTGAGATGCTCCTCCCACCTGCTTCCCAGGATATTTGGGAGCTGCTGGGCTGGGGGGCAGCACAGGGGTAGCAGATCAGAGGGTGGGTCCTCAGGTCAGCGCTCTTGGGCTGGCACTGATTGTGGGATCTTGGGCAAGCAACTGAACTTCTCCAGGATTTTTTAAGCATTACGTGAGATAATGTGTGTCAGACTCCTGCTAATGAATTGTGCTTAATATATGTTAGCATCTTGAAATCTGCAAAAAATGCTTGCCAACTGCAGTATGCTACATGAATATAAAAAATGGCGCCAGCAGTGAGGAGAATAAAAGGGCACCCTAAAATTTGGGTTAGCAGCCTTATACAATTCTGGCAGCCATGGATGGTTCTCAACCCTGGCTACTGATGAGTCACCTGGCGAACTTTTAAACACTATCAGTTGCCCAGACTGTTAAGTCATTCTGAGGATGGGGCCGGCTAGCAGTCTTTAGGTGATTCTGGCCAGGGTTGGCTAGGACTGGGAACCACTGAACTAGCTTGTATTACAGCCTTGGGTCTTGCTTTTAAGCTTTATAGATGAGACCAGAACAGTGTTTTCATCTAGGGTTGATTTTCCACATTCTGAAGGCAAACCCTCTATGGATCGCTGCCCTCTGGGGCTTATTACATCACCCTTCGCCTCCTCTTGAGGCACTGAGGTGTTCAGGTAAGACTGGCACTGGGTTAACTTTGCTCTGTTATAGGCATTGAGACCGAAATACGTGATATAGGCTCCATCTTTGCATGATAGACATTCTAGTTAGGAAGTGCCAAGTATACAGTGAGGTGTCTCCCTCCCGTCCCTGCATTAGGGGTATTACTTCCTGCATGTTCTTTCTGTGATTCTGTTCCCTCTTCATACCTGTAAAGATGCTCTTTGCCATCAAAGGCAGACTCTGCCCTTGGTCTCTTCTTTCCTTCCTCCTCCTGTGTTTACCCCTCTGCTCTATGGTTTCAGTCAACAGTCTCTGGTTTGACACTCACATCCATGAGCCTCTACTTTTTCACTTGCATGTCACTTCTCAAAGTGCTTGTTGATCTGTCTATCTCATTAACCTCAACTTTAACACCCTTCCACTATTCACCATTTCTCGTTTCTGCCCCTTCAGTGGTGCCAGCAATCTTTTGTTTACCCTGGGTTTAAAGATTCGAATCATCTCTTATCTTCCCCTATCCGCAACATTTAATCTTTTCCAAAGTCTGGTCCCTTCCTCCTCTGCAATCTTTTATGAATTGGTCTCTTCCTCCCCTGCCCCCTCAATGTTCCCTCCTTGGCTTTCTTATTTTTGTTTGGTAACTAGTCCTAACCTACTTTTCAGATTTTCTCTTTCATGATTTCCTTACATAAAACTGCTCAAATTGGATAGGGCTTCCTGGGATTCCCTGAGCGGACCACCACTCCCTCCCAGTTTCTGTTTCTTATCCTTGCTGCCTTTCTCTAAAATGCCTATGTCCCCTCATGCTGCAGGACCTTTTAAGATCCCATTTCAGCTGCAAGTTTCTCATTAGTCCAGCCCTGTAGCTCTCCACCAGAGGGGGACCCTACTCCCTGTGTTCTTGGTTTTAGTTATATGCGTGCTTTCTCTCCCCTGTGCGATTGAATACTCCTGGGAAGCAGACACCCACCGTGTTTTCTATTTTTGTGTGTGTGCTGTACAGCGCTAACACTATTCTTCATACAGCAGTCAAACATATCTCTGAATAGTTTTTGTTTGTAAGGGTGATACACTGGAATGAATTAGGGAGAAAGGTCTACAGCTGTACTATCCAGTAGGGCAGCCACTAGTCACGGGGCAAATTAAAATGCCAATTCCTCAATCACAGTGGCCACATTTGAAGTGCTCAGTGTGTGTAGTGTCTACTCAACTGGACGCTACAGACTGGGAACATGTCCACCATTGCAGAAAGTCACAGTGGACAACACAGATATAGAATCTCATTATTAGGAAGCGTTTGTCCTCTTTGTGCTGATCAGATCTGCTCAGGTGTGTTGGGATAGCATGAGAGGAAATTTATTGGTGTTTTCTAAGCTCTAGAAGTCGATTTTTGACTTTTTCAGCCAGAGGTTATGGGAAAAAGTGATGAGAAATCTGGAGGAAGCGCATGCGTGAAGAGCTGTCAGAGGAGAGCCCTGCAGTGGGGGAGGGGAGATCAGGTTCTCAGTGAGTCGCTCTATCTCTGGGCTTCAGTTGCTCCGAAATTTTCAATCAGGAAACTTGGGAGGCTCTCTGGGCTGCCAGAGTTGGAGGGCAACCCACAACTCACCCTCCTCTTTCCCACTTCATCTTCCTTCTAAGCCTCTCTTTCAGCAAAGAGTTCTTTAATGTCATTTCAAATTTAATTTTGAAAACTTCGTTGTTGTTAGTCGGGAGGGTTGGGATGCATGGAGAGCTGGATTGGGAAGCTTCCTTTTGTTGGAGCAGATGTCAGAGGCTCAAGGAATGGGCCGCGCTCCTAGAGCGAGTTCTTACTTTTGGTCACAAGATGGCAGCCTTTTCCCAACCAACTTTATTAAGTCAGCCCAGCCCTAAATGGAAAACAAAACCTTGGAGTTCTAGGTTTTCTTTTAATTTTTTATAGATTGACTTTATTAAGTTTTCTAAAATGAGCAATTAGTCAGAGTTCAGGGCCCAGCAGAGCTCAGGAAGTGGTATACCTTGAGGAGCAGATTACAGATTACAAAGTAAGGTGTTTCAAATATCTAAATCTAACGATTCCAACCACTCATAAAACTTTTTAAATGAGCTTTGCTGGTTTTAAAAACCAGACATGTTTTACTGTATCAAGCTCAAGGATCTCCCTCCACAATACTCCACTTGACAATCAAAATCTTGCAATCGAAATTATTACCATAAAATCATATTCTCCTTTCAGTACAATCAGTGCAAATAATAAATATTTATGAGTTATAGAAATACAGTAAAGTGAGTTTTTTTTTTTTAAATCATACTACCACTCAATTATCTTTACGATAAAGCTACATTGGGGGGTTTGAGTGGAGTGATCCTACTTTTGTATACGACAGAATAGTATTTCTAGTCACATTTGAATATCCCCAGCATTTCCGATTATTGAAAAGTGCCACTCTTCAGAGTTTTCAGTATTACACCACCTTACGTTTATGTACTGTCTTGAAAATTTTAAAAGCACTTTCTCATATATTATTCTTACTGGGGGGTCCCTCCACATGGGAAGCATTGTTTAGTTTGGAAGTTTGATTCTTTAATCTTAGCCTCCGTTTTTCCCTGGGGCTATTTCCTGTTTACTGAGCTATTCTTGTCCCAAATTACTAAATTTGAAAATGAGTAAGGGGGTTGGGAGAGAGCTGTAGATAAAGAAAAATGTTAATCAGCTTTTTAAAGCTGAAAGGGATCTTACTGGTCTTTAGCGCTTTTATTTTACAGATAAGGAAATTAAAGCATTGAGGCTGACTTTAATGTACAGGAACACATTTTGTTAAGCTTTAGGCACAATTTAGGCCAATTAAATTTTATTCATCCACTGTGTATTAGACACTGCTGGATGTTACAAGTCATAGTCTGTGGTCTGTTTTTAAGTCACACTGGGCCATTTTAAAGTAGAGTACAATATGAAGGTTCCTGGCCAATTGATAAATATTATCTGATTTAAAAAAAAAAGGTGTAATTCTAAAAGCCTTTTAGTAAGGTAATATAAATTGCAAATCTCTCTCCTGAGATTAAAATGTAGTAATACTACTTTTTCTGAAATTCCTGTAAAAAAAATTGTAGTTAATCAAGGGATTGATATAGCTTACTTTTATATCTGATTATTTCATGGCTTGCAATGTGCTATTTTAAAGACTTTGTGCAGTCTTGCAGGAAATTCCAGGGCTGGGTAATGTATCATGAAATATTTATGTAGCATTGGTAGTATGTGCAGCATTTCATAAAAAAGGTAGTCCCATAGAGGACTTGCAAATTGCTGAAAAGGATGTGGATTTGGCCCTTTCACAGAGCTTAGGGAGGAAGGTGATCTCAGGGGCAGCCATGTATCTGCAACTTAAATCAGTTATGTTAACCAGGGAGGAACTTGTTATTTTAATTTTGGAAAATATTTTCTTCACATCGATGGAAATTTCCTTAACCTTAGATTTTATTTTCTTACAGTCTCTGTTACAAATTAAGAAGGAAAAAAATCGAGGAATTGGTTTGATATTATATGTTTCAAAAAGAATTCTTGTTTTTAACTTAAATTGACTTCATAAATTTTGATTAAGAAAATAAAACAGCTTTTAATAGATGCTTGCTAGTGACTTTTTATCTTTAGCAGATTCCAGAGAGAGAAGCCAAGGAGGTAAGGGGCTTTAACATTGTAGAATTTATGCACCTTTCATTGTTACATTACATGCTCTTTAAAAATTATGGCATTTCGTGATATCAGGATTAATGTTTAATTGTTCATATAGACCTTTCCTCTTATAAAGTAAGTTAAAGTATATAATTAAATTTCAGATGTTTTGAAATTTACAGAGTATAACTTAGCAGTGATTCAAATTACAGCAGTTAAAATGATACACTCAATCTTATAGTAAGTCTACCAATTGATCAGTTTAGAGCACCCCGCTCTAATTCCATCCTGTTGTGGGCAGTTTTAAACATCATTCCCTCCACCGATATTAAAATATTTTAGATTGACTTTCAGATGATTTATAGTTTATATGGGCAGATGACATGTCTCTTGGGTGGGGAAAGGACCTAAGCTTCAAATGAATGAGACCAATAAAATAAGTGATGTTGGACTTCGGGTGGGAGCAATCACTTTGGGAAGGCAGTAGCAGGGAAAGCGCTAGGAAGGGGAAATGATGTGCTTGGGGTGACGAGAAAAGTGAGCGCTAGAGTCAGACCTCCTGGTTTCACACCCTGACTCTGCCATTTTTCAACTATGTGAGCTTGTGCAAATCATTTAATCTTTCTGTGAAATAGAGATAATAACAGTACCTTATTTTAGGATGGGTGTGAGGATTGGGTGGGAGAGGAGCACAAGCCTCACATTTAGTGGTGAAGGAAAGGTTATGTTGGGGGCAAGGCTGTGCACACCAGCAGCAGGGGCTTGGAGATACCACATCCATGTGAGAGCCTGACCCTGAAGAGAGGATCATGCCAGAAACTTCACGGAGGCAAGTTGCATGGAGGCCCTTAAATGCCTCAATGCGAGCTCTGAATTTGAGCAGGTGAATACCATAGATAAAACAGTCTTCTCTCCAAAAGAAGAAATACTCAAAAGAGTAGCATTTCTTTCTCTTTTTCCCTCTGTTAGAAACTCAATATCTGAATTAGGTCAACTTTAAGTCTGTTATTCAATTAGAACTTCTGAATGCAATTGTAGTTCGCTAATATTTCCTTAAACGTATCTCATTTCCATTCCATTGTTTTTCTTTCTTCAACAATTAGCTGATTTACCATGAGAGGCAGCTGAGTATAGGAGTTAACACAGATTCTGGAGCCAGACCACCTGAGTTCAAATTCCAGCCTTTCCATTCACCAGCTTTGTCATACTGAAGCATTTCACAGCAGTCTGCTTCTGTGTGCCTCAGTGTCCTTATCTGTAAAATAGAGATGATGATAGAACACTCCCCTGCCAGAGTTGTGAGGATTGAGTAAGTATTAAGCAAGCAAATAGAACGATGCTTTGCATTCATGGTTAGGTATGGATAAGTGTCAATAATGTGCCCGCCAGTTAGGCTCTGGGAAGAGTGAAGATCTCATGGAGAGCTTGCACTCTAGGGAAGAGTGTTAGTTTAGTTTATTAACTGGCAGAGAATTAAAACAGGGTGATGTGTTTAAAGTACTTGGGGCACTCAAATTTGGTCTGTAGAGATTTTATCTGTTCTTCACGCAGCTGGGAGGTCCTCTGCCCTCACAGACATCTGCACTTGGGTCCAGCAGTGATCACACTGCTCAGGTTCAGACTGACATAACAAACATTAAAGTTAAGGTTCTGTTCAGTTTAGAGCTTTCCCAGTCTTAAAAACAATGACCCAGAGTTAAAGGCATCCTCACTGCCCAATATACTCACTCCACCATTCTGCTTTATCGTCTTCTCCCTGGCTCATTCAGAGTAACTTTGAAGCATCTGTGATTGTTTCTCTGAAAGGAGAGGACAGTGTTTCTAATGGCTGTCAAGTTGACCACTTAGGCAAATGTCTCCATATATTTTGGATATCCAGAACAACCCAAAGCCTCTCATTCTGATGTTAAGAGTTTGAAATGTAAGGAATAAGTTACATTTCTGCCTGTGGTGGTTGGTTACTTAATTGTAGAAACATTATCCTTACGTGATGATTATTTTTAAAAGTCAGAACTTTTCCCCTTAACTATCCGCTTTCTCTTCTTTTTTCCTCACTCTCTCTTTCAAGTAGGATGTATTTCAACTCTCTTCTCCAAAAAAGGACATAATATCTGTGAACAAGAGCTCACTAAGTGAAAAAAGCAGAGAATTAAGTACATTGTTTTATCCTGCTTGAAATGGGTAATGGTGGGGAAATAACATGGGAAAGTGAGTTAGAAAGTTTGAACTCTAGTCCTGGTACTGATTATAAGCTTGGAGAAAACTTGTTCTTTACCGTCTCTAGATTTTTAAAAATCGGTAATTATGACTCGTCTTTTGTGATTTGGTAATAGCCATCCGATAGGTATCATGTGGTATCTCATTGTGGTTTTAAATTATATTTCCCTGATGATTAGTTACATTGAATATTTTTTCATGTACTGGTGTCTGTTCATTAGACCATTTTAAGATTAGGTTTTTAATTCTTTTTGCTATTGAGTTATAGGAGTTCTTTATATATTTTGGAGATTAACCCCTTATCAGATATATGGCTTGCAAATATTTTCTCACATTCTATAGGTTGCCTTTTTATACCATTGGGGGGAATGAAGAATGGTGCAGCCACTATGGAAAACAGTATGCTGGTTCCTCAAAAAATAAAAAAAATAGATTTGCAGTATGATCGAGTGATCCCACTTCTGGGTATTTATCCAAAAGAATTGATATCAGAATTGTGAAGAGATATTAGCATTCCCATGTTCATTGCAGCATCATGCACAGTAGCCAAGATGTGGAAGCAACTTAAATGTCTGTTGATGGATGAATGGATAAAGAAAATATGGTATATACATACAATGGAATACTATTCAGTTTTAAAAAAGGAAATTCTGTAAAATGCAACAGTATGGGTGAACCTTAAGGACATTATGCTAAGTAAAATGAGCCAGTCACAGAAAGACAAATGTTGCATGATTCTACTTATGTGAGTTATTAAACATAGTTGAATTCATAGAATCAAAGAGTGGAAAGGGGAGGGGAAAATGGGGAGTTACTAATCGACAAACAAAGGTGGAGATCTGCTGTACAATGTTGTAACTATAGTCAACAAATATTGTATCATGCACAGAAAATTTTAAGAGGATAGATCTCAAGTGTTCTTTTAACAATAAAATTAAAATAAAAAATTAATGATCATCAGACAATGAGGTAGCCCCTGTCCTCTGTCATGGGGTTTTACTAGGCCAGAGAATTTCCATTTCAGGGTTCTGAAGGTGTCTGTAGAGGTCTTCTGGAGCCTCAGCTGGTTAACCTCAGAAGTGAGGGAAAACTGGAGTGTGTCACAGAGCTGAAGATGGACTGGTGTTTTTCTGACTTTTCCAAAAACTATCGAATGGCTAGTTAGAATGAATGAATGTCTTTCTCAGGCCTCATGGGCTCTGGGTCCTGTCCGATCCAGTTTGCTCTCAGTTCTCTGACTTCCTCTGCCATTGGCCCTGTGTGGCTGCCCTCGCTGTAGCTTTGTACCACTTCTTACCTCAGGCGACCAAAGAGACTAATTAGAGTGCAGTGCATTATTTCCAAGTTTCCAGAAGAAGACCTGGTTGGGCTACTCCATGATGTGGTTCTTCTGGCATCCAGGGTCCTTCCTTCCATGTGTTCCAATCATTTGAGCTCTGGGGCCGTGGGGTTGCACGATATAAACTGGGCATCCGGGAGAGGGAGCTGCTTTGTGTAATAGAGGTATGAGTGGAAAAAATGATTAGAAGAGGAAATGATTGGCTTCTTGACGCTTGCCAAAATATCCTTGTAGATAGAGTTAGTGAAAGATGGATTGGATGATAGTATAATTAGATAGGTCCCAGCTTATTGAACAAGCAGGCCCACAGAGTTGATTGATGGCTTTTGGCCTACTTGGAACAACATCACTAGCACAATGCTACAGGACTCCATTAGCCCTGTCTTGTTCAACATTTCTGTCAAAACTTGGACAAAGATATAGACATCACCCTCATCAAATGTACTGAAAACACAAAATGGGAAGAATACAGCAAGTGTGATAGACGATAGAATCAAGATTCAAAGTTATCTTGACAGGCTGGAATGCTGGGCCCCAAACCAAGTTGAAACTTAACAAGAGTAAACATGAGCTCTACATTTGGGATGAAAAATCAATTATACATATTAGTAACGGGAGAGGTTTGTCTTGGCCGTAGCTTGTGAAAAGGTCTTTGGGTTTTACTTAACCACAGTTTAATATGATCAGATGGTCTGGTGTGGTTGCTAAGAAGCGTAACTTAGTTTCAGGCTGAGTGGAAGGTGGGTGTCTGGGTTGGCAGATGGAGTTACTTCCTTGGTCTTTGGCTTGGTCAGACCACAACTGAAGGATGCTTTTCTATTTGGACACTTTATCTTTAAAGGACACCAGCAAGGAGGGTCAGGTTATGGGGAATATATTCTGAAAGTGAGAAAACTTGAACTTGATAAGATTGGGGATAGATAGATAGATGGTTAACTAATATTTGAAAGGCTGCATTTTTACGAGGAGGGCCTGTACTTGTTCTGGGTGGTTCAGAGGATATAACTAAGACCACTGAAGGTCACTGATTTGAGGTCAGAAAAATAAAGAAGAATTTTGTAGCAGTTAGAGCTGTAGGGACTTGAATGAAGTGGGCTGCCTCTGTTCCTTGAGCTGGATGTATGCCTGCCAGGATGCTGTGGAAAGGATTCCTGCACTGGACAGGAGGTTTGACAGAATGATCTCTAGGGTCCCTTTCAACACTGAAAACCCAGATTTCTGGAAAGGGCGAAGAGCATTTATTTTAATATGATGATTGAACTTGAAAGACTACTACAGAGCAAAGAACTATGGATGCCTGTGATATGAAGAGTAAGCTGAGATCCATATGTGCCTGAAAAATTAAGGAAGTTAAGAGGATTCTTAAGGCATTTATATTTAACACATAAAGCACATGTGCAGATTTCAGCTTCCTGTCTCTATTTACCGCTCCTACTGAACTTGCCTTTCACTTGGTGCCCTGCCTTTCTGAGAGCCCTTCGATAACCTTCAGGTAGTATATAAAAAAACTTCCATGACTTTTACTGATTATGTCTACATGAAGCAGGTCATGGTTAGGAGGCTTTTGTGGGCTAGCCTGGGACTTTAGTCACTATGCGAAGCAATGCTTTTGTGAGAAATGTATTTCAAGCTTCCAACAACCAGTGTATGGACTTTCGAAACATGTCCATTACAAAGCTGGACTGTTTCTCTCCTTATGCTGTCCCCCTTCACACCACCTTGGAGCCTTTTCTAAACTGGGTTCTGATCTCGGAAGCCCTCCTTGATCCTTGCTGCCAACCACGGCACTTCCTGAAATTCTGACGCTTCCACGAATCAAGCCTTCTCATATCTCTCCCACTGCTCAATCTAGAAATGGATTTTATTAAGGTGCTTTCTTCCCCAAAAGGATTTTGAAGACTCTTAAATAACTTCACATAGCACAAACAAGGGAAAGGCTTCAGACGTTAGGCAGGTAAAAAAAGTGAAAAATTTATGTTTAAATTTCTATATTAGTTTATGCAAATAAAAGGGTGAACTTAGGTTAGAGCAGGGTTTTTCAACTGTGGCACATACTGACATTTTAGTTGTGGGGGCCAGTCCTGTGCAATGTAGGATGTTTAGCGGCATTCTTGGCCTCTGGCCACTAGATGCTGGTGGCATCCACCTAGTGTGACAAAAAATGTTTCCAGATATTGCCAAATGTCCTCTGTGTGGCAAAATTGCCCCTGGTTGAGAATCACTGGGCTAGAGGCTTTCTCACATCATGGATTATGATTGATAGCCTTTAAACAATGGCTTTATCACAGGAATGAATCTTACGCTGTTGTCTTTGGAGAGAGAAAGCTTCCCCACCATGGTGCTCTTCCCCTGCCTATGAAGGTCTGACTGAAATGCCAGTGTTCTTAAACTTAAGTGTACCTAAGAATCAACTGGAGAGCTATTTGAAACATGCAAATTCTTGGGCCCTGCCTCCATGGAGTTGAATCTGTGAGTCTGCAGTCCAAGAATGTGCAAGTTTTAACAATTAATTCTGATGATTCTGATGCAGGTGGGCTATGGACCACACTTTAAGAAACATGTGGCTACTTTGTCGAGAGTATCGACCTCAAAAACAAAAGTCATGTGTTTTTTCAAGGCTTTCAACTCTTTCTCATTGTCGATTAAAAAGAAGTAAGGTAAAGACATGGTCTGCTCTTTGGAGTTTTTTGGCTATTTGGAACCAGCTTTGACACATGATGCCCCCTACTCTTTGCCCTCCATCACCATCAGTGAGAAGTGTCTTCTGTTTTGAGCTCAGACTTGACTCTCAGTCCTCCTTGGAAAAGGGCCTTTAACTTCACCCCCACCCCCAAATATTAGTCAAACCTTGCAGGAAGGTTTTAATGCTTTTCAGGTATCACTGTTCTGCTCTGTGTTCTGTTCACTGACTCCCTAACCACTCTCCTCCCCGACTCCCAGGAGCAGAGAACATCTCTCAGCATCACTGGATTTACTTTCCCAGTGGAGATTCCATGCTGGGACGTCCCACATTCTAATTGTGTACGGGGCAGAAGAGACATCTAGTAATACCAGCAACAATGCTATGGCACTCTGAGCCTCCCTCTATGCTCCTCTATCAGAAAGCCTTAAATCTAACAAGAAGAGTCCATCCACTGACAAAATATCTTGTTTTCTACCATGTTTGGAGGTCCTACTTTAGCATCTTGGTTCTGCTATCAGTCCTTTAGCTGGGACTAGTCACAATGGTATTTCCGACAGCAGTTTTTCGAAAGCTCAAATCCTTTCAAAGCTCAAAGCCTTTGTGGCTTTGATTCGAAGCCTTTGGTAGTTGTCCATTGATCAAAGGACAAACTTCACACTTATTCAAGTCCCCACCCATTCAGTTATTTCCTACCATGCAGTCTGTGTTCCATGCTCCCCAAACTGCTGTCACCCTGTATACTAACTATTCTCTCTACGCTAACTAACACCCCGTGTTCCGGATTCACCAGGCTTATGTGCAATGCCCAGTTTTACTAACTGGGTGCCTGCCAAATGTTTTTTTCTAAAAAGTGGAATTGGTTGCTAACATTTTGCAAAATATGATTTTAGAAAGTATGGGCTTCCAGTTTCTCTTGAAATACCAGAAGACGTGACAGCACTGTGCCCATGTTCCCAAATGGTAGCCGTCAGCTCTTGCCCCGAGATGCAGCATGTTCCCTTCACAGTGCCCTTGGATGCGGTAGGGGAAGTACCATGAATCATGCCCTTCCTATTTCCCACAAGAGGGCATTATAATCTCTCAAAAAGTAAAAGGGACTGGTGGTGTAAAAGCTGCTAGCTTGACTTTGCTACTGAGGTGAAAAAATCTTTTAGGCGCCCACCTGTTCTGCGGGATGAATGGGCGTGCAGCGTGCTCTGTGCTGTTATTAGTCACACTTGCACAAACTCCTTTCATTAGGCTTGGTTCTCCTCCAGGATCTTAATTCACCTGAAAGCCATTTTGAGGGAAACATGTGCAAGTGGGGCCTACAGTTAGCTTCTGGAGGCTGTGGAAGTTTGACGGAGGCCTAATGAGGCGGGGTCGTTTCCCTGCCGGATTGGCGAGCAACCTCACAGCCTAGCGTTCCTTGGTGGTGGTCCTTGTTGGCACAGAATCTTGCTTTTTGTCAGCACCCTGAGAGCAGAGCAGTTGCCCAGATAGGCCTTAACACTAACAAGGCCAATGGAGGATGATGTGTTAACCTAAATGCCTGTTTATTTAGAATGAGACATCTGCCGAGGGGGCCTAGACACTCACTTTTGCTGGCAGGAGCGTACTTTCCTTTAAGAAAAATTAACAGTAGAAGCCAGAATATAATCATCAGTTTGCTTGTCTGAGTTCTGAGCAAGGGGAATGCTATGGTTTGCACTTTTGGCAGTCCTGTTGTGATGATCTGATGCCCATTCCTGACGAAAGGGCTGGATGGGTGGAGTATCTGTGCCAGGCCTCCTATGGGAACAGTGCTGTGGGTGGCTGCTATATTTGTCTGTCTTACTCTGTGCACCTCCACTCCCCCGTGATCCATGCCAGATTTTACAAGTCGATGGATAATGCCACAAATTAGATTACGTTCACATGTAGCATTTATTTTTGCTTTAGGTCCTGTTTATATTTTATCTGTTACAGGTGATTTAATCCTTTAGGCCTAAGGATTTGGGTGGGTTAAGGGTGAGTTTCCTTTAGCACCTCTAAGTGTGCCTGAAGAGATCTCAAAGGTTTAAGAAAATAAAACTAGTTCTCATCCCCCATATGGTGATGGGTAAGTGAAAATGAAGGTTCCAAATCTTACTTTCTCTATTGGTTTTTGTCTCTTTGCTTGCCTTTGGTTAAAACAACAAAGCAACTTCATATTTGTTTCATTTTTTTCTCTTTAATTTCTGAAAACCATCCTTAATGCTGGTACGATTTGAAATGGTTTAATAAGAGTGCAAATATGGACAAGAGGAGGAGACAGAGAAAGCATAACTGATATAACTGGGTTTTGGGTTTTTAAAAAACTGGCTTTGGTTATTTCTCTGTCAGTTGGGTTGAGTAACCAACCTATCCAGATTCCATTAGGTAAAGCTAATAATAAATAAATAAATAAATAAATAAATAAACAAACACACACACACACACACATTTACATATCAGCTTATGAATCCTATTTTGACCTTAGTTTCTACTAATTTGCCTACAGTCAGAAAAGATGTTGACTCAGTTTTGGGTCTTATAATCTAAGACTTAGCTCCGGGTACATAAAGAACATGAATGCTAATTAGGGAAATTTTGGGGTAATTTTTATTTATGTACTCAGTTTAGTTTATGGGGAAGCTCCACGTACTCCAAGAAGCATCTCCTTCAGTCATGTTTTACTGCTGGAATTACCTGTGGCCTGGGCTTCCCAATGCAAAGAGAAGTGAGACATGACTGTGGTGACATTGTACTCATCCCTGCCTCTCCCATCAGAAAGTGGCCGTGGGCTCAAATGCCTCCTTAGGTAGTTTTGTAGGATTTGGAGAAATAGGATAGTTAAAAAATGAGTTATTTGGTACTGAAATCCAGCAATGTATTTCTTTAAGTGCCTTTTTAATGATCCGAACTTTGTTTTATGGCGTGCAATTAGGATAAGTAGAAAATTTAATTCCTATACTTAAGGAGTTTAAAATCTGCGTACTTGGAACAGGTACATAGAATAATTAGATAGCAATATAGGACCCATAATGTGAACAGGTGACACACAACATTCTGGGGTTAGACCTGCATTTTTGAAAAATTGTTCTGAGCTTTAGTTCCTTAATATGCAAAATGAAGATATTGTAAAGATTTTGTGAAGTAATGTATATAAAGTACTTAGCCTTGAGCCTGGCATGTGGTTAAATACTTATTCAATGTTTGGTAGATAATCATAGTAATCGGGTCTGATAAAAGGTTCCTTTATATAGCTCATTGAGAAAGGTGTCCCATGTCCACTGCTCATGTAAATCACTTTGAAAGACAATTCCCTAAAATACTATTATATATCTTCTTGATTTCTTTAATAAACTCTCTTTTCTGATAACAGAAATATGGATCCACTGATCCTGTTTTCTTAAAAATCAGCATACCCACATGTAATTGCTATTTTTGTACCTTATTTCTAGGCTGCTTCTGTTTTGGAGAATCAGAACAGAACAATATATATAAGCGAATAAAGAAAAGGACATGAACTGGGACTAATCAGGGACATGGGACAACCTCAGTGTCGTGGGTGCTTAGAATCCTTTTGCTCCCACCTTTTTGGCCATGTTCTGAAAGACGGGTTTCTAGGAGCATGGAACCTGGCTGAATGGGGTATGTGTTTAGTAGGACTGGAGGTGTAAAGAAACAGCAAGTAGCCCCTGGATCATCTTTATTTCCTGTCAGAAGTGAGCTTGATGGAAAGACTAATTCATAAGCAGGTAGGAGATGTGGGTTCCAGCCCTAATAACGAGGCAGCAACCGTGCGTCGGGGCTGTGTCTCCACAGAATGCGGCATTTGCTGCTTGAGGAAACAGACCTTCGGTTACTGGAGCACTTTGGACCCTCCTGGGAAGAGTAAGGTGCAAAATGAGTGAAAATGAATTTACCAGGTCTCAACTTCATGTAAGTTTTTTTAAGTTACAAATGTTTGTTAAAAAAACAAACAAAAAAACTTTAATGGACTTTACCTCTTTAGAGAGTGAATATTCTCTTTGGAGGTGATGGAAATTACATGAGTAAAGGAAAATCTGACTGGCTTTGGTATTGAAAGAGTGTGAGAATGTCAGGATTTCTCACAGCTGTTTTAGTAGGCAGAGTGCTTCCACTCAGGGAATAACACCACAAGAAATCTCAATTTTCCCTGATGTTTGTTCCATTTCATTCTGTGTACTCCTCTCCTCACAGATTTAAAAACCAAATTACTTCTATTACTTCACAGTTTCCACCTGGGGTCTCAGGAGTTTGCACAGCGCCAAAAAGGCATGTGCGGTTCCCCCCTCCTTTGCCACATCTTATAACTGGGGACTTCTTTTTGAGCTGTTTATGTCATCATCACTGTATCTCTGGGTATTCTTAGTTTTTAGTTTCAACTGAAGCTGTAATCTCAGAAGTGGTAGTGCTCCCCACACTTAAAAACCAACATCATCTTGGAGAGTTTTCTGCTGTGACTGTTTGGAGTGACTTAATTTTGAAACACTCTTTTTACCTTTCTCATCTCTTCTGGGATTTTCTTTATTTTTTAATTTTGGCAGATTTTTTTTTTTTCATAAGTAAAGATTATTTTTTCCCTCATAGATAGAGAAAATAACTTTAGTGTAATCTTGTCAGCATCAGTCTTTTCTTTGAAAACAGAGAAGAAAAATTACAGGCAACAAAAATAGATTCAATTCTGTATGCCGATGCTATGTGGCACTGGTTAAAATGAAGTGGATTTTTGTTTGGAAAGTAAGTTTGCTGCATGTATGAATGAGTTTCACTTTTTTTTTTTTTTTTGACTAAATCGATCCATCGATTAGCTGGATGATGAATTGCTTTCAATTTGGGCCTTAATAAATTTTGGGTGCTGTAATTAGCATTTGCCTGAATTGCTAAGTTGCATATATGCTGAAAAATGCTCTCAGAGAACTGGCCTATCCTTGAAAAAGGTCCTCTGCTGTGGCTGGGGCACCCTTTCCCCACCTTCTGATCTGTTCCATTCTTTACCCTGTGACACTGCAGATGGGCTGAGTGGGGTTGGAGTGAGAGCCCTGATGGTAGGTGAAAGGTCAGCTTGAACTTCTGAGAGGTTAGAGGTCAAACTTCTCTCAGCTCCTTGTTTTTGGTCCTTGCATTTCTCCTGCTTCCTGGCTCTCCACTTCTTAATCCCTCATGTCCTGTGGCTGGCCAGAGACCTCCATTGAGACACCAGCCCTGTCTACTCCTTGTGTTCTAGGCTTCACAATGACTTCTCCTTCATTCTTGACTTCAAAATTCACTTTTGCTTTTTTCATGTTGTATTTTAATTGTTCGATGACTGATTCTGTTGTATTATCAATCACTATGACAGTGGTACATAATAGGCTGTCAATAAACATTAAAATATTTTTTTATTGAATAAATTTGTGTAACATTGTCAATAAGGATTCGAATACATTGATGAACAATTTTTTTAGTCTTGATGGAAAGCAATCTGACTAATCCATTTAAAAATATAAATGATTTTCTCAAACTTTTCATCAATATTATTTCAAAGACTTATAGGGAACTTAGGCTTGAGTTTGCAGCATTTCGTACCATTAACTTATTATGTTCATTTCAGCAAGAAAAAAATTTTTAAAGGAAATATAAGTTCATGGGTAAAAACTTTAGATAGTCCTCCAGTTTCCTTTACCAAAGGTAACTACTGTTTTAGATTTCTTGTGTATTTTTCCTGAAAGTTTCTATAAATACAAAAGCATGTGTTTATATATACTTTGATAATATGAGACATAATATGCCCATTTTCTTACCCATTGTTAATGGAAGGCCCTGACCAATGGACTACCTGCCTCTTTCCCCTCAGCTATCCCCGGTTAGGCCCTGTTTTTGTCTTAAAAAATCTTTCAGTATTGCATGTTTTAGATTAATTTAATCTTTTATTTATTTACATCACTGTAGTATTTAGGATGAGGTTTGACTGACTGTGTCCGAAAACTGAAAATATCAGTGACTTCCACAAGATAAAAGTTTATTTTTTTTTTCATTTCAGAGAAGTCCAGGGCTGATAGGGCAGCTCACAGTGGCGCCTTCTGTCTTGCTGATGTGCCCTTTCTAGTGCTTTGATTCATGATCCAAGATGGATGTTTAATCTCCAGTCATTACTTCCATGTTCTAGGCAGCAGGAAGGAGTAGTGTCTTCTATCCCCCACATCATGCATGCCCTTTATAAAGCCCTCACAGAGTTATCATAGACTTTCTTGCTGGCCCAGCTAAAAATTGGGGATTGTGTTATTATGGAAGATGGCGGGGGGGGGGGCGGTAATGATAGCTATATTGGGTTAGGTAGCTAGCATTTTCTCCCACAACTCTTCAAATATGGCAAGCTCCCCCTCCCCCACCTCACCAATTTCTTATTCACCATGGGCTTCAAAATTATGTTCTGCTCCTTTCAGAAATCTTCCATGTAATTTGTGGAAGTAAAAGTCAGTTCGATCTCAGAATGGTCATGTTGTTGAGATCTTTAGAAAAAAGAATTGAGTGCTGTATTAGCTCAGTGGAAAGTCCAGTGTGGTTTGACATTACAGCTTGGCTTTTTCTGAGCTGATCATTTCGATCCAGGTTTGGTAGGATTTTTCTGAATGTTTTAGGCTTTGTAGGTCACATCTGTGTAGTAGCTCTGCTGTGTTCCAGTGAAACTTATCACACTGAGATTTAAATTATGTCCACTGTTCATGTGTTACTAAATATTGTTTGTCTTCATCTTTTCAACTACTTTAAAATGTAAAAATCATTCTTAGCCTACAAGCTATAAAAAATGGGTGGTGAGCCCAAATTTGGCTCAAGACCAGAGTTTACTGACTCCTAATTTAGATGATGATTGAAGAAATAAGCTCTAAGAAAAGTAAGGTTTTACTGTTCTAAACAGAAGTTGGTCAACTAGTGTGAGACTCTGGAATGGGACAGAGGAAGGAGAACCTAAAAGTGTTTTTGAAGAATTAAGTTTTGAGGCCACGTTTTAAAATGCTTAAAAATATATCACTAGATTAAGAAAATACCTGGTTATTTTTAGCGACATTGTTTTTTTTTTTTTAAATTTAATAACATAAAATTTACCATTTTAACCAGTTTTTAAATGTACATTTTAGTCACATTTAGTACATTCACAATATGTGCAACCATTGCCACACTCCATTTCTAGAACTTTTCATTATCCCAAACAGAAACCCTACCCATTAAACACTAACTCCCTATTATTCCCTCCCCCTGAGCTCCTGGTAACTGCTATTATATTTCCTGTCTCTATGAATTTGCCTATTCTAGGTACTATGTAAATGAAATCATACAATATTTGTCTTCTTAAATCTGGGTTATTTCACTTAGTATATACTGTCTTCAGAGTTCATCTATGTTGTCATATGTATCAGAATTCCATTTCTTTTTCAAAATGAATAGTAGTCTATTGTATGTATAATATCACATTTTGTTTATACATTCATGTGTTGATGGACATAGGATTGTTTCTACCTTTAGGCTATTGTAAATCAGATGCTGCTATGGATATTTGTGTACAAGTATCTGTTTGAGTCCCTGCTTTCATTTTTTTTGTGTGTGTGTGTGCATGTATATACCCAGAAGTAGAATTGCTAGAGCATACAGCAATTCTATGTTTAACTTTTAAAGGAACCTCCATACTGTTTTCCACAGAGGTTGCACTGTTTTACAGTCCTACTAGCAATGTACAAAAGTTCCAATTTCTCCATACTTGTTATTAAATTTTTTTTTTTCTCTAATGGTTTTGAAAGTGTTCCCTCATTGTGGTTTAGGTTTGCATCTCCCTAATTACCGGTGATGTTGAACATCTTTTTATATGCTTATTGACTATTTGTATATCTCCTGTGCAGAATATCAATTTAAGTCCTTTGCCCAGTTTTAAATTGTGGGTTACTTTGTTGTTGTTGAGTTGTAGGAATTCTTTATATATTTCAGATATTAGCCCTTTAACAGATATTTGATTTGCAAATATTTTCTCCCATTCTGTGGGTTGTCTCTTCACTCTCTTCATAGTACATGTATTTAATGTACATATAATTTGACACACAAAAGTTTCAATTTTGAGGGTCTGCTTTATTTTTCTTTTGTTGCCTGTGTTTTTGGTGTCATAACTGGGAAATCATTGCCAAATCCAGTGTTACAAAGCTTTCCCTCTATGTTTTCTTCTAAGTGTTTTATAGTTTTTGTTCTTACATTTAGGTCTTATTTTGAGTTAATTTTTATATATGGTGTAAGGTAGGCATCCAACTTCATTCTTTCGCATGTGGATATCTAATTTTCCCAGCACCATTTTTTGAAATGACTATGCCCATGGTCTTGACACCCTTTTGAAAATCATTCTACTGTGTATGTGGTGGTTTATTTCTGAGTTCTCTATTCTAGTCCATTGGTCTATATGTCTATTCTTATACCAGTACCACACTGTTTTGGTTACTGTACTTTATATTAAGTTTTGAAACCAGGTTGTGTGTCTTCCATCTTTGTTCTTTAAGATTATTTTGGCTTTTTGTAGTCCCTTCAGATTCCATGTGAATTTCAGGGTGGGTTTTTCTATTTTTGCAAAAAAAATGCTAGGCATTTTGATAGCAGTTGCTGAATCTGTAGATTGCTTTGGGTAGTATTCCCATCTTAACAATATTAAGCCTTGCAATTCATGACCATGGGATAGCTTCCCGTTCATATGTATTTTTAGCGACTTTCAGAAAATGTCTTTGTTTTTAGTGTACAAGTCTTTTGCCATCTTTGTGAAATTTATTTCTAAGTACTTTATTCTTTTTGTTGCTGTTATATATGAGATTGTTTTCTTAACTTTCTTTTGGATTGTTCATTGTTAGTGTACAGAAATTCAACTGATTTTGTGTGTTGATTTAGTACTCTGCAATTGTGCTGAATTTGTTTATTAGCTTTCATGGTGAAAAAATATTTTTTAGGATTTTCACTTAAGAGATTATGTCATCTCAAACAGAAATAATTTTACTTTTTCCTTTCCAATTTGGATACCTTTTATTATTTTTTTTCTTGACTAATTTTTCTGGCTAGGACTTTCAATACTATATTGAATAGAAGTGATGAAAGTAAACATCCTTGTCTTCTTCCTGCTCTTAGGGGTAAAGCTTTCCGTCGTTCGTCACTGAGTGTGACGTTAGCTGTGAATTTTTAATATATAGCCTTTATTATGTTCTGAAGTTTCCTTTCATTCCTAGTTTGAATTTTTTTTTTTAAGTTAAGAAAGGATGTTGAATTTTGTTTTGCTTCTTCAGCAAAGGAAAAGGTTTGATGAAGCAAGTGTGGCAAAATCTGGATAATTGTGGAGAATGGATGATGCTGTGGGGATTTATTAAACTATACTCTCTACTTTTGAGTATGCTTAGAAATTTGCATTATAAAAACTCAAAGAACTTTCATTGACATACTCATATTATTATTCAAACATTATTGTTTGAACTTATTAAAATCTTTCTGATTTTAAAGTCATTATTATTATTTTTTATTACTTTTTCCTCAGTTTTAGGGAATATTGTAATCTTTTGCAACATTCAACTATATTATGCTTTCGCTTCTTCTAAAGATATAAAAATAATCTTGTTTTTGTTATTATTATTATTTGTGGGAGTCTCACTCTTTTCTAAAGTGCCCTTCTCCCCTCTAGAAGTGGATTAAGTTGATTTTTGTGAACCCTTGGATGTTTAGCATGAGCGTAGTTGTTTCTAAGCCTGAATTACTTGAGCCTAAAGCATTTTGAAAAAGTGTAGAACTGTAGATAGATTCATCAGGCCTGGGGTAGGACTTTGTCCCCAGAAGTTATTGGGATGAAGCCAGGTTTGGGAATCACTAAATATGAGTAAGGCTTCAGAAAGGGCATGGGAGCAACATCCCTTTGTGCTCCCTCCTTCCAACCTGGAGAACATCCTGCTTTAGTGGGAGGAGAGCAGGATTTGGAATCAGAAGTTCCCATCTAGTCAGTAGACATAGGTGACCTTGGCCAAACAAGTACCTTCACCCTTGGAAAAATAGGAGGCTGAACTAAACCATTGGTGAGCTCCCTAAATGAGTTATCGCTTGATGAGACTTTGGCTGATGCCAGCTTCAGCCTGGGAGAGAGATGTCGATCACTAGAAATGATGGGATTAATGTGGACTAATCCTGTATACCTGAGAAGATATTTGTGTATCTGTATTAGATTGATTATTTTTTGGCAATTGCTCAAGGGAAATAATAAATTCTCAAAGGGTTTTACTTTTTTGGGGGTGGGGGATAGGAAGAGAAGCTTGCTTTATTAGTTTGTTTTTATACTTTTTATTTAAATCAGCATAAGTAGCAGAAACGTGGCATTCTATAGTTACTTTCTACATTTCAAAAAGAAAAACTCAATCTCTTCTTGGATGGTCTAGTGGAACCACAACCTTGACATATTTAATAAAATTAACCATTTTACAATGAGTTTTTCTTTTGAGACCTCTAAGTATGTTCAGATATGCCTTGTTAACTTATTCAAGCCAAGCTGGGACGTTAGAAGATGCTGGCAGCCTTTTGGATCCTGAGGCTGCCAGGCACTGAGAATTGCACCAGCTCTCATTCAGGGGTTATAGAGTACAACTGCTAGCAGATTCCAGTCTTCTAAAGATCCAGGGATCTGAGAGACTTTGGTGCAGCCCTTCCTTTTACGGATGACAGAACTGAGGCCCTGAAAGGGATGGCTTAGCCAAAGGTTGAGCCCTCTCGCGCTGAGCCCATTCTCTGTTAGGATGGCAGCACCTTCAAAATATAGAACATACTTCCTGCCGGAAGCCACATCTTTCAGTGGTGACACCCAAAGGTGGCCCCCATGGTCTTTTGCTTGTTTTGGAAGGATGCAGCGTGACTGGTTTTGTTGTTACAGCACTGGGTGGTCTGCCAGTGAGCACACAGTATAAATAACAACTAATAAATAATTTTACAGCAAAGGTCCTAAATCTTTCCAGATAGCGCACTGGTGCATGGCTGTCAAATGCCAGACAGATCCTAAGAAAACAGTAACTTTAACTTATCCGTCTTTTATGTACGTGGCACATTGTTGTCATAAAATTTTCCTAAGGTTTTAATGGCTTAAGGGAAAAAATGTACACATAAAAATGCAAACACAAACACACCCACATGTGCATAGCTATCCTAGCCGGCTCCACGATAACTTCTGTTTTTAGAAACCAACTTTTTTACCTTTCTGAGTTTTTCTTCTGCTTTGGCTAAACTATTTTATTTTATCCTGTGGTGAATTTGAGCAGATTTGATAATTTTGGAATAAAATCCCTTTGATTTTGCGTGCCTGACCATACTTCATGTTTTAATTTCAGAAATGATAAGTATATGAATTCGTTTTACTCATTTTGTAGTTTTCTCCCTCTTGAGAGCCAGGTACGTGAATACTGTGCTAAGATCTTAGGGTTTCCAGCTGAGTTGGGGTTAGAATTCTGGCCTTGTCCTCCTCTCTGAAATGCCCATTTCAGTTTCTTCACCTGTAAATTGAGGATAATAATACCTGTTGCACAGGGTTATTTTAAGAATCAAGAGTCATAGCTTCTGTGCCAGCCCCCAGTACAGGCTCTCCATATAGAGCTGTCAGTAGGTGTTGGTTCTCTTTGCCTTCTGGCTTATGTCCTGTATTCCCTTCTGTTGAAATTGAACAGAGCAAAGCCTGTTCTCTCCCAAAGCCATCCAGAGTTGGAATAAAAGTTATGCTGCTCTGTATTTTCATAGTGCACTTATTTTGCACCTCTCCCATACAGGTTTTGATGTGATGTCTTTCACTATGGTGATTACACCCCTCCACCCCCCATCTTGGCTGAGCCTCTGCACACAGGGCTGAGGACAGAGGCTGTGGCTGGCCCAGTCCTGTAGTTTCATTGGAACATTAGTCCGTGCTGCACATGCAGCAGATGTGATCACAGACAAGCCCTCAACAGATGTTTGGGGCGGTTTTTAAAACAAATCAGAATAGTACATGCTTTTGTGAGGTGGTCGCTGTTTCTCTCATCCTCGCTGCTTTCAGCTCCCCATTTCTCGGTCTAGGCCCTCTCGCTTGGTAGACCTTTGCTCTGTCACCTAAGCAGGCTTGGCCTCCTGGAGGAAGTCAGGATTATAGAGTAGAGGTTAATCAGAGCCAGCTTGACTACTTAATAGCTGTGTATTGTGGGTGGAATGTGTCCTCCAGAAGACATTGAAGCCCTAATATCCAATACCTCAGAATGTGACCTTTTTTTTTGAAACAGAGCCTTTAGAGAGGTAATCAAAGTCATGCGAGGTCATTAGAGTGGGCCCTAACTCAATATGACTGGTGTTCTTATCAAAGGGGGAAATTTGGACACCGGCAGATATGTACAGAGGGGAGACGATGTGTAGGCACAGAGAGAACAACATCTTCAAGCCAAGGAATGCCCGAGGCTACTAGGAGCTAGGAGAGAGGTGAGGAACAGATTCTCCTTCACAGTCCTCAGAAGGAACCTATTCTACCAACACCTGATTTGGGACTTCTAGCCTCTAGAACTGTGAGACAATACGTTCTGTTGTTTAAGCCACCCAGTTCATGGTGCTGTGTTTTGGCAGCCCCAGGAGACTAACACACTGTGTGAAGCAGGCAAGTTTAATTAATCTTTTCAGCCTTATTTCTATACCTGTTGAATGGGATGATGCAATAAATTATACCTATTGCATAGGGTTCTTCCGAGCATTAAATAGTGCTAGCGTTTTGGAAAGATCTATTAATGGTGTCCCTTTTCTGTTATTCTATAGATTCCTGGCCTTCCTCAACCCTGGATCACTTTTAAACTTAGCAGCTCCTTGTTGTATTGCAGCCAGGTTCTAGTTTCAGTAGCCATGAGATATAGAAGCCTTAGTGTGAAGCAAATCATATTTTCCCATAGGAATCTAGTTTAACTAGGGGTTTCATTTCCTGACCAAGTGTTCAGCAACAATCTGCAAAACCATCCCTCCTACCAGGTTAGAATGTGTTAACAGGCTGGGGCCACCTCCCCTCCCTTTCAGGTAACCATTTTAACTGGGAACCTCTTATATGTGATGCCCATTGACTTCCTTCCTTTAAAAAAAATTTTTTTTTATTAGTTTCAAGTATATAACACATTGGTTAAATGTAAAGATCTATGACTTCCTTATTTTTAAAAGCCTGTCATCATAGGCTACAGGAAGTAGTGGGGCCTGGTTTATTTGGTAGGTGTTAGAAGAAAAATTAAAATCTATGAATTTAAATCTATGCATCCTGCTTATTGTGCAGAAGGTAGGTGGCATCAGGAGTGAGACGTGGGCTTCATTCTGACACTTGTAGCTGTGTGGCACTGGGCCACTTAGTCTTGCTGAGCATCTGTTTTCTCTTCTGCAAAACTAAGGTGTTGATACCTGCCCAGGTGACTGTTTTAAGGTTTAAGATAATGTAGTAAAGAGACACCTTTTCCATGTGATACTCAAAGTTCTTTTCCTCCCATCTCTTCCATTCCTCAATGGCTCAAATTTTGGCCCCTCAGGTATGATGCAGAGGTTCCTTGGGGACAGATAAGAGCTTACAGTGCCCTTCAAATTGTCCCCCATAGAAAGCTGCCCACTGACTGCGTGCTGAGAATCTTTTGAGTGACATAGTTCATATTCAAAACCTCATTTCACAATGTTCTGAAGCGAATTTGATATTCTACTTATAGTTCTTTTGATAAATTATATATCTCCTGAGTTGTTTATTTTAAAAAAATTTTGAAAGTACCAAACAGTTGGAGAATGAGATATGAGATGGGTATATGTATGTGCATAAGCATGATGGCTAAAAAAGTAAATTTTCCTATAGCTAGTGTTCCTTAATTATGAATTGTTGTCTCTATAAATTAAATGTATATTTTTGAAGTTCTCTCAAATCTACATTAATAACTATGGTTATTTGAGCACTTAGAGTTCAGATAACATCAATAACCTAAAAATCTCTAAGCTCTTTATAAACAGCAATGCAGACTGTCTTAATATCCATATAAAGCAGGATTGCAGTTTGAGCTTAATCGAATTAGTCATTTGGTATTGGATGAGGAGTCTGCTCCAGTTTTACTTAAAAAACATTGGGGTAGGGAAAGAAAGAGGCATAGAATGATATGTTTTGGCATCATTTTATTTGTTTTGTTAACTTTTCTAGTCTCAAAGCCGTTCTCAGATGATTCCATTAAAAGGAGGTGGGATATTTGCCATTTTCCATGAAAGTAATGATAGATGATGGGAGAGAGATTATTCATGTCTTATTATAATATAACTTCATTCTATAAATGCTTTTTGTATACTTTAAGTCAAATGATCTTGTTTCCTTTTAAAAATAAAAAACTTATAAATTCCATACAGGCAAGTTCAAAACAAAATTTCCCAAGCTTTTATACCTTCCTCTGATTAATAATTATTTGCACAAACTAGGTTCAGGTGAGACCTTTTTTTGAGTAGTTATTTGATCTCAAAACCAGGGTAAAGTGAGTCATCATAAAGTGAATCATATTTCCCTGAAGGAATCTAGTTTTAATTAGGAATTTTCTTCCTGACAAAGTGCTCAGCATCATATAAATCATAAATATGACCATCAATATATTGTGAAAATAAAGATACAAAATAATAGCATTAGACTCCTAGTTGCATACAATGGGCATACATGTAGTGTATACATTGATTATCCAAAGGCCCAAGTGCTTTATAAAATATATATTCAGCACATAAAATGCACAGCTCTACCATGATTAAATATATATGAAAGAACTTAATAAACTATAGAGTGCTATACAGATGTAAGCTGAAATTTTATTAGCTTTGTGCATATAGCCTAACATAATACATGTGCAATAAGACATTCCTAAATGTTTAGTTAGGAATATATTTGCTCTCCTTAGAATTTAGAAGGACCTTTGGGGGTTTGGTTGACTCATGAGCCAGGATATGTAGAGATGTTTGGATGCTTTTGGGAGGATTAATATTTCTCTGATTATATGCTTTGTTTCAAAATGTCTTTATATGTGTTTTGGGATGTAATTCTCATAATCACCTTTAAGAGAAGATACCATTATCCCCGTTTTGAAGAGGAGGACATTGATATTCATGGAAGACAAATGGTACCTTCAGATTCACTTTGTCGCAAGGAAGTTGAAAAACCCAACTAAAGCCTGCTATTTAAGACTCCTCATTCTCTGCTCTTTCAAATGCACCATAAGGACCCGCCATTTTCCCCTGTAGTAAGCAGATGCTATTAATATTATTTCAGAACTCTTAGAGCAGTGTTTAAAGTTGGAGTCACTCTCAAAGGGAACCATTAGTGTCTATGGAGTCCTCACAAAAGACTCCATTTGTTCAAGAGGAGAGACTCTTGAGTCTTTGCTCTTCCTTCAAACCTCACCCCTCAACAGCATTACTGAATACAGGTGGTCATGGTGGGCTAGGCAGGTGGACAACCTGAGGAGGATGCATAGAAAGGAGGAAGTGGGGTCACATGTTTTTGCCATAGTGTGTGAGGTAATACTAGTCAATGCTGCAGTAACAGATAAATCCTCAAGTCTTAATAGTTACAACAAAAATTTATCAACCATACGAAGTCAGAGACACTGTGCAGTGACTAAAGGATAGTCATCTTGCAACTTCACTGTCTTGAAGTTCCTGTTTCCAGGTATGAGCAAGAGTAGGAGAAAATGTGTCTGCTTCTGAGTTAAGGGGCTGTTAAGTCTACTGTTGAGTCTTTTTGAAATTCCTTAGATCTCATAATCAACTGTTGTTGTCTGTGCTGAGATCATTAGCTT
Source organism: Rousettus aegyptiacus (assembly GCF_014176215.1). Taxonomy (NCBI): domain Eukaryota; kingdom Metazoa; phylum Chordata; class Mammalia; order Chiroptera; family Pteropodidae; genus Rousettus; species Rousettus aegyptiacus. The sequence goes on along the minus strand of NW_023416306.1, from coordinate 60,220,274 downwards.
CTACAGAAATAGAATCATGATGTCTTCAATAACATCTTGGTTAATTACCTCACCTGACCATACCTAACAATCATCTTTGTGGTTGTTTGTTTGTTGTTAAACACATATGGAGTGCTTGTGTGCAAGTGGTTGGGTTGGAAAGTTGATTCAAAGCAGCAATTTATTCCAAGGAATTACTTGAATTGTGTTTCATTTAGTAGTCATAAATTCTGCATCAGGGCCACTGTTAGTCCATAAGAAGGCTTTGTTCACGTTAGAAATAGGCACCTATTCCTCAATGCATTTTACTTTTATATGTCAGAAAATTGTCGTGCTGAGTTTATTAGAGCAGTATCCTTACCTAATGTCTCCTGAAAAATTGTCAAAATAAATATACAAAATTGATAATGTCTCTGAAGTGAACAGTGCTCCCTTAGATGTGTCACCTTACCTCCCTCGTGCAGTACACAACCTGCTCACCTGTATGTGGCAGCCTGATTCCTTTTGCTTCCTGCTATTGAATCTTTCTGACATTCTTCAGATATTCCCGGGTAAAAGTCTTTTCAACCTTTGAAACGAGGTGGGGTATTCTTTTTTTGGGAAAGATGATTTCAGTTCTTTTAGGCCACAGGAAAAAAGTGTCACTTCTTTTCATAGGTCAAATTTCTATGCTATTTTCTAAGACAAATATCATCTACCTTTAGTCTGGTTTGTTTTAAAATTATATCTACTTTCATCCATTGTTGGTGGCTCTCTTCTTTGTTTGTTACATTTTGAAAATATGAAGTTCTCCGGGTACAATGGTTCCTTTATTTAAAAAACTACTCAAATAGGACCTTAACGGAATATCCTCAGAGTGATAAATTCCTGCCCAGAGGCTAAAAATTATTGCCATTATTAGGAAAATAGATTTTCTGTTTGCCAGCATTTGAAATAGACCAATCCACCAAGCAAAGTTATTATTTGTTAAATGAACAAATGAATGGGTACATTGTGAAGGATAGTCTTAACTGTAAACCAATTGCTTTTTTAAAAAAACACACACACAAAAACCCAAAAAACTTGTTTTATGACTGTACGTTATCACAGAAGGACCCAAACCTAGAAAAGCCCGTTATTGTTTCTTTGAGTTAAGGACCCTTGCGAAAAATGAAGGAGCAATCATGTGTGAAGAAAGGACAGTATGTTTAAAGAAATTCCAGGACTGGTCTAATTGCACTTTGATTACTCTCTCTAGGGAGTAATTCTTATTCCTTGGTAGGAAACCACGAGTAAGTCTGACCATTTGGTTTTATGAAAATAAACTTAGTTTAATTTATTGACACGTTATACATACCTGCCAAATTTTCTCATGTGTTTTCCTTGACATGTGTCTTGCCTGATGGAGTCACTGTAATGCAGCCTATGTGTTTTTAAAGAAATTATGCTTTGCTAAGGAATGTATCAAAATTGTTAAACCATGTTGCACCTTGTTCTCATTAGTCTTTGGAATGCAGCTGCCGGAACAGAAAGGACAGGGGAAACAGAGTGGTGGCTGTGAATACTCTGACCTCTTCCTTGTTGGAGGCCTCTGAGCTCCATTTTGAGCTACAGGGTCTCAGTCCTCTTTTGGGCAGCTGTGCCAGGAGGTGCATTTGGGGATTCTGGTAACTGAAGCCCACTGCTGCTCTGTTTAGTGGACAAACCAAGTAACAAAATGAATCTCATCCCTCTGAAATCCAGCTACAGTCACCCTACTGTATGTAATTAAATTTCTAACATCTGGGTTTTCATTAGAAATACTTGCTAAAGGGAGGCCTGCTTGGGTTCGTTAACAGCAGCGGACGCTGAAGGGTGTGCAGATATCCCGAGTCCTGACCATTCTTGCTGACAACTCCTCTTGCCAGTCCCTGCTTCCCACTTCTGACACCCCTGCCTGCTTTAGGATCTCATGAATCTTGCTCACTCTGCTACAGTAGCTTCCTAATAAGCCTCCTTGCTCTCTTCAATCTACCCTTCATATTGTGGCCAGAGTGATCTTTTAAAGATGCTTGGTTTTTTCTTCACCTCTTTGCTCAGTGCTCATCTAGAGTTTCCTGGGATCCCCAACCTCTGGGCTGCAGACTAATACTGATCCATGGCTTGTTAGGAACCGGGCTGCACAGCAGGAGGTGAGTGGTGGGCTAGCAAGCAAATCCTCATTTGTATTTGTAGCCGCTCCCCAGCGCTAGCATCACCACCTCAGCTCCACCTCAGATTATCAGGCATTAGATTCTCATAAGAGTACCTGTCCCTGGTGCCAAAAATGTTGGGGATCGCTAACCTACAGCATAAAATGACAACCCTTTTGTGTGTTGTCAAAGGCTTTACAGGGTCTAGCCTCTGCCACGTTGTCCAGCTTAATGTCCCAACATCTCTCTGTCATTTTATATTCTACAAATATAGGACCATTTGTAATTTTGGAAATATACGTTGCTCTCTCACCCCTCTGTACCTTTCTTTGCTCTTGCTTTTCTTTCTTCCTTGGATGTCTTCCCTGCTAATGGTCCATCTGGCAACTCTTAGTTCAAATGCCACATCATCTTTGAAGCCCTTCCTGATTTCCTCTGCTGATTTAGTTGCTCACTGAGTTTCCACTGATCTTCCACTGATGGTTATAAAAATACAACCATCAAAGCAGTTACTTACTAGCATAAATACTTGGTGGTCTTGACTGGATTCTGAACTCCTTGAGGTTGAGGACTGTAGCCTTTAATTTGTACCTTTATAGAATATTGCAAACTTGGTTTATAGAAGTTCCATGAATGAGTTAAAAGGTTACCAATGTACTGATCAGTGAAGCTAAAAGCTGTTCTTTTAGATGTCTGAAAATCCAGCAAGTTACTGTAGGAAAATGGAGTAGCTTTGGTGGAAAAGTTCAACTGTCTCAATGAAATTTAACCATATTCCCCTGTGTACCTCTGCGCTTGTTGCTTTCTCTCCTGTGTTGATGTTATATACAAAGTCACCCAAAGAAAGGCTCTGCTCAGGGTTCCCCTTCCCCCCATTGCCATGGTGACTGTTGGAAGTCAGCTAATGCCACAGGACTCTCAACCCTTGGGCCTTCCATCTTGTGTGTTTCAATGTACTTTGCAGAGGTTTTCCCAGAGGATGGGTTGCCTACTGTGATGTGTCAGAGCTCCCACCAGGGGCCCAGATTCAATCTTCTTTGGGTGCCCCTGTGGAATTCCAAGACAAGTGACATCTCAGTCCATCAAGCTCCATTTGTAGTGAGATGTATTCTTGTCTTGGTGTCTTATGCTACAAGGTTCACGTTTTCTTCACATTTAGGGGCAAATGTATTGTCATTGCTTGGGCATCTTCATATTGTGGCCTGTGGCCAGTTTGTGCTGAACTGGATGGAGAGGGCTCTGTGTCCCCTCCCTGCAGGCTGCCCTTGTGAGTGAGGTTCTTTGGTCCTCAGAATGCAGCACTGCCTTCCTGCTGCAGTGAGGAAAATGGGTGACACATGAGAGGGGGTGGTCATAGGTACTGGTCCCCCTGGTGAGTTCTGAGAGGCCCATGGAGTTTGGTGTTTCTTCTTCCCTTGGTGACAATTCCAGCTCACTCAGCTTGTAGGAGCCAAATGCCTGTGAACTTCAAGAGTGTAGCAAAATGTAGAGGAAAAAGGTTTCAGAGTCCCGATTCTGCTATTTACTGTAGGACCTTGGCCAAGTTGCTGAGGTCTTCTTTTTTAATACTTATAAAACAGGGCTCATGCTTCTTATGGATTGCTATGAGGGTTAAATGTGATAACGTTTTGGTAGAGCTCCTGATACATACCAGGAGCTCAGGAGTTAGTCCTCCTGTTTGTGAATATCTGTTCCAACAAAAGATTTGAGGAATATATTGAGGCCCAGAAAGGGAGAGTGGATGTTTGCTTTTGCCTGCTGGCCTTGTGAAATGGCTGAAATTACTATTATCATGCTGACTCAGAGCACTCTAGACTGTGCAAGTAGCTTTAGTCTGGCCCCTTCTCCTGCTCAGGGGGTCCCTCTGAAAGGGGTAGAGAGGGTGGAGGGGACAGGAAGTCTGAGCTCTAGTCCTGGCTTTGCCACCAACCACCTATATGACTTTAGGTGAGTCATTTGCCCTCTATATGCCTCAGTTTTCAGACTCGTTTGGAAATTAGCGTAGACCAGACTTGCTTACCTCAAATCATGTAGATGTGAAAAAGTATTTTCATTTGTTATGAAAACATTACAGGATATTTTGAGAATTGGAGTGAGTGAAGGTTATCTTTTCCTATCTTTTCCCTTCTTTCCATTAGCTAGCTGTTTAACACCATCACAAAGAACCTAGATGCATAGAGAAGAAGCATTTCTGTTAAAGTGATTTTTTGTAGATATCATCATATCCATTTCCAGAGGTTCTTAGGAAAGTCTTTGAAGTTGGTTTAACACTTTACACCTGTTCTGCTGTCAGGTGTTGGGCTGGGGGTTGGTCTGATTTGAATTTCACAAGTCCATGAGTCAATTTATTCCATAGCTCTTAGATAATGCTCTACAGGATAACCACATTTTAAAGGTGAAAATCTCTTGACAATGTTAAAAATTCAGGTGGAAAAGACTGGAAAGTAATACGCCATAATGTTAACTGATAGGTGCATAGTAGAGTTCTGAGCGAGTTTTCCTTTTTTCCTTTATACCCTCTGTACTTTCTAACCTTTCTATAATGGGTTTTGTTTTTGGAATCGAAAAGGTATATGCACCTCCTCCTACAAATCAAATGTAGTGCTGTTTTTCAATATTAGAAAACATACAGATTTTAAAAGTTTGTTACACTCAATTTGCTTACAAGTATCTGGAAAATTCCCCCAAGGCAAGCTTGGCTGTGCCAGGGTGGGAGACTTTCTTTGAGCCTCATGCAACACACCCTCCTCCCCTCTCTCAGCTGCTCAGAGATGGGAAGTGGGAATAAAAACCCCCTCCTGGCCAGGCCTCCCTTAGAGCTTGGTGTTTGGTGAGCTCACATACCACTTTTGGTGGGTCTAGAAGATTAATGAGCTGCTAAAACTTGACTTCTTCATCTCCTGAAGCTTCTTTTCAAAGTATGGATTCCAAATATGACCTACCACAGACATGTCCCTTCTCCCGCTCTGCTTGTGACTTGTATGCTTGAACACACATGCCCAAGGAGTGCCTCAGTCTGCTGTTGATTCAGAGCGTTTTAGCCAAAATGTGCCAGAAAGCAGCTTCATGAATGATGAGCTCAGGAACCTCATAGCATGAAAATGACTCTAGAATAACCCAGTTTTCAGGCCTCCCTGTAAATTAAATTTCATAATTATTCAAATTTGTTAGAATAAATTCTAATTAATCCTAAATTGTAAACACGTGAGCCAATCCGAGGGTCCAAAAGACTTAAATCCTTTTCTTAAGCAAACTCCCTTTCTAACCGCCCCGTTTTGGGCAGAGGTTTCTCTGGTGAGGAGTTTCTTTGCTTTCATTACTCTGATGCAGTCTACCACTGAGTCCTGGTGAAATGTCTCTTAACTCTTCGCTTTCTTTCTTTTACACCCTAGTTTAGACCTTCATCTCATAACCAGACAACTGTAATTGGTCACCCCACTTCTAGACTCTCTAGTCCATACCTTATTACCAGATTAGTCTTCCTGGAAAATATTGCTGATGAGGTCGCTCACCCAATCCAAAACCTTGATCGAGTTTCCATTGGCCTCCACAAACCAAGCAGATAAGTCTGCTCTTACAAGTGCAATTCCCAGCCGCATGCACACCCCAGGCCGAGTGCGTTAGCCAAAGGAACTATAGACACACTGTGCCTTTTCCTCCCTGAGCCTTTGCTCAGATCCTTCTCTTGGCTTCAGACATCCCCCTTCACCTTTGTTCACTCATCCCTGACATGCTAAAGCCTGCCCATTCTCAGCTCTGATGCTATCTCCTTATGAAGCCTAAATTTATCATGTACTTTCCTATCTTCCCCCACATGAAAACAAGTGTGTCCGTCCTTCCTTACTCTGAGGTCCATTAGCATGCTATGAAATTCTTCCTCTCGTTTTAGTAGTATATTAAACAATTTGTATACTTTGGAAGATCCATTGGGTGGAGGCAAAGACTATTATAGTCTTTTGAGTGTCTCCACTGTCAGAGTGCCTTGAAGCCTCTATGTGTTGAATATAATTGAATAGTAGAATTCAAAAATGGCTTTTAATGAAACGGCTAGAATAGATTTAAGAAATATATTTTTCTTCATTTGTGAAGAGTGAAAAGCAAAAATTTTATACTATTCTATTTTAGTGGAGTGCTGTAAAATATTAATTTGCAGCTACTTAAGATGTTGAGGCCTAGGAGTCTTCCTATTTTCCAACTTGAGTAGATATTCTTTAAAAAGTAATTTTGGCTCCATGAAGAAGAGGAAGCATAGAGAGATAGGGAGGTATGAGGCTTTTGGTGTCAGCCCAACCCGGGGTTAGATCTCGGCTCCTGAGCAAATGATTTAACCTCTCTGATAGAACTTCAGGTTCTCCATCTGCAAAATGTTGATAAGGTCTGTCTAAGTTGTGTGGATTACAGGATGATGGGTGGAAGCATCTAGAACAGTACCTGGCACATAATAGGCATGCCAAAATGCAGTAATGGGTAATTATTTTCATAGCTATTGCACACAGTTCAGTTAGAAAGTGGGGCATCTGTAAGTGCAGCTGGAGACTGAAAACCAGTTTCGCATATTGCAAAAGCTCCTCTTGCACAATGGCTTTTATTAAAATGTGAGATTGTTTATAAAGCAGAGTATTACTTGACAGATGATCCTGAAAATGAAGCTGGAGCTCAAGCAGGAAGGGCCAGGTGTGCTAGGCTAAGCCATGCTGGGCATCTCCTTCTCAGCAGGCGAGCCCTTTGGCCAGAACAAGCAGATGTTTGGTTGTCTGGGATGAGGAGGCAGGATGGGGTCCCGTTTGCTCTTTCACAGTGTGAGGCTATGAAGTGCAACAGCGTGAAATGCTGGGCTCTGGAACTGTGGTGATAGAGCTCTCGCATGTGTATGGCTTAAAAACAGCTTAAAAAAAACCCATCACTCTCACTGCATCTCCATGGGAGGTGAGGAATGAGAGAGAAAGGACCAGAGAAAATAATTGGGTCAATTGGATAACTGGTAGTTGAGTACCTACCATGCACTGTTTTGGGGAGCTGAGGACAGTGATGAAAATGGTTGTGCAGAACACAAAGATGATAAGATATGGTTCCACCCAAGTCTGTCCCCCCCCCGTTCCCCCCCCCCCCCCCCCGCCAATCCTGGACTCTTTCAAAATATTGTAAAGGTTGGACTTCTTCTGAGGAAAATGTGTACATGCGCACATTGTTTTACATGCAGCTCCTAGGGCCTCATGGATCCCCTGAAGTTCATTTAAGTACCCTAAGTTAACCCTTTGTTTAGTAATTACAGTCTAGTGGAAGACATTAGCGTGGATATTGGATTCAGAAACTCTTTGTTCAAGTGTGTGTTCCAGCCTTTACCAGCCATGTACCTCCCTGATAAATGAATGATTTTATGTAACTTAACCTTTCCAAGCCTCAATCACTTCAAGGAGGTGACAATAATAGCAGCAGCATTTCACGGAGTCGTCATGAAGATGAAAAAAGTGAATAAGCAGAAAAGCTATTAGCACTATGTCTGGCATGTAGTAAATGATCCATAAACAGTAACAGATAATTATTAATGAGCTTGCTTTAAGGGAGCCACAGAAGTATAGCAGGATATTCCTATTAGCATCTGGGAAGAAAGTATGAACCATAGTTTTCTGTTGAGGCCTTGTATCTAAAAGAATTGTGAAAAACAACGTGGTGGAGACAAATTTATGGTAACTGTCTTATACCTGTTAGTAAAAGAAGGCAACCCTAGCAGCATTCTGTAGGGGGTTTCAGTGGTTATATATTTCATGAAGACCTCATTGGAAGGAATAAATCTCTCTCAATGACCGCTAAATACTGACAGTTATAAGTCATCAGCAGTGGTGAAGAAAAAGAATAAGATGGTAATGGTTATGAGCTATTGAGGGGGTTACCATGTGCCAAGCATTGTGCTAAGAGCTTCACATTTCTGTGGGTTTGTGGTGTCCTTTCTGGTGAAGCTTGATCGCTTAGAGGAGTCCAAAAGATAAAGGAATTTCACTGAGTGTAGTAGGAGGTCTGCAGGCTGTGTTTGTGTTTGTACATGCATGCATATGCACACTAGCAAAAACAGCTTCTTATCAGCTTTCACTCATTTGGACTGTTTTCTGAGCCACTTTTTAACATTTTGGAATGTGCCTGTTGAAAAACGAAGGTTTATCATGCAGCGTGTCAGGTTACAACCACAAGATTCAGAAAAGGGTTTCTGAGCTTGGGGGAGTGTTACAATTAACCTCGTAAAGAGCACAGATGAAAGTCTTTCCCATCGTTACAATCAAAGACACTTTAGGCCACTCTTCCCCCAGAGGAATAGTTGCTTTTTATGGCACATTTTAAAGTTTTATTTCAAAAACAGTCAGCATCTTAAAGCAGACTGTTGTATGCTCCCCAGGCCTTCACTTACAATGTGTTTTCAGTTTTCTCAATCGTATTACCACGTTACTGGATCCGATGTGAGCTGCTGCCCTCACCAGATCTGCACACAGGTTTAGCCTGACTTTTTTGCACTCGGGGCAAGAACTCTGTCCCAAACCCCTCTGCTGTTTTCTTCTGGCAGGGGAGCTTGGAGTCAGCGTTATGACATTAGAAGAGGTTACCTTTTTCAGTCTTTTCATTTTTCAATCAAGGAAACTGAGGCTGAGAGAAGAGATGAAACCCAGTTCTGTACGGTACTTTTTTTTTTTTTGTACCCAACACTCAACTGCTCTTCAAACTCAAGAAACCAGTTTCTTGTCCCATATTCTGGGTTGGAATGCTTCCTAATTATGTCATATGTCTGTGCACACACATGGGTACATCTTTGTGTGTGTTTTAACTTATGTACTTAAATATCATATGTCTTTTTCAAGATATAGAAACTGCGACTAATTGCCTTCTAATAATGTTTTTTCACTGAGCACCTAATTGTTGGAGGAAATGACTAAGAGGCCTAGAGCGCCTAGGGTGGTTCAATACCACTGTGGTCAGTTCGCAGTTGTATTTACATGGAATTTCACATCTCTCTCGGTCTGCCTGCTTCACTCCCAATTCTGGTCTCACTGTCCCCTGAGCACCACTTTCAACTTACCCTGGGCACTGGATTTTATTGTTTGAGAAATACTTTAAATACTTTCTCTACCATAATATGCCTCCTGATCAGGACTAGTTTCACCCAATTCTGACTTCATTCGATGTGCACCTCTCATTTATGCAATGCATGGGATGATTGTAGTCATTCGCTGCTTGGGATGTTCTATTTGAGAATGAGATGTCGCCGTTATTAGTTTTACTTGCAGCCAATAAAGGAGACGGGATTCACATCCAAAGCTTTGTCTCCCCAAAGGGTGGCTTAGCCATTGCTTACCATACATTTTTGGTTAATTACACATTGCTTTCTTCTTTGCAGTTGGCTACACTTATTTGGTTGGTTCCTGTCAAGCTCATCCTGTTTTCAGCTGCATCTGCATAATATTGTGCTTATATTTTAACAGTTTGCAAGAACAGCATTGAGTAAGAACCACCCAGACCTTGAGACCCTTGCCCTATCTAACATTCTCACTGGTCACTATGCCTGTAGTCTGTTTCTTGACCAATCCTCATTGATATCCTGCTTGAGCTTTGTTATGCATAGAGCCAATCTTACTAGGCTTCTGTAAAAATCCTGTAAGCTTCCCATCGCTTAGAGTAGGGACAGCAGGTGGTTCTATTTCAGGTGCCAATTCCAGGTGATTGGTCATGGCTGTCTGAAGCATAATAAAGTTCTATGATTTGTACCGTCTGACGTGTGGAGAGTCGATGATAGCAGATGTGCCATATCATCTGTAGCCACGAGGACAAAGGTGTAAATTTCTAAGCGTGGCATACAACAGCCTTCCTGATCTGTTTTCTGCCTCTGTCCAGAATCCTCTCTCACTTCCCAGCCTGTATCCTCACTTCATTCACTGTTTCCCCCAACATCCCTGCTGTCACACCAACGTGACTGCATCTGCCAAACTTTTGCCTAAAATCTCTTGTCTCTTTTTTCTCCATTGCTGCCTCATCCCTCAACATTGATTCAAGTATTACTGCCTTCGAAACCTCCTCCTCACCTTTTGCCCCTTAGCCAGATCTCATGAAATCACTTCTCTAGTTTTGCACTGCATTCTGTATGTCCATAATATTATTAACACATTATGTTATACTCACTTATTCTAATGTTTGCTCTTACCAGACGACTTGGTAGAAAGTCAATATTGATTGAGAGCCTTCACCAACTGAAGCACACTTGAAGGCACTGCCCATCCCAGAAGCCCAGTGGAATGGAAAGAGGATGGGGTTTTGAAGCTGACTTTCTGCTCTTTTACTAATAGAGAGGATGTGTCATTTTTCTGAGTCTCAGGCTATTATACTGTAAATCGAACATCATAATACTTATGTCAGGTTGTTGGTTTAGAAATTGTATTTTTTAAAAAAATTAGCATATACAGTAAGTCCTCAGTAAATGGTTATTATTGGTTATAAATTGGTTATCTAGTTTGTCTTTGGACCAATTCTGTGAGGTGCAGTAGGAGTTATTTTTTTTTTTAATGCTGCAACTGAGCCTCAAATTATTTTCTTAGGTTCATGGATCAAATAAAATTACTGAGTTAGAATTTAAACTCAGGTTTGTGTGATTTCAGGGCCAATGTCCTCTTTCTTATATGCATTTTTACAAAAAAATAGCAATAGTCTCAAACCTACCAAAAAGTTGTAAAAATAGTACAAAGACTTCTGTGTCCCCTTCACCTCACCCAGATTTTCCAATTGTTAATATTTTACATCAATTTTTGGTCACCCTTCCTCTCTCTCTCTCTACATATGCACATGGATATGTTCACAACACATACTTTTCTTGTGTGATGACTCATCACTTTTAATACTCCTGATCTAAAACAAGGATCTCTCCTGCGACGTTATCATTGTACGAGCACCCTAGTCAGGAGGTCAGCACGGTTACAGTAATACTCACTGTACAATCCACATACCCCGCTCAGATTTCCCTAAGTGTTCTAACAATTTCCCTTTTTCCTTTCTGATCCAGGATCCTATCAGGAACCTGTATTGCATTTAGTAACCACATCTCAACCATATTCTTTAATCTGAAATGATTGCTCGGTCTCTTCCCTGTGTCTCATGCCCGTGATAGGCCTTTCATTCTGCAGGACAGCTTTCCACCTGGTTCTGTGAAGTGTTTCCTTATGCTTGGCTCAGGCCATGCACTATTGGGAGAAAACCACAGAAATGATACTGAGCTCTTCCTGGTGTATCACATCAAGATGTACATGGTGATGACCCATCTATCTTATTGCTGGTTAACCTTGATCTGGTCAAGTTGGGATCTGCCAGATGTCTCTACTGTAAAGCACCATTTTCCTTTATACTTGATTACTATGGGAGATATACTTGTGTTATACGAATATCCTGTTCCTCATCAAAGCATCACCCATCAGCCTTAGTATCCATGGTCAACTCCCATCACTATCACCATGGTTGCCTAATAGTGATGATCTATGTCCACTATTTTTCTACATTTATTACTTTGGCTTTCTACGGTAAGAACATTCCCATTCATATATATATATATATATATATATATATATATATATATTTTTTTTTTTTATTTCATTGTGGACTCATGATTCTATTTTATTAGGTGAGTTTTAACCCGGAACTATCATTTTAATCCTCAAACTCTTCCCAATTTGAGCTCCTTCAAGCTGGCTCTTATATCCTCTTGACCTATACCCATCATTTATTAAGCATTTCCTTGCTTTCTGATATAGATGTTCCAGGCTCATCTTGTATTTTTCATGCCCCAACATTGAAATCAACTTCTTCAAACATCTCTCCAGTTCCTTTTTAGTGAAGGATGTTATTTAGAAACCAAGATACAATTGCTCACTGTGCTCATTGTTCCTATAACATATACATATGTGCATATATGTAAACACATACAGAAATACACACATACATAGAAATAGAGAAAATAGTATTTCTATAACCGAATATATATTGAAAACTCATCAGTTCATATCAGTTCATCCAGTATAACACCTCAGAGGTCTTTCTAGCCTTTTCAAGTTTAGAAATCTCAAATATGAGATTTCTGAGGAAACTGGTTCCTTTTATTTTCAATGTATTTACTTATTTGTTCACTAGAACCAATCTTCCTAATGATTCTTCCAGGTTGCCTCTTCTGTTTGCCACCTTCATGCTTCCAGCCCCTTCTTGCCTGCTTTTCTTGGCTGGCATACTGCCACCAACATCCTTAGAAGGCATAAGGGTCCCCACTGCCTCCAAACATTTTGAATGTTGAGCACCAATGTCAAGAATTGAAGCTAGGAAGTAATAGATATGTGCTTTTAGGCAGGAAATATATGCTTTTTCTTTCTAACCCTAACACCTGACACAATATGTAGCAATAGGAGTTTTGTGACTGCTATATGAATGAATGAATAAATGGGTGAATAAACAAATGAATGACTAAACAAACATACTATTATTATGCATTGTTTAATTTTTTAATGTTATGTTGGAATGATCAGAGGATGAGAATAGAATAGATATGATCAAAACATCTTCTTTATCCAGGATGATTTCTGTCTCTCTTCACTTGTGCAAACAGCTTAGAAGGCTAGAGGAAAGGGATAAGATTTGGGAATACCTACTGAAGTAGCTGGCAGAGCTGAATGAAACTGCTCTGGAGTCAGTTGACAGATGAGGCAGCCTGTTTGTCTTTGCATCCAGAATAGCACCGGGCACATGAGGACCCTTTAAGCAGGAGATATGATGATGACTACAAGTGAAAGGCACAGTCTGAGCTTCATTTTGTTTGTGGTTCCTGTGTGTGTGTGTGTGTGATAGAGCTAATATAAGGCAACACTTCAGAATAAATAGTTCCCGTTCACCTGTGTGTTTTTTGAAATTCCATTTGGCTTGAAGTACAGCAGGACGTCCTTGTCTAACTCTACTGGGATGTGCAACTTTATGGCAACTGTGTTGAATGCCAGTGTAAAGGCGCTAGTGCTTTAGAATCAATGCTTCCTCTTTAATAGTGTGCCACTGTAAATAAGCATGTATAATAGTTTTATGGATACTTAAAGCCCATTACCATCTCATTAGAGTTTTCACTAACCCTTACCATGGTAACTACTGGTATGACAGTGACAATACATAAAACTGCCTTATTTTGTTAGAATCACTTTGAGACCAGATTCTGTTGGGTGGCTACTCAAGCTACTTCCCAAACCTCATCTCTCTTGCCTGTTGCCCACTGTGGTGACCAAAGAAGCCAGATCCTTGACCTTGCAGCTCTTCTTGCAGCTGGAGGTGGCTTTATCACCTGATACTAGTCAGTGAGAGTACTTATAAGAAGTGGTTTTCACTTTTCCTTTATCCAGTTGCAGAGGATAGGATTCCTAGTACCTGGGACTGCTTACACGATGTTCTATCAATGAACTTTGCCTCCCTGAGAGTCCTCTGGGTTGGAAATGGTCTCTGTCATAGGTCCTGAAGGACTCGAGGCTTAGTGTAGGGTGCCAAGAGGAGAAAAAGAGATAGAGGAAGAGCAAAGCAGAGAGTATGAGGAAATAGATGGAATTCGATAGAAACTAGAGGAGGCTTACTCTTGCCACCTCAGGCTTCTCAGTGGTTCAGAGACTGAGACCCCAGGTCCACTCCTTCATGAATGCCCTGTGAGCCTTTGGCAGCTGAGTAGGTTCTCCTCACAACCCCAGGCTTTCTACAGTATGACTGACAACCTTACGTTTTGAGTCTTTTGTATGTCCCCTGGTTATTGTGAAGATTAAGTCAGGTAATACAGATAGTTGTGCCTGGTACATAGTACTCAGTAACTGTTAACTATTCATTTTATTGCCTTTGAAAGTGTACAAATCTATTGGTGTACAAGTTTTATGCTTTTATGAACAAAAGGCAGAAGACCCACAGAGAAATTTTCAGCCAGCATAATAGAAATGTCTGGTGGTTGTTCAGTGATTTGAAAAGAGGGAGAGAAGAGGGTTACTTTGCAAAGATTATGGAGAGCCAAGAATTTTGTTTTTGTGAATTTCTTTTTTTTTGTAAAGGTTTCTCTTCTACCAGAAGTCGAGAACGGAGTTAACACCCCTGGTGTGTGTATATCTGCCTGTTCTCTCCTAACACCTCCTCATTCTCTAGAACTTTGCCAGCATCTGGGAGGTCCAGTAAGAAATGCTCTTTAAATCCTCTGCATTCTTCCAGAAGCCCAAGGGGTTTAACAAGTTATGATTTTAACTAAAACATATAACCCCACCCATCCATCCCCCCGTCCTCCAAAAAGGAAAACACTTTCTAGTTCTTTATATGTTTATTAAGCAAAACCTGGATCTTTTGTTATCGGTTATTGGGCAATCAATATAAAGAAGGATAGTTGTTCAGAGATAAGAGTACATTGCCTTGAACATTTCGTAACGTCATATTTTATTAAATGTGTTTGTTTCACACTATCCATATAAAGTTACCATCAGTAAACTTTAATTTTTAGAGATAAGATTATATTGAAAAAAGAATAATTGGAAAGAGGTAATTAATTTTTTTTTTCCTTTAAGCTAAACATCTAATGAGAAAGAGAAAGATCATTAAGGAATTAGAGACTACTTTGATATATTGAATTATGAACGCATAGCACAGTGAAGTAATTTTGTTCCAGCTGCTCAGTTGTAATAATTAAACTTGAAATTCAGCCTCCCAGATTTTGGGGAGGGGGGGGAAGGGATGGCCTGTGACAGTGACATCAGGCCCTAAGAATTAGATGCTTGTTTAAAATATTTATAGTACACAAAGGAATACATTTAGTACAATAGGCTATTTTTCTAAATTCTTTCCACTCATTGTTTAAATTATTTTTCTTTTACTTTATTTTTCTTTTACTTTAGTTTACATAGGAGATTTGGCTCAAATTTTGAATACCTCATTTAGAGGCAGAGAAAAAAATGTAGATTAGCACTGGAAAATCTTTTTTGATGGTGGAGATAAGAGCTGTTGAAATTTTGATATTGGCTGAAATTCTGAAGGTTTGAAGAACTGAAGCAAGAAGTGAGGTGTGTGGGGGAATAGTACTGAGTTTACATCAGTAAAGTTGGTAGCTTATGAGTGAGCAGTGGACCAAATTCTCACTGTTTGAATTAGGTATTGGCTACTAGACTCAAAGCTTTCTATGCTGCTGCTTGCTGCTTTGAAAGACAAAAGTGCTCCCTTCTGTGGCTTTCAGGTGGAAGATGGTATTGGGTTGGAGGCTGGGGCAGACCACATTGAGTGGGGGTGGGGGGGGGAGGGAGCTGGTGGCAGCCATTTCCTCTCCATTATCCATGGCATGAAGACAAGTCCATGTTTAGAGAGGGAAAGGCCCAGGAAATTTTGACATAGAGGGAACTTAGCATCTGACATGGAGGCTAAGATACCTCAGTACCAAGTTTTGGGACTAAAGGCAATGAGACATCTATAAACACTGGGAAGTGCCTGGCAATTCACAGTAATTCACGCTTGACAGCTCCCAGGCATTTCAGTAACTTCACGTAGGACATAAAGAACATGACTGTACCTCGGGGATGGGATGTCAAGACATTGGGACACTCTTCTGCAGAAGATGAAGTACCCTTGTGCTTGGAGTCCTTCCTGCTCTTCAGGCCTTTGGCCCCACACAGGTGGTCACCAGTTCATCTGCTGCAACTCAAAGCAGAAATCTAGGGCTGTGGAGGGTGTGCGTGTAAATAGGTTTGGATAGGGAGCATACTTTAGTCTATGGGCCAGTGTGTTATTTAAAGGTTCACCCAGAATTTCCAGTTCTTTCCCCAAACCGGAAGCCAAGAGAGAAGGAGGGGTCTTTTATGAACTATTGTTTGGGATAATCTGACCTCAAATATGACAGCTCAAGGTAATCCTAGCCAATCTCTGATCATTCTCAAGAAAGGCTATACAAACACAGACTTTCATGGTTATTTATGTGAATTGAGGAATGGGGCATGTGTGAAGTGAGAAATTATGAAACAAATTAATACATGTTGAGTGGTTGATGTCAGCTGGCTGGTGGGAATTAACATGGTGTATAGCATAATTGTTGTCTTTCCACTTTAATTAATTCACTGAGATATTTAACATGTTGAAACATCAAGCCCCAGACATCTGGGGTTTTATGGGTGGTGGTGGTTATCCAATTGTTTACTCTTTGCTTTCCAAGTAAAGTCCATGCTCATTGGTTCTCATTTACTCTTAAACATAGTCAGAGGCCACATACCCCCAACTCTGAGCTCTGTCATTGTGGGAAAAGAAGTGTCTCATTCTGAATGATCAATTTGAATTTTCCTCAGAATGGAATTTGATAGGATGAAAAGAACATATTGAAGAATTAGCAAAACTGGCACTCATCCTGGTTTTACCCACTGATTATTCTGTGAGATCAAGCAAGTCTTGAAACCTCTGGCCTTGCTTCTTCATCTGGGATATTGGTGGGAGGTTAATAATTTCTGCCCTGGTTAGCTCTTCAGGTTGCAGGAAGATGAGACCATATGGGAAAGCTCTGTAAATTGTATGTGTTTTACAAGTTGTTCATGTGGCTATCCAAAAACATTTTAGTGAGCATGTAGATGTTGCATACATTGTGTTTACCTGGTTTTCTAGTAGTGAAAAAGATACCCCTTTCACTCCCTGCCTAGGAGCCTAGTCTGGGCAACACATAACCAAACATTTAAAAAAGCATTGTGGGATGAATGCTGTGATAAGAGTAATCACAGAGTGCTATGCAAGCAACCCAATCTTGGGTAGGGATGAGGTGGTGGGTCAAAGACAGTTATTATTTATTAAGATAAAGATTAAAGAAGCTTTTTGCAATGCTTGGAAGAGAGCCTTGGGAAGATTTGTTGAGCACAGCTGTTTGGTTTCATCCGAAATTCACAGGGTACTTACTAGATTTCTTGAGAAGAGAGCTAAACTCCAGTTAAGTATGTGAGCTTGCTGCTTTTTGGCTGGAGGACGCTAAAAGGCCATGTGGGAACAAGCCCAGTGCAGCTGACACAAACTTAAGCGTGTGAGAAGGGAAGCTTCCTCTGGTTGTTGGCTCTGCACTTATCATCAGCTTAAATCAAGATCTTGTTTTGTCCCAGGTGGTTGGACTAAAGCCATATTAGCCTTGAGGGAAGTCTTGCTTAAGCAGATACACGTTTGTTTCATGTTGGCCCTTACCTCTTAGGGATTTATTTTAATAGTTCTTTAATTAAAAAAACCCTTAAATCTGCAAAAAGGAAAATAGAATGATGGACCCCCATATATACATCTCTCAGCATCAATAATTACCAAGATTTTGCCACATTTGGTTCAACCGTTAATTCCAGACATTGTGTCATTTTACCTCTGCATACTTCATTGTACTTCTCTAAAAGTATGGACATCTTCTTACCTAACCACAATGCTATGATCACATCTAAAAATTGAGGATTTTTTCTTGCATTTTTCCTCCCAACATTTTATAAGATTTCAAGCATACAACAAAATTGAATTTTAAAGTGAATGGCTATATATCTGCTGCTTAGATCTTATAATAAACATAGCTACATGTTTCCATCTAGTCATTCTATATGCATCCATCCATTGATCCATTTTTTAATGTATTTCAAAGTAGATCACTGAGATCAGTAAACTCCACTATATAGTTCAGCATTCCTGTCATTAACAACAGTTTAATATTGAATTCCTTTTCTTTTGAGGTAAATTTTCAGTGAAATTCACAAACCTTGAGGTGTGTTTGTTGAGATTTGACAAATTCACGTGTCTGTGTAACCTAAATCCCTGTTAAGATATAGAATCATAACAGCACCCCAGAAAGTTCCTGTGTAACTCTTACCAATCAATCCCTTCTCTCTCTCCTAGTAACCACTATGAGAGGTAATCACTGATCTGACATTTTCCCCACTAAAAATTAGTTCCTTCTGTTCTAGAATTTCTTATATAAATGAAATCATAAAGTACACACTCTTTTGATTTAGTATTCTTTCAGAACTCAGTAAACTGTTTTTGAGATTCAACTATGTTGTCGTGTGTCTGCTGTTGTGTGACTGCAAGCAGTTCCTTTTCATTGCCAAGTAGTATTCCATTGAATGATTATACCGCAGTTTATTCTCCCAGTACTGGATGCCTGGGCTGTTTCTAGTTTCTGGTTATATGAATAAGTGTCAATGAACATTCTTGTCTAACTATTTTTTGTGAATGTATAAATTCCTTGGGATGGAATTGCTGGGCTAGAGAAACGGCCATATATTTTGTCAAATTGTTTTGGGTTGTGTTACATTTCTACCAATAATAAGTGAATTCTAGTCCTTCCTGTTTGCCAATAGTAGGTTTTGTCAGTCTTTTTAATTTTAGCTATTCTGGTATGTGTAGTGGTATTTCATTGTCGTTTAAACTTGCATTTCCCTGATGACTCATATACTTTTGTCTATGTTTATTGTCCATTTGTATGTCATTTTGTGATATCTGTTTAAATTTTTTGCCTGTTATTTTTCTTTGTCTTTTTATTTTTGAGTTATGGCTGTTCTTTTTATATCCTGAATACCGGTCCTTTGCTATATATCTGTCTTGCAAAGAATGTTTTCGAGTGTGTGGCTTGCTTATTTTCTTTTTTCCCCCTCTAGTTTTATTGAGATATCATTGATATACACTGCATTGATGGGGTACAGCAAAATGACTTACATATTTGTGAAATGATTACCACAATAAGTTTAGTTAGTATCCATCATCTCATATAGATACAAAAAGAAAATGGAAAAAAAATTTTTTTCTTGCAATGAGAGCTAGGATTAACTAACAATTTTCAAACATACCATACAGCAGTGTTGACTAGTCATGTTGTACATTATATCTCTAGCACTTATTTATTTATTTTTTTCCTGGCTTTATTACTCATTGTACAATTCAATGAGTTTTTTTTTTTAAATTTGTAGTTGGCATAAAATAATACATTCATTTCAGTTGTACAGCATAGTGATTAGAAATCTATATAACTCACAAAGTGATTACCCCACTAAATCTAGTACCCCTCTTCTCCTTTACATGTTTATTACATTAGCTATGTTTATTTATTTACATGTTTATTTATTAGCTATTACATTAGCTATTTATATTTTACATCTCCGTGTCTATTTTGTAACTATCCATTTGCACTTCTTAATCCCTTTGCCCTTTTTCACCATCCTCCCAACTCCCCCTCCCATCTAGTAGCCCTCAAAATATTCTCTGTACTGGAGTTTGTTTCAGTTTTTGTTGTCGTTTATTTTGTTCTTTAGATTCCACATGTATGCGAAATCATGTGGTATTTGTCTTTCTCTATCTGACTTATTTCATTCAGTGCGTTACCCTCTAGGTCCGTCAAGGCAATATCTTTTTCCATCCCCTTTCCTTTAGTCTGTGTGTGTCTTTTAATCTGAAGTGAGTCTCTTACAGGTAGCATATGTAGGGGTCTGGTTTTCTTATCCATTCAGCCACTCTGTCTTTTGGTTGGAACACTTAATTCTTTTCCATTTGAAGTACTTATTGATAGGAATCTGGTTATTACCATTCTTTATTTCTGTTTTTCTTCTTAAAGTCGTCTCTCCAACATTTCCTATAATACTGGCTTGATGATGATAAATTCCTTTAGCTTATTTTTGTCTGGGAAGCTCTTTATCTGTCCTTCAACTCTAAATGATAGCTTTGCTGGATAAAGTATTCTTGGTTGTAGATCCTGGGTTTTCATCACATAGAATATTTTATTTTATGCCAAGCCTTTCTGTCCTGCATGGTTTTTTTTTTTTTTTTTTTTTTTTAGAAATCGGCTGCCAGTCTTATCAGTGCTTCCTTGTAGGTAACTTATTATTTTTCTTTTGTTGCTTTTAAGATTCTTTCTTTGTATTTAATCTTTGGCATTTTAATTATGATATGTCTTGGTGTGGGCCTTGTTGGGTTCATCTTATTTGGGACTCTTTGAGCTTCCCGGGGTTGTATGTCTATTTCCATTACCAGGTGAGGGAAGTTTTTCATCATTATTTCTTCAAATAGCTCTTCAATGTTTTATTTTCCTTCCGGTACCCCTATGCCACGAATATTTTTACCTTTGTGTCCCATCGGCTCTTTAAATTATTATTATAGTCTTGGCTTCTTTTTCTTGCCATGCTGATTGAATGTCTTTGGCTTCCCCATTCTCTATATCTGGTTCGATCTTTTTTATCCAATCTGTTGATTCCCTCTAATATACTCTTCATTTCAGATAATGTGTTCTTCATTTCTGACTGGTTCCCTTTTATAATTTCTATTTCCATTTTTATGTTTATCTCTTCATTAAAGTTCTCACTGAATTGATCTATACTTCCCCTAAGTTCAGTGTTTTGAACTCTGCATCTGTGAGATTGTTTGGCACCATTTTTCCTTGATCTCTGTTCTGTTCTCATGGTTTCTGCTTCTTTATCTTCCCATTTTGGCTGCCTTTCTGTGTTTCTATGTGCTAATCAAAGCTCCTAAGTCTCTCAGTCTTATTAGCATGGCTTTGTGTAGCAGGTGACCAGTGGCATGGTCCTGAGAGGGGTTCAGCTGCTAGCCAAGTTTAGCTCCAACCTGTGACCCTCTGGGGCCACCTGTTAAGATTCAGCAAGCAATCAAAAGATGCTGTGCTTATAGTTATCCTAAGAGGCCACACCAGTAGCCAAGGCCAGCTGTCACCAGTGTGAATCTTGGCTCTGCTAAGTAAGGTGCACCAGATTTGCTGAAGACACAACTGGATGTGGGTCATGAGTTGGGGGAGGTGGAGTTTCAGGGAATCCTCTGGGAGAAGCGATTTCTGTTTTCCAATTTGGGGATGTCTCAGCTATGGTGGCATGTGTCTGCACACAGGGAGTGGGGAGGGCTCAACAGAGGAACAATGGATACCGCCAGCACTTCTGCCAGGAAGAAAGCCTCACCTCTGGCCCTCGCTCAGACAACTCAGTGTCCTTCTATAAGTCCCTGGTCACCCCCAAGCAGCTGACCCAGCGCTGGTGCTCAGAGCAAGCAGGTCCATCACCACAAAAGTCCACTCGCAGACACGGCCTCTTTAAGAGGCATCTGCAGCTACCAGCTGCCGCTGCCGTAGCCTCTGTCCCACTTAGCTGCTCTGGACTGGGCAGCATTGTGTCTTTGCCCCCTCCTACTGTTTACCATTGCAGGTTGATTAATGATTTCTCTTCCTAGTTGTAGTGCTTCTGTTTGTCTAGGTCCTTGGTGACTTTGCTTGCTGTTTGCTCCGTGTTTTGGTCAAAACTTCGATTTGGTTGTAAGAAGGATGAAAAGAGCCTCTATCGTTTATGCCATTGTTTTTCACTTATTTCTATATATTAATGGTATCTTTGAACAGAAACTTTTGGCTTTGATGTTTAATTTATGAAGTTTTTCTTTTAGGGTTATTTCTGTGACCTGAGAAATCTTTGCCTTCCCCTGAGTTATAAAAATATTCTTCTGTGTTTTCCTCTAAAAGCTTTATAATTCTAGCTTTCACATTTAGGTTTGTGATTTAGCTAAAATTATGTATTTATGTGATTTGAAATTGGGTTCAAGTATTTGTTTTTTAAAACCAATTCTTAGGTGTTATTTACACAGAAAGTACCACATAGCAAGGGTAAACAAATAGGAATCTAGCTGCTGGGTTTTTTTTTTTTTTTTTTTTTTTTTTTTTTAACAGCTTGTAAGTGTGCTGCTGGGTCAGGCCACAATGGACAGAACTTACCTGTGTATGATTCTTGCCCCTGTTCTTGCTTGCTTTCAGAGATCATGTACCCAGTACCCATCATGTGCCATGCATGAGGCACATGCATGGCACATGAGGTACCCAAGACCTGCTTGCCAGAAAGTCAACTGTGAAGGGGGCTGCAAGCATGTGGTGTGTGAACGTGGGAAGAGCAGAGTGAACATGACCTGATGGTAATCCTCCCAGTGGGAGGGATTTTTGAGCTGAAACTAGAAGGAACCGATGGAAGATGGGGTAGGAATAGGGTTCTGGGCAGATTGCTGGAGGTTGGGGAGGAGACATGCAAAGTTAGAACAGCCCCGAGTGGTAGCTGCCTTCTCCCACAGGACTGGTGCTGTAAATGTTGGAAAGAGAAGGAGCCTTGGTGACTGGCATGTTCCTTTCTGGGTTTCTTTTCAAGACTCAGTGGGGCCATTGCCAAAATACCTGTGTTATATCTCCTTGACCTGTTGCAACTTCTTGAATAGGTTTCTACAATTAATCTAAATATTTTATTTCATAGAAGAAACTTATTTCTTTTGACTGCCAAGGAGAAAGAACCTAGGAGAGCCCATGAGGTGCTCTTTGAAAGCCCTAAATGTATTCCTTGTTGTTCTCTTCAGGTTCTCAGTTTCCCTAAGTGCCGTTGGCTTTTGCTGACTTCTCTCCTGGCCCCTCAGCCTGATAACTGCATGTTCCAACAGAGCTCCTCTCTTTAGTGACTGCCATCCTGCAAGTCTCTCAGTATCATCCTACGGAACTAGAGTCACTTTCCTCAGAGCTTCTGAGCATTACTGGGAAGTCCTGACATTGAGCCAGCCAGGCCTATTTGGGCCCCTCTCCTCAGCATCACTACTGCTGGAAGAAAGCCTGCAGTCTTTTCTTATTGCCCCTTTAGCACAGTTGCTAGAGTGCTCTGTACATACTTTGAACCTTGCTTCCAGCATTCTCCGGCATCTCTGCTTTCTCTCTCTAGAGGCCTTTATGCTCTGGGTTGAGGCCATCAAACTGGTGCTGCTAAGACTCTCATCTCCCCTTTCAAATTGTTTCTTTACCCCCATCCACTTTTCCTCCACAATTGTATCTCTTTTATAGTTCAGGCTTTGGCTCCATCATTTATTTTTGCTGATCAAAGCATCCCTATCTGCTAATCTGCTCTTCTACTAATAAATATCTGATCTCATTTCTTTTAACCACTACCCCCTGATGATAATACATAGTTAACAACGCTTGTACTTATTTCCTGGGTAATTTCTCGAGTTCCTGTTTGGCTTTTCTGGCTGCTTTTGCAACCAGAGTTTCCAGCATGGTGGTCTCGCTCTCTTCCTTCACTTCTTCAGCGGCATCCATTCTTCGGTTCCAACCCAACCACTACTAAAGTTGCTTTCTCGTCACCAAATGAGACACATCTTTTTCTCAGCCCTCCCGCCTTTCGATTTTTCTGTGGCATTTAACTATTGAATAGTTAAAATTGTTTCTTTATTTGACCTGTCACTGAATATTCTTCTCTTTGTCAGTTTTTTTTTTTTCCCTTCGCTGGAACTTCTTTGTCTTTCTTTCTAAATATGACATTCTTCAAGGTTTTGCCTTGTTTTTATTTCTTTTTCTGCTTAGCAACTTCATTCATATTTTTTATGGCTTTGTGTTATTCTAGGTATTTTCCAAATGTGTGATTCCTACATGTCACCGTTTTCAACATCTGTGGACATTCCTACCAGAATTCCCTCCTCCCTTTCTTTCCCTTTGCTCCCCTTTTGTTGATTAACTCATTCGTTTCATATATTTATCATGTATCCCCACTCCTTTAACCCAGCACCCTTGATAGACATGGCTAAGCAGTCAAGATGGTCTTTCTCACTAAACTTGGTTTTGACCTATGAATGTGCTAATTAATATGCAGTGGTGCTAGTCGGTACATCAGTTGCATCTGTTTGTCATATTTGTACCAGATTGTCTTTAAGGTTGATTGTTCTCCTCACATATTGAACAATGTGAGAAATCCATATAACTCCAGCTTATATTCTGCCCATGGTATTAGAATCCCTGCTCAGTTCTCTGGGCAGAATATAAGATGGAATTATATGGATTTCTCACATTGTTCTGATTTTTAAAAGATATATGTAGAAAAGGTAGGTAGGAAGTGCAAGAGTTGTCTCAAGATTGGCATGAAATATATCTCTATATATATTTAAAAAGGTCTTTTGCAGTTCATGAAAGCATTCTCACTTGTCCCTTTGTCTCTGGGTATACTATATATATGCATGAACAAATTTTAGTAAATATTTTAAAAAAATATAAGCCATGGCAGGTAGATACATATGCATTTCAGGAAAAAGCACTGGTTTTACCTACCCCTAGAGACTAATTGGATTGAGCCATTCAGGGAGAAGGCCATTCCAGAGACATGGATCCTCTACTGCGTAGATCCTGCCTGTAGGATTTTGGAGTTTTTGTTACTCCAAACACTCTGTGAGCTTTCTAAACTTTGGCATGGAATGATGCCTTTCTGACTTGAGGTTTGGTGATCCTTGGCACACTCCCCTCTTCTAGTACAAGAATGCATTTTCTGCTCTAAATGTTTTCCTCCCTCGCACAGCAGCTGTGACAGGTTACAGTCTCCCAATTCCTGGGAAAAAGGAAAGATGGACTGCAAATTCTTTGAGTCTGAACTTTGAGTTTTAAATCAGATTGTAAATGGAATTCAGTTATGTGGTAGGTGACATGGGCCCTGGGGTGAATGCTGCTGCTGCTAGCTGTGTGACCTTGGGCAGTGACTTGTGTCTCTGCATCTCTGTGTCCATGTATGTATGCCAAAGCCATTAGGTTGGCTGGTCGATACAGTCCTTCCAGACCCAGTGTTCCACATCTATTGTTTTCCTGGTTGTTGCTGTGATTGCTTTATCTAATGATATTCTCTTGTTTAGACAGTAAACAAAGTTCTATGGCAAGATTGGAGTTTTAAAAAAGTATTTGAAATTGTGTGTATTTATACACACACACACATACACACACACATCTATCTATCTCTCTCTCTCTCTCTATATATATATATATCTGTTGATCTGTGTTAGAATAATTTCAGGGTCTATAGGAAAGGAAAGAATGTCCTGCCTTGGAAGACTCTGAGTGTAGCTAAGGGGATGGGGAAGGGGCAGTTCTAAGAACTACCAATTAATTGGGTGCCCTTAGGTTTATCACAGCAGCCAGGAAACAGAGGAATCCCCTCAAGCCTGGTACCCCATCAAGCCACACAGTATATGGCCGTGATTAAGAGCACGGGCTTTGGAATTAGGAAGAAGACTTGGGGTTCTAGTCCTGGCTTGAAGGTGATGACACTTGAGCAAGATAACCTCTCCTAAATCTAGTTTTTATGTTTGTAAATGGAATAGTAGTGCTTCCTTCATAGCATTGCTGTGAGAATTAGTTCGGATAATACCTAAAACTCTTAGTCCATGCAGCGTGTAGTAATTTCTCAATAAACACAGCCTATTAGAGTGCTTGCTTTGGACTGAGCTAGGCAATTTACCTCCAGTGTCTAATTTAATCCACATAAGCATACTAAAGCAGTAGAAGTTGTTACTCACATATTATGGAGAAGGAAATTGAAGTTCAGAAGTTAACCAACTCATATTTTTCAACATTACACAAGCAGTCAGTGGCAGAGCTAGGATTGGAACTAGATCTTCCTGCCTCTAGAGTTTCTCTGCACCATGTATTCTGCCTCCTGGAGTGAAGGAGAGCTGGCTTTATTGTCCCCACTGGGCCAGGCTCAGGGGGGGATCCAATGACCATGGTAAAAACAAGTCATGGGTTTCCACAGGTGCCGTTCAGATTAAGTTCCAAAATACTATTGGAAGTTCATTTGTTTGAAAAGTCCAAAGTTATTTTATGCTAGCTTCTGCTATTCATGATGCCTGTTGGTGGCAGGAAGAGTTGCCATGCTTTTGTTATGATAATCAGCTTTGTTTTTGACCATGAAAATTCTTAACTTGCAAGTTTGTAAGTCAAGGACTGTGCAAAGCAATACAGAGAAAAAGTGTTCTAAAAGAGATAAGGATACAACGCCATGCATACTCAGAGAAGAGAGAGTCATAGTCAGTAACAGGGTGCCATGGGATCATCAGTTATCTTCCTAGGGTGTTGGTGGTGGTGATGACATTCAAGATGGGCCTTGAGGAAAAGGAAGCGTTTTGGAAACGTGAAAGTAGCAGGAAAGAGAGCAGTTCCAGGAAGCATTACAGATACATAAAACTGAAGCTCAGCTCTGAGAAATGAGGAGATATGGAAAATTCCTTCAACTAATTTTTTATAACTTTTAATGCCTCTGATTATGTCACAGGAACACAGGCCATGGAGTCTAGGAAAGAGACAAATACCATATCAGTCAATGAAAATATTTTTAGGCATCTTTGTCTTTCCTGCACTTGCAGGGAAAACTTCCAGCATTCAAATGCTTATAATCCTATCTTTAAATTTTAGACCTGCACTTAAAATGTAGTAGTCCTAGTTGAGATGCCCTGTCAATGTAAAACATATATTGGAATTTGAAGATGTAGTAAGAAAATAAAATATCTAACAATATTTTATATTGATTACATGTTGAAATAATAATACTTTGAATATATCGGGTTAAAATGAAAATATTAAAATTAATTTCACCTGCTTTTTACCTTTTCAATGTGGCTACTAGAACATTTAAAATGACATATGTAGTTCTCATTCATAGCATTCATTCTATTTTATTGGATTGTGCCAGCCTAAAGTACTTATTATATCCTTGAAGTTCTGTCATCCATTTTAGGGTTAACTGAGTCACAGATGGTTTAAGCTAGGTTCATGTCAGGAAATGTATCTGATCATTCAGATGTGATAGAGACCTAGGTCATGTACATTGTTCTCTGAGCTTCAGATATTTCATCTGCATAGTGGGGACATTGGATCAGATATCCTCCATGGCCCCTTAATTTTCAAAACCACGAATCAAGCTTGGATTCAATGATTGTTTTACTTTTTCTGAGTCCGTTGAAAGGTCTTTGCTACTCCCTTTACCCTATATCAGAAAAAATCAGGACTATTTCCCTTTGCTTCTGGTGCTTTAATAAATCCTGAAGTGGAAAGACTTTATAGAGAATTCTGATAGATTTCAACACCTTTCCCTCCCTTTTCCTTTCGCTGCCCGTTGGTCCCAGCTAGGATTGTCTGAGTGTGCTCCTCAGCAAGGAGCACACTCTTAAAATGATCCAAGTATCAGAGGGCTTGCAGAGGTCTCATTTCTATGGTTCCTGACTATTAAAGACTATGGTCAACACTATTAAATACTCAAAGCATGGTGATTCCATAAACTTTTTTTTTGGCATTATTTAGATCCATAAGGGCCAAGATTCTGTCTTTTCCTTTTTTTTATCTGCTAATGTTAGAACAATTAATTTTCTTTGTAAATATCTTTCAGTAGTTCATCTTCATATATACTATCAAACTGTCCATCCACCTTAAATTAATATACCAGGCATTGGGCTGACACAGAGATGTCAGACTTGGTCTTTATCCTTGAGGAACTCCTGGATAAAGACCAACAAGGAGAATCCATGGTGCTTGGTAACTTGAGAGGGATATTCAGCGTGTTTGGGTACAGGTAAGGAAAGGAGGTGACCCCATGAGCAAACTCAGGCAATGAAACATTTACTTTCAAATAAGAGTTTTGATATTCTAGAGTGAGACAAGGTTTTAGTTAATTAGCAACAAGTCAAATAAAATCTGCCCTATATATATTAGATATAATTCCATTTTATGGAACACCAGTGTCTGGATGCAAGTATGTTCTATACTAAAATCCCCTCATAATACAAATCACACCATAGTATTTTGCCATTAAATTTATTTTTCTTTTGGAATGAGACTTTATAGTATGTTATAGTTTTTAAAAGTAACAATATGGAAAGGGGTTTATATAAAAAACAAATTTTAATGGTTTAAAAATCAAGGGCACTGGAAAGAGAAAATACTGCTATGTCTGTGGCATTCATTTTACTGCAAGTGCCTGAATCTAAGTTATCGTTAATAAAATCTTGAATTTTCTCTTAAAGAGTGTGGGTAAATAAAATATATCTGAAGAGGTATTTTTGGTAGCCAACACTTCTTGGCTTTTGATTTGAGGTCTGTGGGAATACTAAAATAATAGGCCACTAATTGGCTCAGATTAAATCTCAGATAATTGGACCTATCGTGAGCACAGAAATGGTAATAATAGCTAATGTTTTTATACTGTAGGAGATGGTTATTTTGTTTACTATGAAACAGGAATTTATCTTGGGTGGACAGAAGATTAGAGCAGTCAACTTGTGTACCTATGATTAGGAGATACTTTATTATATATATTAAATGTAAATACATACTCATCTTTGTATAAAACAGCAATGTGCATTTTGAAAAAGGAAAACTAAACATTTATTGAGTGTATTTAATACTGTGAAATTCAGATATTCATAGTATGAGGACCAAATATTTGTGGAAGATTTCCTTGGAAGTAATTAGGGAAATCTAAAACATTCCCCATGACTCAGTAGCACTTTTATAGCAAAAAGAAAAAGTAAATGTGACAAGTTTATGTCATCTTAAGACTTTTCCAAGACACAAATCTACAAACGAGAAGAAACTAGAGATATCTGTAAAGGTACCTGTTCATACGCAGTTCTATGAGGATGAACAATATAGGAGTTGGTCATTTTTTCTGGAGGTTGGAGAGTCGAAGAGGTATACAGTAATAACAGTGGTGGCAGCAACGTTTACGTAGAGAGCTGAACTTATTAACAGGAGCAGCATACTAATTGCTGCCTGAAAAATAGCTTTGGATGAGAAGAGTGATGAGTTCTCTGTATCTCTGTTTCTCTTCCTCGTTGTTTCTCTCTCTCTCCCTCCTCCCCTCTGCACTGCCCTGCAGTGCTGTGTATCTTAGTTTCTGTAATTAAAATCAGTTCAGTGTGAAAAATTTGACAATACTTTTATGCCATTCCTTGATATAACTACGTTGGGAGTCTCTAATGAAGTTTTGTCAACGTGCTGGTGTCTGATAACTAGAGTTGCCCCAACTTGTTTGTAAGGATTGTATGTGGGCACAGACATTATTGGTATACTTCTTAGTTTTTGAGAGCTCAAATAGCTGCCCTTTGTCCAGCAGTAAGTTAAATAATAAGGTTCACTTATTACTGTGCATGTAAAATGGAAAAACTCACTATAAAGTATAACTGCAAATGATTACTAATCACCTACTGTATAATGAATCATAGATTTTAATTATTCATTTATATGCTCAGTCATTTTTGTTCAATAGATGTTTACTGAGTGCCTACTGTGTGCCAGGAAGGATATAAAGTTCTAGAGATATAGCAGTGAATAAGATTGAGAAGGTCCTGAGCTTGATAGATGAGACAGACAATAAACAAACATGCCAATGACAGATAACAATAAGTGATGAGAAAGGCATACACAATGATGATTATGAGAGAGAGGAGGTGGTGTGGAGTGTACTTTAGATATGAGATGATTAGTGGAAGCCTTTCCAAGGAGGCAACAATTGCAGTGAGCTCTGAAAAAATAAAGGCACCAGACTTCTAATGTGAAAATAGTTCATGTAGTCAGTGGCATTTAGTATACTGAGAACCGAATTTGTTCTGTTATGTGATGCCACTCATGTGCAAGGATGATATTCTGAATTGACCTAGGAACCAATAAGGAAGAATAGTAGTCTGGCCCTAGAGCACAGCCTTGGAGCACCCTGTCAGGTATTAAGCTCTTAACTTTTTGGTGATTGGGGAGTCTCAGGGGCGGGTCAGGAGCAGCTGAATTGGTTCTCAGAGAGCTTGGGGGCCACAACCATTTTCCTATTATGGTAGGGAAGTATTTAAGAAGCAGTATGACGTGCAATAGCTAAACATCAGCTATGCTTGTGTGTAATTTTGCAGTCCAAGGAATTTTAATAATTAACCAATCACAGTTACAGATCATTTAAATAATTCTGGCTACTTTACCTAGTTCAGTAGAGAAAAGGAAGGATTAAATTCCTGTTTTCAGTGCTCACTCAGTCATGATTTTATAGTCTGGGTCACATTTCGAGGAGGTAGCATTATCAAAATGGGTATATTCTTCCCAAGAAGTTAATCAACCCAACTTCATGTGTTTTTATAGGCGGCATCACTGTCCACATCTCCCTACGAAGATCTACGATACAACAGAGAAACCATGTCTTCTCTCCGAATATACCGAGAACTACCCTCTCTATCACTCTTACTTGCCCAGAGATTCCTTCAAGCCCAAGCGGGAGTACCAGAAAGGGTCCATCCCAATGGAAGGCATGACTACATCGAGGTGAGGGCCATATTGCGAATATATGAGTGTATTACATTATTGGAGTGATGTACGGTACTAATGTATAACATTAATGTAATAATGTGCAATATTGTATTAATGTGCACCATCAACGTATGCTATTAATGCCTTAATGCTAATATGCTATATCTCTGAAAGGAAATCCTGCAATTATTAGCCTGTTTGGTTCTTCCTCGTTTCCTCTTAAAGAGAAAGAATTCTTGTTTGGGGATAGGGAGTAGAGGGAGGGGAAAATCTAACTCGATCTACCTCAAAAAGGGCTGGCTCTTACATAAAGTAATAGAGGGATGGAAAGAGGGGGATGCTGCCGAAAAGGGAATTTTGGGCTTTGGCACCTAAGCTGCAGGTCAGCTTGGGTGGTGGTAGCAATGTTGGTAGTGATGAATAAGAACTCGATCATAGAGAAAGAGTGAGCATTTTTGAAATTATTCTATAGATTTTTGACTTGTGGTCCCCTTGAATGTTCAAGAGTATGAACAAAGAATATTTTCTCTTCTCTTCTCTTCTCTTCTCTTCTCTTCTCTTCTCTTCTCTTCTCTTCTCTTCTCTTCTCTTCTCTTCTCTTCTCTTCTCTGTCTTCTCTTGTCTTCTCTTCTCTTGTCTTCTCTTGTCTTGTCTTGTCTTCTCTTCTCTTCTCTTGTCTTCTCTTCTTCCTTCCATCCTTCCTTCTGTCTTTCCTTCTTTCCACATTTTATTTATTTATTTTTCCCCTACTCCCTCCCCTCTGGTAAGAATATTTCCTTTTAAATTACTCTTGCTTTATAAACTCTGATTCATTAGATCCAGTTCTGTGCAGAGACTGAACCACCTGGCTTAGTGTATTTGGGTGGCAGAGGTATCTGTATTAAAGGGCTGGGGGAAAATGATCAAGTTCAGGATTGTTCTATATGTTGCAAGACTCTAATAGAATCTGCCACTGACAGCTCAGTGACTATCAGGTGGTAAACTGTGACTAGTGACCTGCGACTGGTAACCTAGTGGAGTAGAAACATCTTTGAGTGCAGTTGGGCAGTGTGTCAGATAGTATACCTTAATCTCCAGATGAGACCAGAAAGATGGACACATTCTTTGCCTGCAGTGTTCCTCATCCCTACAGGGCAGGATTGCTGTGAAGTGGAGATGAAATTGTTCCAGCACAGCGCCTGCTCATTATAGGTACTCAAGACCTGGTAAATTTTCTTCCTATTGCTTCTCTTGTGCCTCATAATTCTGTGCTTTTCTAGTAAAGGTACCAGATGACCCAGGCTAAGCAGAACATCTCCAATTCATTCTGCTCCCAGGTTATTCCTAGGATATGCCTGGAAACATCCTCTATTGAGATTGTGTGCTGGAGGCATGAAGTATTCCCACTAAAAGCTGCTGTTTTCTAGATCCAAAGGAAGAAGTCCATGTCTGGGCTATGGGGCAGAAAAGACCCACGAGGGAAGAAATGAAATCAAGGGATTCCTGAGCTTGGCGGAAACCTTTGAGTGGGGTAGCTTGACAAGTAGAGGGCCCTGTCTAATGCTTTCCTTAAATCAGGTCACTTTTATGCTAAGCAGTTCTCTTAAATGATTTGGTTTAACACAAGGTTTCTGGGTCCTGGTTCATGAAAAAATTGTCAGTTATGCAACCTGTTTTTCAACCTATTAAATAATATGAACCTTAAAGTTTGGGCTTCATTTTACCAAGAAAAGCATTCTTAGTTTCTAAGAGCCTAAAAACCACAACAAGGATGTGGCCCTTTTAGGAACATTGCTTTTTCTTTTAAGAAACCATGGTCAACAATAATGAAAAAGTCCTTGGCATATACATAAGAGACATGCCTTTGGTAGGAAAGGATAAAAGCTGTGTTGAGCAATGGCTTCCAAATATCGTGTGCAGCCTCTAGATGCTGGTCTTCTCATCTCATTATACCCAGTTTGCAGGAAATCAAGAATGCCTTGTGAATGTGAAGTACAGCACAGCTTCAGATATTGTTATATTAGGGATCTGTTTCCTGTCTGGAAATACAGAAGAGGGTTTTCGAGGGTTGGGTGTTGAGGAGTGCTTTTTGTTTGTTGCCCACAAGCTGAGGAGAATGAGAATAAACCCTCCCTCCAGGGCAGCAGCCCTGCTTTGTCACCTGGCTCTGAGCAACCCCTCCCCCCCACCAGATGCAGCCCCACATTCCCTTCTGCCCCCCTGATGGTGCTTTGCAAAACAAAAACTTCCCCTCTGACCTGTCCTAAATTATTCTTGCCTCTTTGTCACTTACAACAATAAACATGTCACCCAGAAGGTCTCTCTGTCCCTGCCAGAGCCAGACTAACAATATCATTCATGTCAAGATGTGGCCAAAGTGGAGGAATGCATAAACTGAAAGAATTTCCAAAACAAGATGTTAATGATCAGAGGAGTTTAAAAAGAAAAAGTGTTGGGATCGAGGTTACCCATGGGAAGGAAAAAGAGCACAAATACTTCTCTCTTCATTTTTCTTTCCTTCTCCAGAAAGAGAACTAAGGGGAAAATGAGCAGAGGGTACCTTTCTCTCCTTTGTACCTCAATTTCATCTTTTCTCAAGCCTGTGCCTGCCAGGCTGGGCACTAGTGTTCATAGACTAAGAAAAGAACTATGTCCTTATCAGGATGAATTTTTTTTTTTTTTCACTATCCAAAGGTTAATTATAAACTTTTAAAAAAGTTTCATATTTTTATTTTTTTCAGTTATAGTTGACATACAACACATTAGTTTCAGATGTACAACACAGTGATTAGACATTTATATAACTTACGAAGTGATCATCCTTATAAATCCAGTAGCCATCTGACACTATACATAGTTATTACAATACTACTGACTATATTCCCTATGGTTTACTCTGTATCTCCATGACTATTTTGTTAACTATCAATTTGTACTTTTTAATCTCCTCTCTTCACACATCTCCCCGCCCCCAATCTGGCAACCATCAAAATGCTTTCTGTATCTATGAGCTTGTTTCTGTTTTGTTTGTTTATCCTGTTCTGTAGATTCCACATATAAGTGAAATCACAGGGCATTTGTTTTTCTCTTTCTGACTTATTCCACTCAGCACAATAACCTCTAGGTCCATCCATGTTGTCGCAGATGTCAAGATTCATTTTATGGCAGAGTAATATTCCATTGTATACATGTACCATCTTTTCTTTATCCATTCATCCACTGATGGACACCTAGATTGCCTCCATATCTATAAATAATGCTGCAATGAACATATGAATTCACAGTTCCCTTTGAAGTAGTGTTTTGGGTTTGTTCGAATAACTACCCATAAGTGGGATTAATGGGGTCTTTCTTTGTTTCTTGTTATAACCTTTGTTTTAAAGTCTACTTTGTCTGATTTAAGTATTGCTACCCTAGTTTTTTGTTACTGTCGTTTCCATTTTCATGAAATATATTTTCCCATCCCTTTACTTTCAGTCTGTGTTTTCCTTTCATTTTGAAGTGAGTCTCTTGTAGGCAGCAAATGTAAAGATTTTGTTTTCCGGGATGAATTTTTTGGCGTTCCAATGAGCTTTTATTGAGATAAATTAACAGAAATCAAGATTTTACCGACCATCTTTTCTGAACCTTATAAACGCAGCAGATATTCTGGTCTATATATATGTACAAAACTATTTCCTATCAGGAAATGTAGAGAAGCTGTCATCAGAGTTCCCCATTAGAGGCTTTTGAGGGAAGGCATGGGTCATCCCTGTGTTTGCACACCCTGGTATATGCATGAATTGTCACTCTTCTGCCCTTAGAACCCTTATTACCAGAATGTCCTACCCACTTCCCTGTCTGAAGGCTGACCTGGCTTGGTTTCTGACGTTGGACGTGGGACTGCCACCTGCTGCATGATAATCATGTGGCCCAGGGCTTGGCTAGGTTTGGTGATTAAGGCCAGACACAAAAAACACCTGGTTTCTGGAAAGGTTATCATCCCAGCATGAGGCATGATTAGAGCTGCACACAACTCTTACTGACTGTAAATCTTGGGGATTTACAGCAGGTGCCATGAGGGGGAATGCTTGTGATTTTCAGCCCTTTTTAGTATGAAACTGTTTCTTGCAGCCCTTGGTAAATCTTTCATGTAGGATCTGCCTTTAGTTCAGATAAACCTGAGATCAATTTATGAATAAGAGGTTTGTACTTCAAGCCTCATTTCCCCTTAGGCATGTCACTCTGTAAAACACTCGGGCCCCATTTTGTGACATTATTTCTGTTTGCGAAACCAGATGCCTTAAGAAGGGCAAAGTGGATAGCCTCAGAGGAAAGAGGAGAGTCCTCAAGATGGTGTGAGACCTTTATTTTAAATGGAGCGGGACCATGGGCAGGGGGTACTGGAGATGGCATGCGTGGGGGAAGATGGAATCAGGATCAGTCTGAATGAGTTTGGCTAAGGGCAGATGGCAGAGTTGGCAGCACAGATTGCTTCACTTATTGCCAAGACTTATGGGTAAACTGAGGAGAGTGAGGGAGGAAAGAGCTAAAAGAGAGGGCATTTGGTATCTTCTCCAAAAGATAGGAAAGAAGCCAGAAAGTTGGTAGTAGGCTTGAATTTTACACATTTTCTGTTTAAATACAAACCTGGCTTCTTTAATCAGACCTTGACCCCAGGGAATGTACTTACTCCCTTCTGTATACTAGGCCTGAGAATTAACGAAAGTGTGCAGAAATAGGTCTTAGCAATTTCAGAGCAATTTTAGAGTCTTTAATGTTGTATGTCTTTGATTAAATTTGGGGACAGTTTGGCCATTATTTTTTCAAGTATTTATTTTTTTCTGTCTCTGTTCATTTCTTTCCTCCAATCTTTTATTTCTCTTTTCTCCAGATTGAATAGTTTCTATTCATCTGTCTTAAAGTTTACTGAGTCTTTCTTCCATCTCCATTCTTATATTAAGCCCATTGAATGAACGTTTTATTTCAGGTATTGTGTTTTTCAGCCTTAGAACTTTTAAATTTGGTTCTTTTTATCAAGCTTCTGTTTCTGTTCTGTGGTTTCCTTTTCATTCATTATGACCTTATTTTGCTTTTGTAATTTAGCATAGTTAAAATAGCTGCTTTAATCGTTATATCTGGGTCTTCTTGGGGTTGGTTTTCCTGATTTTTTTTTTTTTCTTGAGAGAGGGTCACATGTATGTAGGCCAACTAATTTTGGATTGACCCTGTCTGTACATTGTTAACGTTGTGTTGTGGAGACTGGGCTTTTCTACATTCCTCTAAGGATTCTTTTTTCTTTTTAAAAGCAGATGGGAGGTAACTTGTATGGACTGAAAATGCAAACTCTGTGTTTTGGGTGGCAGCTCAAATCTTAGTTCAGCTCTTTATTTTTAGCATGGTTGCTTGAAGTCTACCTCATGCATGTGAGATCAGCCAGAGATTTGGGGCCTGTTGCTATACAGAATTTGAGGCTTCTTGTCTCTGGTTCTCTCCTTTCCAGGATTCCTCCTTCACTTTCCGGCACCTGTGGTTGCCTCAAAACTTGGTCCTCTGGTTCTTCAGTCAAGAAAGATGGAAGGTGTTCTATTTACATTTTAGCTGGCTCACCTAGCACTGACTGGAACCTGCCTTCAGACTGGAAGCTTTGAAACAAAATGGAAACTTACACAGAGACTCACCCAGTGCCATTCCCTTCTTCCACCTGTTGGCTCTGCTCCAGAAGCTGCCTATCTTGGTTGCTATCTTTAGTGCTCACAGGTAGTTGTTTTTATATTTTGTCCAGAGTTTATATGAAGCAGTGACAGATGTTAGCCTCAGCTTTAGTAGGGGTTGAGGAAATAAGATTCTAGAGCAGGAGATAAGTACTATGTAACCTGAATCCTGGAGGCAGGTACTTAGAATCTTGTCTATCACAGTGAAGATGAGGAGGGCCCAATCTGTCCTTATCAGGATTGGGTACATGAATCAAGCCCTTTGAATCAGCCTAGGGATCTTTCTCAATGTGCTAAGTTGGGCTCCCCAGTCTGCCTGTGATGACGTAGTGGTTTCCTTAGAGGATGCCTTTTAACACTGGGAAATTTTAGGATTATGTGTGGAAATAATGAAATCAAATATACATGACAGACAAAGAGCCAAATCCCATCGAGGAGACAGAGAGAGGACCAATCTAAGGAGTGTCTCAGAAGTCAAGGGAGGGAGAGAGTATTTTGAAAACGAGTGAGAGGATGGAAACTATTAAGATGGTACAGGAGGACCTGAC
The DNA here is from genome assembly GCF_014176215.1 of Rousettus aegyptiacus. NCBI lineage: Eukaryota > Metazoa > Chordata > Mammalia > Chiroptera > Pteropodidae > Rousettus > Rousettus aegyptiacus. The sequence continues at coordinate 60,183,829 of NW_023416306.1, read as the reverse complement.
TGGGTTTGGACACAAAGTGGTACTTTGCAGGCCTCTGCTAGAGCAAGGAAGGAGTAGAGTCAGATTTGATGAGGGGAGCATGAGTGGGGGGCGGGGAGGAAGGCAAGTCTGTATCTGTAGACAACACTTTCTAGAAGAGAGAAAGGGAGGAGAGAGAACTGGTGGGAAGTGGATTCCAGTAAAGGTTGTGCCATATATATATTTTGTCCTTTAAATTGGGAAAGACTGGAACAAGTTTAAATACGTACAGAAAGGAGCCAGCAGGAGGAAAAGGTTAAACCACAGACTAGGTGATGGTCCATTGATGAGGTTCCTAAGAAACAGGGGATTTAGGGTACGGATGAAGAGACTGGTTTTAGACAAGATGAAGAACTCTTCTTAAAATGAATTTCATTTAGTATGATTGATTAATTGGGCACACTAACAAATTTTGAAGTTTTTATAGATACACATTAACAATAGGTTTTTTTAAAAAAAGTATTACACAGCCCCTTTATCGCTGTGAAATCTTTATTTCCTATGTCTAGGCTCCCAGAGTTAGTAGGCAATTATGTTGTTCTTCTTTTGTCAGATTCTTGTCAAACACCTTTCTTTAGCTTTGCCTAATGATTGGAAGTCAAGTTGTTATGACTTGCCCAGCAGGGCCACTTTAACCTTTACTTAACTTGGAGTTTAACTCTTGGCCTTCCTTACTATATAACTTTTATGGCTATGCATCTAAAAGAAACTTAACATCTTTGACCAATTTTTTTCTTGGTTCATAGTCACAACGGGCACAGGGACTAGGAAATATAGCACAGGAAGAGAGGGGAGTGTTCTTAAAAAAAAATGCTACTAAATTTGAGCAATTTCTGGGAAGGATAAAACAGACTTTTCTTTTATGCGAACTTAAAGGCTGTAAGATTATATGAGATCGGGGACATGCAGTTACATTGTGGTTTCTCTGAATGTTCTCAGCATAAAAAAATAATGAGAAAACACATAAATTTTGATTAAATTCACTCCTAAGCCACAGTAAATATTTTTGGGTGGAGTACAGGCGAATTAAATTTTAAGTTAAAAAAATTTTCTTCTCTTCAGAAATAGATCATTTCCACCTCTTTAAGATCATTTACCTTAGTTATAGCTGATTGGTGTATTCAACAATGGATGTACTTTCACAATGGAACTTTAGTTTTGTACTGGAGAGGGAGATTTGACGAACGATTTCTTTCTGTAAACACGGTGAGCAAAAATTTTGCTGCATCAGCTTTTGTCTTTGAGTAACCTACTTCAGGATAGTCCATGAACTGGTGAGTTTGGTCGTGGGCATTTATCTGTTCTTTTCCTGTAGAAACAGCAGGAGATAGGGGCGTTAAGCATGCATTAATGATCAGAGAACTTGGCAGCCCTTGACAGAGGATTCTCACAGTATCTCCGAGGGGAAGTTGGTTCCCTCAGTAGGAGTCCCAGCAGAAGAGGATGTTGTAGCCTATGTGCAGGGTCCCCGAGGATGGCAGGCCTATGACTGGAAAGCATTCCTAGCTGCTCTGGGGTGGAGAGGGCTTGGGGTGGAAATGGCTTAGGCATTCAGCTTTGTTCCTTATGGATTGCCCTTGGTATCTCCTGATCCTCCTCCTTGGAAATAAGAGAGCTGAATGAATCTTTGGATAGTCATCGATGCTCGTGGGTTTACGTGGGGGTGTATGGTCTCAGATTGCCTCCAAACCCCTTTCCATCCTTTCGGGAGTGACAAGAGCTCATCTTCCCTTGGGAGCACTCCCCTGAGAACATACACTTTCTGACAAAAGCCCCCTTGTAGTTAGTTTCAGACAGGGTTTTCTGGAAATTTCCATTCCTTTTTGTCACCAAGGGCCTCCACTCCTAATCTCCTGCTGCTGTTGGTTTACTATTAAGCAGACACTGTCGTGAGGTACACAAATTAGGGTGGAAGTAAGGAAGTGACCCTTGGGTTCTTGTTTAGCCTGCTCCTTCTATAAGCCTCATTTTATACACCATGGACTTCTAGAGACCTGGGGTCACTCAGCTGCCTCTTGCTGTTTGCCAACATGGGGCCCTTGGGAAGGCAGCCCAGGCTGAAGACCCTGTAACTGCTGCCGAGATATATTTTTAAATCTACCCAGAGGGTGTTACTGGGAGTTCAACTGAAGCATCTCCCATTTCCTTCTTAGAGCCCTAGAGAGACTAATTCTCCTGCCTCCTAACTCCGTCCCCCTATCCTACCAAGCATTTCAGACCTTGGTTTGGGTTTATTGACAACCGTGCGTATAATTCATGCAAGACAGGTTACAGTGGAGCGTGTTACCTTTGCCAGTCAAGCATGGCTCAGTAATGCTGCTCCAGATTTCGGCCGGGAAGTAAGTTTTATTGGTGTTTGGGCCTGATGTTTTCCTGTCCGGAAACCTCCCCATTCCCTTGGTGAGGCTGTTTTGGCAAGCACCATCAGGGAAAATCTACCTTCCCCTTGTCCAGTTTAACAAATGGGTTCCAGGAAAAAAAAAAAAAAAAGGCTGTTGTGTAAAGCAGAAGCCCTTGAGGGGAAATGTTTGCTTAAGAGAGTCTGCATTAGAAGTGGCAAGTCGAGATTACCCCAGTGGGCACTGCAAGCCCAAGCTGAGCTCTGGTGTCACCAGGCTGATTCTTTGGTGGTGGTGCAGTTAGCTTCTTGGCCTTTCTGTAATTGTGGGATGCTTTGGGGAGGAAGTGCTTCCTATTTAGTGAAGACCATTATGCTTTTTCTGTCCCATTGCTTTCATACTCCCTGACATAATGGGGTTACTGATGCCATTTGCAGAGAAAGTCTCAGTCTCCATTTATTGCATTGTTCTTCCTTTCTGGGATTTCTGTAAGATCAGGTAGAGGAAGGAGATAAATATTAGCAGGAGAAGTTATTGGGAGCATGGAAAAGGAGTTGCTGGTACCCGAAAAATAGGAATTAGCTCCACAGTGAAGGGCTTTGGGGTAAGGAAGGCAGAATAGAGGCCTTCTCAGTGGTCCAGTGTGGTTGGAGTGGAATGTGGGCCAAGCAGAGATATGGGAGATGTGCTTGGTTTTAAGGCCAGGGGCAGGTCCAGGAAAGTTTATAAACCATGCTAGAACGTTGGGATTTATCTGGGAGAGTTTTAAGCTGGGGAGTGAAATGATACAATTTTCATTTTAGAGGGCTTATTCTGGGGATTGAAGTAGAAGTGGCAGGAATGAAGCAGGAAGCACAGGTGGTAAGTTGTCACATGATCCATGTGAGAAATGATCAGGATCTGAATCACGGGAGAAAGACAGACTGATGAGGTAGAGGGGTCCTCTTGTCTGGAGCTGTGAGTAGTGGATCCAGCATGACATCCAGGTGCCTGGTTTAGGTGAGAAGCAAGTGGTGGTGTCTTTTTTGAAAGTAGGAAACAGAGGAGGAAGGAGCAGTTAGGGGGATGGAGTAGAAGATGACTTTTTAGCAAACATTTGTAGAATTGGGTTGACTAGAAACCATAAGCTTTGTTCTGGGCCAAGGACTCCAATGGCATGTGCTTATTTCCTTATAGGAGAGATTTTGGGCCTCACAAAGTGTTACCAGTGAAGATCCACCAGCCTGACCGGTTCATTCCAAGTGAAGAGAATATGGATCTGCTCACTACATATAAACAAGATTACAACCCGTATCGCGTCCATCGAGTGGACCCCATCAAACCTCGGGACAGTAAATATCCATGTGGTGACAAGATAGAGTGTCTGCCTACTTATAAAGGTGGGAGCATGCTTGAGGGGCAGGTTGGGGGAAGGATAGTCTGAGCCTGTACGCAGGCCAGGAGATGTGTGTTCTGTGCACACCTCCGTAGTGCAGGGGTCGGGCAAACTACCTTCTGTGGTCCAAATTGGGCCTGCAGCCCATGATGGTACAACTGGAGAGCTAAGAATGGTTTTTAAACTTTAATTAAAAAAAAAATCAAAAGACTATATCAGGACATGTGAAAAATTAGGTAAATTCAAAATTCAGTGTTCATTTACGCATTATCTGTGGCTACTTTTGTACTGCAGCAGCAGAGTAGCTATGACAGAGACCGTATGGCTTGAAAGGCCTAAGCCACTTACTATCTTCCCTTTTCTAGAGAATATTTGCCAATGCCTGCCTTAGCTTGCTGTTGGGCTCCTACACTGGGGAAGCATTTAGATTGAGTGATTCATTCATCCATTAAAAATTATGGAAACATAACATACAGACAAAAACTTACAGATCATAATTATACAGATCAATGAATTTTAACTGAACACATCCATGTAAACAGCATCTGGATAAAGAAATATAACATTGATACTCCTGTCCAGTCACCCTCCCCACCCAGGATAAGAGCCATTTTGTTGACTTTAAATGACGTAAATTACTTTCGAACTTTATATAAATGGGGTTGATTCATTCTTTATTGAGCATCTACTACATCCCAGGTATGGTGTTAGGAACCGGAGGAAGCCTATTGACCTGCCGTGACTTTATAGTCTAGTAGGAGAGACAGGATATGAAGTTGTATGTGTAGTGCAAACAATGTAGCAGTTACACTGTGGAGCACAGGCCACAGGCTGAGACGATGGGAATGGCAGGCACGTTTATCAGTAACCCTTCTGCTTATGATGCGCATGGTTTCCCCACATAATACATACTGAATGTTCATGTAACGTGTTTGTGGATCTCTAAATGACTGTGATAATTTTATGTAGTCAAGCCACTTAGGCAAGGAAAGATGGAGAGGCTTGGGGAATGTAGGAATCTTCCTGAAGCCCTTCCAGGAGCTCTGAATCTATCATTCTGGAAGACTCTGCAAGTGGCTGAGCTTCTCTGCTTCCTCTAGGAACTGGGACTCAGGGACAAACGGATGTGGGCCTCTCAGCAATCTGGTCTCTGTTCTGCCTTAACATTAGTGCTGTCCTTTTTTACTCTCTCGTAGCCACCTTCTGCCAGGCTGCATTCTGGATGTTATAATACCCCCAAATGGTGCCACCTTTTTGCACCCTAACATCCAGTCCTTCTGCTTGCTCGCTTATCTACTCCCATCCTGACAATCCTTGGCCTCATTAGGACCTCTAGTCCACTGGTGCCTCAACCTTCCTTGTCACCATCAGCCCCTTTTGTGTCTGTCCCCATGTGATCTCTTACATGTTATATCATTGTGGCCCATCTTTTTACTCCCTTTCTTCTGTCCCTTTGTTGGTCCTTCCTTGCAAAGCCCTAATTCTGCCTTCCCCAAGTCTACACCTGGGCATATATACCTGAGCATATCTTTGGTCTGTCAGCTCTTATCCTTTTTCCACAGAAAGGAACCAGGAGGTCTTTTGAAGATGGCAGTCCGATCTGGCCTCTTCTCTGCTTCAGACATCTCAAATAATTATGGTAATTCTTAGGATAAAATTTCAAACCTTTACCAACTCCTCTGAAGCCTTGCAGATTCTGGTGTCTCTTCCCAGTGTCTCTCTGCTCTGCCACAAGGACCTTCTTTCGGTTCCTTTCCTCCTTTTCTTTTCTGTATTGGGGCGTGTCGCACATGCTATTCTCTCTTTATAGACTCTTCCTCCCTTCCCCAGTCTAGCACTCATCCTTCAGTGAGCAGCAAATTTATCACACCCTTCTGGAGGAAGGCCTTTCTAGACCTTCCCCCATGCTAGGCTAGACTCATCCTGCTAGATGCTCTAAGAGTGCCTGGTACTCCTTTGTTTTGTAATTCATTCATCTCCTTGGCCAGTCTGTAAGCTCCAAGAGGGCAGGGGTCTTTCTTTCTCTTTGCTAATTATTCCTAACAGCAGGCACCATAGTAGATGATTTACAAAGGAGTCAGCACAACCAGGTACATGGTGGGATGGCATTCTTACTTTCGAAGAGCCCACTTTCCCTTTCCCTCCAGTGTTTTTAGGAAGGCAAGAAATGGGGCACCGCGGACACTGCGCAGGTAAGAAGGAGGCACAAAGCTGGAATGAGCCCTTACCTCTGATGAGGGAGGGAGGAGGCACTTCCGCCTACAAACACTCCTTTCCTCCACACCCTTTCTAGGGGTGTCTGGATTTATGAATCTTGCAGTAGTTAGAGGCTGTTCAGATCAACTGCATGCTAAGCTCAGTTCTCCCTCCCCACTTTGTTCTAGGTTCAAGGAGAGGTCTGGGAGTGAGAAATGGCTCTCACTTACCTTATTGGTTGGTGAAGATGTAGCTCAATGTTGTTACTTAAAGAAAAGTCCCAGCTACATATGCACTTGGGGTTGGATTTAATCGTTCTTGTCTGAAATTTAGATTTAAAAACAAATCAGTATGTATGCAAAGGAAACATATTTGTAGATAGATTTGACCCATAGGTGCCAGTTTGCAACCTATGTGTCTTAATAGTTTTTTTGGAATAAATGTGTACTTACCACATTCTGTCCATTTAAGTGATTTATTTGTTCCATTACAAATATTTGTTTGTTCCATTACAAATATATCCCTATGATATATAACGGCTTTATTTGTTCCATTACAAATATATCCCTATGATATATAACGGCTTCCAAAACTGGGCCTTGAATGCTCAACATATATATTTTCAGCATTCAGCACAGGGGATGACATTACAAAGGTGTGTTTAGTGAGGAAATATATGAATGAATGGTTCTGGATCATCGTTTATAAGGACTCCAGATTACATAGTTTGGCATTAGATTTACACAAATCCCCACTCAGCCTATTACTTTGTGGGTCCTGGCCAAGAGCAGAAGTATAAAGCTTTGGAAGACCTACGACATTTATCCTACCCTTAGTTCAGTCCTGCATAACCTCTTGCATGCGTGAGGAGCCACACCCTTGCCTTATCTCTTGGAGTATCACCTTTTAATTACTTGTTTGTCTCTCGTGGAAATTTGCTGCTTTAGTAAGTCTTTTCCATAGCAGCCTTCATGGCTTTATGGCCATACAGTTGATTTTACTTCCAAAGGAAAAGAAAAACAGCCAAAGACCAAGCTCATTGAAATGTGTGTTTCAGTGGGTGCCATTTATATTATGTCTATATGTTCCATTTACTACGGTTCTACAGGAAAAATATCCAAACTTTTCCCTTTCTACTCTTATGGTCAGCACCTCTACTAGGGTCCAGAAAACCACCATTAAAATATGCTCCAGCAGCATTTGGTTGTAATTTTGACATTTTCAAAACACTGCAATTAGGAAGATTGAGAGTGTAATTACTTGATGCTCAGCTTTAGGTTTGCTAGGTTTTTTAAAAAGACACATTATTGAAGGAATCCCTTTTTAAAGAGGTTCTTGCCAATTACGCACATGACACCCCGGCCCTGAAGGGCTTTACTGATGGCTTTTCATGCTTATGAATAGTTTGTCATGTGGAATTCTGAGGTTTTCAGGGTCTTGTGGAGATTTTTTTGTAATATAGCCTGGGTGGAGGAAGTTAGAAGTTTGGATAATTATGTGGTTTCAACTGTATTGTTGAGTATCAGAAATCATATGAGGCAACTTTCAGCTTAGGGACCTGTTTTCTTAACACTTCATCCATCACAAAAGAGGGCCGAAAAAGCCCTGTCCTACCCACCCCCACGAACCTTGAGGCAGTGTGTAGGCATCTACAGGTAGATGCCCCCATTTCAGTGAGGCCTGAAGTCTGACCAGGAAACATGTGGTTTATATTCAGCAAGATGGTTCCTCTAAAGCCCCTTAATGCTTTCAAGATGTTGATAGAGCCATTAATGGCTCTTGGAGAAAGATTAGATTTTCAATTAAAATGAAGCCAATTTAAAATAAATAGTTGGTAGTATTATTAGCCTAAAATGAACTTCAGAATGCCTGGGGGGTAGGGATGTCAGGACTTCTGGAGTGAGGAGTGTGGCAAATCCTCTGCTCCAAAAGCAACAATAAAATTGGACAAAACAGTAAAAATTAACCATTTTAGGGCTCAGGAAGTCAAAGGCATATAACAAATTGAGAAGCAGTTATTCAAGAAAAACTACTAAACCATAGTTATGAACAGTGGGAGTTTGTGGTGTTTTATCTTGGGAATTCCACCCCCCCCTTTCCCCCTCCCGCCCAGTTCCATCTGGACAGGCTAGGCTGTGAAAAGCAGCATTTTTGCTGCCAGAGCGGGCTGACTTGATCTGGAGTAGAGTGCACACCCAGGGGGGTTCAATAAAAGCAATAGCATTATCAATGGAAAAAAATCAGGAAAGACAACTTCTACAGCTAGTCTGAAGTTGCAGTACTAGTTTGGGCAAAGAGCAAGCCAGTGAGAAATTTAACAAGGAGATGTAAGGAATAAAGACATAGCGGGTCTTGATAAGCTCATATATATTCCTGGTAGTCAGAAAGACTGTGCATATTGGCAAGGCACAGTGTATAGGCCGAAGATCAGAGACAGGATCTAGTTATCTATTTATCTTCTCTAGCTGAATATGGTGCCTGGTACAAGTGTAGAGGAGACATGAGAAAGCTGAGCAGAAAATAAAAGCCTGGGCAGACTTGTAGAGTGCCTGACTTTTGACTGTGCTTCCCAACCCACACAGAGATCCATTATCAAAGGGTGAAAGCCTTACTGGTTTAAGGTGCTGAAGCATAACTTATCAATCATTGGCTGATTACTAAACTATGCTGACACAGAGTGACTCTTAGGAATCTAGGCTTAATAATAAACAATTAAAAAACAGCAAAAATATCAGTGGCTACATACTGCAGGGGAGATAAGATTCTGTAGAATTAATGCAGGATAGTCACTAAACAAACAGCAAAAACAACTCCCAATGGAGGATCCAAATCCAGAGTTGCTGCAGCATATTATCTAAAGTATTGAGTTTTTGTCAAAAAATTAAGAGCCATGAAAAACAGGGAAGTGCGATCCATGGATAGGGAAAAAAGCAGTTAGTAGAAACTATGCATGAACTGGCCAAGCTGTTAGACCTAGCAGACAGATATTTCAAAGCAGATATTATAAATATGTTTAAATAAAAACAGGAAACCATGTTTATAGAAATAAAGGAAAGTGCGATAACAGTTATCCGTCAAATAGAGAATACTTGTAAACGGAAGTCATTAAAAAGAATCAAATGAAAACTCAAGTTTAAAGGGTAATAACCAAAATAAGAAATTGATTAGAGAAGCTTAACAACAATTTTGAACTTACAGAAGAAAGAATCAGTGAAAATGGAGATCAATAGATATCCAATCTTAAGAACAGATAAAAATTAAGAAAAATGAACAGAAACTCGGAGATTTGTGTGATACCATTGCCTGTACCAATCAATGTACTCATAACAAGAGCCCTCAGAAGGAGAAAAAAGGGGCAGAAAAATAATTGCCCAAATTTCTCAAATTTCATAAAAATATTAATCGACATATCCAAGAAGCACAATCAAAATAGGATAAACACAAAGGGGTCCATATCTAGTCATATAATAGTCAAACTTTTGAAAGCCAAATATTCAGATTGAAGCAAAAAAGAAACAACTTATCAGACACAGGGAAATGACAATAACAGCCAAGTTTTCATCAGAAACAGCAAAGGACAGTGGGGATGGCATTCTAAGGATGAAAAGGAAAAAACTAGTAACTAAGAATTCTATAACTAGTAAAAGCTTATGCTTCAAAAGCAGTAGGAAAATAAAAACATTCCCAGTTAACGACTGGAAGAATGTCTAGCTAGTTGACTTGTCTTTCAAGAAGCACTAAAGGAAGTCCTTGAAGTTGAAAGGAAATAATACCACGTAGTAACAAATCCACAAAAAGAAGTAAAGCACTCTAGTGAAGGTAATTATGTAAGTAAATGTATATCTTTTACCTTAATTTATAAGACAACCAATAATTATAAAACTGTGGGGCTAACATTAGGAATGCAAGGTTGGTTTGACCTCAGAAAATCAATTAATATACCGCATTAATAAAGTAAAAGACCAAACTGCATGACTGATAGGCACAGAGAAAGCATTTGACAAGACTTGATACCTATAAAAGCTTTCAACTAGCTAGGGATAGGAGGAAATTTCCTCAGTCTGATAAAGGGCACCCACAAAAAGTCTGTAGCTGATATACTTAATATGGAAAAACTAAAGGTTTTACCTTGGAGATTGGGAACGAAGCTAGGATGTCTGCTCTCACCACTTCCATTCAATGTCATACTGGAGTTTCCAGCCAGTGCAATGATGCAGGAAAAACAAATGCACCTATATTAGAAAGGGAAAAGTAAAACTGTTTATTCTCAGACAATGTGATTCCTCAGATAAAACTAAGGAATCCACAAAAACTACAATAAGTAATACATGAATTCAGCAAAGTGTCAGTATTGAAGAGAAATACGTAAAAACAAATTGTGTTTCTGTATGTTACCATTGGCAATCTGAAATAAAATTAAGAAAACAGTTTACAATAGCCTCAAAATGAATTAAATACTTGGGGTAATTTTTTTTTAAAGTGCAAGATTTGTATACTGTAAAACTCAAAACATTGCTGAAAGAATTTAATATCTAAGTGGATAGTAAGACAGTCCATGTTCAGGTATTGAAGAGTCAGTACTGTTAAGAAGGGATTTCTCCAAATTCATCTAAAGATACAGTGCTATTCCTGTCAAAATCCTAGTAGGCTTTTAAAAATGTATGAATTTGTAAGGTGATTCTAACATTTATATATTTAGTTCAAATAAAAAATTTGTCTTTTGACAAATGGTGCCAGGACAGTTGGGTATCAAAAAAGAGAACTAAATGTGAGAGCTCAAACTAGAAATCTTTTTGACTAAGACATAGGAAAAAAATTGGACTTTGTAAAAATTCAAAACCTTGGTGCATTTCAAAGGACACAGTAAGAAAATGAGAAGATAAATGACAATCTGGGAAAAAATATTTACAAAGCATATATTTGGTATAGGAATTATATCCAGAATATGCAAGTAACTATTATAACTCAATAATAAGACAATTTAAAAATTGGCAAATGATTTGAATAGACATTTTACCAAAAAAAAAAAAAAAGAAATATGAATGGCTATGAAGCACATGTGGAGATATTAAAGATCACTAGTCATTAGGGAAATATAAATTAAGCTACAATGAGATACCATTAAACACCCACTAGAATGTCTATAATTAAAAAAAAAAAAGTGTTAAGGATTGTAGAAATAATAACCTTTATGCATTGCTAGTGGGAAAATAAAATGGCATATTCACTTAGGAAAAGTTTTCACTATTTTAAAAAATTGAACATAGATTTACCATATAATCTAGCAATTCTACTTCTCAGTATCTACTCAAGAGAAATGAAAACATATCCACACAAAGACTTGTCCACAAATGTACACAGCAGAAAATTTTATAGTAGCCAAAAAGTGAAACAATCCAAATGTCCGTCAATTGATGAATGGATAAACAAAATTTGTCGTATCCATATCATGTACTTCTATTGAACAATAAAAAAGTGAACTACTGATACATTCCGCAACAGGGATGAACCTCAATTACTTTATGCTAAGTGGAAGAAGCCAAATGGAAAACAGCAATATGTGCTTTGTAAATATTTTTTTTCTAGTTTGTTACTTATTGTGTAATTCTATTTATATGAAATGTCCAGAAGAGGCACGTTTATAGAGAGCAAGAGCAGATTACTTGCTGGCTGGGGAAGAGAATGAAGACTGACTGCAAATGGGCTTGATCGATATTTTGGGGGTGATTGAAATGTTCTATAGCTAGACTTTAGTTATGGTTGCACGATTCTGTAAAAGTTATTGAATTGTTTATGTAAGACAGTGCATTTTATATTGTGAAGATGATATCTCAATAAAGCTGTTTAAAAGTGTGTCTACAAACTCCACTGGTGTTGACTGCATATACCAAGGCTCCTTAGAAGCTGCATTTGTTCTAACCCTTTTAAAGGTCTAAGCAGGAGAATTCCCTTTAGAGGGTCTACTAGAGTCCATATTGGCTACTTTATTACTTCTTTTTTAATTTTTAGTTTGATACGATCATATGATTTTTTCCCTTCATTTTGTATATGTGGTGTATCATGTTAAGTGATTTGTAGATATCGAAGCAACCTTGAATTCCAGGAATAAATCCCACTTGATCATGGTGTATGGTTTTTTTAATGGATTGCTGAGTTTGGTTTGCTATTATTTAGTTGAAGATTTTTACATCTATGTTCATCAGTGATAATGGCCTGTAATTTTCTTTTTTTTGTAATACCTTTGTCTGGTTTTGGTAGGGTAATGCTGGCCTCATAGTATGAGTTTGAAATCCTGCTCTCCTCTTCAATTTTTTGGAATAGTTTGAGAAGGATAGGTATTAATTCTTCCTTGAATGTCTGGTAAAATTCACTTGTGAAGCCGTCTGGTCCAGAGTTTTTGCTTTTTGGAAGTTTTTTGATTACTAACTTAATTTCGTTTGTAGTTATTGGTCTGTTCAGATTTTCTGTTTCTTCCTGGTTCAGTGCTGGAAGATTGTATGTTTCTAGAAATTTATTTCTTCTAGGTTGTCCAAATTGTTGGCGTGTTATTGTTTGTAATATTTTCTTATCATCCTTTGTGTGTGTATCTGTAGTGTTGGTTGTTACTTTAATTTCTGATTTCATTCGGGCCCTCTTTTTTTTTTTTTTAAAATCTGGCTAAAAGTTTATCAATTTTTTTTTATCTTTTCAAAGAATGAATTCTTGGTTTCATCGATCTTGCATACAACATACACGATAGACTCCTTTTTTAAATTTCTGCTCTGAGCTTTATTATTTTCTTCTACTCACTTTGGACTTTGTTTTTGCTTTACATTTTCCAGTTCCTTTAGGTATGTTAGATTGTTTAAGATTTTTCTTGTTTCTTGAGGTAGACCTATGTTGCTATAAAGTTCCCTCTTAGAACTGCTTTGGCTTCATTCCATAGATTTTGGGTTGTTGTGTTTTCACTTTCATTTCTCAAGGTATCTTTTGATTTTTTCTTTGATCTCATTGTTAACCCATTAATTGTTTAGTAGCATGTCATTTAGTTTCCAGGTGTCTGTATGATTTTTCAGTTTTTTCTTTGTAATCGATTTCTAGTTTCATACCATAACTATCAGAGAAGGTGGTTAATATGATTTCAATCTTCTTAAATTTATTGAGACTTGTTTTGCAACCTAACATGTGGTCTATTATGGAACATTTTCAATGTGTTTTATTCTTTGTACATCTCTTGTAGACTTTTGGTTTGTGGTTGCCATGTGCTCCTATATATCAAGCTGTTCATAGCAGTCTATTTTAAGTTTATAGTCACTTAAGTTCAAACACATTCTAAAATCGTTATAATTTTTACTAACCTCCTCCACATTTATGTTTTTGTCATGATTTTTTACTTCTTTTGTGTATGTGTTTGTGAAAATCCCTTAATTTATTGTAATTACACACGCTCTTCCTACTTTTACATTTTAACCTTTGTATTAGCTTTATAGTTGGTTGAGCTACTGCTTTTACTAAGTGTTTGCCTTTGTCACAATTTTTTCCCCTATATTTTGTTATTCATATTTTGATCTTAAAGAAGTCCCTTTAATAGTTCTTGTAATACTGGTTTAATGGCAATAAACTCCTTAACTTTTTCTTGTCTTTATTTTTTCTTCAATTTTAAATGATAACCTTATTATGTAAGGTAATCTTTGTTGTAGGTCTTTGCCTTTTATCACTTTAAATATTTCATGCCAATCCCTTCTGGTGTGCAAAATTTCTGTTAAGAAATCAGCCGATCAACTTTTGGGAGCTTGCCTGTAGGTAACTAACTGCTTTTCTCTTGCTGCTTTTAAGATTCTCTCCTTGTCTTTACCCTTTGAGATTTTAATTATGATGTGTCTTGGTGCGGGTCCCTTTTGATTCTTCTTGTTTGAGACTCTATATACTTCCTGGATTTGTATGTCTGTTTTCTTTGCCAGGTTAGGGAAGTTTTCAGTCATCATTTTTTAAAATAGGTGTTCAATCTCTTCTTCTTCTGGTACCATTAGGATGCTAACATTGGTGTGTTTTATGTTGTCCCAGAGGTCCCTTAAACTGTTCTCATTTTTAATAATTTTTTCTTTATGTTGTTCCAATTGAGTGTCTTCTGCTACCTTGTCTTCCAGATTGCTGATTTGATCCTCTGTTTCATCTCATCTCCTGTTTATTTTTCCTAGTGTATCCTTCATTTGTTTTTTATTTTCTATCTCTTTGTGGAATTTCTCATTAAATTCATTCATTTCTCCATTTATTGAGTATCCTTACAATCAATATTTTGAACTCCATACTTGGTAGATTACTTGCCTTAGTTTCATTTAGTTCTTTTTGTGGAATTTTGTCGAGTTCTTTTATTTGGGACGTGTTTCATCATCTCCTCCTTTTGGCTGACTCCCTGTGATTCTATTAGGTAAACCTGCTGTGTCTCCCAATCTTGGCATAGTGCCATATGTACTAGTGTCCTGTGGGGCTGTGTGTGCAGTCTTCCTGTTGATCTGAGCTGGGTGCTCCAGGGGTGTCCTTTGTGTGGGTTGTGTGTGCCCTCCTATTGTAGTTGAGTCTTGATTGCTGTTGACATAGCAGTGAGTGGGATTGACCCTAGGGTGATTGGGTGTGAGGGCTGGCTGTGAATACAGTGGATGAGCTGTTGTGCAGGGGCAGATCCCATAGAGTAGGAATCGCTTTAGTGGGGCTCTGGTGCCAGGCTAGTCTGCCCTTCAGGTGTGGCATTTGTGAAGCTCGTTGAGTAGTACTCTAGTGTGGTCTAAAGCTGACCATTGGGTGTATTGGTCCTGGAGCTTCTTGGGAGGGGCTCTGATTCAGACCAAGTTCAGCTACCACTCATGCCTGCGTGGTGCCTCTTGGTGGGAATACAAAGTTATCTGCAGTTGGTTGCTTCTTATGCTTCATTTGGAAACATGTGAGAGGTTATGCTGTGAACAAACTAGTGCCGAGCTTGGGACCATTTGGTGGGCACCACAATGCGAACTGAGGCTAGTTACTGCTTGTGTCCAACTTTTGGCTGCTTAGTTTAAGCTATGTTCCAAAACAACACTGGCTGCAGCTTGCCATGCTTGGGGCCACCTAATAGAAGTTATAATGCAAGTTGAGACCAGTTGCTGCTTATGCTGGGTAGGGGGTGGCTTAGCAAGAGGTAAAGAGCATGCGAAGGCAAGTTGCTGCTAGTTTGAGGTTTCTAGGAAAGTATTCAGCAGCTCTACATCTCCTTCAGATGCAGTCTATGCTGGTTTTCATATTCAGTTGTTATGGGGACTCCTCTCCCTGGCACTAGAGCCCCAGCTGGGGAACTGAGTGTGGAGCTGGGACCCCACACTCATTAGGGGAGACCTCCACAGCTGAGATATCCCTCTCGTTTCTTAACTCATTTCTTAACACTATGGGTGGGGAACCTGCCCATTCTGTGTCTGCACCACTCCTACCAAGCTTCTTTATATCCTGAGTTATAGGACTTCTATTCAGCTAGTCTTCATATGGATCACAATGATGGTCATTCTATAATTTCTTTGTAATTTTGATTGGTTGTGGGAAGACGTGAGCACAGTGTTTATCTACTCTGTCATCTTGACCAGAAGTTCAATGTTAGCTACTTAGATCTGGTAGTTGATGGGCTCAATGGAGACAATGTAGAACTTGGACTTGGGCCAAGTATATTGGAAAGAATAGCAACAGCTTTGAGGTGTTCGAATGGCATGGTTTTCTGTCCCACTTTTCTCACCTGGATTTCCAGTTTCAAAGCTTTGAGGATCTGTGTAGAAGTTGCTTTGAAAGCCCCTGTAGTGCTGTCTGAGGACAACACCTGCTTCTTAAGATGCATGGGGGCTATGTCTGGGGAAGATTTCCCTTGGGTGCAGGCCTCCTGTTTTCTTGGCTATGCTAGTCCCACAGCAGAGATTCCTCTTAAACAGACATATCTTAGATATAGCTGGCCAATTTTTTTTTCATTGTTTAAACATTTTGACATTCTTCTCCTGCAAATCTTCCTTATTTGTTAGAGCGAAAGTTAAAGACCAAAAAACTCTACTATCTAGAAATGTAGCACTCCTAACTGTGATATAGGCTGTCACTATGTGGTTTAAATTCCAACTTAGCCCTATGACTCCTTACCCCTTTGACTTTTGGTCAAGTATCTTAGTCTCCCTGAGTTTTGATTTTGGAAATCTGTAAGATGGAGACCCTCATACCAATTACAAAGGGTGATTGTGAAGATAAAACAGAATTAAAAACAGAAGATAAAACAGTATAGAAAGCCCTGAGCACAATTGACTAGCACATAGTATTCCTTAATTGTCAGAAGCAGGTAGTAGAATAAGTCAGAGCATGGATTCTGGGTAGATTTACATCTATGCTTTTCTTCTTCTAGCCATGTGACCTTGGACAAGTTCCCTAATTTTTCTATGCCTCTGTTTCTGCATCTGTAAAATGGACATATCGATGGTACCCTCCTCATTAGGGCTGTCTTAAGATTAAAAGAGTTAACATAGAAAGCATTTAGAGTACTGCCTATCATGTAATCAGCTCTATGCAAGAGGCTGCTGCCAGTGTTCTCTCACCATCTAATATGATGCCCTATTCTCTTGGAGCAGTATGTTTGATTTATGTTGATTAGATATATGAGTTATAGGGACACAGTAGCAGGTACCCCATAGGCACCAGGGAGGTCTGGCTGGTCAGGCTGGCAGCCCACTAGTGATGGGTCATGAATCCCCAGTCTCACTACATCACATGCATCAGAGAGGGCACTTTCCCCATAGAGAATGGAATTCTTGGATTAGGGTAAGCCAGTGGTTAGGGATCAATTCCCTGAATCTCCCCATGGCTGTGGAACCTCTAAATTTCCTTTACGCAGCATTGTAGGATGTGATAAGACTTCTGTAAATTCATCTCTTTTTCTTGGTAACTCTCAAATACCATAAAGTTGAAACATCAAGCTCTTGGTTGAAGTGGTGGCAAGGATCCACTCTATTCCTCCTTTTTCTCAAGGAACATCTCTCTAGAGACTGGCTAATGGCTTTGGAGGCTCTTCAGAATACATTCAGGTTGAGTGAATTGATTTATAAGTAATTACCACTTTTGCTTTATTTTCAGCTGATTATTTACCCTGGAACCAACCAAGACGAGAGCTACTTCGTCCAGTACACAACTACCGGCCAGCATCAACCAGGTTTGATAGTAGAACCACGCACCAGGATGATTACTCCATAAAGGGCCTAGTGAACACTGTGAGCTGTAAACCTCCAGCTATGCCCAAGCTCTGTAACATCCCCTTGGAGGATCTGACCAACTACAAGATGGCCTATGTGGCCCACCCTTTGGAGAAGCGATTTGTGTATGAGGCAAAGAAGTTCAGACCCTGTGAAATTCCCTTTGAAAACCTCACTACCCACAAACAGTCCTACCGGGGCCTGATGGGGGAGCCAGCCAAAAGCTTGAAACCACCAGCCAGGACCTGTGGGCAAGACCTGCCTTTCTCTAACACTACTGAGTTTCGAGATAAATACCAAGCTTGGCCAACGCCCCAGATGTTCTCCAAAGCTCCCATCCTCTACGTCCCTCCTGAAGAAAAGATGGACCTTCTGACAACAGTGCAGGCCCATTACACATACCCTAAGGGTGCCCCAGCTAAGTCCTACCGACCAGTGCACTGTGTCAAGAAGGGCGGTCATTTTGAAAGCTCCACCACCACCAAGGATGACTATAAGCGGTGGGCCAGCAGGCGCACAGGGCCCATCAAGCCCATTCCCCAGTTGAACCTTCCCATTGAGCCCTTGGACTGCCTGACCACCACCCGGGCCCACTATGTGCCCCACCCACCCATTAGTACCAAAAGCTGTAAGCCCCCCTGGTCTGGCCCCCGAGGAAATATCCCTGTGGAGGGCCAGACCACATACACCATCAGCTTTACTCCTAAGGATATAGGTAGGTGCCTGGCTTCATACTCTGAGCCCCCTGGCTACATCTTTGAAGAAACAGATGCTTTGGGGCACAGGATATACAGGCCGATTTCCCAGACAGTTTCTCGGCGGAACAGCCCTTTTTCTGCAGGTGATTCAGAAAAACCCAACCAGCAGGAGTTGGCAGTGTCAGCCTGATTTTTAAAAGTTATTTAGAAATTGTACAATTCTTTTAAAAGCAGACAATTGAAATTTATTCATTGGACAAAAAAAAAATTCCCCAAAATGTAAAAAAAAAAAAAAATCAGAATTTCCAGGACACTTGAATAAAATGAGAATCACTTGACTCAAGGTAAATGACATGTAGTCACTGGCTGATTACCCCTCCTTAACTCTCCCTCTGCTGTCTTCCCCTTTTGGGTCCCTTACTTTGTGCTCATGCAATCAAAGCTGGTCTCTATGAGTTTTTCTCTGAACTGGATATTTTTGTTGTGAGCTGTATGAATTGACATTATAATTAACCCTTGCCAAGTATGAAGTACTAAAGAATGAACTTGATTTTGGGGGGACTGAATCTGTAGGTCTGTGTGTTCACCCCACACACACTATCTATGCAGAGAGCAGGCTATGTTCCTTGGAACTTTTGAGAAGATTTAAGATAAAAGTCCCCATTGCATTTCAGTCCTGGTGGGAATGCCTTATGCCCAACCTGAAGTCTTGTTTTGGGTTCTTTCTGCCTAGGGCTGCTTCACAGAGTGTCTTTCTACTTCTTCACACCATGATATACCAGCAAGAACAGTGCTGTCTGATGGGTCATGGGTCCTATAGGAGATAGCAATCCCATTGAGCATGGACTTGCCAGACCTCTCTTACCCTTAAACCATGCAGGCTATGATTCCAGAGAAAGGAGGTCCGAAAGGGGACTCAGGCAACCAAGCACTTGGCAGTTGGCCCCTGGGCTGTTTTTCCAGAGCCTGGAGAAAATGGCTCCATGCTGGCCTGGTCTCTGGAAAGGCTGGACCTCCTTGTCCTAAATTATAACCATGACCAGACCTATAACAAAGCTTGACATAGTGGTGATCTGGACTCTGCTCTGGTAAAAGGGCTGGAGATTTCTCTTTCAGGTCTAAGGGCTCACCAAGTTTGGTTCTAAGGCTAAGTAATTTAGAGATTATTTGAAATGAAGAAGAATCAAGAAAGGACTTTGTTCAAGGGGGCCTATACCAGGGTCGGATAGGCTCATGATCAGGGTGAGCATCTCACAGAAGGATGTAGATGGACATCTGGAATACCCACCTCTCTTTCTCCCCTTCCCCCCTCCCCTCCCCTCTCCCTTTTTCCCTCCCCCTCTCTTCCCTTCCCTCCTTCTCTTCCTTCCTCCTTCCCGCCTACCCTTTCCCCTCCCCCCTCTCTTTCTCATCCTTGGAAATTCAAATATACTCCATGGTCTCAGAGAGCTTAGGATCATGGTAGAGGGAAGAGAAAATTTCAGCTCAAGTTCAGAGACTTGGGGTTAGGCTCAATGCCTGGTTCATGAGTAAGAAAACTGGATCTGTTATTCAGGGTGCAGTCTTTCCACAGCTTTTACCTACTTTTGCCAGACCACTCAGGTCCCCACCCTGGTAGCCTCACCATGAGGTTATTTTATGTCACTGGTTTGGTATCTACATCATTTAATCCTCTTTTTGGTTATATGGGGTCTGGATACCTGCCCATATGGGGCAGAGAGGCTCAGAGATATCATGCACCTTGCCTAAGGTCATAGAGCTTGGAGCACCAAGGTCAAGACTGAAACCTGTGTCTTCTGATTCAAGATCCAGTGCTCTTCCCACAACACCAGGCACCTCCTCTTTGCTGTGTCTCAGAACTTATGGCTCCATAAGCCACATCAAACCATATTCTCTTTGAACTTCTTCCTGGAGTCCATTAAGTTAAAAGAGATCACTAAGGAAGGTAGGTTTTATTATTTTGTTTCATAATTTTTTACAAATCAATGAAGTATTGGAACTTGATTTGAAAAGCCAAATGGTGCTATAATGCTTATAAAAAATTCAGCAATCTCTTATGCCCCAGCCCCTTGGCCTCCTCTATTATCACTTCCCCCAGAGAACGACTTAAAATTATTTGATCTGTTTCTGCTAATATTTTCTTCCATTTCTAAATAATATAAATATACTGTTGACTCATCACTTTTAGATGTGGTCTATTTTGGTTAATTAGGAATTTTAGTTCTCTTACATTACCCCCTTCTCTCTCCCTTCTCAGAATGGTTATGTGACAGTGGTTGGTTATATCAAGACTAATAAGCCTTTTTAACGTTTCTGAATGTTAGAAAAGGAAGGAAGGAAGGGAAGAAGCTTAAGAATGATGGAGTACCTGCTTGATTAAGGAGCACTGAGCTTCCGTGGGGTGAGAAGTGTCCTCTGACTGTGAGATTTGGTGACCCCAGGGTAGGTGAGTTACCTCGTATATTCTTGCCTACTTCTGGATTTAAAGAGCCAGCTTTCTCACTACTACCTGTCTTTTTTGGTATTAAAATATATTATAAAAGTGGTTACAACAAAAAAAGTAATACAGAAAATACATAAAAAAGGACACAAGTAGCCATTATGGGGACTAGTGGAACACAGTGGCTAAGAGCATACAAGGGGTGTCCAGCAGACCTGGGCTTGCATCTTGGCCCTTGCTGCCCAGTAGCTATGAGACCCTGGTCAAATTCTTTAACATATGGACAATGGCAATACTGGCTGTATGGTTTTGTCGTTTGGATTGAATGACAGAATGTATGTCACTCACTTAACCCTGGCTTATGGTTAACTCTCATTAAATGTAGGTGAGGATGATGGTGGTGATGACGAAGATGGGTGCTGAGTTCTGCCTGGTTGAATCTACTTATGATTTTATTGGTCAGTATTTACAAGTGTGCAGGTAAGGGTAACTACTCATGTTTTATATTTTACAAGGTAAAATTTTTACCTTTTTTTTTTTCATATAGTTAACTTTTTAGTTGGTCTGAGTCAGTTGCTAATTGCACTCCCTGGAATTGTCATCTTAGAAAGTGACTTGAGTCACAAGGAAGGAGGGCAAGAGAAGCTGAGGTGAGCTGGTGGTTCCCCTCCCCTGCTCTGTCATAGCAGGAGCTTATCACTCAGTTCCGTGTATTGGGCTTCCATGTAAGAGTTTGTTGGAAAAGGTTCTACTCTATTAAGACACACGCATACGCACACTGCTCTAATGCCTGATATGATCCTGTTCAACAAACCCTGATGATGGAAGGCTTCAAATACATTGTCTTCCCTTGAAAATATGCACATGTAATTCATATCATAGTTTCTACTTGTGAGAATGGAGAACTTACTCATCTACCACAGTCCAGGGTTCTCAAGGCCTTAGGCATATTATCACAGAAAATTATTAGACACCAAAGATAGAATACAAAGAGAAAAGTTTTATGTCCAAGTAGATAACCTGCTCCAGCACAGAATCCAGTATGATTTGAGAATGTGTTCTGGAGAAGAAAACAGGTAAGGCCTTTAAAGCCCCCAAATGGTAGACCATCCTGTCAGAGGAACGCAGAGTCTCCCAGTGAGGCCGATGGGCTTGAGATAGTGGCATTAGTTGGTGTGGAGGCTCTGGGCTGATTGGACATGGGCTGCTGGTTTGGGATATGGTGCTCAGGGGTTTCTTCTGGGATGAAGTCCCACTCCCGATGATGGTATCTCCCTGCCTGTGCTGTGCACAGGGCAGTCCCATGTCAGCAAGGGTAGAGATGGTCAGGACAGGTCTTATCCCCTGGTTCACCTTACAGCAGGACCACTTGTATGAGTAAAGACACTGGGACATCACTCTCATTTTTTGATGATCAGAAACCCTCTTTCTATTTTGCCTCCCAATTAATGTGTAAATATAACACAGAAAACAATTTAAAAGACTCTATTCTCCTACTTGTTGTATTTTCACAAAGGTCAACATCTTTAAGGGTGAATTCTTCTTTTTCAGCTTGGCTCCAAGATCTGCCAGGCAATGGGAGGGTGGGGAAGGTGGGGCCCGCTGTAATTCTTTTAGCAATCCCTGGTTTTAGTACCATTTGTCACTCTGCTTGCTATGATACTTGGTATTTCAAAACATGAACCCTTGCTGGGTTCTGCCTTGCAGACCTGCTCCCTGTCAGCTCCAGCATCTCTATGTCATTTTTATTCTAGGCTGTCTTCCCTTTCTACTCTTGACATCATTCCACTGTCTTCCTCTTGTTTTTTTCTGATTTCTTGAAAAACCTTGCTATGTATGACCCTCATCTTGTCTCCTTCACTGTGGTATTTTATGATTTAATTAGTGTTTTATTATAGCTTAATGGTGTATGTGAGGAAGTAGGAAGGAGATAAGCGCAAGTCAGCAGTCCGTCAGTTGACCTGGAGTTGATATAGCCAGTCGCACGTGATGAAGCACTAATGGGATTTCATTAGGGTCTTCTCAACTGGAGTGCATACCCGGAGGGTGACTTTTTCCTCTGACTTGACAGAGGAGCATACCTGGATGGTGGAGAATAAGTACCAGGGAACCCAGTGTGTGGAGATGAAGGGAGTCCTGGATCTTGGGCCATTACCCTCTGAACCCCAAGGCTGTGCAGACAGCATTGGACAGTGCTCTCCTACCTCCATCTTCAGTGCCCCGCCCCCCACCTTCCTATCCTCAGACCTCACCAGCGATTTCGAAGAAGAGGGCAGAGACAGCCCTCAACTGAGCAGGGACCACAGCCTAGTTCTGACATCAGAGCCACTGCCGATGCTGGGTGTGGCCGGGGAAGCAAACACTCCCTGATGTCTCATGGTGCTGCTTTCATATGATGTCCTCCAAATACCTTTTCATTGTAGTTTCATTGTCCTAAACGTGTTTGCGATAATGTACATAGTTAGAATAACTGTCCTGTCTACCCTACTCCATGCTTTTGCTTCTAAAGCAGCAGTGAAGCAAACTGTACAAGGCAGTGGGATTGGCACAACAAAACCTTCCAAAGTGAGGTACCTTTTTGAGATCTGGTGATTTATGGCATGAGGATGAATTGAGGGATCTATTTCCTCTAAAACTGCTTTTCTGGGGTACAGTTGTCAAGAGGAAGTTGGCAGGGCAGGTGGGGAGTCTACACGGTCCTAATTGCAGATTAAAGATCCCCCTGGCTTCTTGGCCCTGCCCTGCCATAACCCAGACCCACATCTGGTTAGCAGGACTCAAAGTGGGAAGACAGAGGCCCTTCTGAGCATAAGTACTGGGGTGGAGGGGCAGGCAGGGGTGTTTTCTTTGGCAGGGCAGACTCAGAATTTCCACATGGCTGGCTGAGCAGGTGCTTGGCTTCTCCTCACTTTGGGGATGCAACTGGAGCCTAGAAGCCTGTGCTCTGGATTCTGGAAAAGAACTCAGGACAATACTAGGCTGGCTTCCTCTTTAAGCCTTATTTCTGGGCTACAGGTGCCCTGATCCCTGCCTCTGGATCCTTGGACGCCAACATGAGAAATCCTGATGGCTTTTCCTTGTCAAGCGTTTAAGTGTGGCAATGAACCCAGCTTGATGCTAAACAAAATGATTCAGGAACGTTTCACTGCAGTGATTGAATCTAACACTGATTTTCTTGGGCTTTTATTGCCCAAACCAGCCAGCCTGCCTTCCCACCTGCACCATGCCTATCTACTCAGGGCCAATGTTGTTCTTTCAATGACAAGGGGGAAGCTTGGTTACTTCCCCACTGTCCCAAATCCCCATCTATTTCATGTTATAGGATTGTATAATAGGGATCTTCAAATATCCTTTAAACAGGCAAGCAGCTACTTGAGAGTTACAGGCAGACAAAATGCCTAAAAAATGACTGCAATTTGACATCTATGCCAATGAATGACTTATAAACTAAGAAATTGACTTTTTTGGACTGCAGCCTCTCCTGGGCTTAAAAAAAAAAAACAACACACACACACAGAACTTTTCATTTTAAAGTTTCTAAGCAGAGCTCAGTGCTTACTAGCAACTTGAGGTGGCTCTTTTCTTGGCTAAATATTATAACACCTCCCATATTCGAAGGTCAGTTATTTGGAAACTTCAGCTGTCCAAAACTGAGGCCAGAACCTGGAAATCAGCAGCCTTTAAGTTTCCAAAATCATCGACATGCATTTCATGTATGGAAACTCAGGTATTTTACACAACCCCTACCCTGACGCACACTCTGTGCATATTGATCCCTCTCCTCTGCCTTTTTTTTTTTTTTTAAGACACAGTTCCGATGAACTTCTATCTGGTTTATTAGCTCACAGAAGAGTAGGAGGGGTTGCTCTTAGAGGCAGATACATTTAGAACAGAAAGGAGTGACAGCTGATAGGTAGGCAGTGGGACCAGAGTCCCCCAAATTTAAAAAATGTAGAACTCAAAAGTATGGCAGCTCAGGAATTATGACCCCAATATAGTAAAAAAGTAAGAATACATACATATACACACATGTGTGTGCATGCACTTACGTATTTTTTTTAATTAAGACTGGAAAACTATACCATAATTTTTGCTTATGATCTCTAGTAAGAATAAAAAATTATACAGATTAAAAAGAATTTAATTTCTCAGTTACAATTGGAATGCAATATATTAGTTTCAGGTGTACAACATGGTAATTAGACATTTATAACTTACAAAGTCATCACCCTGATAAATCTAGTACTCATCTGACATCATACAGTTATTACAATATTATTGACTATATTCTTTATGCTATACTTCACATCCCCACGACTATTTTGTTAACTACCAATATATACTACTTAATTTCTTCCCCTCTTTTTACTGCATCCCCCAGATCTGGCAACCATCAAAATGTTCTCAGTATCTATGAGTTTGTTTCTATTTTATTTATTTAGTTCTTTAGATTCCACACACAAGTAGAAATGTAAGTAACTGCTTTTTTCTTGCTGCTTTTAAGATTCTCTCTTCGTCTTTAACGTTGGCATTTTAATTATGACGTGTCTTGGTGTGGGCCTCTTTGGGTTCATCTTGTTTGGGACTCTGTTCTTGGCTTGTGTGTCTATTTCATTTACCAGGTTAGGAAAGTTTTCCATCATTATTTCTTCAAATTAGCTTTTGGTACCCATATAATGCAAGTATTGGTATGCTTGATGTTGTCCCAGAGGCCCTTTAATATCTCTTTGTTAAAGTTCTCACTGAGTTCATCTACTCTTCCTCTAAGTTCATTGAGCATCCTCATCAGTGTTTTGAAACCTGCATCTGGTAGGTTGCTTTTCTCCATTTTGTTTAGTTCTTTTTCTAAAACTTTGTTCTGTTCTTTCATTTGAGACATGTTTCTTTGTCTCCTCATTCTGGCTGCCTCCCTGTGTTTGTTTCTATGTATTTGGTAAGGCTCCTAATATCTCTTGGTCTTAGTAGAGTGGCCTTGTATATAGTAGGTATCCTATGGGGCCCAGTAGTACAGTCTTCCCTGGTCACCTGAGCTGAGTATTCCAGCTGTGTTTCTCACATGGGTTGTGTGTGCCCTCCTGTTGTAGTTGAGGCTTGGTTGCTGTTTGCATGTTAGTAGGAGGGATTGGGAGAGGTGGTGTCTCAAGGGATTACCTGGACGGGCTGACTTGTGTTGAGCAGAGCAGTGTGTGTTAACCATGTTTATGAAGACTCAGATATGGTGGCTGCCTGTGTCTGCAAACCTGGTGGGGAAAGGCTCAACAAAGGAACACTGATTCTGCCAGCACTTCTGTCCGGGAGAAAGCTGCCCCTTCAGCCCTTACCCTGAAGCCAGACAATTCAGTTCCTCCCCACCTCTGGCGCCTTTCAGGCTGCTTCCCCAGGGCTGGAGCTCAGAGTGAGCGAGTCCTTCAGTGAGTAAGTTCACTCATAGGCCCCTTAAGGGGAATGTCTGTGACTCTGGCTGCCCTCCGTCACACTCAGCCACAGTATCTGCTGGTA
This sequence comes from Rousettus aegyptiacus, assembly GCF_014176215.1. Taxonomy (NCBI): domain Eukaryota; kingdom Metazoa; phylum Chordata; class Mammalia; order Chiroptera; family Pteropodidae; genus Rousettus; species Rousettus aegyptiacus. The sequence goes on along the minus strand of NW_023416306.1, from coordinate 60,158,045 downwards.
TACATAGTCAGAAGTTGTGGAGACTTCTCTTCCTGGCACTGGAACCCTAGACTGCAAAGCTTGGTGTGGGGCTGGGACCCCTTCCTCCTCCAGAGGGACCTCTGCAACTGAGATACCCCTCCTGATTTTCAACCGCCACATGTGGGTGTGGGACCAACCCATTCTGCGTCCCTATACCTCCTAACAGTCTCGAAGTGGCCTCTTCTGTATGTCCTCAGTTGTAGGACTTCTGTTCACCTAGATTTCAGATGATTCCCAATGATGATTGCTCTATAGTTTAGTTGAAATTTTGACGTGGTTGTGAGAGGAGACCAACACAGCATTTACCTAGTCCACCATCTTGAGACCGGAAGCCAACAGTGTTGGATAAATGAATTCCCACTTCCCTCATTTATCCAGAATAAGGGAATGGGAATTTGGAGCATTTTAATATGAAGTAAACCTACAGGTAAAATGTATTAACCTTTACCAAGGTGTTTTCTGTGGAATACCAGCCCTATGTTATGGTCTTCAAAAAAAGTTAATTGGACGCATAAGTTTGGGAAGGGGCTGCATGTTATATCTTCTTGTTGGAGATACTTGATGTTAATTTTTTGAAGGCTCTGTAAAAACCCTATAGTAACTTGTTTACCTTTGTATAACCTTGTGTATAAATCAGAATTCTTGTAATTACAATTGCTCAAGTGAAAAAGGGCATTTGTTGGTTTAGGCAATTGAACAATCTAGAGCTTTACTTGTGGGCTTTTAGTACAGGGACTTGAATGTGTTAGGGGCATGATCATGATTCATCTTTTGTTTTTTTTCTTTATATTGCCTTATTAGGTAAGATCTTTTCATGTGGTAGTTTCTAGTAATTCTCAGTTTACAACATCCTTTTAGCTAAAGGGTTTCTCCTTTCCAGTGGTTCTAGTCAAAATCCTTGAATTGAATCTTTCTTGCTTAGCTTGAGTCTCATGCTGATCCTGAACTGATCACCATGGCCAGGGAGATAGAAAATACTCATTGTCTGGGCCTGAATCAGGGGCCACCCCTGGCCTAAGCAGTGTGTATGTGTGGGGTCAATCTCATATGAACTACATGAACTGTGTAGGAGGGCTGGGGGTGGGGTTGGTGCCTAAAGGGAAATTGAGGTGTAGTTTTCAGGGAAGGGAGGGATGAATGCTGAGCAGGCAGAAACAACAATTTCCACTTCTGACAACAGAAGTTAAACCTACTGAAATACACATGAAGAAATACTGCCAAGTACGCATCATACATTTTTTCAAATAAGTTTAGAATACAATAAAATACACATGCATGCAAACATGTTTTTGAACCATTATTTAATGATTCAGAAGCCTTAGTGGATCTTGCAGTGCCTCAGGGTCAACTCTGTTGAAACATACGGTCACTGATGGTTGAGATTGTTAGGCGTCTTGATAAATGGGAGGTTACGGCACAACCAGAGTGCAGGGCACAGGGACCCTGGGAAAGTTCATTGACTGGACAGTGGACACCATTGCGTATATCCTGTGTTGTGTTCTCTTGAGTTCTGACAGCACCAGTACATGCCATCTCACTTTGCACACAACCCTCTCTGTTATCTACGTGTTCAAGTGGAGAATTGAGGCTCACAGAGGTTAAGCAACTTGGCAAATTCTTCACAGGCTTGCTCAGAGCTTGCTCTTAGGTGGTTTCCTTGAGTATCTTTATTCCAATAGGGAAGGCCTGTGCAAGTGAAGAAATTCAGCTCGAGTGAATGGTCCATGGACCTGGGACTTGCCCTGTGCCCTGGCACTGTGGCATGCTGAGCTCCAGCTATGGAACAGAGCTACTTGGATAACCGAACAACTGCATCATCTTTGACTGACCTTAGTTAAGTCATTTCCTGGCTCTTTCATTGCTATTTTAAAAAAAGGATGGTGGCAACTGGGCAAAAGAAGAGCAAGCCCATGATACACTTCATATCACACTCCTTGCCTTGGCCATTAAACATTTCCTAGAGTTTTTCATTTACTAAGTTGTTCACAGCTTGTCTACTGTCTTTCATGGGATTTGTAACGAGGTCAACCTTTGCCGTCATAAATACCTAAAGGAGGGCTGTTTATGTCGTCTTGGAGAAGGCAGATTTCCCAGGCATGCTTTCTGGTCTATATGATGACTCTGCAATCTCTCAGGCCCTGCTAAGCATTCTGTTTAAACAAACATTATTTATGTTCAGCAGGAGAACCATTCCCCACTGTCTGCTTTCTTTTTACTTACATAAAACTGCATATTTAATTTCTGTTTATGCTTATATAAACCATGTTTTTAGGAGCAGCCTGGGAAATCCTTGGTTGAAGATGGAGTTTGCTTTTGGAAAACACAGAGGTGAGTGACATCTGTATATTGTGTTATCAGAAGCGTGACACATGGTTGATTGGGACCAGGTGCTTCACAGAATCCATCTGAGTGAAGCTGTATACCTCTAGTTGACAGGCAAGGTGACAGCCCAGTTCTTGTTAGCAAAGTCTTGATTACCAATATCTGCCTTCCAGTTAGGGGCAGCAAAAGAAACAGTTGAAAACCTTAGGGTGCCATGAATACGAAGCTGAGGTTTGGCCAAAAATAACACTTTCCGATTAATTCATATATATTTGACTTCCAAGTGGACAGGATGGGTGGGTAGGGAGCAGACAATAATTTTAGGTTAATCTTAGAGGATTACTGTTTACTTCAAGGCTTGCATCAACACCCATATTTTCCTACTTGGCACTTTGTGACAAGGGTGGACAACCTTCCCTGATTTGACTCATGTTCAATGCATTCTGAGTTTGAATCCTGAAGTCTTTAAATCATAGCTAATTCATTGAACAAAATGAGGGGAAGAGAGAGACAAAACTAAGGCAGCGTCACCTTATCTCGTTTTCTAATTTATCCTTAGGTTAATTTGCCAAACAGGTCAGTTTTCATTGAGTTATTTCCCAAGAGCTTAATCCTTATTTCCCCAGAGCTTAATCTTTCTGTGTATCCTCACCTTTGGGGATAAATTTGCCTATTTTGGAAAGCCCCACAGACAGATTAGTGAGATCTAACTTGTCTCATTTTCGCTGAGAACGGTTAATAACAGTGGATTATTTCCTTTGGGGTTATTTGCAGGATGAGGCGAGAGGATAATAGCATGCTGTTTATGAGAAAATGTACTACTTGGTAAGTGAGATATCCACAATTTAAGCTTTTACTGGTATATTTGCTTGCAAATGAGTTTTTTCAATGTTTTTAAAAAGTAAATCAAAGGAAATAGCAGTTACGTGTACATTTGGGTATTTTGAATTGACACTAGGCCATACACTGAGACTATAAGATAATATCAGTCTAGGGAAATATTTCTGGAAGTTTGTCAGTATTTTGGTGAGTCTTTGAGTTGGCCACGCGGACTGATCTCTTTTCTTCCAAGATGCACAGTTTGGTTCACTAATACCTCTGTCATTTACACTACTGTATAGTATTAAACTTTGAAGGAATGACTGATATCCTTAATCAAAAACGGAAACATAGAAGAAGTCTTTCAAAGCTGACAATGGGAAGTTATGTGACATTTCTGCCAGCACTTCATTTTCCCATCTCTCCAAGGTAGCTTGGAGGATTATAATAGCAATTAATATTCAATGACTGCTTCAATAATATGTCAGGTACTCTTATATTTCCGCAACAAGAATTAACTAATAGTTTTCTCACTCTTCCATCCTGTGAGGTGTCCCCTTTTTAAAGGTAAGGAAGCTTAGGCATAAATGAGCTTTGGTGGTTGTTGACCATTCTGGTCTCAGTAGACTCACAGATTTCCTGGGTTCATCTTGTCAAAGTCCTAGAAACTTCTGAGGCCAAGCAAGGGACTAGTGTGAGTATTGTCATGTGATTAAGGTTCCAAACTTTTACACTGTGGTTGGTGGCATCTTGGTGGGAATCTCTCTTTTTCTCCCTGCTGAGCTCTATGATTTTGGCTGGAAAAAATTCTATACAATCTACTTGAGCCCCTTTCACCATTCAACCTTCCTGGGTTTTTGCTCTGGCATCTCTTACTCATTTCCCCTTCCACTGGGGTCTCTGTAGGGCATAGTATGGTTGCTGATATGTGAGTATTTATAGTTCTTGCACTGGCTTTTTCTTTAAAGCAAAACCTAAAACTTCTTAGACAATAATTGGAATTTCAAGAGCTTTCTGGTGTATTTTTACACTGCTCAGCAGAATGTAATGTGCTTGACTGAGTTGCTGTAAAACAGGCTGGAGTATGGCTTTCAGATTGGGGGATCCTCTGGAGTATCTCACACAAATGTCTATGTATGACTATTGTCTGGGCCTAGTGACCTGCTGCCCTTCAGCTTGTGTAAAGAACTCTATAGTATGCCTTTGTTTTTTTTGTCACTTCACACAATAGTTTTATTTCTATTAAAGCGCTTTAAAAATATGGAGCTATGATCGCTAGAATGCCATAAGAATTGATTTTAGAGGCCGAGAAAATGACAACTCCAGCAAAACATCCCTCGGGTGTCATCTACCAACCTCCAAGCAGTAGGGAAGAATGGTGCATATGCCAAGGTGGCCATGCATGGTTGACTCTCACAAGAGCTGAAGACAGCATAGTGGGTAAGAGCAAGGCTCTGGCTGAAAAGCTGGACTACTCAAGTTTGAATGTGAGCAACTGGGTGACGTTGGGCTTCTTGGGGCCTCTATCGACCCACATGTAAGTGGAGATGATTATTTACTCCATAAGTTTGATGTGAGGATTAAATGTAGTAGTGATCTATAAATGTTAGCCCCTACAAATAGTGTACATCGAGAACTTTAGCACACAGCTACTTCACGTTGCCCACTATGCACGCAGGAAGCCTGATCTAGAATGAGGCTCGTCCTGCACCCAAGTCCGCATCTTCCTAGATACAGCCACTTTACTTCCCAAAGGTACTGTGACTCCCATCTGCCCACTACACAGGGCCATAAATGACATGTCTGTCAAGGGTAGCATGAAACTTGAGTGTGTGCCCATCTCAGTGCAGCTGCCCTGGGTCCATTTACAGAACTGGCCTGTTTAGGCATAGGTCCCCAGCTTCCCATGCAAAGCTAAATAATACAATTCTTCCGCTTCCGCCAAACACACTTAAGTGGCTCAGAACCACCCTCACTCCATGCACAAAACAAGATGGAAGGGCTGAGCTTAACAGAGACTCAGACAACATGATTTAAATAAATAAGCTGTATTATCTGTACAAAAAAATATAAATACAGTTTTGTGTTTTAGAGGAGGCAGTGCCTCCTTCCACATTATTCAGCAGTCCTAATAATCTTGGGGTGCTGCTGAGTCACAATTCACAGAACAAACAGTAAATGAACATTCATGTCATGCAAGGAGCACATGGCTTCCCACCCCAAACTGAGATCCTCCAAGTTTGCTCTGAAACCCACTTCCAATGGCTCCAACCCGACACATGGCGGAGCTGAAGAACACCTACTGTGTCGAATAAGTGAATATTGGCCACTGGTTTTCAATAGCTATTGAACTGGAAATAATCAGCCACCTTAGTAATAGTATGGAATTTGTCTTCTTCATTCCATTCGTAACTATTGTGTCACAAATGAATACCTCTTATTGCCCCATCACCCCATGTTAGCTTTTACAACGAATTCTTACCCAGTGGATGGATCCAGAGTTAAACATCAGGTTCTATTAAAAATAGGAACAATCCAATAATCACCACTGAGTTTATAGGAACACAACTGCAGGAAGTTACTAAAAAGTCCCCCCAAATATTTTGTTTCTGGATGACAATGTACAATTATTAATATTGCACTTTTTTATACAAGAAATCCTAATAAATATTCACAAAAGATATACATAGAAAACATTCTCTTTTATTTTAAATAAACATTATGCTGATTTTTAGTAACATTTCTTAGAGCCCATTTTTGTGGTGAGGAAAAAAGAGACTCACCAAATTGTCCATAGCTTGCCTAGGGAAAACATGGCTTAATGTTGTCTTCCCCTCAACTTTTACTTCCAGGCTGGCTGGAAAATGCAGCCCTGATGTCAGTGGTGGCCCCAGAGAGAGTGGCATTTCACAGGAGTGTGTGAGGGAGTGGTTTATCTGAGGGGTAAGTGACTCTGGCCTTCCTGCCCTGCCATGACTATAAAACTGTGGCCACTCGGGGCGTGGGGGCAGCCAAAATCACTTGTCCAAAGCTACTAGCTGAACGAGCAATTTGCCAAATAGTTCCAAAATTTCACTTTTGCCACTTGACTTTGCCAAAGATGTTTTACTCTAGATGATGGATGTTGCTGGTGTGTGTGTGCGTGCGTGCGTGTGTGTGTGCACGCACACATCTTTGCCTGTCAATTTATCCGATCACTAGAACTGGTATATATTGATTCCCAGTAGTTCATTGTCTGGGGGGAATGGGTTGAAAAGCTTTGGAAGCTTTAGTTACCCTTTGGTTTTGACTCTGCACCCCATCACCCTGCCCCAACCTGCTATATAAATAGGAGGGCAACTCTCCCTGTGGTGTGGGAGGGGCTCGCACAAGCCCACTGTCCCACCGCATGCCCAGGCCAGCTCTGGAATGAAGTGGTTGCTCTGATCTGCTGGGTGCACTCTAGCAAATTGATTAATGAATTGGCTTTTGACAAATTGACTCTAGTCCCTGGGCCTTAAGTGCGGCAACAAAGGCCAAAAACCTGGCCTATTCATGTTCAAAATGCCCCTGGCCTACAACAGCAGTGAATTCTGGGCTGGGGGACTCTAGATTTACATGAGATGCCAGGGTAGCTTTGCTACCGGTGTATAGGCAGAAAGTTCACTCAGAAATTGTGGGGAGCAGGGACTCTCCTCCACCCCTATGGAGGGCATGTCCCTTACCAGAGCCTGTATTGTCTTTGAGGGCTGCAGAGCTCTGAGCATCCCATCTCCTGAGCCTACAGCCTCACACACCCAGGCATGGGATCCAGAGCCTGTCTGTGAGCCTCTTGCCTGCTCACTCCTCCCCTGTCTTCCTCCATTTTCCTAATGAGGAACATGCATAGGCTTCTTTTTACTTCTGTCCCCTTCCCTCGCTACTTCATTTTATGCATCATATGCTTTAGGCCTACTTGGATTGTCTCCTCCTTTACCCCTACGTGTCCATGTTTTAAGTTCTTGTTGCTCTGTGCCCCCTGGCAGAAGAGCTCAGTTTGAGATGGGTTCTGCCTCAGCATGGTGCCCTTCTCCTCCCTGCTTCTCCTTCCCAAGACTGAGGGGCAGAGGAGGAGATGGGAGTAGCACACTCCCGTGTTAACAGGGTGCTGCCAAGGAAGACACAGTTGGTTGTCCAAAGTCTGGACCAATGCTTTGCAAGCCACCTGGGCCCCTGCCCTCCCACCTGCCGGGAGCTCTGGCTCCCTGTTGTCCCCAGTGGCTGTGCCTGTCTCTTCCTAGGTCTCTTCGGGACCCAGGTTTGCGAGGGAGCTTCTGCTGTCTGGCACAGTCTGCTCTGCAACCTCCTTTAGACCTCCGTCTTTGTCCTTTCCCAACGTTCTGTCCTCCATCTAACTGAAAGAGAAGACATGCTGAGGTCCTCATGTCTAGGGGACGGGGCGAGGGGGCTGGGTGAAGGTTGTGAGTTGGGAATGGGGAGGGGGAAATAAATAAATAAAACAAAGAAAGCTTAAGTTCTGTCCGAGGTGGTTGCGTGAGTCCTCTGTGGCCAGGGTGGATTCTTCCCTGTGCCCTGTCTTCACGCTTTGCCACAAGTTCCACAGCAGCGAGACTTGAACTGGCTGAGTTGGCAGAGTTTCAGCTGTTTCACCTTCTCGCAGTACCTGGTGGTATCTCTGCACTCCACTGGGTGGGGAAAGGGGACAGAAAGGAAACATGAAACAGAGGCTGACGGCTGTGGCCAAGTAGGTGCTTCCTGGGGTCTGGTTTAGGCACTGGACTCCTGTTCTGGAGGGGCCACTGCTGTCCAGTACCTCTGGGCCAACCTTGCTCTGGTTGGGCTCAGCCACTTGGCCCCCAGGCTGCCAACAGGCCACAGCTGCTGGCCGAATGCTGGGGCCCAGCCCGGGGCTGCTTGCTGCCTTTCCGATAGCTCCTCTCCTTTCTGAGTGTGCTTGCCTTCTTCCTCTCTTTAGGAAAGCCTCACCTCTTAGGCAAGCTTGCTTTTTCCCACGGCATTTTAGCAAGCTATTCTCCTTCTCAAGGTGGTTCCCAGAAGGACTACATTCTGCTCCACTTTGAGGTAGTGTGCAAGCGAGGCCCTGGCTGATGGCCTCACCCTCTGGAATGTTAGCCTGCCTTCCCCTGTGAAGCTTTGTTTTCTTGTATTCTCCACCTAAACCTTTCTGCTTCTCCCTCACCCCAACCAGGCCTGACCAGAGCACCATGGCGGTGTTCTAGTTCAGTATTGGCATAGACTAGATGGTTCTTCAGTACTGGTGTTGATTTGGGTTGTGGAATCTGTGATTGACATAGTCTGAACTACTTTCATTGAACCTTGGTACTGAGTGTGGGGAGCTCCTGTCACAAAAATGGGTCAGCACCACACAGGAGAGCAAAGAACATCTCTCCCCAGTGCGGAGACAGCAGCAGAGAACAACCTGCCTCCAGGGAACCTCTGCCTCCGCAGTGGGATTCTGATGCTCAGTGAGGCCCTGTTGGGGGAAAACACTGAGATGTTTACAATTTTCTTCTTTTTTTTTTTGCCTCACACTTTGTCTTATTCCTTGTGGGGAAACACCTCCAATTTGTTTTGGGTCCACAGGAAGAAAAAATAGATTCCCACCCAAGTGGGATACCAATGCTGGTGCTGGGCTGAGGAGGATCAGACCTGCGAGAGGAGGGAGGGAGTGAGTATCAGATCACAAAGGCAGGGCCTCCTGTCTAGTCCAGTTGTTGCCCATGGGGCTGTGGGGGGAGGGAGGTAGTCAACAGGCCCTTGTCCTGTGAGAAGTAGAGCTGTGATGGATGCTGGGCTGAGAAGAAAGCACTCTGCGTGCTGCTTTATTATAAATAGTGCTTTCTCTGTAGTAGCCTGGCCCTCAAGAGCCACTGTTCAATTGTCTCCTGTGGGCACCGGTGAAATGACTGCAGGTGAGCTGGAGGCTTATTTTATCTGGCACTTGGCCAATAGCACTTAGCTCTTTCAGGGCCAGGATGGAGCCCTTAGGGCACACCCAGCCATCCTTTGTGGCCTCAATATGTATGCACACATCCTTGCACACATCTTTGCTTGCATGCATGCACCCATGCACCCCCCTGAACATACCTAACTCTGGCCCCAGCTCACAATCCCTGGGAAACCTGCTCCAATGCCCTATGCTCAGGCACTGCCCTCTGTACCCGATGCCCTGTGGGGACTTTGCAGAGGGCTCTTTGAGGTTGGAACATACTGTTTTCACATGGGGTGATGTTGCAGCGCTGCCAATTGGCAGGCCGGGGCCCCCAGGAGCACAGGTGCTCAGGCACTGCCTTGCTGGTGCGGGCATGCACACACTCCACACGCCGAGACTGGAAGCCATAGTTGCCGCAGGTAGCTGTGCACAAGGTCCACAGGCTGACCCTCCAGTGTACACTGCAGGCTTCTGACCAGCAGTTCTGGGTACTCACAGGCCTGCAGAAAGGTGGCAGCGTCAGGTTAGAGGGTCTGTCTCTGGAGGGGGCCAGGTCAGGGGTACAGATGTGAAACAGTGCTGCAAACCCAAGAATGTTGGGCAACTCAGTACCTTCCAGACCTGGGTTCTGATCTCTGCTCTGTTACTGAATAGCTATAAGATCTCAGAAAGAAACTTCCTCTGTCTGGGCCTTTGCTCATCTCTACAAACCTGCAGGACCAGAGAATGAACTCCACCCACGGTGGAGGCTGGCAGAGGCAGAACCTGGAGCCGGTCTCAGGGGATGGGGCCTTAGGTGGGGTTGGTGAGCCTTCACCTCTAGCAAAAATCTACAAGGAGGTATGACAGGAAATGGGGGCTAGATAGGAATGATAGGTGGAGACCCAGGGATACAGGTACTCATCTTGGCATAATTTCTAGAAGGAAGTCAATAAGAATAAGGGGCTGGTGGAGTCCTTGAGAGGTGGCGGCTCCGGTGGCCATGTTATGGACCTCACTTCCTGCCCACCCTGAGGCTAAGTGCAGGTCTCTGTGGTATTAGTCTTTCCTCAGAGGAACATCACCCTTGTGCTCTTCATCTTCAAGAGAGGAAAGCCCAGTCGGGTCCATTCAGCAAGCACAAGGCCAATACTGAGCCTTCTACCTCTTAGGTGGCCAGTGGCCTGGGGAGAACAAAGGCGAAAGGGCAGGGCATTTGACTACTGGGGCTGTGGGAGATTGGATGAGAAACATTCACTTACCACTATCTCTCTGTGCTATTGACATAGACTGGGGAAAGGAGGTCCATGATTTTTCTCTTACCTTGGAAGGGCACTGCACTGCTCTGATGGTAAGGTGATGCCATCCCGTGTCTGGCAGAAGACTTGTCTGTGTTGCACAGCTAGGCGAGGCCCAATGCAAGGCCCATTGCACTGGGAAGCAGAAAAAGGTGATGTAAGTCAAGTTGAGAGAGAGGCTGCAATGCTTATGCTGCACTGTACACGTGTGCAGGGTCTCGTTTGAGGTTCTTAGATCATTCATCTTAACCCTCTGGGTCAACTGAAGGACATTCAATGGTATGTTTTCTTTGTGCCACAGTGGAATGGTTAGTTTTCTTGTGGTCTGAGTATTCTGTTAGGATGCTCAACAAAATCAGACTTAGCTATAGTTAGTATAGTTAGTCTCTGCTTACATTCTCTCGATATGTGCTCATGGAGATGGTTAACCTTTTCCTCCAGTTCACAGAGTTAGACTCTATCACATTAATATCCTTAACAACAGTGTCTGTAAAATACAAAAGCAGCAGGCCTTTAGCCTACATTTACTATTTGAGTAAGAGAACAGATATCCCTTGGAAGTCACTTTAAAACAAAAGTCCTTAACCTGGGGAGTCTTTGGACTCCCCAGGGGTTCACAGGGGAACTGTTAACTCTTAAAATTATAAGCAGAAACTTTCTGTTTGACATTTTTCTAGCAAGAAGCTCCATCTTTTATCAGATGCGCAAAGGATTGCAAAGGTTAAGAACCACTAAAGGAGAAGGATTTAAGGTAAAAGTAATCCTCTTAGGCAAGGCAACTATGCCCAAAGCCAGTTACTGCTCCTCCTGCTGTAGCTGAGTATAGCAAAGTCTTGTCAATATCATCCGTTTGTCTGGCCAAGTGATACTAGAAAGAACTCAGAAAATAAAGAGATGGTTTCTGAAGGGTCCAGTGTGATAGTATTGTTCACAATGGTATAGGAGGGTTAGGGAAAATGTAAAAATGCTCCTTGACACCACCAGTGCGGGTTTTTGTTTAAATATGATAAATCACACATACATAATTTGTTGAAATTTACCATTTTAAGTATTTTTATGTGTACAGTTAGTGGCATTAAATACATTCATATTGTTGTACACTATCATCACTATCTCTAGAACGTTTCCATCTTCTGTAACTAAACTCTTTACCTATTAAACAATAACTCGTTATAACCCTTTTCTACCAGTCCTTAGTAACCACTGTTCTACTTTCAGTTTCTGACTAACTGCTCTAGGTACCTCATTTAAGTGGAATCATACAGTGTTCGTCCCTTGGTGTCTGGCCTCTTTCACTTAAATTAGTTTTCAAAGTTTATCCAAGTTTTAGCACATGTAAAATTTCTTTTTTTAAGGTTGAATATTATACCATCGTAAATATATAGCACATTTTGTTTATCCATCCATCAATGGACATGTGGATTATTTCTACTTTTTGGCTATAGTGAATAATGTTACCATGAACATTAGTGTACACATATTTGTTCAAGTCCCTGCTTTCAATTCTTTTGAGTAGGTACCCAGAAGTGGAATTGCTACATTGTAAGGTAATTTTTTGAGGGGCCTCCATACTGTCTTCCACAGCAGTTGTAACATTTTATGTTCCTACCGACAGTGCGCAGGAGTTCTAATTTCTCAACATCTGGGCCAACACTTAATTTTGTTTTTTAAGTGGATGATAATGGATGATAAGTAGTATCTCATTGTGGTTTGGATTTGCATTTTCCTAATTACTAGTGATGCTGAACATCTTTTCATTTGTGTATTGGCCATTTGTACATCTTCTTTGGAGATATGTCTATTCAAGGCTTTGTTTTGTTGTTGGCTTGTAGTTCATCTATATATTCAGGATATTAATGCTTTATTAGATTTATGATTTACAAATATAGTTGGTCCTGGAACAACACAAGTTTGAACTGTGCAGGGTCCATTTATGTGCCGATTTTTTTTTCAATAAATACCTATAGTGTTTCTGATCTGTAGTTGAGAGTCTATTGATATGGAGGGCCAAATATATACATTGATCTATGCTATTTTTATGAGAGAATTGAACATCTGTGGATTTTGATAACCAATACTCTGTGGATACTAAGGGATAACTTAAGTTTTTGCGGAGTCAAAAGTTATATACAGATTTTCAAATGCATGGGGGTTAGGCACCCTTATCTATCTCTGGTGTTATTCAAGGGCCAACTGTACTTTTTCCCAATTTGTGTGTTGCCTTTTTTACTTTGTTGATAGTGTCCTTTGATGGAGAAAAGCTTTCAATTTTGATGATGTCAGTTATCTAATTTTTCTTTCGTTACCTGTGCTTTTAGTGTCATAGTCAAGAAATCATTACCAAATCCATTATGAAGCTTCCCCCCTATGTTTTCTGCTAAGAGTTATTTACTTTTAACTCTTATGTTCAAGTCTTTGATCTATTTGGAATTAATTTTTATAGATGGTGTAAGGTAAGGATCCAACTTCATTCTCTCGTATGTATATGCAAGAGTTTATTTCTGGGCTCTCTGTTTTATTCTATCCCATTGGTCTACATGTTTTTCTGTATGCCAGTACTACACTGTTTCAGTTACTGTAGCTTTGTAGTACGTTTTGAAATCAAGAAGTGTGAGACTTTGAACTTTGTTCTGCTTTTCCAAGATTGTTTTGGTCATTTGGAATTCCTTAAGATCTCATATGAATTATAGGATGGATTTTCTGTTTCTGCAAAAAAAGTTGGCATTTTGATAAAATTGAACTGTAGATCAATTTTGAGCAGTATTGACATCTTAAGTTTTCCAGTCCATAAACACATTTATTTGTCTAATTTATTTTATCAATGTTTTGTAGTTTTCAGTGTACAAGTCTTTTACCTCCTTGGTTAAGTTTATTCCTAAGTATTTTTGGTGCTATTATAAATTGAATTGTTTAAAATTTCAGATTGTTCATAATTTGTACATAGAGATGCAGCTGATTTTTATGTATTGATATTGTACCCTGCACTTTTATTGAATTTATTTATTATCTCTAAGATTTTTTTGTTGTTACTAGGATTTTTGGGCTTTCATATATGAAATCATGCCATATATAAATAGGGATGATTTTATTTCTTCCTGTCTAACTTGGATAGCTTGATTTTTCTTTTTCTTGCCTAATGCTCTGAACTTCCAATACTATACTGAAAGAAAGCATGAAAGCAGAGGACATTGCATTCTTGTCTTATTCTTCATCCTAGGTGAAAAATTTTCCATTCTCACCACTGAGTATGTTGTTAGCTGTGGGTTTTTATATATGGTCTTTATTATTTTGAGGTGATTTCTTGATCCTAGTTTGTTGAGTGTTTTTATCATTAAGGGGTGTCAGATTTTGTCAAATGATATTTCTGTGTCGCTTGAGATGACCATGTTCCCCCCACCCCCCATTCTGATAATGTGGTATATTACAGTGATTGATTTTCATATGTTGAACCAACCTTACATTCTGAAAATAAATCCTTTGTGTTCATGGTGTATAATCTTTGGAATATGCTGTTATATTTGGTTTGCTAGTATTTGTTGAGAATTTCAGCATCAATATTTAGAAGGAAATATTAGTCTTTAGTGTTCTTGTAATTTCCTTTTCTGGCATTGGTATCAGGGTAATGCTGGCCTCATAGAATGAATTAGGGAGTCTTAGGGTTCCCTCCCCTTCAGCTTTTAAGAGTTGGAGAAAGACTGGCATAAAATCTTTAAATATCAGGTAGAATTTATCAGTGAGGCCATTTGATCCAGGGCTTTTCTTTGTTGAGAGTTCTTTGATTACTGATTCAATCTCCTTACTAGTTTTAGGTATATTTTTATTTTTTCACGATTTGGTCTTGGTGGGTTGTGTGATTCTAGGAATTTGTTTATTACATCTAGGTTATCCAATTTGTTGGTATGTGTTTGTTTATAGTCTTCTCATATCTTTATTTCTATAAAATCAGTAATGTTACCATTTTCATTTCAGATTTTAATAATTTGAGCCTTTTTTCTTAGTCAATGTAGTTAAAAGTAAGTCTGTCCAACATTTGGTTTTGTTCATTTTTCTCTACTAATTGTCTTTTTCTTTTAAAAAAAATTTACTTTATTCTTTATTTCCTTCTGCTAGCTTTGAGTTTAGTTTGCTCTTCTTTTTTACATTTTTTATTTCCTTAAGGTATAAAATTAGATTGTTGATTTTGAGATTTTCCTTTTTTTGTTGTTATTAGACATTCATATAGTTAATGAAACAATGGCTCTACACCTAGCCGTTACGTTAATGCTGACTTCATTCCCTATGCCATACTCCCCATCCCCATGACCTTCAATCAACTACTAATTTGTATTACTAAAACCCTTCACTCTTTCTCTCAGTCCTCCAACTCTTCTCCCTTCTGGTTGTCACCAGATTGTCCTGCAGATTTGTGAGTCTGTTTTTGATTAGGTTTTTTTGTTGTTGTTGTTCTTTAGATTCCACATTTAAGTGTAATCATATGGTATTTATCTTTCTCTGACTGACTGCACTCAGCATACTAACCTCTAGGTCTGTCCATGTCGTTGCGAATGGTAGGATTTTTTTTTTTAATGCCTGAGTAATATTCCATTGTATATATGAACCATAACTTCTTTATCCAGTCGTCTGTTGATGGGCATTTAGGTTGCTTCCATATCTTGGTTCTTGTAAATTGTGCTGCCATGAACATAGAGATGCATACATCTTTATGAATTATTGTTTTGGTTTTCTTGGAATAAATATCCAGAAGTGCAATCACTGAGTCAAAAGGTATATCCATTTTTAATTTTTTGAGGAAACTCCAAACTGTTTTCCACAGTGGTTGTACAAATTTGCAATCTCACCAACAGTGTATAAGAGTTCACTTTTCTCCACATCTTCTCCAACACTTGTTTTTTGATTTATTGATGATAGCCATTCTGACAGGTGTGAGGTGACATCTCATTGTGGTTTTAATTTGCCATTCTCTGATGATTACTGACCTTGAGCATCTATTCGTGTATCTGTTGGCCATCTATATTTCCTCTTTGGAGAACTATCTATTTAGGTCTTCTGCCAATTTTTTAATTGGATTATTTTTTTGTAGTTGAGTTATATGAGTTCTTCATGTATTTTGGATATTAACCCCTTATCAGATATATCATAAGTTAATATCTTCTCCTATTCAGTTGGTTGTCTTTTTGTTTTGTTGACAGTCAATGAGATCTTTCTTTTTAAATGTAGGTGTTTACAACTATAAATTTTCTTCTTAGCACTGCTTTCTCTGCATCTCATCTTTTTACTTGCCCTAAGGTATTTTCTAATTTCCCTTGTGATCTCTTTATTGAAACATTAGTTAAGAGTGTGTTTAATTTTTACATACTTATGAATTTTCTGTTTTCCTTCTGCTACTAACTTCTAGTTTCACCCATTGTAGTGAAAGGATACATTGTATAATTTCATTCTTTTAAAATGTACTGACTTGTTTCATGGCCTAACATGTAGTTTATCCTGGAGAATGTTTAATGTACACTTCAGAAAAATGTTTATTCTGCTGTTGTTAGGTGGAGTGTTCTGAATATGTGTTTTTTCTATAGTGTTGTTAAATTCCTCTATTTTTAAATCGATCTTTTGAGTCTATGCATTATCAAAAATAGGGTATTTAAGTGTCTAACTATTGTAGAACTGTCTAGTTCTCTTGTTAGTTCCATCAGTGTTTGAATAATGTCTTTTAGAGCTTTAATTTTTATGGATACACCCATCCCTCAATTTATGCAGATTATCCATTCCATGTCTTTTTTTTTACGCAGAAGAAAACTGTGTAAAAAGAGCCCACCAGTATGAAAAAAACACTAAATAGGCCAATATAAGTTATAAAAATATTTATTTCACACATTTTCACAAAAAAATGCTAATGAAAATTCAGAAAATCCAAATAAATTTTATTCTCTGTTGGTGGCTGTACTATAATCTAAATCAACCAACCTTCTCTTTTTACTTGGCACAAAGTCACTATCTTTATTGCTTGAAATATTTAAAAGTACATAAAGCCAATCCCAAAAAGTATCAGTAGTCACCTATACTTTATTTGCCATCCAATGAATGTAAGATCATTAATAATTGTGTATTAGTAAATATTGGTTCTTTGTTCACTGCTGAGTTAAACTATTGATTTTTAGAACGAATAATGGCCAATGGAAATGAAAAAGAACCATGTAAAATGAGACTGCATAATGGAAGCTGTGTATAAAAAGTCTGTGTAAATGGGGGTAATAATTAATGTGTATAAAAAACTCATAAAAATACGTAAATCAAGGGATGGGTGTACATGCTAATAATTGTTATATTTTCTTGGTATATTGAACCTTTTACCAATATATAATTTCCTTCTGTCTCTTGTAACAATAATAACTTAAAATTTGGTATTTATCCAGCTTTCTTTTGGTTACTATTTTTGCATGGAGTATCTTTTTTTTCCATCCTTTCACTTTCAATCTTTTTGAGCCTTTAGATCTAAAGTGAATCTCATGGATAACTTAGAATCAGATTTTTTCAAACCTATTATGCCAACCTGCTCCTTTCGATTGGGAATTGTTTTTTTTTTCTGTTTACACTGAATTACTGATAAGGAAGGACTTCTGCCACTTTGTTTTATGTATGTCATATGGCTTTCCTCCTCTATTCCCTCCATTACTGCCTTCTTTTGTGTTTAGTTGATTTTCTGTAGTGACATGTTTTGATTCCTTTCTATTTCTTTCTGAATACAGTTTATAGCTATTTAATTTGTGGTTACCATTGGGATTACATATAACGTACTATAATTATAAAAATATAATTTGAATTGATTCCTACTTAATTTCAATCATATACAAAAACTTTACTTCTATACAGCTGTGTACCCTCCACACACTTTGTTGGTAACGTAAAAATTATATCTTTATACGTTATATATACACTATCAGATTTATAATCTTTTAGAAAATTAAAGTGGAGTTACAAACCAAAATTACAAAACTGATTGTTTTTTTCCGCATGTATTTACATTTACTGGAGATCTTTATAGTTTCATATTGCTTTCATGTTTCTGGTAGTCAGGTATAAGGGTAATGAGCTTCCTCACTTTTTATCAAGGAAAGCATTGCTAGATATAGAATTTTAAGTTAATAGTTTTATTTTTTCAGCACTTTAAAAGATATAATTCCACTGCATTTTGGCCTGCAAGGTTTCTGCTAAGAAACAAGCTGCTAATCTTATTGAGGATCCCTTGTACCAGACAGGTCTTTTCTGTCTTACTCATTTGAAGATTCTCTTTATGATAATTCGATTGTGTCTTGGTGAGGTTCTCGCTGATGTTATTCTACTTGGAGTTTGCTGAACATTTTGGATTTCTGGATTCATGTCTTTCATCAAATTCAGGAAGATTTTGGTCATTATTTTTTCAAGTAATCTTTCTGCCCCTTTCTATCTTCTCTTTCTGCGGCTCCCACAATGTATATATGTTGGTCCCATTTTCTTCATTCGGCTTCTTAGACTTGATAATTTCTTCTGTCTGCTTAAACATGCTGTTGAACTCCTCTAGTGAAATTTTCAATACAGATATTGTATTTTTCAGCTCCAAAATTTCTATTTCATTGTCGATATTATTAATTTATTATGTTAGTTTCAGGTGTACAACATAGTGATTCAACATTTATGTTCTTCATGATGTGATCACCACAATAAGTCTAGTTACCATCTATAACCATACAAGTTTATTCAGATAATATTGAATATTTTTACTATGCACTACATTACATTTCCATGACTTATTTTTTTAAATAACTGGAGGTTTGTACCTCATCCCCCTTCATCTTTTTCACACCTCCACCCCCCTCCCCTCTGGCAACCATGAGTTTTCTGTACCTAGGGGTATTTTTTTTTTTTTTTTTAGATTCCACGTATAGGTAAAATCATACAGCAATTGTCTTCCTCTGTTTGATAATACCTTCTATGTTCATACATGTTATTATGAATAGCAACATTTCATTTTTCTATGGCTGAACAATATTCTATTGCGTGTGTATATACATATCTCATATCTTCTGTATCCATTCATTTATTGATAGGCACTTAGGTTTCTTCCATATCTTGGCTATGGTAGATAATGCTGCAATGAACATAGGGGCGCATATATCTTTTAGAGTTAATGTGTGAATGTTTTTGAATAAATACCTAGAAGTGGAATTGCTGGGTCATATGGTCATTCGATTTTTGGAGGAATCTCTATACCTCTATTCTTCATAGTGCCTGCACCAATTTACAGTCCCATTGACTGTGAAATAAGAGGGTTTTCTTTTATATACATCCTCTCCAAGACGTGTTATTTGTTGACTTTTTGGTAATAGTCATTCTTATAGATGTGAAGGGATATCTCATGGTGGTTTTGATTTGCATTTCCCTGATGGTTAGTGATAGTGAACATTTTTTTCAGTCTGTTAAGCCATCTTTTCTTTTTTTTTTTTTGATGTTGTATGAATTTCTTATATATATATTTTGTATATTAACCTCTAATTGGATATATCATTTATGAATATCTTCTCCCATCCAGTAGTTGGTGTTTTCACTTTTGATGATGGTTTCCTTCACCATGCAAAAAATTTTTAGTTTGATGTAGTCCCATTTGTTTATTTTGCTGCTCCTGTAGGAGGAGATTGATCCAGGAAAACATTGTTAAGACTGATGTCAAAGAGTTTACTACCTCTGTTTTGGGAGTTTTATGGTTTCAAGCCTTTATATCTTTCCAGTTTTCCCAACACCATTTATTGATGAGACTGTCTTTTCTGTATTATATATTCCTGCCTCTTTTGTCATATTTTGTCATAGATTGGCCATATGAACATGGGTTAATTACTGGGCATTCTACTGTGTTCCATTGATACATATGTCTGTTTTACTATAGCTTTGTAGTATAGTTTGAAATTGGCGGGGTGTGATACCACCAGTTTTGTTGTTCTTTCTCAAAATTGCTTTTGATATTTGGGATCTTTGGTGGTTCCATATAAATCTTAGGATTATTCTGGGTGTGTGAAAAATACCATTGGGAAATTCTCATATAATTTTTCTGATTTCCTTTAGCTCCCTGAGCATATTTAAGACAGCTGTTTTAAAGTCTTTGTCTAAGACATCTAATGCCCTGCTTCTTCAGGTATGATTTCTGCCACATTACTTTCTTCCTTGAATGGGCCGTGTTTCCTATTTCTTTGTATAGCTTATGATTTATTTTGGAATTGGGTATTTTAGAAAACAGTCATCCTTCCCAGTCTTAGTATACTGTCTGTGTGCTCCACTGATTAGCTGGGTGTTCTCTGAACTTAGAAATCAGCCTTCGAGGAAAGATTTAAAGTTTTCTCGGTTCGTTTCTGTGCCTATAGCTTGCCTAGGCTGTGTGTGGCTTTCCTTACTTTCCCAGAGTCTCACCCCAAGTTCTTCTATGATCTATTGTATGTCTCCATTTGTAGTTCCTTGTCCCAGGTGTCTGCAGTCCCTCTGAAGTTTGCACGAACTGTGGCTGCCACTTGAGATAGAGACCAGTTTTTCAGCGCTCCTCTAAGGTTAGTTCAGCCAGTTTCTGCTTGTTTTATGATGTTTCCATGGGGGAATGAGGACTTAGAATATAATGTCGTTTGACCACAACTGAGAAATCTCAACAGTGATTTGACTTCACTCTTACCTGAAATTACACTGAAATTTCCCTTCACATAGTCACCAGTGAATGTCCATCTGTCAAGTCCCACTGGGTGTTTCCCTATACTTCATCTGTTTTATTCTTTCTGGAAATAACTCCTATGTTGCTTTACTTTCAAAAATTTTCCCCACTCATTAGATTATCTCTCCCCCCCACCCCACCCTTCTTCCTACAGCTTAGTGTCCCTTGGGTTCTCTCCTGTGCCTTTTCTCCATCTCATGTTTTCCCTTTGGTTATGACTCCCAGTGATCACCTATCTGCTGATGGCTTTCAATCTGCTAGTGTTTAGCATGGCTCTCTTTTAGTTCCAGAGCTCTCCAGCCAACTGTTCACTGAACATGTCTACTTGAATATTCACAAACATCTAATGCTAAATATTTCCAGAACAATTTCTCTATTCCTCCTCAGTTGTTCAGTTCATAAACCCAAGAGTCATCTTGCTGCCTCCTGTCTCTCATCCAAGGGATCACTAAAGCCATATGAATCACTTTCATAGTGACTCTTCTCTACTGCCTTCATTTAGATCAGCAAATTTCTCACCTAGATTAGGTTTCTCTTGATCCAGTCTTGTCACTTCTAAATTACTATGTTGTTGATAGAAGAAAGTGTAACTCTGATCATGACATTTCTACTTAAAAATATTCCTAGGTGCCCCACCCCCACAGCAGAGTGGCAGTCATATTAAAATCCAAACTCTTTGCTATACAAGACTCTTCATGATCTGACACCTGTTTTCCAGCCACATTGCTATTTCTACCTCTCACTGAATTTTCTTGCAGACGTTCTGGGGCTACTTTTGCCTTCATTCCTGCTTCCCAGCCAACACAGGTGCCTCACAAATGCATGTTGAATTAAAGGAAGCTGAATTATTATATGAAGCTAGGTTGTTAGAGTTGAGAATAGAGTCTTAGTTCTACTTAGACTAAAATTAGCATGGTTTTTGAAGGAACAGATCTTTGATGCTATGCCAAAAGGATTTTCTTGTTAGAAACTATTACTATTTTCATTCTTAGAGGAGTGGGAGGCATCTGTAATTTGAAGCACATTTCAACACTACCACCAATAAAAGCAGGATTGTAAGATTAAATAGTTCTCTAATACCTTAATACTTAAAATATGATCCTTAGACTAGTAGCATTGGCATCACCTGAGAGCGCCTGGAAATTCAGGATGTATCAATATAATAACTGACCTGAAAAATACACCAGAAGGGTTCAGCAACAGACTAGATAAGGAAAGGATCAGCAAACCTCAAAGACATGGCAGTGAAACTCACCCAGAGCAGAAGAATGAAAAAAAAGACAGCTGAAAGAATTTATGAAACAACATCATATGGACCAACAACTGCATTAGAGGGGGTCCTAGGAGTAGGAGAGAGAAAGGGGTTGAAAACTTCCTTGACCTGGGAAAGAAAACTGACGTCTAAATCTAGGAAGCAACAAGAGAAAAATAGCTTATTATATACAAGGGAAATGACATAAAAAGATCAGATTTTTCAGCACAATATATATTCAAAGTGCTAAAAGAAAAAACTTCCAACCAAGAATGCCTGACAAAGTTATTATTCAGGATGGAAGGAATTTTCCATACAAGTTAAAGGAGTCGTTCATCACTAAACCAAACCTTACAAGAAATATTAAAGTGACTTTTTTAAGGTGAAAAGAGTGCTAATTACCAATAAGAAAACATGAAAGTATAAATATCACTGGTAAAGGTAAATATATAGCAAAGGTAGTGGATTAATCGGTCATAAAGTTAGTATGAAGGTTAAAAGACAAAGGTAGTAAAAATATACAATAATTAAGAAGTATCTAGGCTAAAAAGATGTAAAAATTGTGTGTGGAGGGGAAGAAAAAATGTTGACTGCATTCTAAGGCTCTACTTGTATAAATGTGTTATGGTAACCACAAATCAAACACCTATAACAGATACAGACAATATAAAGGAATCTAAGCATACCAATAAAGTCATTAAGAAGAAACAGAGTAGCTAAATATACAAGACTCATGGATATGGTGCTATAGAGACTTCAGATATAAGGACACAGAAAATGAAAGGACGGAAAAAGGTATTCCATGCAAATGGAACCAAAAAAAAGCAGGTGGCAGCTATACTTATTAGTCTTTGTTTTAGTCTACTTTGTCTGACAAAGAAAGGGGTCAATCCAACAAGAGGATATAACATTTGTAAATATTTATGTACCTAACATGAGAGTACCTAAATATATATAAAACAAAGAACAGCATATCAATAGTAGGGGAGGTTAATTACTGCAATGGATAGATCAGACAGACTTACCCAAATATATATAGAAAGGCCATCCAAAGCAACAACATACATAGTCTTCAGGACAGATCACAGGTGAGGCCAGAAAACAAGTCTTAATAAATTTAAGAAGACTAAAATCACATCAAGCATCTTTTCTAACCACAATGGTATGGAACTAGAAATCAATTAGAAGAAGAAAACTGGAAAATTCACAAACATGTGGAGATTAAATGACACATTAGTGAACAGTCAATGAATGGGTCAAAATTGAAATGAAAAAAACCTTGAAAGAAATGACAATGAAAATATAACATTCTAAAACTTATGGAATGTAGCAAAAGAAATTCTAAGAGGAAAATCCATAGCAATAAATGCCTACATTAAGAAAAAATATGAATAAAGCCTAAAGTTAGAGTAGAAAGAAGAAAATAGCAAAGAGCAGAGCAAAAATTTATGAAATACAGATTAAAAAGGAAATAGAAAGGAACAATAAAACCAAGAGCTGATTCTTTGAAAAAACAAAATGGACAAACCTTTAGCTGCACTCAAAATCAGAAATGAAAGAGATGTTACAATTGATACCAAATACAAAAGATCATAAGAGACTACAGTGAATAATCTAGACCACCTAGAAGAAACAGATAAATTCCTACCAAGATTGAATCTAATTTAAAACCTCTCAACAAACAAAAGTACAGGACCAGAAGGCTTTCACGAGTGAATTCTACCAAACATTTAAGAAGAATATCATTCTTTGTCACATGCTTCCAAACACATTTGAGTCTACCAAAACCAGACAAGAACAACATAAGAAAATTATAGGCCAATATCCCTAATGAACACAGATGTAAACATCCTCAACAAAATATTAGGGAACTGAACTCGACACTACTTTAAAAGGACCATACATCATGACCAAATGAGAATTATTCCAGGGATGCAAGGATGGATTTTAAACATCTCCATATCTATGTGACACATCATATTAACCAAATGAAGGATAAAACTCATATGATCATCTCAATTGATGCAGAAAAAGTATTTGACAAAATTCAATATCCCATTCATGATAAAAACTCTCAACATAATAAAGGCCATATATGACAATCCCACAGCTAACATCATATTCAACAGTGAAGAGGTGAAAGCTTTTCCTCTGAAATCAAAAACTACACAAAGATGTCCACTCTTACCACTTTTATCATCATAGTATTAGAAGTGCTCGCCAAATCAACTAGTCGAGAAAAAGAAATAAAAGGCATTCAAATTGGAAAGAAAGAAGTAAAACTGTCACTATTTGTATATGATATTATATATAGAAAACCCTACCCTAAAGGCTCCACCAAAAACAGCATAAACAAACTAAGTTGCAGGGTACAAAATCAATATACAGAAATCTGTTGCATTTCTATATGCTAATAACAAACCATCAGCAAGAGAAATTAAGAAGATAATCCTACTTAGAACTGTATGAAAAACAATAAAATATCTGGGAATAAATTTAATGAAGGTGGTAAAAGATCTTACACTGAAAACTATACAATGTTAATCAAAGAAATTTGAGGAAAACACACATAAATGGAAAGATATTCCATGCTCATGGATTTGAAAAATATTAAAATAAAATGTTCACACTATGCAAAGCAATCTTTAGATTCAGTGCAATTCCTATCAAAATTACGATGGCGTTTTTCAAAGAAATAGAACAATCCTAAAATTTATATGGAACTAAAAAGACCCCAAATAACCAAAAAAGCTGATTTCAATGTATAACAAAGCTGTAGTAACATATATGGTTTTGTCGTAAAAACATACACATAGATCAATGGAACAGAAGAGAGAGCCTAGAAATAAATCCATACATACATGGTCATTTACAACAAAGGAGCCAAGAACATACAATGGGGAAATTACAAGTTTCTTTAGTATAAATGATTCTAGGAAAACTGGACAGCCACATGCCAAAGACTGGAACTGGACCATTACCTTACACCATAAGACAAAATTTAATTCAAAATGAATAAAAGACTTGAAGATAAGACCTGAAACCAAAAAACTCCTAGAACAAAACATAGGTGGTAATATCCTTAACACTGGTCTTGGTAATGATTTTTTTGATTCACACCAAATACAAAGGCAACAGAAGCGAAAATAAAGTGGGACTACATAAACTAAAAAGCTTTTGCATCGCAAAGGAAGCCATCAAAACCAATTGAATGGGAGAAAATAATTGCAAATCATATATCTGATAAGGGGTTAATATCCAAAAAATATAAAGAACTCATACAACTTAATAGCAAAACCTCAAACAATTCAATTTAAAAGGGGCAGAGGATCTGAATAGAATTTTTTCCAAAGAAGACTTATATAGCTAATAGGTACATGAAACAGTGCTCAACATCATTAATCATCAGGAAATGCAAATGAAATCTACAATGAGATATTGCCCATACTGTTAGGTAGCTATTGGAAACTCTTGGTGGTGGAAATGAAAATTGGTGCAGCCACTATAGGGAACAGTATGGAGGTTCCTCAAAATATTAACATAGTACTACTAAATGGTCCAGCAATTTCACTTCTGAGTATTTATTTTAAAAAACCTGAAAACGCTAACTCAAAAAGATCTATGTACTCTCACATTCATTACAGCATTATTTACAATAGCCAAGATATGGAAACAAGCTAAGTGTCCTTCAATGAATTAATGGATAAAGAAAATGTGATAGACACACATACAGGAATATAACTCAGCCATATAAAGGGATGACATCTTGTCATTTGCCACATCTTGTATGGACCTTGAGGGGATTATGCTAAGTGAAGCGAGTCAGACAGAGACCACTACTCTATGATCTCCCTTATATGTAGAATCTAAAAAAAAAAAAAAAAAAACCTGAAAAAATAAAATAGGTAACAGAGTACCGAGGTGAGGGTTTGGGGGTGGGCAAAATCAGCGAAGGGGGTCAACAATTACAAACTTCCAGTTGTAAAATAAATCGATCATAGAATGTAATGTATAGCATGGTAACTACAGTTAATAATACCATATTAAATATTTGAAAGTTGCTGATATCTTAAAAGTTTTCATCAGAAGATAAGTTTTTTATAACTATGTATGAAGACAGATATTAACTAGACTTATTATGATCATTCCACAATATATACAAATATTGAAACATTATGTTGTACATCTGAAACTAATATTACATGTCGATTATACCTCAGTAAAAAAGGCAGCATCCAAAGCTCTACTCCAGACCTGCCATATCAGAATTAGCCTTGTTAACAAGATCCACAGGTGATTCACATTAAGGCTTGAGACATACTTGCCTAGAGGGTTTTAAAAGAAATAAGATGGGAGTGTTTGAGAAGAAGGAAAAGAGAAAGACTTATTTTTCTCTTTTAGGAAAAATAATTACTGAGAATGATCCATGTACACTGCATGTCCCCTTGAGCGACCTCAATGATACAGTGCAGAAACATCTCTCCTGTGTAGCCAGACCTGTTCCCAATTGTAATTTCACAAACTGCCAATAAGTTGAGGGCCTAAAAGTGGAGCTGCCTTGGGTTGAATGAGAGCTATCAAAAGTGGGCTTTTCCAGGTAGGAGAAAGATGATATCCCCCAGGTGTGTGGGCCAGGGGGAATTCATGCCTTTTTGATTATGAAGCACATACATGAGGTCACTGGAAATAAGTGGGGGTTGGTAGAGGTGCCAAAAAGAAGCCTCCAGCCAAATATGTTGATTGGCCAATGTTGAGCATTTTCCCATGACTCACCTGGGACATAATGGCGTATACGTTACAAGTGAATTCTGTGGCCACATTTCCCCCAAATAACATTTGATCTTCATTAGAGGTGGCCACAGTGCATTAACTAGATAGGAAGTTCCAAGTGATTGTTTTCCAAAGAACACAGCTTTTGTTGGGGATGGAGGGACATGAATGCAGCAATTTGTAGATAGTTCCAACAAGTTTTGAGATGCTAACTGCCCAAAAATATTCAGTCGCATTAGTTCATATGGTTACACAAAAGAAATTAAGAGCCTTATGGCTATTTTGGAGTGTCCCAGTTGGCCAAGCTTAATGGTATGGTTCTGACACCAACCAGTCAGAAACTACGCCTAACCAATCAGAATGGTCATTCTCCCAAGTAGTCCAGCAGCCACAGTGGTTGTTCCCACACAGTTGGTGGGCACTAGCTGAATATCAGTCCTGGCAGGGAGCTCTTAAATGCTCAGTAGGTCTCCAAGAGGTTTGTACCACAGCACATGTATTCTAAAACTTTCTAATGGGTCCAAGATGATGGTGTAGGTGGATGCTGAGCTCACTCCCTCCCATCAAATACACATCTATATTTAGAGAAATTTCTCCTAAGAGATAACTGTGACCCAATTGAACAGCTTTTCCACAACAAGCGAGAGAGACCACATAGAGAAGGCTGGGAAACTGAGAGAGTTCTCCGGAAGCTGAGGGAACAACTGAGAACCAGGGGATCTGGTGACTGCCATTGTTGATGTTTCCCCTGAATGTGCATCATGAGTGAGAGCTCCATGCAGGTTCTCTGGCCGACCTGAAAAATGCTGTAGCTCCTCCCAGCCACCCCTCCTGGAGCTAGATCCAATGGAAACAGGAGGACACCACAGCATTCATTCAAGAGGCCCCTCCACCTTGAGACTGATCTAGAAGGTATGGTAAGGTGATGATGCTTCATGTGGAACTAGAAAAACACCGTGGTACCTGCCAGCAGGGTTACCCTGTCCAGAGAAAGTGCAGGGATAGTGGAGTGCTACTGTGTGCTCACATGGGGCTGTCCATCTGGAGAGAGACTGGAGATATTGGGACACTGCTGCATGTACACATGGGACTGCTCCACTTTAATACAGTGCAGAGATAGCAAAACTTTGTAGCACATGTGGGTGATGCTGTGCCCACACGCAGGGCTGCCCTTCCCAGAGACAGTGCAGAACTAGCAAAGTATGACTTTGTGTGCACACAAGGCTGTCCCACCCGAAGGAAGGGGAGAGCTAGTAAGGCATTGTGAGGCAAGCCCAAAGAATAGCCCTGTACAGACCCTGCTCTGACAACAAAGCAATAGGGCACACCAAGCATGCACCGAGCAGCCTCAGCAACACCAGACAGCTCTACCTGGATTAGAAGGGCAAGGAAGCATGCACACATTAGGCTGTGCTGCCTGGAACCCACTCTTTCAGAACAGGTGTCACATCAGGCACTGCATGTGACTGCCCCTGCTACAACTGGCCTGTCAAAACTATTCGACAGTCTACACAGAGACCTCTTTTTTCATCTCAGGAACAAATACAGAAAGTCAAACAAAATGGGGAGACAGAAGAATATACTCCAAGTGAAGAAACAAGAAAAAACTCCAGAGAAAAACCCTATTATAATAGGGATAAGTAATTTGCCTGATAAAGAATTCAAATAAATGGTCATGAGGATGCTCAACAAACATGAGAGTAGAATTGAAGAACTCAGAGAGCACTTCAACAAAGAGATCAAAAATGTAATAAATCAGAGATGAAGAATACCATAACTGAAAGTAAGAATACATTAGAAGGAATTGACAACAAATTAGTTAGTATAAAAGAATGGATTGATGACTTGGAAGACAGAAGAGTGGAAATCACCCAATCTGAGCAAAATGAAAAATAATTAAAAAAAATGAGGATAGTATAAGAGATATCTGAGATAACATCAAGCATTCTAACTTTTGCATTATTCCAGAAGAAGAAGAGAGAGAAAGGGGCTGAAAAAATATTGGAAGAAATAATGGCTAAAAACTTTACTAATTTGGGGACATCCAGGTCCAGGAAGGACAGAGAATTCCAAACAAGATGAACCCAAGAAACCCACACCAAGACATAGTCTAATTAAAATGGCAAAAGTTAAGGATAAAGAGACCACTTTAAAGGCAGCAAGAATGAATGAATAAGTCACATACAAGGGAAGCCCCATAAGGCTATCAGCTGATTTCTCAGGACAGAAGGGAGAAGCAGGAAATATTTAAAGTGGTGAAAGGAAGGAATCTACAACCTAGAATTGTATATCTGATAAGGCTATCAGAGTTGAAGGATAGTTTTCCAGACAAAAACTAAAGGAGTTCACATCAACTAAGTCAGCCTTCCAAGAAATGTCAAAGGGCCCTCTTTTTTCACAAAACATGAGACCATAACCAGAAATAAGAAAATACATAAAAGAAAAGAATCTACCGCTAAAGACAAATGTAAAATAAACATGGTGAATCGAGCACTTAAAAAGCTAATATGAAGGTTAAAAAACAGGAGCAAAATTAACTATAAATACAATAAATAATCAGGATACACGAAACAAAAAGATATAAAACATGATATCAGAAACATAAAGAGTGGAGGTGGGAATAAAAATGTAGTCCTTTTAGAATTTGATTGAACTAAAATGCCTATCATTTTAAAATAGACTGCAGTGGATATAGATGGATAAATATGAACCTCATGGTAACCATAATCCAAAAACATAAAAAAATACTCAAAAAAAAAAAATGAAGAGAAAGGAATCCAAGCAAAACCCTAAAGAAAACCAACAAATCAAAAGAGATCAAGAGCAGAAGAGAAGAACAAGAACCAAAAATCAATAAAATGGCAACAAGCACATATCTGACAATAATTACTTTAAATATAGATTAAATGTTCCAATCAAAAGACATAGGGTGGCAGAATGGATTAAAAAACATGACCTCTCTATATGCTGCCTACAGCAGACTCAGTTTAGATTGAAAAAATACTCATAGACAAAGTGAAGGGATGGAAAAAGACATTCCATGCAAATAGAAATGAAAAGGAAGCTGGGTAGCAATACTCATACCAGACAAAATAGTCTTTAAAACAAAGACTGTAAAAAGAGAGAAAGAGAGACCACATAATTTTTAAGGGTCAGTCCAAGGAGAGGTTATAACAATTGTAAATACCTGTGCATCCAACATAGGAGCACCCGAGTACAGAAAGCAAATGTTAATGGACATAAAGGCAGAAATCAATAGTAGTACAATAATAATTGGGGACTCTAGTACTCCACTTACCTCAATGGACAGATCATCCAGGCAGAAAATTAACAAGGAAATAATGGCCTCAAATGCCGTATTATTTCAGTTTGACTTAACAGACCTTTACAGAGAATTTTATGCAAAAAATGCAGAAACACGTTTTTCTCAAGTGCACATGGAACATGTTCCAGGACAGATCACACACTAGGCATTTACTTTCCTGTTGTGGCAGTACCTTTAGATTTACCTTTCAAATAAAACCCTCTCACCTGGCCCCAGCTGGAGAAGGCCCATTCCACACAGAGCTGTTGGTTACAGGCCTGGGTGTCTACTGGCCGTTTGGTGAGCTGCGTGCACATGTCGTTGGACACGGGAGTGGAGATTCCAGAGGCTTTCAACTTCTGGCAGGTCACCCGGCGGGTCTGAATGCCTCCCCCACAGCTCCGGGTACAGGCTGACCAGGAAGTCACCATCCACCTGTGGAGAGGAAGAAAGGTGAGGGCAGTTGCAAAAGGTCTTGGGGAGAGGAACGATGCTATATGCTCTCAGAAAAAGAGCCCCACACATCCCCTTGCTCTCATCACACAGCTGCTAATTTGGGGGCCATAGCCCTTTTCTCAGTATATACTTGGGGTAGAAGGTTGAAAATGGCCCCCCCAAAGAAATCTACATCAAATCCCTGGAGCCTGTGAATGTTACTTTATTTGGACAGAGGGTTTTTGCAGATATAACTAAGGATTTTGAGATGAGATTATTGTACATTGTAAATGTCATTGCAAGTATCCTTATAAGAGAACAAGAAAGGGTGATTCGACATAGAAGAAGAGGAAACAGTATGACCAGAGAAGCAGAAGATGGAGGGATGTGGTCACAAGCCAAGGGATGCTCAGAGCCATCAAAAGGTGCAAGGGCCAAGGAACAGATTCTCCCTTAGAGCCTTTGGAAAGGGTGCAGCCCTGCTGACACCTCGATTTTGAACTTCTGGGCTCTAAATCTGTGAGAGGATACATTTCTATTGTTTTAAGTTACTATGTTTGTCATAATTTGTTACAGCAGGCACAGGAAACAAATTGATTAAAAAGGTGCATCTCGAAAGAATATTCTGAAGATCAGTTGCCTCTGCTTGACATTAGCCTCGATGTCTTGCAGGTGATGGAGAAATAGTCCTTGAACTAGTTGCACTGCACTGCGGTTCTTGCACTTCCTAATGGTACCCAACTGTGTGGTAGAGGAGAGATGACGGATCCAGGCCTGTGTTACCTCCTGACCCAGGAGGCACTCTGGGTCTCACTTTGGCTAACATTTTGTCTCTCGGGAGCATGTAAAAGTCCTTCTAGCTTTCTGGAACAACTTTCTACCTCCATGAGTACAGACCATAGATCTTATACCATGGGCTGAAAGTAGCTGTTCTCAGAATGTTAAGTTTCGACTACACTTTGGATCCTTGGAAGTGAGACTGACCAAGAGAGTGACAAATGGCTTTTCTCAAAACACCAATCTGTCATCTGGGAAAGACTCTGAAATCCTTGGTCCATATCGAACATGTAGGGGTTTTCTTTGCACGTTTGCACTATAGGATGGTTCAAAGAGGAGGGGAAGGGGGACATTTTTGGGGGAATAGTACTAAAAGACTTGGTGCTGTCCAGCCATTTCACCCTATCTAGAAAAAAATTCTCTGGTTTTATTGTCTGAGAAAAAATTTATCTAAATGAAATGGTCCTATCTGGGTCAAAGTGGGTCTTCCCACAGCTATTCAAAAAGATGACCAGGGCAATACTTTTGTGTGCAAAGGCTGCTGAAGTGCCCAAAAAGCCTGGTGGGGAAACCTGTCAAAGGTGAACCTGTGGCCGCCTCCTAGTCCAGGGGTGCCACATCTGGCTCTCAGGAGAGGTGTGCACAGGAACAGAGAGCAAATTCCTCCTGCATCTGGATCTGTGACTGATTTAGTTTGGTGCAACTTCCCTGCTCTATTTGCCTGGAGAGAGGGCTGTGTGCGGAATTCCAACCCACAGGAGCAGGGCCACTTAAGAAGCAGGCGTGAGGTTTTTGAAGGATCCTGGGGGCATTGAAACCAAAGCAGACACAGCCATTATTTCATTTGCAGACGTAAATGAGGCTGATTGACTCTGACCATCACCACAGCAAATCAAAAAGTTCCTGGCATGTCCAAGACCTCTTCTTCATTTCACACGGCTTGGCAAGGGCAGTCTTCCAGTCTCTCATATCCCTGGTGAATGTCAGGCCTGCATTTCAATCAACTTTTATTTCCAAATATACATTTCAGCAATTTTTCAGGAGCTGGGTGCAGGGTTTGAGAGAGGCGAGGCATGGGCTATGTTACAGTTCAGGAAGGGTATAAAAGGACATTAATCATTCCCGTGGAAACCTTCCTGTCAGCAAGTCAAACTGCTGATATTAATGAGTGTGTTTCATATTTCATTGAGTCTCTTCTGGTTTCAGCTGCTCCTTATGACTCAGCTGGCAAAACACAAGCGGTTGCCGAAGTAGTGTATGAAAGTCCTACACAGGTAGAAAGGGGCATTACACGGCCCGGCCAAGTCCCCCAAGACTCAGGGCGCCATGGTGGTGCCAATTCTAAGCCCATTAATTATCCCTCTAGCTACTGCCTGAGCACTGCAGAGGGCATGCTTAGTGGGACTAGCAGCTTCTCGAAGCTGGAGGAAGATGTGACAGGCAGAGACTGTGGGTGTCAGTCTGGGCTCTATAAGGGACCCAAATGCAGAGTGTATATTTAACATTGAGGCAACCATAGGAAACAGTGACTTATTTCAACGTTAGCAGGTTGCCACTCTTTGTGGAAAAGAAGAGGATACAATTTCTTCAGGTAAACTAGAGTACTGATTGGCACAGGTATTTTAAGTTAGGGGCCAGGGATGGGGTTAGGGTAGAGGCCAGCGATACCCTTTCCCTCAGCACTTCAGCTGCAAACACATTTTTTCTCTTACAGAGAGTCAGTTTCTTACTGCAGAATGGGAGCTATCTCTTGCCAGTGCCTGGGATGCCCCTGCTCCCAGAACAGAGCCTTTCAGGCACTAGGGATATCTAGGCAGCCCTTAGCTTGCTGAGAGTTGAGGGAACAAAAGGGCTGAGTGAAAAGGCTCATTCTGAGGGATGTTTTCTGCAGGGCGGAGAAGCCTGACAAGCCTGTGCCTATAGAAGAGAACAGTTCCTTGGAGGGCAGGCCCCCTGACCTGCACTTGGCATCTTTCCCTGCACAGTCTAGACAAGGGCTGGCCACCAATTGGCTGAAAGTCAGGGCCCGTGCTTGTGAGTGGGGAGGCCTGAGCCAGCCTCAGCCACACTTACCGAGAAGGGCAGTCTCTCCGGTTGCAGGCGACAGGCTGCACAGCAGGGCGAATCTTCCCTGCACAGTGAGCAGGGTTGACCTCTGAGCCATTCAGGAGACACCTCAGGCGGGGCTGCTGAACGCCCCTGTTACCACAGGAGGCCGAACAGGTTGCCAGTCTGTCCACAGACCACCAGTAATCTGTCACAGGAGGGGGATCAGAGGTGAGAAGCAGAGAGTATTATTCCCCATGCTCTGTATTCCTTCTGAGCAGGGCATTGCGGGAAGAGGGCTGTGTGTGGGTGTTATGAATTAGCCTCTGCCCCTCAGTGGTTTCTGTTCCTGGTCTATCTAGACAAGTCATGTGGTCTCCAGAGGCCTCAGTTAACTCGCTACAAAAGGAGCATGCTAGTTATCACTTATCAAGTTATTGTAAAGCCTGGATATAATAAAGGTCAAGAACCTAGCCCCGTGCCTGGCACAGAGAGAGAAAGTACTTAATCAGTCGCTATAGCTCTTACTATTTTTAAACATACTCCTTAAAGTGCTCTTATTTTTTTTCTACTAGCTTACCAGAAAGTGACTTTATTTTTCAACAAAGATATAAAAATGTCAGAAATACTTAATCATATTTAAAAGTGCAGATTCAAATTAGACTTCGTAGATGTTAGTTAAAAACCCCCACCCTACTCTGAGAGTACTCATTTAAGTGAGGCAGCATGTACTGATGTCTGCGAAAAGCAATTTCTTTGGATTTTCTATCGGGGGACTCACTGGTAGGAAAGCTGTTAAAAATAACCATGGGTTGATAAATTGTGAGTGCTTAGTTGCAAAGCTGTATATTACAAATCTTGCAGATAGGCACTGGCTTCTGGTTTTCAGCAGAGAATGGCTGGCTGGCTGGCTGGCTGGCAAGAAAATGGAACATTTACTTTCCTGTCTGGAAAGCCAAATGGCGGGGAAGGATATTTAAGGAAAACCCATGTGCTTGGAAGTCTCCCTTTCATGTGCTATATTGGCACAAAAGTCTGTCCGTTACCACAGAATCCTACATATAGAATATGGATTTTGCTTTCCCTAAAACTCACGCATAGGCCACAGGTAGAACCAACCTAGGGAAAACTCAGAAGCCTCACTTAGTTTCTATAACAAGGCCAGTTTTGGCTCCTCTCGCACTGTTTTGGGCTTATTCATAACTTGGTCCAGCAAATACCGAGCTCTGCTCAAGGCCTTTCTGACCTGCACATGTTCCAGGAAGGTTAATATACCAGCCACACAGGCTTCTCAGTCTGTCCTCTGAAAGGGCTGCAGGAAAGCTGCCTGGAAAGCACCTAGCATGTGACTGTGGCAGAAGACGCTTCAAGAGCTTGCAGGTACTGACACCAGCCCTGACTCTCCAGAGCAGGCAGCAGTAGCCAAGCGGTTTAGATCAAGAGATATTTTGGAACTAAACCAAGAGAAAAAATTTGTATATGTATATATTTTTTACCAGGGGTGTGTTTGTGTGTGTGTATTTTTCACTAGTTAACCAAGCACAAAAGAAACACATTTGACCTTGCTATATGGTGATGCTTCCTTGGTTCTGCAGCAATGGTATAAGCAGAAGGGCCCATTTACGAAAGCAGCACTGACATTTCCAGGTTATGCTGGAGTGGGGCCTGATGGCTCTTTTGAAGGGCCTCATTGTATGAAAACATGGTTCAGTTTCAGTTTTCATGCTCTAGAAACCACTGGAGATAAAAAATCACCTTGTCTACTAGAGAATTAGATTCCCAGGTGGACTCTCTTGTTTAAGAAATAAGCCCAGCATCCAAAACCCAACGGGTTTCTTACCTTGGATTCTGAGAGAGGCCTTCTGCACGAGCACTCCTGCCTCATTCTGAGCAAGGCAGCTGAATTCCCCTTGAGACTTGCCACTAAGATTTGCAACTTGAAGAATCTGTCCAGCTGCCAAGATATGATATGTCAATCCTGTGACAGTGGCAATTGACTGACCACCATGGAACCAGGTGATATTGGGGGTTGGGTGACCTTTGATGGGGCAGCCTAGAAGAGGAAAGGAGAGGCAAATTATTGATAAACCCAAAAAGGACACATTCCTGATGAGCTGCTTTAGAGTCTCTGTGGCTCTAGAGGTCATATGTATAACATGGCCCTCCCCATGGCATTTTTTTTTTTTTTTTTTTTTTTTTATGCTTGCCATTCCCAAGCAAATAGGAGATGATTTTATTCTGGGAGAGTGACGATTGTTCATTCAATAATAAGTAAAAATTATTGGAGGACACAAAGTGCCTATTGCTATCTGTATCCCTGTACTAACTTTTAAAAAATAAAACAATTAATATTCATTCATCGAACATTTTTTTCCAAGTTAATTAGTTCCTACACCGATTTTATTTGGAAAGAAATCACTTCTTCAAATGAAATGATTTGGAAAAAATACATACTATATAGTAATAGTTAAAAATCAAACTGTAATTGGTAAAAGCCTAATATCTGCCTTCATTTTACTCTTTATATGATTTTCAAGCCAAAATTTTTCAACAGAGACTAGGAAAACAATTTTAAACACTGATCTCATTTCTTTATAAGTCAAGAATCTTGGCCTTCTGACAGCTCTTTCCAAGCTTGCATTGGACATGTACAATATTACACTTTTTTACATAGTCATTGAACACATTTTGATACATTAAAATTCCAAAATATTAAACTGAGATATCATGTCTACTAAATATTCTGTAGCATAGAATTAGTAAAATAAACTGATTGCAGTTATGAGGGGAAACTCATTTTCTCTAAATTCAAAATACTTGCTGAATTTTCTGTGTGTCCCCAGCAACTAAGCTTCTATAGAAAATTTATTTGGAAGTTTAGAACACATGATAAATCATTAAATATTAAAAAGATACTGGAGGTTTTCCCTCAGTTCAGTTTTAAAAATCTATTTGGTGACTACTGTTCTGGGGATTGTTAAGATAGTTAAGACTATCTTTCCTCTTACAAAGAATTCCCAGATGGTATAGAATTAAAAAAAAAAAGCACATTAATAAAATGCAATGTAAATGATGACATCTATGAGACACACAGATGGCCACCTACATGGATATGTGTGCTTATGGATCTGTAAAGAGAAGAGATTTTCCAGTGTTGGCTTGTTTTCTATTCTGGGGCAGCACTGTCAGAACTGGAATAGTATGCAGAGTCAACATAGGAAAGGCCCTTAGAGATCATCTAGCCTGCTGCCAAAGGAAGAAACTGAGGATCAGAGATACTAAGAAACCTTCCCAAGATCAATGAACATGCCTTTTTACTCTTTGCCTTGTGTTCTTACATTCATACCTACTAGTTCAGCTGGGTACCAGCAATTTATCTAGGCACCTTGTTATCTACTTCCTTTGTTCATTTCTTTCTTACCTTTGCCCTCCCCACTACACACACACATTTTCACTGTAATTGTGAAGCCTGACTGGGTTGGAGTGACTAATTTGAAGAAGGACCCTAGAAAAATAATGCTAAAATCTGCCTAGGAAGCTCAGTGTGGGATATAGTGTTATAGAATCCAACTTCCCCACCTCCTTCCTGACTTTGGCCATGTGATTACTTGGGCCAATAAAATGAGTCAGATGTTACACTAATGATGAATAATCTGAAAGGAAAATTAAGAAAACAATTCCACTAACAGTAGCATCAAAAAGAATAAGATACTTAATAATAAATTTAACTAAGGAGGGAAAGACACTGACAACTATAAAACATTGCTAAAAGAAATTAAAACACAAATAAATGGGAAGATACCTCACGTTCATGATTGGAAGACTTAACATTGTTAAGATGTCAGTACTCCCCAAAGTGAACTACAGATTCAATGCAATGCCTATCAAAATCTCAATGATGTTCTTTTGCAGAAATAGAAAAATCTATCTTAAAATTCATATAAAATCTTAAGAGACCACAAATAGCCAAAACGATTAAAAAAAAAAACAGTGTTGAAGAGCTTATACTTTGATTTTAAAACTTATTAAAAGCCATAGTAATTGAAACAGTATGGTATTGGCATAAAGACAGACATACAGACTAATTGGATAGAGATTCCAGAAATAAACTCTTGCATATATGGTCAAATGACAAGATCATTCAACTGAGAAAAGAACAATCTTTTCAACAAATGGTGCTGGGAAAACTGGATAGCCACATGCGAAAAAAAAAATGTTGGATCCTTTACACCATATATTAAAATTATTTTAAGGGCCAAACACCTAAACCTAAGAGTTAAAAGTATAAAAATCTTAGGGAAAAGCTTCACAATATAGGATTTGGTGATGATTTCTTAGACACTAAAAGCACAGGCAACAACAAAAAAATTGGACTAACTGGAGATCATCAAAATTGAAAGTTTTTGTGCAAAGGACACCATCAACAGATTGAAAAGGCAACCCACAGAATGGGAGAAAATATTTGCAAATCACATATCTGATAAGGGAGTAATATCCAGAATATAGGTACTAACTAGAGTACTGAAGTGTAAGTTGAGTCTGATCTTGGAAGCTAAGCAGGGTCAGGCCTGGTTAGTACTTGGACGGGAGACCACCTAGGAAGACCAGGTAGTGTAGGTGTTAAAAAAAAAAAATCCAGAATATATAAAGAACTCCTACGACTTAACAATAACCATAAATGAATTTAAAAATGGGCAAAGACTTGAATAGTCTTGCTACAAAGATATACCAATGGCCAATAAGCACATGAAAAGATGTTCAATATCACCAATTGTTATATAAACTCAAATCATAATCATGAGATACCACTTATCACTCATTAGGATGATCATTAAAAAAAACAAAAAAGTGTTGGTAAATATATAAATTAGAACCCTTGTGCATTGTTGGTAGGAATATAAAATGGTACAGCCAATGTGGAAAATAATATGACAATTCCTCAATAAATTAAACATAGATTTATGGTATGATCCACTTCGGGATATATACCCAAAAGAATTAAAAGCAGGGACTTGAACAGGTATTTGTACACCAATGTTCATAGAAGTATTCATGACAGCTAAAACAATCCAAATGTTTCACAAAGGGTGGAAAAAAACCAAAATGTGGTGCATATGTATTATGAAACATTATTTAGCCTTAAAAAGGAATGCTGATACATGTGACAATATGGATGAACCTTGAAAATATTAAGTTGAAGAAGCCAGAAACAAAAGGACAAATATTACAATATTTGTAATTTGATTCCACTTATATGAGTTTCCTAGTGTAGTCAAATTCACAGAAGCAGAAAGTAGAACAGTGATTACCAGGGGCTGGGGGATGGAGGAAATGGAGAATTATTATTATATGGGCTCAGAGTTTTAGTTTGAGATGAAAGAATTCTGGAGATGTAAAGCTTTTATGTTGCACAACATGAATATAATTGATGCCACTGAATGGTACACTTAAAATGGTTAAAATAGTAAATTTTATGTTATGTGTATTCGTTTTACCATGATAAAAGAAGTGAGGCAGATGTGCTGGTGTACCAGATCCAGACCTTGACATCCAGAGACCTTGTGTCTTTGCTTGTGTTCGCGTCTTTGCCATCACCACCAAAACATGCCTGAACTAGCCTGATGATCCCAAGAGAATAACGAGAGAAATGTGGAGAACAGCCAAGTCGCCCCAGCCAAACCCAGTTTAGATCAGCTGAACTAAATAAATAAGATCGGTAAGAATATATTATTGTTATTTTAGGCCACTGATTATGTGTGGACAAAAAGGGGGTTGTATGGAAAGTAACCTCACAGGGTGATCTGATCATAAGTTTCTTACAGGGTGGGTCATGGTGGGTAGTCATGGCCCAGGAATATAGCCTATTTAGTAAAATAGTTTATCTTTGCCTTAAGCAAACATGTCCATTGTTTCTATGTACCTAGGTTAACTGTCTTTAAAACAGACCATAAATATCCTCAAGAGAACACACAATATTGATAACTATCCTGTAATCCAATCCCCACCTTGCTTTCTCCCCCTTCATGTAATCTGTCTTATATTCCTTCCTTAATTTGAAATGCATAAAAGAAATTGCAAAACTGTTACTCTATGGAGCATTTGAGATCTTGCTCCCCGGCATATGTTGATATGTTGTCAGTTTGGCTCAAATAGACTCTTATAAAAATTCTCCACAGGTTTGGACGCTTCTTATGTTGACACTTGTGTTTTTTAAATGCAGAGTATTTTATTATTTTTATTATTTTATTTTTTTTTTGGCAATAGCTAACTGATATACTTAGGGAGAAGCGCCTTCTATCTCTTCTGCTTGGCCCATGTGTCCAAGGCCTAGAGCAGGTCAGAGTTTTTACCCAAGCGCTATCTTGGCTGTCTCCAGACCTGTATCTTCTTATTCAGGTACTCAGGAGGAGCAGGTTCCCGTGTGCTCCTGGTGGTATTAGGCATCTATATGCTATGAGCTCCATTATGGTGTCATTGCACTTTCATTATGAAATGGGTGTGGGCATGGCCTGGGGGAGAGGAGTATAGAAATCAGTTCATTGGGGATCTCCTGAGATTGGCAGCGCTCACCTGCTGTAATCTCAAATGAGTCTGGGGATAGATGCTGGTTTCATTTTTTAAATAAAGGGCAGGAAAACTACATTTATTTAGGCAAATAACATGCTTTAAAAAGTGAAGCTTCAGACAAGTACAGCTTTTCAGAATGAAAACAGCAAATGTATGTCTCGCAAATACATCTGCTTTGAAAAAAAAAAATAGGTGCCATACACTTTAGAAGCTGTCTCCATGAATCATTCTGTTTGGTCAATGTGGACAGAGCTCTGGTGAGTCTGACTAGATTCTAAGTTGATAAATAAGAACCTTGCTGTTCTCAAGGAAATAGTAGATATTTGGGACAGGGAATCTCTCATGTTTACTCCTGGTTTTTATTTTCTCAGCTCCATTAGGATTCATTTATGAGAGAGTATTTAGGCAGAAAAAAAGTGATAGCAGCCTCAAGCTGTTTTCTGTGGCTGATAAAGTTACTTATCTGGGAGCCAGAAATCTTAGTAAGCTAAATAAGAGGAACATTTGCATAACAATTAAATTCCAAACTCTCCCCCCCTTTTTTTTTTTTGGAAACAGAAGCCACAGTGAACAGCCAGGACACCACTCTTGGCCCGTGTGGATCTCATTTCGCTTGGATCTTGGACCTGTTCCCAGGGCCTTCAGTCTACTACTTCCAGTGGGGATGGGGATGAATGTGGTAGAGGATGAGGTAGGGTTTGGTCCAATGGTAGGCATCAGGGCTGCCACGAATATGTAGTTCTTGAAACTCATCTTGAGAGAGCTCCATGAGGAGCGCTAAGACAGGTGTTTTTGAGAAGCTGCCTTCATAGTAATGCCTCTCATTCTGAAATCTATCAAGGTGAAATCTTTTTTGTAGAAAGTTTTACAAAGAAAACAAGTTAGTTATTTTCAAATGCAGCTACCCAGATTCATGACTCTCGAAGAAAACTCTAGAGTTTTTTAGGATTCTCTGGGTTCAGTTTTCTAATTTGTAAATGAGAGCTTTTAGTTTAGTCAATGATTTTTAAGTTGATGTTCCCTGAGGCCCTGGGGTTCTGAAGAGGTACCTGGGGAGGGGACCTTGAAAGGGAATCTGCACAGGTGGGGTCTTGGGGGCTTTATCTACATTTTAAGCACTGCAGATAGATATATAGATAGATTGATAGATAGATAGAAAGACAGATATAGATAGATAGATATGGCTTCTGCATAAAAAGATTCCACTATTAGTAACCACTAAATTAGATGATCTTTAGGGTGTTTTTAGATTTCAAGATTTTTCAGTATTATCTCAAACTCATCATCCTCAATCCTCCTCTTCCTCTTCATGGAGCCAAGGGCAAAGTGGATCTATTTCAATCTATACTGCTTATATCGATGTGTAGTGAAATTGAACTATATTAATGAAGGGCTCATGGAACGGATAGAATATATGGATGTTATTTAGGGTTAAGCTAAGCAGAGACCAGGGATACCGAGTAGGAAGGGGAAGGCAGTCTAGAAGTAGTGTGAGCAAAGGTGCAAAGATAAGAAAACTGGTGGTGTGGCTGGGAGAAAAGACTAGTCGACTGGAACATGGGGAACACAGATAAAGCTGGCTTAGTGGGTGGGAATTACAATGGGAATTGAAGGCCAGAATCTGATGTTTTGGGACTCCTGAAGAGGGGGAATGATATAATCAAGATTGGCTTTAGACGGGTCATTAAAGTGATTGTTTGCAAAATTCACTGGCTGGAGAGAAAAGACCATCTAGAATTTCAGTTCAGATGTGGCAAGAAATGAGACATATTAGCTCTGACAGGAGACTGGTGGAGGCAAAGAGGTTGGAATGCAAAAGAGACTATTAATGGAAACAGGTAAATTAGGAAGAGAAGCTATTCCTTATCTTCACCGCTGATGACGGATAAGTTTAGTTGTAAACATATTGACTTTAAAGGTTGTTACTGAATCTCAGGATGGAAAAATCCATTGAGATGATAAAGATAAAAAGGTAAGTCAGAGATCAGAGCTGGCTACACAGATTTTGTGACCCAGTCTCACAGATGTGTGTGGAAGAAATCTTCAATGAAGAGAGATCAGGCTTCAGAGCAAAACAATGAGAGAACTCTAGCATTCGGTGATTGAAGAAGGAAGAGAAAGGACTAAAGGAGTCTAAGAAGTGGTCTGAGAGATGGGGGAAATTGAGACTATGTAACACCATGGAAATCCAGAAAGGAAGCTGATTAAGAAACAAGTTATTAGTAAATCAGTGATCAATAAGAATTTTTAAAAATGAATGCATTGTTTCATTAGTATATGAAAATAACTGACCAAACAACCTCCCCCTTTTTAGGCAACATAAATGGTAAAATTCTAACTCATGTTAAAATGATCAATAATTCTTAGTGCAATTGGAAATAAAAGTGTTCTGTATATCAAACCATCTCACTGAATGCTCTGTACATCCATTTCTTTATTTAAGAGAGAATCCATCTCTGGGTCTTGACTCTTTAGAAGTGGACCAACTGACAACTGGGTTATTAAAAAGATAAAGAATTAAAGAGGATAAATGGGAATGCTTCAAATATTGCAAAATAGGAACAGAGTAGATCTTGGCTAGAAAATTCTTTAAAAAATTTGACTGGGGATTCTAGCTTATAGTAATGATGAATAACTTGGTTGAGCTAAACTTCCTGCAGATAACAATCATAAAAACAAACAACAAAAATAAACAACAAAAAATACACAAAACAATACAACTCTTTGAAAGCACTGAAGAGTGACCAAAAGCAGTGGCAGAAATGAGAGCTTGTTCTAGAAACCCAGGAATGGCAACAGATGTGATTTGCCAGCTTATGGCCTCCTGCCTAAGGAAATTGTCCAATCCCCATGTGGCTCAGGGAGCTGGAAAATTATAACTTTATTGATTTTAGATGTCAGAGGACAGAGTCTGGGGGCTCTTAGAACAGCTGGAAAGTTGGGGGAGGAAGTTCTGGAAGAGTCATAGAGGTGATAAAGTCAAAATCTGCACGATACCTGCCCAAATTCTTAATAGGCAGTCCCCAGGGGGCCTAGAAAAAGAGCAGCAGCTAGAAGCTGAAA
Organism: Rousettus aegyptiacus; assembly: GCF_014176215.1. NCBI lineage: Eukaryota > Metazoa > Chordata > Mammalia > Chiroptera > Pteropodidae > Rousettus > Rousettus aegyptiacus. The sequence goes on along the minus strand of NW_023416306.1, from coordinate 60,115,742 downwards.
GAACAGAGTGGAAATTCCAGTTGGTTTCCACTGAAGGGAAGACAAGAGGTTGGAATTTGAGTCAAGTTAACCATTTGTTAAACAAAAAACACTCTTCAGAGGAACACAACAGAATCTAAATTCTCTAATATTCAGTATATGATATAAAACCACTAGACAAGAAGAAATATGACCTATATTCAAGAGAAACAGCATCAAAACCAATCCTGAGATAATACAAATGTTGCGATAAGTGGACAGTGACTTTAAAGTAGCTATAATATGTAAGTACATAAAGAAAAATATGGTCACAATAAATGAATAGATGGAATATCTCAGTAGTGAAGCTAAAACTATAAAAAAAATCTAGAGCTGAAAAGTACAAAAAAAATTCATTAAATGAGCTAAACAGGAAATTGAAGATGGCAGGACAAAGTATTAGTGATCTTTAATATAGTTCAGCAGAAATTATCCAATATGAAGAACAGAAGGTAAAAAGGTTGAAGGAAAATAAACAGAGCCTCAAGAAAAACATTGCAAGGTCTACTATATGTGTAATTCAAGTCTGAGAAGGAAAGAATAAGATAGAAATACTGTAAGAAATAAAACATCTACCCTCTCAAATTTTTTGGAAAACTACATAAAGTTCCAAGAAGGTTAACAGATTACCTAGGTACCTATAGTCAAACTGTTGAAATTAATAAAGAAAAAGACTTGAAAGCCATGATGGAGTAACAAGGATTGAGCTTTCTCTTTTGTCCCCCAAAAAACTAGAAAACTGGACAAAAATGTATAACATGATTATTTTAAGACATTAGACAACAGACAGTAAAAGACTGTGATGTCTGTATAACAGAAAAGATTAGGTGAGCTCTATGAATTCTCTGACTTTCTGCCTAGAGGCACATGCTTAACTGTAAAGTGTGGATGGTATATTAGATTCTTTAAGCTGTTACAATAAAGTACCACAAACTGGGTGGCTTAACCAACAGAAATCTATTGCCTCACTTATAGAGGCTAGAAGTCTGAGATCAAAGTGTCAACAGAGTTAGCTCCTTCTGAGGGCTGTGAAGATAATCTGTTCTGTCCCTCTCTCCTACCTTCTGGTGGTTTGCTGGAAATCTTGTGTTCCTTGGCTTGTAGATGCATCACTCTGATCACTGCTTTCATATTCATGTGGAGTTTTTTTGTCTGTCTCAGTCCAAATTTCCCCTTTTCATAAGGACACCGATCACATTAGGGCCCACTCTAATGACCTCATCTTAACTTGATCATCTGCAAAGACCCGATTTCCAAATAAGGTGACATTCACAAGTACCGAGGGTTAGGGACCTCGACATTTTTTTAGGAGGATATAATTCAGCTCATAACAGAGGACTATCTCAAGGAGAACACTGCAGTCTGGATGAACTGATAAAACAAAGGACAGAGTTCGAAGAGCCTGAGGCAGTTGGAAGTTGCTAAGAATTCTGGTGATGAGGGTGCTGCATGGAAAAAGAGCTCCAGAAATGTGCATCAATTCCTCTGGAGTCTTTGCTCAGCTGAAGATGTGCAGGCATAAAGTGAAACTCTGTAAGACTGAGAAAAGACCAGCCAGGGACCTGTGAGTTTACTATTTCCCAAAGCTGAAACAGGGCTGGAAGGTTTTCAAGTTCTCACCAGCCAGAGTGGACATACTTATTATCTGAGGGCATGCGGCAGAGACAGACCCCAGCAGGCTGTAGATTAAAGACTACTCTAAATCTACTACGATTGAGCTTAAAAAAAAAAACTTTAAAAAGATCGAATTATAGCATAACTTCTCAATAGAAGAAAATTCAGCAAGTTCTATAAAAGGCCAAATTCGGACACTTCACAATATAAAATTTATACCATCCAGCATCCAATCAAGTATTACTGGATTAGTCAAGAAATAGAAAAATGTGACAAAAATCAGTCAATGGAAACAGATCAAGAAATGATAGGGATGATGAACTTAGTAGTAGACAAGGCTATGAAAACAAGGTAGTAAAAATATGTTAAGTATTTAAAGGAAAACATGCACGTACTGAGGAAAGGAGGAAATGGAAGTTATAAAAAAAATCAATGAACTTCTAGAAATGAAACATTTTATGAAATAAAAAAAAATCACTGGATAGAATTGATAGAAGACTAAATACTATAAAAAAGATTTGTGAAATTAAAGATATAGTAATAGAAATCAGCCAGAATGAAACAGAGTAAAAAGACGGGGAAAAAAATCAAGTGGTCAAACATATATTAGATAAGGATATAGTTACATTGGTGCATCTGTCAAAATTCTAAGGTTGAGTTGTACATTTTAACGTATGCAAATTTTACCTAGAAGAATAATTAGTAGGGGAGGGGTAGAGAGTAGGTAAAAGTATAAAAGAAATAGGAATGGCAGAATATTTTTATTGAAGCCAGGGTGATGAGTGCATATGGGTTCATTATACTATTTTGTTTACTTTGTACATATGCAAAGGAATATAAAAAGGAATAAACATTTTGAATTGTCTAAACCATTGATCATCAGTAGCAACTTGGTATCCAAAGAACTACGTTTCACATATTCTGCTTATTCAGCTCTATGCTTTTCCTATAAGGTCTTTTGTTTTTTAATTTTTATTTTTTATTTTTATTATGATGACATTGATTAACCAAATCCAGTAAGTTTCAGGTGTATAATTTAGCAGTAAGGCATACACACACACACACACATGTGTACACACACACACACATTGCACTGCATGTTCACTACCCATAGTTAGATTTCTTTCTGTCACTACATATTTGACCCCCTTTACTCTGTCTCCCTCCCCCCTCCTCCCCCACCCCCTATCCTCTGATAACCATTAGTCTATTGTCCATGTCCATGAGTCTCTGTTTGTCCTGTTCGTTTGTTGCTGGTTTTAGGTTTATATCCCACATATAAGTGATATCATGTGTTTTTCAACTTTTTCTGTCTGGCTTATTTCACTTAGTATGATTATCTAGAGGTCCATCCATGTTGTCACAAATGGCAGTATTTCATCTCTTCTTATGGTTGAATGATATTCCACTGTATATATGTACCACAGCTTCTTTATCCAATCATCTATCATAGGACACTTTGGTTGATTCCATGTTCTAGCCACGGTGAATAATGCTGCTATGAACACTATGAATTTTTGGTTATGAGTTTTCAAGTCTTTGGGATAAATACCCAGTAAAGGGATTGCTGAATCATATGGTAGATCAATTCTTAGTTTTTTGAGGACCCTCTATACTGTTTTCCATAGTGGCTGTACCAATTCGCAGTCCCACCAGCAGTGTATGAGGGTTCCTTTTTCTCCTCATCCTGTCCAACTCTTGTTATTACTTGCCCAGTTGATAGCAGCTATTCTAACTCCTATAAGGTTTTAACAACAACAAATGCTGTCCTAGGCTGCTATTTTCAGATGTTTCTGCAAATATTTTATAATTTTCCCAACTTAAAAATTCCTGCCAGATTTCATCCATCTCTGTTGAAGTCAGAGATCATTTTCCTTTGTACTCCTGTCTGTCACCTTTGATTCTAACTTTAGTGTGGTTACTCTGTATAGCAGAAACTACTAGTTATCCCTTCATATCCATCCTTTCCTTCTTATAGTAAAAGAATCCAGAATTTTAGTTAGGTACATAGCTACCTGGAAGAACAGGGTGTGAGCCATGTGATTACACTCAGTGAAATGAAAGGTAATGTATATGCATCCTGGGACATATTTTTAAAAACTTGCTTTTGTTGCCCCTTCCTCCATCCTGCTATTGAGAACTTGTATACGGAGAAAACCATTTGGTTAGGTAGATCATGGGAATACTGCAAAGCAACAGGAGTTTAAAAATTTTTTTGCCTGGCTCCCTAGGTGGCAGTAGGTTGCCAGACCATGCCTGGATTGTCTTCCTCCATACTGCTACAAGAGACAGGGATAAACTCCTGCCTTGTCGATGATTATTTTGGGTCTTTCATAGAGATTGCTAAATGTATATCTTAACTGTGACAATCTTAAATATTCTGCTCAATAGGTAATTGTGTTTTCCTTCACATCTGAACAGTAACCTTAGAAAATGTATTCCTAAGAAGTGTGACAACTCATCTTGGATTGAAAATGCTCTAGGAAAGTCTACTTTCAACAGTTAAAGGAAAGTAAAGACCAAAATAAACTAATTATAATTAAGTAAATGAACCAAATCGCCAGGCATCTATCTCCTTTTTCTATTACTAATATGTTCTTCCATGCTTTTAACTGAATACATAGCTTCTTCTCCTTAAAAACTTTGTATTCAGAATTGGTACCCTCCTCAGCACATGTGTAGTGCAGGCCCCTTTTCTTTTATGTACATGTTTATGTGCACATCTCTGTGTACACAGTGGTCTCTGAGGTTTGCCAATAGCAATAGTCAAAACAAGGAATCTAACATTAATTTCCACTCTGTATGTTCTCAGTGAATAATTATCCACTTTCTCTGCTAATGAGAAAACCTGGCTTGTAACAGGGGTTCCCTTCTGTCACGGACATTTCTCATTTGTTAAAGTAAAAGAAGTATCGATCATTTTTTGGAGGTGCGCAATCTCTGGATGTGCCATATTCAAGGACACCAAAAACCGTGTGCTAACATATTTCATACCACGAGAGGGGCCAAATAATGAACCACTCTCCTGCTTCCTTTGCTTCAGTGAGGAAGGTAACAGTGTTTCATACAGGGGTTAGCTTCTCTTTTTCTGTTTCCCTCCCAGCTACATGAATGTTGACCATTTCTATCCTCCCAATCTCAATGTCCACCCCAGGAAATGCTCAATCAGCAGGGAATGACAGGGCTTGCTCTCCTCAGACCTCAGTTATTATAGGTCCTGAGTTAGTTAGGTTGCTGAGGAGGAAGCAGTGCTTGGGAAAGCTGCCTAGTTAATGAGAATTCTGGCAGCAGAAAGCCTCTATCAACCCTTCCTAACCAGTGAAAGAAAATATTGCCTTTAGGCCTTCATTCCTAGGTCCACTGTGGCTCTAAATTGAGCCGAAGCCAGGTGTGATTCACATATGTGTGAAGGTTTTTCTCCGAGTTTCACCTACTTAATTTTTTTTTTTTTTTAAAAAACCACATTAACTGGAGAGTGATAAAAGTATAGAATGGGGGAGATGTGTACAATAAGAAAAATAAATTATATATGAAATTGTATCCTCTGGGAGTCAGTTTAGCTATAACCTGCCACTAGTTGACACTCCTGATTAAGTCAAATTGACCTTACTGACTTTCTTCACTTTTGTCTCCTATTTCACATTGGTTTCTGTAACTAAAATAGCATCACTCAGGGAAACAGGCTGAGTTCAACAGGTGAGGAAAATACAGGGTTAGAAACCTGGGAGGCCTGGTGCCCTGGCTTTGACTTCCTCACACTGCCTGCAGAAGAGGCTGGCTCACCTTATAGGTGGTGAGGAGAGCTGTCTTTGAGGCATCTGTCTAGAAAGAAGCTCTGAACTCATTGTGGTCACTACTCAGTGGATATTTTTGTTCATTTGAAGGGCTTAAAATGAGCAGGATTTCTGGTCTGCTAAGAGATAGGCAAGCAGCTTGATTTGTGGTCTCCTTATAGGATAGATCAAGCCAACTCATGCATTCATTAGCTGCCCGTCATTTGAGTGAACCACACATCCGGAGTTCATTTTCATGAGTTCTTACTCTTAATGAGCAGAAGGCAAGAGTTCAGAGTGCACATTCTCCCTCGTCTCCTTCCTTTCCAGCCAAACAGCTCAGAAAAAGGCAGCTGAGCTTGATAAACCAATTGCACAAAGCAAAAAATGTAAATGGACTGAAAGAGGTTCCTAAGGAAGGATGGTTTAAAAATGGGGTACAAAATCTAAAAGAGGAAGAGAAAAAAGTAGTGCTCTGGGGGTTTTCACTTATTTCACTGCTATCTAAAGCTGTGGCAGATTAGGACATGCTGTGTAAAAATATTAAAGACGTGGCATTATTACTTCATGAGCTGGCTCTGGGCCTGTCAGCATTTCCATTATAATCCTGTACTTTTCACGGAGTTAAAACTTACTATAAAAATGATGTGTGCTGGGATGAAACTTGGCACTTGGTGTAGTCAGTCTGGGAGTCCTTTCCTTAATTTAATTTTATAAAACTGGAAAACACTCAGCCATTTAAAATTTATAGAGGGATCTCCATTCTGCTCATGGTATATGGTGTGCATGGGCCTCACTCTGAGGCCACGGGGTGACTGGATGAAATCAGGGAAAGTGCCTTACTGCATTATCTGGCTCTCTCTCCTTTCAGGTTTGTTGTCCCCTTGGTTGACAGAGATGGTCTCTAAAGCAGCATTGAATGAGTGAGAACTGGCACCAGGCAGTAGGCTGAGAGACATGATTAATTCATATCGGAAAAAACTCAGTTCCTTACTCCCCATTTGTCAGCTGGACCCAAGAAGGCTGTGAGAGAAGACAAGCAACTTTAATTTTCACTCCGATTTCTGGGACCTCCCAATAAGCTGGTCAAATAACCAGGCCAAGACTATTCTCATGTATATTTGCCCAAAGAAAACTAACTTTAAAACATTCCTGGAAAAAAGGAACTAGAGCAAGCCTATTTTCCATTCCCCAAATGTCTCTTTACCCCTAGGGCACGCTTTGGGTTTCCATTGGCAGGGGGTACAATAATGTCTCCATGCTCCTGGGCATCTGGTGGAAGAACTTGATATATTTCTCAGCATGAAAAGTAGCTCCATACAGATTTATGACTTAAGGCCTTGCCTTCTCCAAAATGAGTTAGTTATTGCTTCGTTACTGCTCGCGTCCATAAGCTTAGGGCCTGGTTATTCTCTTACAGGTAAAACAGTGAGATGCTACTTACGGTGTCCATGCATATACAATCTTGGCTGTAAAATATGACTGTACCGTCTAAGTCAGAGTTTGGCAGTGCTGACCAACATGCTTATCCAGGATCATCTGGACCATCTGGGGTGGGGGGAGGGGGTTGTAGGAAATTGGTCCGACTTAAAAAATTCACAGTAGTGTTGATTGGGATTGAAACTATCTCGAGTGGATAATATACAGAGTTCCCGTGTTTCCTTCCCTGCCAGCAGGCTCTTGGCACAAAATACACCTTTAAAAACACATCAGCATTTTTTTAAAGTTTCAGATTTCTGGGTTTATAAGTCCCTGGTTGACTCTACCCTCAGGCTGCTGGCAGGTGCTACCTGGCCAGCGGGAGGGAAGACTGGGATGACCCCAAGGAGGCCTAGCTGCAGGCTGCCCGGAGCCGAGGGAGGAGTCTCAGCCCACTGACGAGAGGGCCTTTTAACGAACCTCAGAATGTGGATCATACTTTGGCCTTCCCATACTTTTGAGGTCCTAAGTTAGAACTTACCTCTGTGTGTATGTTTCTTCATTACACCTACCAGGTCTAGATTCTGTAAAGAACGAGACTAATGTTTCGCATTTGGTCTGAAATGAGACATTTCAGGACTTTCAAGAGGTGCTCTATAATAATCAAGGTGCTACTGCTGTGATAACGAAACGGTGGTTTTAGAGTAAAGCTGTAGACACTATGAATATTCTCTTCCCTTGAGTAATATAGCCATTCTCACCCCCTCACTCCAGCCAATGGAGAGGAAAGCTAGAAAATATCCAGATTAGGTTAGGGGAAAAAAATGAAAGCCAGCAGCAGCTCGGAGCCAACATGCCTTCATGAACTCGGCTTAGGTTTGGCTCTGTTTATGGGCCAGAGCCTTTGCAAAAGAAATAAAAACCCCCATAGGAAAAAAAAAAAAGCGGGGGTGGGGGTCTTTGCTCACAGCCCTGTACACACCCCATTTCAGTTCTCTTCTGCTGAACCGAAGCCACAGAACAGCAGTGGATATGAAGAATGGCTAATATTCATAGCAGGTATCCTGAGAGGCCTCACTGGGGCACGCCACAGAGTTCAACAGCAAGTCACAGGAAGGAGCAACTGCTGACGAGGAATTCCAGAGTGAGCGGCAGGGGTGGAGCTGGCGGGGGTGGTGGTGGGGAGCAGGAAGACCTTCCCTGAATTTATTATTCCCATATAAATCTCCTGGGTCTCGAGGTTCCAGAAACTTCTCAACAAAGTAAAGAAAATAATAAACAATGTGAGTGAAGTGAATAAGGGGGAAGAGTTGAGCAGGCGAGCTGAAATAGGGATGTGAGCCATATAGAGGGAGAACGAAGAGTGAGGAAAGGTGTTGCTGGTGTGTTTGTAAGGATGCTGCTGGCAAACTTCTGCTGGGGTAATAATATGTCCTGGCAGCTGATGGTGTGGCTTTTGGCAGCCAAGCCTGAAGAGAGCATGGTTTGTGAAGGGCCCGTAAGTACAGATGTCCTATGAAGAACAGGACAGAAACCTACTTTCCTGCTGGAAAGGACAGTGCAGCAATGTGACAAGCATCTGGAAGATAGTAGCTGTCCAAATGTCTGTTCTTTGTCTTGCAAAATACATATCTAGTACTGATTTGTTTGGATTCTAATCCTCTTTGGGTTTGGGTCCTCGATCTGCTTTGGTCCTATATATTCCAGAGACTTCCTTGGAGCATTTAGTGGGCACCCTGAAGACTTAAGGAAGAGGTTGTAGGTTCAGATCCCTGGGGCCAATTCTGACCTTTGAAATAATTACCTGGACTTAAGGTCCTAAAACCAATGCTGTCTCCATAAAAAACCTGGGATTCTTGGCAATCTAGGCCCCAGTGAGGCAGAGCACATGGTGATCTGCTGGGAACAGATAACTTCTTGATCAAATTCATTCTTTTTGGGTTTCCCCATCCTCCACAGCACTCACATTAGGTGAAAGTAGAAGGTGTAGATGGAAAATGCATTTTGAAACAGAGACATTTACCTAATCCCTGTATAACTGATGGAAGTGATAATTTATGTACCCACTAAGCTGCTCACAGGCATTCTAAACACAGTGGAGATATGAAAGCCTGAAGGTCCAGGCTTGGGCAGAGCAAGGGCACTCACTCAGTATGGGGGAGGGAGGGATCATGCTAACTATTCGGTAACCTCATTGGGCACCTATACTCCACTTTAAAATGTGCAATTAGCATTCCACTAGACTTCTGATCCCAGCATTTCTAAAGACTAAAGGTAAGAAATCCTAGAAAACAGAGAAGGAAAGACAAACTTTTCTTATAGCAATGAGACTTTTTTCCCCCCTAAAGTGCATTTTTGGATTATGATTTGGGAAGGGGGCATGCATGAAAAATATTTACAATAAGGTACGCAAATATTGCTATCTGACTCTCTGCTTGGTCAAAATAATTTCTTAAAAATTAAGCAGAAGGATTTTTGTAATTGTTGGTAACAAAGCTTAGAGCAGGAGCTGATAAACTTACGTAAAAGGCTACATAGCAAATGTTTTAGACTTTGTAGGTCATAATGGTCTCTTACAACTGCTAAACTTTGCCATTGTAACTAGAAAGCAGCCATAGACACTGCACAAATAAAATGAGGATGAAATGGGTCATTTACAAACAGGGCCAACCCCTGATTCAGGGTATAAGGTCATTGAGTTTTCATATACTGAGAACAAATAGTGTAGTGAAACTACAGAAGCCTGTGAAAATTTATTTTTACCTTCAGAATTCAATACATTCTTTGCAAATAGGATCACCTGTTGTTTTCACAAAAAAAACAACTCATGTTTATTATAGATTAGAAATTCAGAAAAATGTAAAATAAAACAATCCTAATTTATGTGAATGTTCTTCCTTCTAATCACATGCATACACACATATTGCTGGATAGGTTGATAAATCTTGGATAGTCTCTGCATCAATAAATATAGACCTACATCATCCTTTTAAAATGCTGCTTAAGATTTGTACATCAGAACATAATCAATTCTCTATAGATAATCACATTGTTTACAATTTTTCACTGATATATACTATGGTATGGTGACTTTCTTAGCAAATACATCTCTGTACCAAATATCTCCTTAGTTTACATCACTGAGGTGGCATTTCTAGGTCAATGAGTATCATGTAGAAATATTGATACACATTGCCAAATTGCCCTCCAGAAATGTTATGTTATGTTTGGGGCAACAATGCATGATAGTACATGTTAACCAATTCCTGGATATTGTTGGATGGTAGGAAGAATAAAGGCCCTCAATGATAGCCACATCCTAATCTCTGAAATCTACAACAGTGTTGCCTTACAGTGTAAGAGAGACTTTCCAAATAAGATTAAGAAAGAATGTTGGTTGGAAAGTGCCACCTGATTAGCCTCACAAATGGCACACCCAAAGAGTGGTCTCAACAGGCACACAAACCCACTGGGGTGAATCCCGCTTTGGGGGTCAGCCCCAACACAGCAGCTCATAAGCTGTGATCAAGGCCAGTCCTCACAGCCAGTCAGCCTGAGGGTCGATCCCACCCTCTGATGTGCCAACAGCAATCAAGGCTCAATCAACTACAACGAGAGGGCACACACAATTCACACAATGGAAACTCTGGGAGCAACTGCAGGTGACCAGAGAGGCTGTTCCACTGGGCCCCACAGAATACCTACTACATAAGGTACATTCCTAGAAACATACAATCTTCCAGGACCGAATCAAGAAGAAACAGAAAATTTGAACTGAACCATTACTCCTAACAAAATTGATTCAGTAATTGAAAAACTCTCAACAAACAAAAGTCCTGGACTGAATGGCTTCACAGATGAATTTGACCAAATATTCAAAGAAGAATTAACATATGTTCTTCTTGAACTATTCCAAAAAATTCAAGAGGAGGGAAGGCTCCCAAAGTGATTTTATAAGGCTACCATTACCTTGATTCCAAAACCAGACATAGACATACAAAAAAAATATTATAGGCCAGTATCCCTGATGAACATAGATGTAAAAATCTTCAACAAAACATTAGCAAACCAAATTCAGGAAGACATTAAAAAGATCATACACTATGATCAAGTTGGATTTATTCCTGGGATGCAAGGTTGGGTCAATGTTGGCAAATCGAATAATGTGATACAGCACACTAACAAATTAAAAGATAAAAATCATGATCATATCAATAGATGCAGAAAAGCGTTTGACAGATCCAGTATACATTTATGATAAAAACTCTCAGTAAAATGATAATAGAAGGAACATACCTAAACACAATAAAGGCTATATATGACAAACCCATAGCTAACAAACATCAACTTAACAGGAAAAAGCTAAAAGTGTTTTTCTTAAGATCAGGAACAAGACAAGGATGTCCACTTTCACCACTTTTTCAACACAGTATTGGAATTCCTAGCCAAAGCAATCACACAATAAAAAGAAATAAAAGGCATCTGAATTAGAAAGGAAGAAGTAAAACTGTCATTATTTGCAGACGACATATTACATATAGGAAGCCCTGAAGATTCTACCAAAAAACTGTTAGAACTGATATATGAATTCAGTGTAGTAGCAGGATACAAAATTAATACTCAGACATTGGTTGCATTTTTATACATCAATAATGAACTATCAGAAAGAGAAATTAAGAAAACAATCCCACTTACAATTGCATCAAAAATAATAAAATACCTAGGAATATCTTTAACCAAGGACTTAAAAGACCTGTACTTAGAAAATTATGATATTGAAGAAAGAAATTGAAGATACAAATAAGTGGATGCATATACCATGATCATGAAAAGGAAGAATTAACATTGTTAAAATGTCCATACTACCCAAAGCAGTCTATAGATTCAATGTAATCCTTATCAAAATACCAATGGCATTTTCACAGAACTAGAACAAATAACCCTAAAATTTATATGGAACCATAAAAGACCTCAAATAGCCATGGCTATCTTGAGAAAGAACAAAGTTGGAGGTATCAAGGACATAGTAATCAAAGCAGCTTGGTACTATCTTAAAAACAGACACATACATCAGTGGAATAGAAGAGAGAACCCAGAAAAATACCCATGCCTTATGGTCATTTAATCTGTGATGAAAGAGTCAAGACTACACAGTGGAGTAAAGACAGTCTATTCAATAAATGATGTTGGAAAAATGGCAAAAAAAAAAAAAAAAAGAAAAAAGAAAAAAAAGAAAGAAATGGGACCACTTTCTTACACTATATACAAGAATAAACTCGAAATGATTTAAAGACTTAAATGTAAGACCCGAAACCATAAAACTTCTAGGAGAAAACATAGGCAGTAAATTCTCTGACTTTGCTCTTAGTAATGTTTTTTTTTCTGATATATCTTTTCAGGCAAGGGAAACAAAATAAACAAATAGGACTACATCAAATTAATCAGTGTGTGCACAGCAAAGGAAACCATCAGAAAAACAAAAGACAACCTACTGAATAGGAGAAGATATTTGCCAATGAACATCTGATAAAGGGTTAATATCTAAAATTTATAAAGAACTCATACAACTCAACACCAAAACCAAACAATCCAATTAAAAAATGGGCAGAGAACATGAATAGGCATTTCTCAAAAGAGGAAATACAGATGGCCAATAGATATATGAAAAGATGTTTAAGGTCACTAATCATCAGAGAAATGCAAATTAAAACCACAATGAGATGTCATCTCATACCTGTCAGAATGGCTATTGTCAATAAATCAAAAAACAAGTGTTGGTGAGGATGTGGAAAAACGTGTACACATGTACTACTGGTGGGATTGCAAAGTGGCAAACAGTTTGGAGGTTCCTCAGAATGAAATTACCTAATGACTCGGCAATTCTACTTCTGGGTAGTTATATGAAGAAAACCAAAACACTAATTTGAAAAGATATATGCACCTCTATGTTCACTGCAGGGTTATTTATAATAACCAAGATATGAAAGCAAGTGCTTATCAATAGACAACTGATAAAGAAGTGGTACATATATATAATGGAATATTACTAAGCCATAAAAAATGAAACCTTACCTTTTACAATGACATGGATGGACCTAGAGTGGATTATGCCTAGTAAAATAGGTCAGAGAAAGACAAATACCATATGACTTTGCTTACATGTGGAATTTAAAGAACAAAATGAACAAAATACCAAAATGGAAACAGACTCATAGATACAGAGAACAAACTGGTGATTACCAGATGGGAGGGGAGTTGTGGAGCTGAGTGAAAAAGGTGAAGGGATTGGTCATTACAAAATAGTCATGGGGATGTGAAGTACAGCATAGGGAATATAGTCAATAACATTGTGATAACTACATGTGGTGCCAGGTGAGTATTAGACTAATTGGGGGGACCGCTTCATAAATTATATAAATGTCTAACTATTATGTTGTACACCTGAAACTAATATAAAATAATATTGAATGTCAACTCTAATTGGAAAAAGAAATGAAAAAAAAAAAAGGTTGGAATGGGAGATTATCCTGGATTATCCACACAGAACCAATACAATCACCAAGCAAGCACCTTATATTAGGGAGGATAGAGGGTCAGGGTCAGAGTAAGAAAGAGATGTGAAGATGCTAGCTGTTGGCCTTGAACATCCAGGAGGGCCAAATAATGTAGGTAGTGTCTAGATTCTCGAAAGGCAAGGAAATGAATTTCCCCTTAGAAATTCCAGAAGGAACAGCTCAGCCAACCTTGACTTTAGCCCATTAAGACTCATTTCTGACCTTCACAGTACTGTAAGATAATAAATTTGTGTTGTTTTAATCCATTAAATTTGTGGTATTTTTAATAGTAGCAATAGGAAATTAACATAGATATCATAAATATCTTTATTTTTACTAATTTCATATACAACAAACTCATTTTTATTTGCTTTTCTTTAGTTACTAGTAAGATTAAATCTGTTTTTAATCTTTGATGTATAGCAAGTAATGTTGCTGGGTCATGGATTCTTTTACTGAAGAAAAACACATTTACACATATACTAGTGGGCTTACAGAGTCCCCAGAGCACACGGACCTCAGGTTAAGAACTCCTGAATAGACAGCAGAAGTGGAAAGGGTATTGATAATATTCTCTTATTCAAAATCAGAAACATAAAACGTAATAGCATTCCCTGGTCACCTAAGATTTGATGTAAACAAGCACCTGGCCTAGAGGGCAGTAATCAGGGGCCTAGCCAGCAGATTCTTCTTCATGCAAAAAAGAATACAAAGGCTGGCACTGCCCAGTGCCCACTCCTCTTGTTGTCCACCTGTTTTGCCCTCCAGCTTCTCAGCCTGAAAGCAATTTGGTTTCTGTTTAGAAATTCTCATACCACTAATTCCTCTCCTTTTCCTCTTTTTTTCTTAAACAATTCAGTCCAAAAGCCATTACGTGAGACCAAAGGAGGCAGTGTTCCTAAGGAGAAAGGGGTGTCATGGTAAACCGGAGTGGGGCACTGAGCCTGAGCAGGGTGAAATGGGTGTTCGTTTGAGGGTTGTGGTGATGGTCTGATGAGAGGTGTCAGAATCTGAGTGCGATGAGGGCCACGACCATGTGGGGTAGAGGCAGTGGTGGTAGAAGATTGGTTATATAGAGAAGGCTTTATTAAATAAGTATATTAAGGATAGTGGGAGCCAGAGAATTATAAATACAGAAAGGGTGAAAAATAGAATAAATCTTGTGTTGGTCAATAAGAATGGGAGATACAAGGGGGGACTCATAAGTCCTAATGCATAGATAAATTTAGAAATATAGCAAGTGTGAGTGCATGTTTGTATACACATATACATACATATATACAGATATTCTCTACTTCTGTGCTCTGAGAGAGCCTGAGAATAGTGATACTCCAATACTAATGAACAAACCTGACCCTGAGTCCTTGGTTTCTAAATAGTATTCTCTAAGACTAAAGCAGGGAAAGTTCAAGATGAGTCTGGAATATCTTATTGTGTCAGAAAATAAGAACGTTCTCAAAGAATGATATGAACATGTCAAGGGGCACAGGAGTCATCTCGAAGGTATTTCATTGGCTAAATCTGGGAGAATTATTTCCATAAAAATAAAAAATGTTAGCAATAGAATATAGCCCATTGAGTAACACAGAAATCCACGAGTCCATGAAAATATAAATAAATGAATAATTTGAAAGTTCAATGAGGGACAAGGTACTTATCATCCCAAAGCTCCTCTTTACAAAATACATATTACAAATATCTTTACAGTGGAGAAGCCTGGCATATGCTACTGGAATTAATATCATTAATATCAATGGTAATGGTACAACAGAAATCACGATCATTTGCTCGGTTGCAAGGAGAAGAGACTGCATCACTTCTGTGAAATTTCTGCCAAAGATGCATTAATTCAAATCTAATCATGAAGAAATATGAGACAAATCTAAATTGAGGGACATATTTTAAAATAACAGGCCCAGGACTGGGCAAAATGGCTTAGACGATGGAAGCTTTACTTATCTCCTCTTGCAGGCATATCAAAGTTGAGACAGAAACACGAAGCAAACAGCAAGCAGAGTCACCTGGGGTCTAGATGAATAAAAGCCCTAAAAATAGGGAGAGAAATAAGAAATGACCCTGCAATGATTGGAGGTAGGAAGGGGTGAAGACATGAGGCTGCCCGGTCACCAGCAGCTGAGTGGGACAGAGAAGCTATGGCAGTGGCAGCCAGCAGCTGCAATTGCCTCTTAAAGGGGCCCTGTTCACAACCATTCTTTCTTGCTCTGAGAACTAGCTTGCTCTGAGAACTAGCACCAGGTCAGAGGCTTGGAAGTCACCAGGGACTTATAGGGGGACAATGAGTTGTCAAAGTGAAGGCAGAAGGCAAGGCATTCTACCAGCAGAAATGCTGGTGGTATCCATGGTTCCTCTGTTGACCCCTCCCCCTTCACAGTGTGCGGATGTAGCACCTGCTATAGCTAAGACATCATCAAAGTGGATAACAGAGGTCACTCCGCCCAGGGGATTCCCTGAAACTCTGCTGCCCCCAACTCACGGCCCCACCAAAGACACATCCAAATGTATCTTTAGTGAGTCAGGTGCCCCTTTCTGAGCAGAGCCAAGACTCACACAGGGAGGTAGCTGAACTCAGTTTCTGGCATGGCTTCTTGAGGCAACTATAAGCACAGCATCTGTGGATTGCTTGTGTAATCTTAACAGGTGGCCCCAGAGGGTCACAGGTTGGAGCTAAACTTAGCCAGCAGCTGAACCCCTCTCAAAACTGTGCCACTGGACACCAACTGCACAAAGCCATGCTAATAAGACTAGGAGACTTAGGAGCTTTGATTAGTACATAGAAACAGACACAGAAAGGCAACCAAAATGGGAAGACAAAGAAGCATAAACCATATGAAAGAACAGAACATAGATCAAGGAAAAATAGAGTCAAGCAATTTTACAGGAAAACACTGGTTATAAAGATGCTCAATGAACTTAGAGGAAAGGTAGGTAAATTCAGTGAGAACTTTAATAAAGAGCTAAAAAACAGAAAAATGGAAATAGAAATTATAAAAGGGAAACAGTCAGAAATGAAGAACACATTATCTGAGATGAAGAGTGTATTAGAGGGAATCAACAAAATAGAGGAAGAAAAGGATCGAAACACCAATATAGAGGATGGGGAAGCCAATCAGTGTGGCAAGAAAAAGAAGCCAAGACTATAACAATAATTTGAGGAGCCCATGAAACACAATTAAATTTAAAAATACCCATGTTATAGGGGTACCTGAAGGAAAACAAGATGTGGAAGAGCTATTTGAAGAAATAATGAAGGAAAACCTCTCTAATCTGGTGAAGGAAACAGACATATAACCCCAGGAAGCTCAGAGAGTCTCCCTAAAAATTGAACTCAAAGTGTCCCACACCAAGACATATCATAATTAAAATGTCCAAGGTTAAATACAAAGAGAGAATCTTAAAAGCAGCAAGAGAAAAGCAATTAGTTATCTACAAGGGAGCTCTCATAAGACTGACAGGCAATTTCTCAAAAGAAACTTTGCAGGACAGAGGAGCTTGACACAAAATACTCAGTATTGAAAATCCAGGATCTGCAACCAAGAATACTTCATCCAGCAAAGGTAATATTTAAAGTCAAAGGACAGATAAAAAGCTTCCCTGACAAAAATAAGCTAAAGGAATTAATCCACACTAAAGCCAGTATTACAGGAATTGTTGGAGTGACTTATTTAAGAAAAAAAGCATGTATCAAAAACAGGAATAAAGAATGGTAAAAACTACATATTTATCAACAATTACCTCAATTAGAAAAGAATTAAGTGCTCCAACCAAAAGATAGGTAAGCTGAATGGATAAGAAAACAAGACCCATACATATGCTGTTTACAAGAGACTCACCGCAGATTAAAAGACAAATACAGACTAAAAGGAAGGAGGTGAAAAAAGATATTGCCTTGATGGACCTAGAGGGTATTGTGCTGAATGAAGTCAGTCAGACAAAGACAAACACCACGTGATTTCATGTACATGTGGAATCTGAAGAATAAAATGAACAACAACAACAAAAATGAAAACAAACTCAATGATACAGGGAATATTTTGAGGACTACTAGATGGGAGGGGTTTGGGGGGCATGGTGAAAAAGGGCAAAGGGATTAAGAAGTATAAATAGACACAAAATAGTCATGGGGATATAAAGTGTAGCATAAGGAAAATAGTCAACAATGTTGTAAAAAATATTAAGAGGGAAGAGGAGTACTTGATTTAGTGCAGTGACCACTTTGTGAATTATGTACATTTCTAATCGCTATGCTGTATAACTGAAAGTAATATATTATTCTATGATAACTATAATTTTAAAAAGTTATTTGAACTGTACAATGTAAATATGAGGAACTGTTTCTTATACTTAAATAAATCTGGGGAAAAATTAAATAATAGGCCTCTACTCTTCAAAATTGTCAGTGTCATTCATGAAAGTCGAGGGAGGTCTGAGAAATGATTCCAGGTTGAAGACTTAAGAGACACAATTACTAAATGCAATATGTGATTTGAGACTGAATTCTTTTCCAATTAAGGGCATTATTGGAGAAACTGGCAAAACTTGAAGGAAATATACATTGGGTGATAGGGTATCATGTTGTAAACTCAGTCTCCAAAGGGTCAGGTAGAAAAAGTTCTTTGTATTATACTTCCAACTTTTTTGTATAGAGATTATTTCAAAATAAAAGTATGGTAAAGAGAAAAGAAAATCTTATACTAAATCAAGAAATAAAACAACATGTGAAGAGAGAGAGAGAAACCTGCTCTCTCCATCAAGACCTCAGGATTTGGAGAACTGGGGAATTGAGAAACATGAGCAACCAAGGCAGTAAAACTGCTGATGGCTCAGAAAATGGGGTTGTTAGACAGAATTTCATTTCACACATGTTTAATCAGACTTTAAGTATTTTTAAAGATCTGAGAAGAAATCATCAGCATTTGAATAAAACAAAGTTATTATGTTACAGACTTGGAGTTGTCTATAGTATTTAATGGATGGAGAAGACATTTTCAGAGCAGCTGGGTGGAGAAAGGGGGAAATACCCTTCCGAAGTCATGGCACAGGATGAGGTTTTTTTTTTTTTTTTTTTAACTAAATATAAAAAGCTTATATTTAAGGTCTGTAAAGACTGCTTAACAAAAGTCTTGTTTGTTTCACTTTTTTTTTTACCTGCAATTTAACTTTTCAAAATATTTTTTCTTTCTGCAACTATACCATTTTAGAAATGATTTCAGTGTGCTTAGCAGAAAAATCTTTAGCACAATCCCAAGGCCCTCTAAGCCTCTCTGATAATGCATTTCTGAACTGTGATGAGTCAGTTTCTGAACTGTGGCTTTGAGAAAGGATGAGATGCTGCAAAAGTTCATTAAAGTTGAGAACAGCGGGATTACAGGGAGGAGAATTAAAAGGAGGTGCAGTCTTTATTGTGCACACAGTAACACTGTGGTCATTTTCTTCTGGGTCTAAATTCTTTTTCTGGGCTCAGGAAGTTGGCAGGACAACAGACGCACAGGCTTGTGCTGGCTTATCTCTCTTGATACCACTTCAAAGAGTCACACATTAGACACAACGGTCCCTGCCATGTTCCAGAAAGAGCCTTGAATGAATTTTTGATCTTATCTCCTTGGTAACAAAGGTACAGGGAGCTCATTATTTCTGAGCAGGCAATTGCCAAGAGAGAAATGGAGAATTTCATAATCATAATGGATTTTCACATAAAAAGATTCTTGATAGAATGATGTTTTTGGAATGAAACTTGTCTTTCTACATACCTTTCAGAGATAAAGTATTAAGGTGAAAGATTAAAGAGTTTGAACTTTTAAACAGATACAGGCATATTACTAGGTTATATTTCTAGAATAACAGTACAGTTATTACCAACATCATTTTATTTGGCTTAACCTCCCTCTGGCCCGATCTACTTTCTAAGATTTGCTCTGATAGGCTGCAGTGGATAGGGAACAGCAGATGGACAACAAAATCCTTTTGAAGTTGTGTAAGTTTTCAGAGACAGTGCAAATCCTTTTCTGTTTTCAGCAACATTACCTGCAATCCTACTATCATGGGGATGTCTTGGCAAAATGACTCTCCCAGAAATGTTCATAAAAAAGTTTAAACAAAAACAAAACCCACCTATACCAGTATATTCCTTATTGGGATTTTAAGGGTATTGAAATGTGATTCTGGCTCATTCCCCTGCTCTCCTTTCAAGCAGCAAAGGGGAGGTGTTTTCCCAAGCTGTATGGTGGGGATGACTTCAAAACTCTTATCCAGAAGAAAGATATCATAAAGCATACAATGGCTAGTAAGTCTCCTGCTTCACAAAAGATAGAAGAAGCTGAAGCTAATTATAGTACAAGGTTAAACAAACTTGATTTCCACAATATCTGCCAAATCCAATTTCTCTAAAACACAGCAGGGTACATGAAAAGTTGGAAGACTTCAAACCCCTACAAGTGCTAATAGGTAACTTGTAGACCCTGACTAAATTTTGATTCAATTACACTCATCTATTTGCACAAATAACTGAGTCCAGGCATCTGACTTCATAGGCCAAGTGCTGACTGGAGAGCAGGACCTTCTCTTCTGCTCCACACTCCTGTCTCCCATAGAAGGGTTTCTAATTCACACCTGTGTTCCTTTGCTGACCTGTCTAATCCCACATAACCTCCTCAGTGCTGCTTTGGTTCCATTTCCCCATGAAGTCTACTCAGATATCATGAGTTCTCTGTATTTTATGAGCGACACTCTCTAGGACAGTCAGTATCCTCCTCCAAGTTTCCTTAAAAAACAAAACAAAACAAAGCCAAAAGCAGTGCAATCTATATTCTAGTGCATAGCAAAGAGTCGACCAAGTAAGGAAATCGCTCTTGGCTCCAGGGTTGTTCACAACCTTTTCCTTCGGAGTCCTAGAAATCCTGCCCTCGCTGCCATCCTTACTTCTAACTCCAGGAATATGGCAACAATTAAGTTTTACAGTGTGCTTTAGAGTTTACAAAATGTTTTTACTCTCATTTAATTCTAAAATCAGTTCTCAGAGACGGGTTATCAACCCATTTTACTCATAAGAAAGAAGGACTCATAAAGGCTGTGCGACTTGACCATAGTTCGACTCATTTCAAAGTTCATGCTTTTTTCAGTCTTTTGGTTTAGTAGTGGGCAAAAGCCCTTTCCTTTTGATTGCTTAATTTATCTGAGATAGGCTGGAATTATCAATTAACATACTTGACTAAAAAGTATGTAAAATTAACCAGCAGATACATAACAAAAATATAAATAGCATACAGTTGGTAAATAATGAATAGAATGGGTTGAGAGAAGGCTTGATCTAGCTTCTTAATTCCTACCTCCAGGACCTGGCTCCCCAACCCCCCACCCTGATTTACTGAGAGATAATTGACATATAGCACTGTGTAAAGTTTAAGGTGTGTACGTGTTGACTTGACACACTTATATATTGTAAAATGATTACCACCATAGCCTTAGCTAGCACTTCCATCACCTCACATAATTACCATTTCTTTTTTGGTGGTGAGAACATTTAAGATCTACACTCTTAGCAACTTTCAAGTATATGATACAGTATCCCAAGGGCATTCTTGTTTCCCTGCTTCCTCCACTTCAAGAAGGGGAGGGCTGAGGCAAGAGCACATACTAGTGAGATAATAATGACTAACATTAACTGAGCACTTACTGTGTGCCAAGGCACTATTCTAAGCACTTTACATATATTACCTCATTTACTCCTTTCAAAATCTCTGAAGGTATATGCAGTGATTACCTCCATTTTAGTTAAAGGTAGAGGGAACTTTCAGAACTCGCCCAAGGTCATGCAGATCTTAGTATATGGTAAAAGGCCAGGCGTTCTGGCTGCAGAGAATATACTTCCAACCACAGTGCTATGTAAGTTCTAAAGTGCCTGTGAAGGGCCCCAGGAGACAGCATTAAACTTAGATGGATAGATGAGAATAGAATTTTCAGAAAAAGACTGAAACCTTGGGAATTTATTATAAATTCACAGAGCAGCCATTCAGTACTCTCATTATTTTCCTTCTGCATCTACTTATACTCTTTCCTCTTCATTCCTTCTGTGTTGATGTTTTCTCTCTAACTAGAAAAGAAGTTCCTTAATGTCAGAGGACACACCTTTTCTCTGCTCCTACCAGAACTTGGCAGAGAACGAACCCTTCGGTAAGGCACCCACTTCCTGAATGATTTTTTGGTCAGTACTTTACACTCACTATGGCAACAAGTTCTGATCCTATAGGGAAGAACTTAATGGCAAACCAGAGTGAAGAGAATGGATTTCTTGGTTTGTAGATTCAACAGGGAAGGAATAGAGGCAAAAAGTTAACATATATTAGCATCTATTTTTTTATCACTAAACTGGGCATATTGCATATGATAATCTTATTTAACCCTTAATATAATTAATTCTGTGAGACAGGTATTATTGCTATGGTCTGAATGTTAGTATCTCCTTCAAACTCATATTGAAATTCTAATGCCAGATGTGATGGCTTTAGGACCTGAAGCCTTTGGGAGGTGGTTAGGTCATAAGAGTAAAACCTTCATGAATAGGTTATAGAAGAGATCCCATAAAGATCCTAGCTCTTTCCACCTTCTGAAGACACAGCAAGAAGGTGCTGGCTACCAATGAGGAAGGGGGCCTTTGCCGCAACACAACCATGCTGGTGCCATGATCCTGGACTTCTAGCTTCCAGAACGATGAGAAATAAGTTTCGGTTGTTTATCAGCTACTCACTCTGTGGCATTTTTATAGCAGCCTTAACAGACTGAAATCATTATTTACAATTGAGAAAGAAGATGCTGATTTAGAAATGGGTCTTCTACCTGAGGTACCCCTGTCTTCTCTGTTCTACAAAGTGGAATGGGAACCACGGCAGGAGGCCTTAGGTCATGATCCTTCTACCATCTGTCTCTGGGCCCTGGTACTGCTGTAAAATTGCTTCTAGCGCCACAGACACAAGGAGATACAGAACCAGACCGGATATTTCAAGAGCTGGTGCAGGGTCGAGGAAGGATTTATTGGGGAAAGTGTAGAGTTCCTCATTTTCCCACTGATGGACTTTCAATACCTGTCTGTCTTAGGGCTATCCCACTCATTCACGTCATTCCTGTTAGACGTAGTGGGGAGGACAAATGGGCCTGGGAATTGTGTCCTGGTGCCAGGAAAGGGCAGAGGTAAGTGTGAGTGAGTTTCTCAAGGTCCCCCTTTCCTGACTATTTGGAAGCTTAAAATAAGCCTGTGCCTGAATGCTTGCTGTGGTGAAGCAGGGAGATTTACTGCCTTGCTTTCTGTGTCCAACTATTTCAACTGTCACTTATGCTCTGGTGTCTTTTTAAATTTATAGATGTTCACTATAGTCCAAAGAACTGCTGTACCGCTTCCTGTGGCTTCCTTTTGAATGCCCTCTGAAATACTAATTTAGTTTTACACTATATGTACCATAGCGCTTCCTCCAATTTCTATGGGTGGGGTCTCTATCTCTACTTTGGATTTTATTTAAAAAAAAAAAGACAAAAGTGCATAATCGTGCCACAAGCAACCACAAAATACTGACCTTTCTTTTTAATAGCAAAGCATATTCTCTTTGTGGGCAAAAATATAGGAAATCAAAAGCAGTTTCCTTGTGACATAAAACCTCAGGTGTCCAATATAAATGAGGAAACAGATGTCAACTCATGTCTCTCTGAAAAGGGCCAGGATAAATCCCCCTTTTTTCCCTCTCCTCATCAAGTATGCAAGCCCTCTCCTGCACTTTTTTTTTTTTTTGCCTTTCCTCTGCATCACTTTCTTTGCCATGCCTGCAATTTCTGATGGGGTTGGCTCCACTGTGGATTAAACTTTGCCTAACCTTTAACCATCAGAACTTGCTGTTCCAACAGCTATTATCTTTAGAGAGGAAGAAGTGACGATCTTCTTTCATATCTTAGTTTTCCAACTATGATATAAAAAGTGGCTTCCCAACAGATGTGGCCTTTGGTGCTCACTGACTGTTGCTGTGTGAATTTCCTTATAATTGGGTTCAGGAAGTATCCAATTCAATCTGTATCAGAAGAATCAGGAAGTGTACAGGGTGGGGTGAGGGTGGAAGTATGTGGGACAGATGGTACGCTAAAATTACAATAGAAATAAGAGATGGAAATGACTCAAGAGGACTTCCAAACCAAGGCCCAGCTACCTAGCCCTGTTTTAAATCCCCTCAGAAGATTTATTCAGCCTCTTTTCTTCCCACGACCTGGAATCTAGCTGGGAGACATGACACATGAGAACATCCCTAATAATACAAGGTGTGGTAGGTTAGATGTCACATCAGTGGTCCAGAGCAGCAGCTGACAGACTGGCCTGAGTGCCAAATTCAGCTCGGTTTATGTAAATAAAAGTTTTATTGGACCATAGCCACACCCATTTGTTTACTTATTGTCTATGGCTGTTTTACAACTGCAGAGCTGAGTAGTTACAACAGAGACTTTATGGCTCTCAATGCCTGAAGTATTTCCTGTCCAGCCTTTTACTAAAAAAATATGCCCAACTCTGGTCTAGAGTGGATGTCTCAGGGGGTGAGCAGGGAGCACTCACTTCAGGCTGGATCATTACAAGAAGGCTTCACAGAAGGGCTTGAACTACGTCTTGAAGACTTCTAGGGTTTGTCTAGAGAAGATGGGGTGGGAGAGTATATTCCGAGCAAGGAAGGCTAAAGGCTATGGCAATTACCAGGGGAAATTTTGACTGGAGTGGAGGGATTATTTGAACAAGAATAATATGGAAGGATGGATGTATGGACTCGGTCTGAAGAGCAATGAGCCTTCAATGCCAGGCTAAAGTACTCTAAATGATAAAACATATATTTTTACATACCGGCTTCTACATGGGTAGTAGGAGATGGGGAAGTAACATTTAAAGTACAAACAAGCTCTAAGAATCATTTTTTAAAAGCACTGATGCCTAGCCTCACCCCCAGAGTCTATCTTAATTGGTCTCAAGTGGAACATTTTTTTTTTCTTTTTGAGAAACTTCCTAGGTGATTCTTGTGCAGCTGAGAATCTCCTCCTAGATGAAGGAAATAGCCAGGAATGTGCCTGCAGAAGCCCAGCTCAGAGCCAGGTAGATGCAGCAGGTGCCCAACACATGTGAGTCAAATTAAGTCAGCAATATTGACTTGTCCTAGAGCCAGCCTGATAAACCTCCGTTTTTACTAGAGTCAGCTATATCACATTCAGCTGGCCACATGGTTTCCAATAAAAGATATCACTTCTCCCTACCCTTACCTCATACTGGAAAAGCCCATGATGCTTAATGCAATAATGAGTCTGTTTATAAATTTGGGCATTTATAGATTTTTCTTTCACTGTTCTTTTAATACGACCATT
Organism: Rousettus aegyptiacus; assembly: GCF_014176215.1. Lineage (NCBI taxonomy): Eukaryota > Metazoa > Chordata > Mammalia > Chiroptera > Pteropodidae > Rousettus > Rousettus aegyptiacus. The sequence continues at coordinate 60,090,973 of NW_023416306.1, read as the reverse complement.
TACAAGGCCTTACACAATTTACCCTCCGCCTCGTTACCTCTCTGATCTTCTTTCCCATATACAACCCCAGTGACTCCATTCCTGCCACACTACACTGGCCTCTTTGTTGTTCCTTGAACATACAAGGCATGTCCCTGCCTCAAGGATTCCACACTGTCTTCTTCTGCCCCAGATGCTCTTCTTTTCTTTTCCTCCAGACATGTGCAAATCTCAAATGCTCACATTCAAGTCTTTGTTCACATATTACCTTCTCAGTGAGCCTTCTCTGGACCATTTACATAATTTAAAATCACATCCTCTTTCCCACATAGGCACTATCCATCATCTTATTCTGCTTTTTTTTTCTCTATAGTACTTATCACCTCTAATATACTATGACATTTACTTCATTATGCTTATTTACTATTTCCTCTACTACAATGTAAACTCTATGAGAGGAGGGATTTAATTTATTTTGGTCTCTGAAGCATCCCCAGTGCCTTCAGTGGTGCCCAAAGCGTAGAAGGAACTAAAAAAGTATTGTCTATTGCATCAGTGCTCAGAATGCTTTTGCCCATCCTTCAAGACTGGGCTTAAACAGTTCCTCTGCAAATGCTCCATGAGTCCCCCTTTGACCAAGAAAAGTGTTTTCCCTCTTCTGTTCTCTTTGCTTCTTTTGCAACTCCTTAGAGTTTTCTCATGCATTATTGACTTTTTTGGTCACTCCTACTCCTTCTTATCTCCTCTGAGGCTGAGAGAAGGCATAGGACCTAGCATCTAGTAGAGACTGGACAGGTGTATATTAAAGAAATGAGCCAGAATTTAGCATCGGAGGCTTCTGACTATCTTTCTTATGACTACACTTTTGCAGTTGCACACCTATGTAGTTCTTCATTTTATTCTAACATCATTTTATTCTAACTTATGTTTTTGAGAACCTATTGGTTGTATGGAGTATCTTTCCCTTCCCACATTAATCTATTTACCAAGTCCTGCTGATGTTACTTCCTCATATCCCTGAACTCATTTACTTATTTTCATCATCTCTGGCTCTCTAGTCTAAGCCACAGTTCTCTCTTAACTGGAACATTGCAACCACTTCCTAAATGGTGTATTCTATCTAGTCTCTTCCCCTAAAATCCATCCTCTATACAGCAGTCACAACAAGCTTTTAAAAACACAAACCAGATGATGTCTCTTTACTGCTTTTAAACAATTCAAAGACTCCCCATTGCACTTACTGCCAAGTGCAAAAGTCTTACTATGGCTTACATAGTGCCAGCAATTTGCTCCCACTTCTCTCTTCAGCCTCTCCTTAAGCCTCTCTCCCTTTAGTTATTACCTCTCATGGTTCCTCTGCCTGGAATGCTCTTTCTTCGTTTGGATAACTTCCACCCATTCTCCCAATCTCAGCTCAAGTATCCTCTCCTCAGAGGAGCTTTGCCTGAACTCAGACCAGGAGTGCTGTCCTGTCACATGCCCTCAATGCACCCAGTTCTTCCTCTTTTATCATTTTTTAGAAATTTAAATTACTTTCCTCACTAGACTTAATGTGCCCTTAGTAGAATTCGAACTGCACAGGCCAAGTACATTAATCTGTTCTGTTCATTACTGTGTCTTGTGCATAGCAAATGCCTAATGACTTTGTTCTGAATGAATGAATGAGGAGCTAGGTTTATCTATCTTGTATATTGTGCATCCCTGGCCCTAGCACAGTGCCTGGCACACAACAGACACTCAACGAATTTTTATTGAGTATATAAGTTGACCTACCTTTGATATTGCCTTCTTAGCCCCTTTATCAAGGTTTTTGACTTTGAACATTAATGTTTATTCGACTGGTTTCTGATATACCCTGCTACCTTGAGGGGTTTACACATGAACAATGACTGTAAGCTCCATCTGAGATTCCAGTCCCAGGTCCTCTGTACTCTAGCCATAGCTCTCATCAGCGTGATATGATTTGTAGGAGCAGCCCAGACACGACTGTAGCACTGGAGAAAAATTTTCACCTTTTAGCATGAGATTTGGGGTAAACGAAAGCATAGTTGCTCTTAGCAGAGACATCTAGAACTGCATCTCACGCTAGTCAGGCTCTGCAGTTCTCAGCACTTCTAACGAGTAGGGAAGAAAATGTGCCAGCGCCTGTCTCAGGTGGTCAGAAGGAAGATCCACTGTCCAACTGCGGTGTGTGGGCCTTGACCTCACTGCCTAGCTTCCCCAGGGGTGGATGGGCTCTGAAAAGTGGAGTTGTTATATGTGCAGGGCCCTGCGGAGCATGCTGATGCCACCGAGAGGCTGCCGTGCATGTTGGCTGTGACCCCTGAGCCCCCGGCTGGGGAGCAGGGCCAGGCACAATGACTTCTTTCATGGAAAAACTTCGCTCTGCAAACTCATATTTGAAGGCCCTGAATCTCTCTCCTCTTGGTAAATCACAAGACATGAGAATAGGTTGTGCCATTTGGCTCTCTGTGGGGCTAGCATGATATGAGTTTCCGGCAGAGATGTCACGAAGAGTCACTCTGACTGGGGGCATTGCAGCTTGCTCACTCACAAAGGAGAGTCTGTGACTATAGGGGGAGTAAATATATATATATAATTTATATATCATTTATATATATAATTTATTTTATATATATATAATTTATATATCATTTATATATATATAATTTATTTTCCTCTAAGACATTCTAACAGGTTCTGGACCTAAACGAGATATGCTGAGAGAAGGCACTGAACTGCTTAAGCCACATATAATTACATATTTAATTACTGAAGGCACCTGAGGTCATCTAATTCTGACAGAAATCCAGGTCTTTCAAAATACAGATTTTATTTTTTTCCTGACTTCTTGCGAAAGACCTCTCTCTACTCCTATAAGTTACATGTGTTTGATTTTCTCTTTCAGCCTCTTTTACTTCATGGAGAAAGCCTAACCCAATGACAGCATGAAGGACAGAGTGATACAGTGGAAAGAGTGTGGTCCTCCTTGGAAGGAGGAGATATGTGATCACCACCATAGATCTTGGTAGCCTTTCTACATAATGAGGTGGGCAGACTAGATCAGTGGCAAACATTTTCCGTAAAGGGCCAATAGGAAATGTTTTAGGCTTGTGGGCAATACAGTGTCTGTTGCAAGCACTTAACTCTACCATTATGGTGTGAAAGAAGCCATAGAAAATACATAGGTAAATAAATCGTGTGCCTACATGCCAATAAAACTTTTTTTTGCAAAAACAAGTGGTGTACTAGATCTGGCCCATGGGTCGTAATTTGCCAAACCAGGGAGACATTATTTCTTAAAAGTATCTGTGCAATAATTTTAGAACATGATTATTAAATTTGGGTATCAGTTTGGTCTAGAAAAATATTTAAAACATACATATCATGTATATGTGTATATATATGTATAGATACACATATACTCATAAACACATATACATACACACATACTCACATATCTCATTCATACACACACAGACACACACACAGAGACACCAGTTTCTGACTAGGTGGAGTAACAAAGACTGAATTTACCCTCTCACATAAGACAATAAAAAAATAAACAAGATATATGAAGAAGTAGTTTTCAAGACACTGGACATTTGGCAATGAAGGACAGTGATGAGAAATAGAAAACAAAAGAAAGTGAGCCTATGACTGCCACAGCTTAGTGCCTGAGAGAATTTCCAGGCTGCAGCACAGTGAAACCCAGGTGGAGCCCCATGGACTCCCAGACTTGAGGAGAGGGAGCTGAAAGCACAGAGAGACCAAGGCTCCTGCAGTTTCCAGAGCAGAGTATTAGAGAGAAAAGAACTGCAAAGAGAGTGAGAGAGGGGCGGCAGGGGGTGGGGGTGGGGTGGGGTGGGGGATTTCCTGGGGATGGAGGTACTCCCCTTGAAGGGCCCACACATGGGCTTACTTGCTTACAAACTCACCTGCGCTAGGTGCAGCAGCCCAAAGAGCACCAGAGACATGTAGGGAGGGACTAAATTGATTAAATTCAGGGAAAGGGCTGGAGGGCAGGGATTGCTGGCAGCTCTCTCCCAGGACAGAAGTGTCAGCAGGTGCCAGTGTTCCTTTTTAAAGCACTTCCCCCCAACAGCCTTCCCAATGCAGCCTGAGACCCTGCCCACCCAGCTTGCATGCTGCGCCTCAGCCACTGATGGCAGCTTTTCCACAGGAGAGGCCCATCTTGGCTCATGTTACAAACTTTCCTAAAATCTCTCAAAGGTCCACAAACCCCCAAAAGCAGCAGCTGTGTTTGGCATGTCCTGTATCTCTTGCTAAGTGGCCCCAAGTCCAGCAAAAGTGGTGACTGGACTCAATGTGCATTGTCATTCCAATTAGGTGGTCCTAGGCCTGGCATAAGTGGTAGTCGGTCTTGGCACAGAATGTAGCTACAAGAGGCCATAAGCATAGCAAAAGTGGTGGATGGCCTTAGCTTATATCATGGCGCCCACTAAAGGGTAAAAAGCTTGGCACAAGTGGAGGGGCTCCAGAAACAACACACCCAGTGACTGGCTTAAGACAACACCAGATCCAAAGACACAACAAGATTGAAAAAAGAAACACCCAAAGAACAGACTTGGCTGGCACCCAGAACCCCGCTAAAGTGACTCCTGCTCTATGTGGTCAGCCCCACACAACAGCTTGTGGACTGTTGTCATAGCCAGCCCTCACAACCAGTCAGTGTGAGGGTCAACCCCATCCAGAGATGTACCAAAGACAATGAAAGCTCAAATACAACAAGAGGGCACACACAACACACACAAGGGATACCCTGGAGCACTCAACTCAGATGACCAGGAAGACAGTGCCATGGGGCCCCTCAGGACACTAACTAGATAAGGCTACTCTCCCAAGACTGGGAGACATAGCAGATCTATCTAATACATTGAGACAAATACAGGGAGGCAGCCCAAATAAAGACCATGATTAAACTTCAGAAAAAGAATTAAATGAAATGAAGACAAATAATCTACCAGACACAGAGTTCAAAGCCCTGGTTATAAGGATGCTCAATGAACTTAGGAGAAGAACAGATGAACTCAAGGAACTTCAACAAAGACATAGGAACCATAAAAAAGAACCAGTCATAAATGAAGAATACAGTATCTTAAATGAAGACTATATTAGAGGGAATCAACAGTAGATTAGATGAAGCAGTGATCTGGAAGACAAGATAGCAAAAAACATCCCATTAGAATAGCAAAAAAGTAAAAAGTAATGAGATTAGTTTAAGGGACTTCTGGGATAACATCAAGCATACTAGCATTTGCAACAAGAGGTACCAGAAGGAGAAAAGAGAGAGTAAGAGATTGAGAACCTATTTGAAGAAATGATGACTGAAAACTTTCCTAACCTGGCAAAGGAAATTGAAATAAAAGACCTAGAAGTGTAGTGAGTCCCAAATAAGATGAACCCAAAGCAGTCCACACCAAGACACATAATAATTAAAATGACAAAGAGTAATGACAAAAAGAGAATCTTAAAAGTAGCAAGAGAAAGCAGTTATTTATGAACAAGGGTGCTCCCATAAGTTGATCAGCTTATTTCTCAAGAGAAACTTTGCAGGTCAGAAGGGCTGGGCATGAAATACTAAAATTGATGAAATCAAAGACCTACAACCAAGATTACCTAGCAAGGCTCTCATTTAGACTTGAAGGAAAGATAGTATCCCAGACAAGAAAAAGCTAAAGGAGGTCATCACCACTAAACCAGTATTACAAGAAAAAATAAAGGGCCTTCTTTAAGAAGAAATATAAACAATAGAAATAAGAAAACATAAGGAAGAAAAAACATCTCACTGACAAAGGCAAACACTTAGTACCAGCAATGGATCAACCAACAATAAAGCAAGTACAAAGGTCAAAAGGTAAAGGTAGAAAGATCATGTGAATTACAACAATAAATTAAAGGATACATACAAGCACACACACACAACCAAAAACAATGACAAAAACATACACGTCAAAGGGGTGAATAAAAGTTGTAGTGATTTTACAATGCACTTGAACTTATGTGAACATAAACTTGAAATAGACTGCTATAAACATAGCTTGGTATATAGAGAGCATATGGTAACCACAGACCAAAAATCTACAGGAGATACACAGAGTGAAAGAAATCCATATACTATGATATAGAAAGTCGTCTACATGCAAGAGAATAAGAAAGGAACAGAAAAGAACCTAAAAAAATCAAGAAACAATAAAATGGCACTAACTACATACCTATCAATAATTACTTTAATGTGAATGGACTAAATGCTCCAATCAAAAGACAGAGGGTGGCTAAATGGATAAAAAGCAAGACCCATCATATATTGCCTACAACAGACCCACTTCAAATCAAAAGACACACATAGAATCACAAGTAAAAAGATAGAAAAAAGATATTTCATGCAAATGGAAACAAAAAAAGCTAAAGTAGCAATACGTATATCAAGATAAAACAGATTTTTAAAACAAGGGCTGTAACGAGAGACAAATCAGGGCATTACATAATGATAAAGAAATCAATCCAACAAGAGGCCATAACTCTTGTAAACATCTATTCACCCTACATAGGAACACCTAAATATATAAAGAAAATATGGACACACATAAAGGGAGATATAGTTGGCAATACAGTCTTGGTAGGGAGCTTTAACACTGAATTGAGATCAATAGATAGATCTTCCAGACAGAAGGGAATCACCAAGGAAACAGTGGCCTTAAATGACACATTAGACCAGATGAACTTAATTCATATTTTTAGGACATTTCACCCAAAAGCAAAAGAATATACATTTTTCTGAAGTGCACACTGAATATTTTCAGGATAGACTACATGTCAGGTAAAAAAAGAGGGTCAATAAATTTAAGAAGACTGTAATCATATCAATCTTCTCTTCTGATCACAATGGCATGAAACTAGAAATCAATCAGAAGAAAACTAAAAAACACACAAACACATGGAGGTTAAATAACATGCTACTAAACAATGAATGAGTAAACAATAAAGTCAAAGAATAAATCACAAGATACCTTGAGACAAATAAAAATGAAAATACAACCCTCTAAAAATCTATAGGACACAGCGAAAGCAGTTCTAAGAGGGAAATTAATAGCAATGCAGACTTACCTCAAGAAACAAGAAAAATCTCAAATAAACAATCTAACTTTACACCTAAAGAACCAGAAAATGAAAAACAAACAAAGCCCAAACTGAGTAGAAAGATAAGACTGGGCATAAATAAAATAGAGTCTAAAAAAATCAATAGAAAAAAATCAATGCAACTAAGAGCTCGTTCTTTGAAAAGATAAACAAAATCTATAAACATTTAGCCAGATGAATTAAATTCACATTTCATCAAGAAGAGAATAAATAAAATTAGAAATGAAAAGAAGTGACAACCCACACTACAGAAATACAACGGATTATTAAAAAATACTATGAATAATTATATGGCAACAAATTTGAAAACATAGAAGAAATGGATAAATTCCTAGAAACATATACTTTTCTAAGACTGAGCCAGGATGGAACAGAAAATCTGAATAGACTGATAAACGAAATTAATTCAGTGATCAAAAAAATTCCCAACAAAGTCCTGGACTAAATGGCTTCACAAGTGAATTTTACCAAACATTCAAAGAAAAATTAATATCTAGTCTTCTTAAACTATTGCAAAAAAATAGAAGAGGAGGGAAGACTTCCAAAGTCATTTTATGTGTTCAGCATAACCTGATTCCAAAATCAAACAAAGACATGATAAAAGAAGAAAATTATAGGCCAATATTTCTGATAAACATTGAGGCAAAAATCCTCAACCAAATAATTGCAAATCAAATTCATTGAGACAATAAAAACACCATTATCTAGTGGGATTTATTTCTGGGATTCAAGGTTGGTTCAATATCCACAAATCAATTTATGTGATACATGACATAAAACAAAATGAAGGATAAAAATCATATGATTATATCAATAAATATAGAAAAAGCATTTGAAAAAATTCAACATACATTTAAGGTAAAAACTCTCAGCACAATGGGGATAAACAGAACATATCTCATTGTAATAAATGCCATATGCAACAAACCCACAGCTAATATACTCAACAGGGAAAAGCTAAAAGCATTTTCCTTAAGATCAGGAACAAGACAAAGATGTTCACTTTCATCACTTTTAATCAACATAGTATTGGACATTCTAGCCACAGTAATCATTCTACATAAAGAAATAAAAGGTATCCTAATTGTAAAGAAAGAAGTAAAACTATCATTATTGAAAGATGATATGATACTATATAGAGAGAACCCTACAGATTCCACCAAAAAAACTATTAGAATAAATGAATTCAGTAATATAGCTGTATACAGAATTCATTGAGAAACCAGTTGTATTTTTATACACCAATGATAAACTACCAGAAAAAGAAATTAAGAAAACAATTCTATTTACAATTGTATCCAAAAGAATAAAATGCCTAGGAATAAATTTAACCAAGGACTTAAAAGGCCTGCACTTGGAAATTTATGAGACATTGAAAAAAGAAACTGGAGAAGATACAAATAAATGAAAGCATATATTGTGCTCATGAATAGAAAGAATTAACATTGTTAAAATGTCCATACTACCCAGAGAAATCTATAGATTCAATGCAATCCCTATCAAAATACCAATGGCATTTTTCACAGAAATAGAATAAGCCTAAAATTTATGTGGAACCACAAAAAGACTCCGAAGAGCCAAAACAACCTTGAAAAAGAAGATAGTTGGAGATATAATGATATCTGATACCAAACTGGACAAGGCTATAATAATGAAAACAGCATGGTACTGGCTTCAAAAGAGACTCATAGATTAATGGAACAGAATAGAGAGGCCAGAAATAAATCCATGCCTACATGGTTAAGTGATCTATGACAAAGGAGGCAAGAACATACAATGTGGTAAAGTCCATCTCTTCAATAAATTGTGCTGGGAAAACTGGACAGAAACTAGAAAAAAGTGAAACTGGATCACTGTCTTATGCCATATACAAGAATAGTCAAAATGGATTAAAAACTTTAATGTAAGACCTGAAACCATAAAAGTCCTAGAAGAAAACAGCCAGTAAACTTTTTGACATCGCTTTTGGCAACATTTTCTTGGATATGATGCCCTGGGAAAAGGAAATAAAAACAAACGAACAAAAAAAACAAATGGGACTATATCAAACTAAAGAATTTTTGTATAGTGAAATAAATTATCGACATAATAAAAAAGGCAACAGACTGAATGGGAGAAGATATTTATTTGCCAATGATACATCCAATAGGGGTTAATATAAAGAACTCATACAACTTAACACCAAAAAAATAAACAATCCAGTTAAAAATGTGCAGGGGAGCTGAATATACTCTTCTCCAAAGAGGACAGGTGACTAACAGACATATGAAAAGATGCTCAATATTATCAATCAAGGGAAATGCAAATTAAAACAAAAATGAGCTATCACCTCACATCTGTCAGAATGGCTATCATCAATAAATCAAATGGTGATTAGAATGTGGAGAAAAGGGAACTCTTACTCACTATTGCTAGGACTGTATATTGGTGCAGCCACTATGGAAAACAGTATGGAGCTTCCTCAGAAAATTAAAAGTAGAATAACCATACAACCCAGCAATTCTACTTCTGGGTTACTTATCTGAAGAAATCCAAAACTCGAAGTTGAAAAAATATATGTCTCTCTATATTCACTGCAGCATTATTTACAATAGCCAAGATATGGAAGCAACCTAAGTGTCCATGGATAGATGAAATGGATTAAGAAAATGTGGTATATATATACAATGGAATATTACTCAGCTATAAAAAGAATGACATCTTGCCATTTGTGACACTGTGAATGTACCTATAGGGTATTATGCTAAGTGAAATAGGTCAGACAGACAAATACCATTTGATTTCATTTATATGTGAAACTTGAAAAAAATAAATAAATAGGCAAACAAAATAAAAACAAACTCATTGATACACAGAACAAATTAATGGTCACCAGATGGGAGGGGGTTGGGAAATGGGTGAAAAAGGTGATGGGACCAAGAAGTACAAATTGGTAGTATAAAAGTAGTCATGGGGATATAAAGAACAGTATAGGGAATATCTTCAATAATATTATAATAACTATGCATGATGTCAGATGAGTACTAGGCTTATTGGGGTGATCACTTCATAAATTATATAAATGTCTAATCATTATGTTGTAAAGTGAAACTAATATATTACTGTATGTCAACTGTAATTGAAAAAAATCAAATTTTACACTAAATTTTTTATTGTAGGTCAATTATATCTTAATAAGGGTATTAAAACATATGTTAAACATATAAAATGTACTCTACCTTATAAATAAATAAAATAGGATAAATATATCAAAATAAAGTACCTGAACAGTCAATTCATAAATGAATGTAATGACCAATAAATACCAAAAACCAAAATTATTGAAAAATCATAATCAAAGGAATAAAAATTTAAAATGACACGATTTTCTCATATTGTGTTTTATACAATTGTGCATTTACCAATTAACATGGTAAATGTAAAAACCCTTGGCCACCCCTAGTGTTGATAATATTTTGGGTATATGAGAATTCTCATACAGTGTTGGTGAACATATACAAATGGGCAAAAGTTTTTTGGAAGGCAATTTGACAACATATAGCAAAAACCTAAAACACAAAACTTTGACACAATAATTCCACTTCTAGATATTGATGTACAGGGATGTAAACAAAAATTTTGGAATAAGAACATTTACCATATTTTTATATTAGCCAAAGACTGCAAAGTACCTAAAAGTTTAACATTAGAAAATAGGTTGAAGATATGGTACCTCCTACCCATAAAACCATCAAAAATAAAACTATAATAGAATATTTAGAGAGATTGCAAGATGACTGTCATATAATATTTGGTGAGTTATGAGTATATAGAGTATGATTTCATTTTAGACAAAAGATATATATAATGTGTATATTAATGGTTAGGAAAAAGACATTAATATTGGTTATCTTCAAGCTAGGTAGTTTTCATTTTATATAGTTTTCATTTTCTTTGTTTTGCTTCTATTTTTAAGTGTTCCATAATGAAGATGTATTGCTTATAATAAAAACTCCAATGAAAGTTATTTTTCAAAAAATATCAATGCTAATGCCCTAAAAATGATACTGTGAGAAAAACATTTAACAGAAGGCTGCAAAAAGGTGTAGGTGCTGCGGTGAGCCCTGAAATGCTGCTGCTCTAAAAATGGAGCCCTGTGACCTGGACCTGGACCACTCAAGGTTGGGGCATGGGCTTTGCCCTCCAGAGCAGTTTAGGCCTCTTTTTACAGCAGAAAGCACAGCTGTAAAACAAGCATGAAAACTTAGCACCTGTCTTGCCTAGGGCAACAGATCCAGCTAGGTTGGGTCCACTCTGCATGGCAGACCCCTTCACTGGACATTTTTCATGTCTATGTCATTTGGAAAAGAGTGTGAGAGGAACAATGGACTCACTAGACCCAGGTGTTCACTTACAGTTATGGAAAGTGATGCCTAGATGGGCCCATGCATGTATCACTTAATCAACATTCCTTCTTGAAAGCTGCAACAGTGGCTTGAAGTGAAATCTATGCCAGAATATCTGATAACTAAAATAGCCATTTCTAGAATAGACTTACCTTCTGGGACTCTTGACATGTGAGCCTTAACAGAGAAGAGTTAGCTCTGATATATGGCTTCAAAAACTCAGAATCTCCCTGCCTCCTTCCTCCCATGAAAACATGATAATCAAGGTCCATGATTTTTTGTTTCTGTGTACAGAACCATGAAATTCTCTGAATCTATTGCAGTCAATTAACTTTGTAGAGGGGAGAAATACATACACAGGAATCTCACCATTCACTGGCTACAAGCGGGTTGGTGAATGGCTTTTATCCTATATACCAATTGCCACCATGTTTGGTGGGCATGCTATAATAAATCCCAAGGCAGTGAGTGCCTGGACTAAGTGACAAAGAATGTCACTACTGAACAGAGATATCTTGGCTGTGAAGGGGCGATTAACAGTATTTTACCACATATTTCCATCCTGGTCTAGAACATTTCTTACCCTCAAAATAGGATTTCTTCATTAAATCTCTTCTACTAGTGATAGCTCTAACAAAATAGCAGATTACCTCTTTCAAATACTACTGTTACTACATCATTCTCCCACTTAAAAACCTCTAAAGGCCTGTCCACATTTCCCACATAGTAAATCTACTTTCTTAGTCTAATAATCAAAATCCTTCGCAATTTGATGCCATTTACTGTTCTAAGTTCTCAGCAAGCCTAGACAGAATCACCTCTCTGACCTATTTCTTCTACCCAGAGCACACACTCAAGTCTAAAAGAATTGCCTATTGGAGCCAGAGATGAGAGCAACTAGTCTAAGAGATCAGGAAGAGTCCATAGCTGCGAGGTTCAAACTGAAGGTGGGGGGCACAAATCTTGGGCTATAGGTCCAGGCAAAATCTGAGTAGACAAGCTCTACCTGAGGCTTGCTCTTTTTGATGGCCTAATTTCTATCCCAGTTTAGCTGCCCATCATCAGTTTTAAAGCAGTGGTATCTTACAGCTGTTGCTGAACATACACATGATACATAGCCCGCAAATTTTCATCTCTGGGCTTATGGCTTCTTCTTACCTTGAGTGCCTGTTTCCCCTCCTTTCTGCCTATTTGAATCCTACTCATCTTTCAGTGCTCAGCTCCAAAGCATCAAGGCAAGGTTGGGGTCTGTTTCAAGTGACCTACTTCTCAGAGTCCTGATACTTGATGTCATTCTCTACTTCATCTCCGCAATTCCACATAGATCTTTCCTAGTTCTACAGTGCTGTTGAGATAGTGACATTCACCACTAGAGTTCATTTTGCCCGTCCAGTTACATTCAGGGACTTTATGGATATTGACTCACTGTCTCATTCAAATGGAGCAGTCTGGTTGTGAACTGGTGTATTAAGGTGTCTCTTAACTGTTAGATTTAAACATTAGCCTAAGGTAATAAAGCACCATAAAATAGCAATAAAATGCAGCAACATAAAGCACAATAAATTCTTATTGCCCATGGCTAAAAGGAGACAAAATAGTATTCCAGAAGAAGGGAGAAAGTAAAGCTATCATGAAAAAATATAAGCAGGTTAACTTTTCCAGCATGCTGAATGGCACCTAAGTGTGAACTTAAAAACACACAATTGCTGTATATCCTGCTAGTGAGTGGGCTGATTAACAGTTGTAACCATTTCTCATAGTGATGAGTCTAAAACAAAAATTCACAATGCGCACATCTTAGAATAAGTTTACCTTTTATAAGCAAAAGAAAATATGTAGTTTGAAACCTAAGAATTCTGATCAACGTGATGTGGAAAAACCCAATGCTAAGCTCGTATAAGTTATAGGAAATAGAATAGGGCTACTTGCTACTATATCTTTGTCAGATCAGAAAGAGAAATATCAGAAACTTTTTCCATATGCCCATTTACTATAAACATTCTTTGCTAATTTCAAGTGATAATGAAAACTGATACCCTTTCTGTGCTATAATGCTAAACATATCAGTCTCTGTGGCCATATTGATAAAGCCATTACTAGTATGACTGGGATCTCATTGGCATCCTGGTTTTGGTGGGGACAAGAGTAGGAAAACTTTTAACTTTGAACCAAAGAGATAATTTCAGCAGTCATTATCAACATTCAGGGCTATCTAGAGTTAGCATGAGGATTTTCTCTATTTTGTAGGCCTGTTTTTTTTTTTTTTTTTTTAAGGCCCTTGAAGGCAGAATTCTTCTACTCCACACTGACCATCCCCAGAGGTCACGCTGGGAATGTAGAGGTTCCTCTGGCATCTCCATGACTTTAGTGTGAGGGACCTAGGACGTGGGTGGCCTTGTACAACTCTCCACTATCAGAGGGCACCAGCCATGTGAGTGTTAACTTGGTGAAGGTTCCCTGTGACAATGCCAGAGAAGTCATACTTGGTAAAGCTATTTAAACATGTGTTCTGAAGAGCCTGTCTGGATTGGGTTCAGGCCTACCTATAGAAGGCTGGCTTACATATTTTGGAGGATGCTGATATTTCATTTTTTTTTTTTTCTTGAAAGCTGATTATAGCTCTAGCTGAGTTGGGAGAAGGTCATGGGGGGAATACTGGGGTATAGTTGGCAAGAAGTGAGGAGATACGGGAGCTGTTCTTTACTGCTCTGTTCTTAACTCATCGTTCAGTGAGTCCATCTGATTTAGAAGACCTGGACTGTGGAATTAGGCCAAGAGGATTCAGAAAAGAGCCACATTGGAATCTAGACAAGCTAGAGTCCAGACTAAGAACTGCACTCACCTCATATGGAAAGTCAGCCAAGTTTCCATTGGCGAGTCTGGATTCTGTGGACAATTTAGTGATTTCCTGTTGGCCACCCCTCACTGCTGCCTCCTTCCCACCTGCAAGCAGTCACCCATCCATAAATCCTGTCCAGCCCTGGACTTCTGCCCAATGTTCCAGAGGGTTGGACTCACCAAGGAGAGCGGAATTCCCAGGATCCAGGACCAGCTGTGTTCCCAGAGGAGATGTCAGCACTGAAGGCAAGTTTGGTCCAGTGGTTGAAAGCAAGGCTCTGATGTATTCCAACTGCGTGGGGACTTGCGGGGGATCTGTGAGAAGGCAAATGGTGAATCAGGCAGGTTCAACCACAAAAGCTGTATTAAGCGGAGAGAGAGGTGAACATGCATGTAAATGTGTCTGTGTATCAGGCAGGCATTACTCTTGTTGCCTTTTTAATAAATTTTTCCCTATAGAGAAGGTGTAATTAATGGCCATTTCGACAGCATTCAGTGAGGGCCTGCTATGTGCTTGTCACCTTGTTAGCTATGGCAAATAAATCATGATGGTGCCAGAGTTTACTTCAGAAACATATTTTTGTCTACTGTGCCTTGGGCTGCATGAGAAAACAATAATGACCTTGATATATATAATTTAAAAATTACAAATACATTATATATTACATAATATATAATTTAAAAATATTCTTTATATAGTATTAAGTAAAAACATCACATTTGGGTTCAGGAACCTTCAGTCTGAGCTGTGGTTCTGTCACTCGCTAACTTGGGCAAGTCACTTATTCCCTTTGAGCCTGTTTCCTCATCTATAAAATGGAACTTCATAATTTCCAAGATCTCTTTCTACTCTAAAACACTATGGTTTTAGCAATCGATGGCAGGAGTTTCCTCAAAACTAGATTCCCTCCCTCCTTTCCTTCTTAATGTTCCCTTAAGAACACTGAAATTGAATATCGAGGGAAACAGAATTCCTTTAAGAATATTAAAACTCAGGAAGCCTTTGCTTATTTACTAAAAACTAAAAGAGTTAGATTATGTCCCATCTCTAAAACCATCAAACTCCTTGGTGCAAACGTCAGCACCTTATCATGTCCTCGTGGTTTCTATTTTATTTTTCTTTTACACTGTGTGTCCATTTGGTCTTTGTATGGAAACTGTAAATTCTTCAAAGAGAGAGGTGTCCTCTTATATTTATCCTAAAGCTCTACATGGGACTTAGTGAATATTCTACACTTAATGAATATTCACCTAGTGGCTATGTGAATAAAAGTCTGTCTCATTACACTTCAAGTTTCCATGCTATAAGTCAAGTCACAGAACGTGGCATGAAATCCCAGCTTTATACACAAAATCCCTGGTTTAAAAATTAAGTCACATTTTTGGCTGATTAAAAAAGTAGACACTACTTCTACATTCATTAATGACCTATAAAACTAATGAGTTTGATGAATAAACCAAGACTTCTGATCAAGAAAAGCCCAAAACTTAAGAGTCTAAATCATGACTTTTTTTTCATCAACTCTGATTAAAATGGGAAGATGCTGTGCTCTGCAAACCCTGTGTTCACAGTCGCACTGTATTAGAGTTGGAATGCTGTGAGAAGTGGCCCTCAGAACATATCCACTTCATTGGCAAAGCTACAGTAGCAGCTACACATCCTAGGCTTTCATCTCTGTAGCAGAGGCAACAAGGAAGGGTTATTAGGGAGGAAAAACCTGCAGTAAGCACAATTACTCAGTGTGCGGCAATAGTCTCTGGGTCTCAGGCTCCAGACTAGCAGTGTGGGTGGGTGAAACCCAACACAAAACAAATGATATCCTACATCGAGCTGCTTTTCTGTGACTTCCTAAGATGACTGCAGGTTTATGCAGCCACTGGTGAGATGAAAACCCATATGGGTCTCTCTGAAATCTGAGTGGGCAAGGGCTAGAGACCTTAGGCTTTATTATATCATCAATTTGGGGTATACAAATACAAGTATTAAGTTTAATTATATTTCCCTGAGGAAGTCCATGGTATATAATTAGACATATTTCTCACATTCTTCCTTTTTGTCTTAGAATGATAGTTTTTTTCTTGGTGAACAAGCTAGCATAAATGCTCTAATAATTGCTTTTTTAAAAAATATGATAAAAACCTCACATTCTGTGGAGAAGAGAAGCAGAAGGTCCCTAGACTAGGAAACGAAATGGTTATAGCTTATGACATGGCTGAGTCTAGCACTGGGCAATAGCAGGTGTTGGATGTGTCCCAGTAATTGTTTTAAACATCTATTTTATGACAGGAACTGTGTTAAACTTTTTACTCAGGGGTTCTTATGTTTGGGAGTGCTATAGTCTTAATGTTTTTCTTCCCCAAAATTCATATGTTGAAATTATAAACCCCCAAGGTCATGAAGAGATTCGCGTCTTTATAAAAGAGAGCTTGCTTGCCCCTTCTGCCTCATGAGGACACAGCAAGAAGTCACCAGTCTGCACCCTGGCAGAGGGCCTTCACAGAACATGACCATGCTGGCACCCTGATCCTGCACTTCCAGCTTCTAAAAGTGTGAGAAATCAATTTCTGTTCTCTATAAGTTACCCAGTTTGTGGTATTTTGTTCCAGCAGCCCAAATGGACTAAGGAGGTACAAGTGCGGACTTCACTAGACTATGAACTTCCCAAAATTACATAAAAAATTTTGCATGTATGAATTTTTCTGGAGGGGGTAATCTATAGTTTTCATCTGATTCTCAAAGAAACCCTTAACACAGGCGTTAAGAATAACTGCTTTACTCCTGTTACCTCTATTTGAGGCCTACCCTTTCACCGATGTGGGCATCCTTCCTGTTTTGCAGGTCTCCACCTGAAGACCAGAATCTAAACTTAGCAAGGTTAAGTAACTTGCCCAAGGTCATACGGTAAGTGGTGGAGCAGCCAGGGTTCAAACTGATGTCTGCCTGGCCCCAAGCCAGAGTTCTTTCTATTGGAAGATATTAAGGTGGGGAGCAGGGAAGGAATACTTATTTTACCTTTATGTTCTTAATTAGATCAGGGAAAAGAGGAGGTGGAGGGTGAGTTAGACAGACACTCCCAACGGGGTCCACCAGGGGCGGCCAGCCTCGAGGTGTTTACCTAGGATCAGAAGCTGGGTGTTCTCGGTCAGCTCTCCATGCACATTGGCTGCTCTGCAGGAATACAGGCCCTGATCTGAGGAAGACACATTTGTGAGTAGCAAGGAGCCCTCGTGCAGATGGTGAGGGGAGCCCAGTTTGCTTTTATTCCTGAACCAAGTGACTTCAGCTTCAGGCACACCTAGGAAGAAAAAAAATAAACTCATCAGCCAAACACATTCAGGTGACTCTAGATGCATTTATAATTTCTTGGCGAGCACTCCCGGGGGCCGCTCAGCAGGAAGCATCTGCTTGGGCGTCTTCTACTACCCTTTGGCCAAACTAAATAATGCGGCAGACCTCTCAGTTGTCTGCGTATTCTTTGCCTTTTCAAACTTACACTGATGAGGCAGGAAGACGGAGGCCAGTTAGAAAAAGATGAAGCAGGCAGCTGGTAAAGGGTACTCGCAGAGGTTGAAGTAGAGTACGAAGATTCTTTGGAGAAAATGTATTATAAAAACAGAAGAACCAAATCTATATACATCATCGAATGGAATGATTGACAACTACATGAAACAAAATGTTGAGTAAGAAAGGTCAGACACAGAACAGTATCTGCTGTATGACCTTTCTGTAAGTAAAAAAAGAAAAACTGGTGACATCAATCTATGCTGTTAGTAGTCAGGGTGGGATAAATTGGGAGGGATTGTGACTAAGAGGGGGACAAGGGGCTTAGCTGCTGGTAATGCTGTTCCTTGACCGGGGGGCTGGTTTGGTGAGTTTGTCACCTTTGTGATACGTGCATTTTTTCTGTGTAGATATTACACTTGAATAAATATGTTGAAAGCCACAGAATGTTAATATATTCATGAACCAAACAAAGGAAAACTGCTAGATTCCTATCGTAGTTGACGCTGTGTGTGGAAAACATGTCTGTGTTTTTTGAAGTCTGTGTATTTTCTTAGAACAAGAGAACATGGAACTATCATGTTAGTACCACCACAGAAAAAGAAAGACCAGAAGAAAGTGCTCTGCTCTCTCCTTAATCTAACTTTACTGCCTGTGAGAAAAGGCTGGGAAGAATGTGTGTATGTGAATTGGGATGCAGAACTTGATTCTGGAAACTAGGCCCTATCTTCTAAGGCAGTGGTCTCCAATCATTTGGGCACCAGGGACCAGTGTTCTTATGAGAATCTAATGTCTGATGATCTGAGGTGGAGCTGAGGCTGTGATGCTAGTTCTGGGGAGCAGCTGCAAATACAGATTAAGCTTTGCTTGCTGGCCTGCTGCTCATCTCCTGCAGTGCAGCCTGGTTCCTAACAGGCTATGGACTGGTACTGGTCTGTGACCTGGGGTTTGGGGACCACTGTTCTCTGGGTATTACAGACTGAATGCTTGTGCTCCCACAAATTGGTATGCTGAAGCCCTAACCCCCAATGTAATGGTATTTGGAGGTAGGGTCTTGGGAGGTATTTAGGTTTAGATGAGGTCATAATGGGGGAATGCTGGTTCTCATGATGGAATTAGTGCCCTTTATAAGAAAAGACCAGAGAACTAGTACTCTCTACCAGGCAAAGACACAAGAAAATAGCTGTCTGCAAGCCAGGAAGAGAATTTTTCACCAGGAACTCAAAGAATCAGCACCCTGATCTTGGAATTCTCAGCCCCTAGAGAGGTAAACTTCTGTTGTATAAGCCACCCAGACTATAGTACTTTGTATTAGCAGCCTGAATAGACTAAGACAAGGGGACAACCTTGATTCCTTAGAAAGTATCTTTGTGATTGACATGCTGGTAAGCAGGTCCTCTTGTAGCACAGCCTTCTGAGGTAGTCTTCATAGGAGGCTCCCTAGGAGGCTGAGCTCTGAGTGAGCTGGGAGAAAGTCTGTGGCATTAAGTCACAGGTCTCTGGGTAACAGAGAGCTACACCTTTTGTGCCACCCAGCATGCTGACCAAGCTCACAAAGTTTAATCATAGAACTCTTAGCAGATGACATGATTCTCTATATAGAAAATCCTAAAGACTCCACAAGAACACTACTAGAAACAATAAGCAAATATAGTAAAGTTTCTGGATATAAAATCAATGTTCAAAAATCCATAGCATTCCTGTACTCTAATAATGAAGTGTCAGGAAAAGAAGTGGAAAAAACAATTCCTTTTGCAATTGCAACAAAAAGAATAAAATCTAGGAATAAATCTAATGAAACATGTGAAGGATCTATATAATGAAAACTATAAGACCCTATTAAAAGAAATCAAAGAAGATATAAAGAAATGGAAAGATATTCTGTGTTCTTGGATTGGAGGAATCAATGTAATTAAAATGACCATATTACCTACAGCATTATACAGATTTAATGCAATCCCCATCAAAATCCCACTAGCATTTTTTAAAGAAATAGAACAAAAAATCACCAGATTTTTTTGGAAGCACAAAAGACCCCGAATTGCTGAAGTCATTCTGAGAAAAAAGAATGAGGCTGGAGGCATCACTCTGCCCAACTTCAAATTATACTATAAAGCATCAATAATCAAAATGGCATGCTATTGTCAGAAAAACAGACACACTGACCAGTGGAAAAGAATTGCGAGTCCAGAAGTAAACCCATATTTATATGGGCAAATAATTTTCAACAAAAAAAGCCAAAAACATAAAGTGGAGAAAAGAAAGCCTCTTCAATAAATAGTGCTGCGAATACTGGAAAGCCATCTGCAAAAGAATGAAACTAGACTGTTGTCTATCACCACACTCCAAAATGAACTCAAAGTGGATTAAGGACCTGAATATAAGACTTGAAACAATAAAATGCATAGAAGAAAACACAGGAACTAAACTCAAGGACCTTGGACTTAAAAGAGGATTTTATGAATTTGACCTCAAAGGCAAGGGAGGTAAAAGCTAAAATAAACGAATGGGACTACATCAAACTAAAAAGCTTCTGCTTGGCAAAAGAAACTGTCAACAAGGTAAAGAGACAGCCATTTGAATGGGAAAATATATTTGCAAGCAATGCCTCCGATAAGGGCCTAACATCCAAAATATAAAAAGAACTCACATGACTCAAACAACAACAACAACAACAACAACAACAACAACAACAACAACAAAAACAAATGATCCAATCAAAAATGGGCAACAAATATATGAAAAGATGCTCAAAATCACTAGCTATTAGGGAAATGCAAATCAAAACCACAATGAGATACCATCTCACACCTGTTAAAATAGATATAATCGACAAGTAATAATAAATGTTGGAGAGGATGTGGAGAAAAAGGAACCCTCATACACTGCTGGTGGGACTGCAAATTGGTACAGCCACTATGAAAAACAGTAATGGAGCTTCCTCAAAAAACTAAGAATTGATCTACCATATGATCCAGCAATCCCTCTACTGGGTATTTACCCGAAAGACTTGAAAACCCATATCTAAAAAGATATTTGCACACCAATGTTCATAGCAGCATTATTCTCAATGGCCAGGACATGGAAGCAACTGAAATGTCCTACAATAGATGATTAGCTAAAGAGGCTGCGGTACATATATATATATATATACAATGGACTATTACTCAGCCATAAGAAGAGATGAAACACTGCCATTTGTGACAAAATGGATAGACCTTGAGATAATCATGCTAAGCGAAATAAGTCAGACAGAAAAAGTTGAAAATCACATGATGTCACTTATATGTGGGATATAAACCTAAAAGCAACAAAAGAACAGGACGAATAAACAGAGACTCATGGACATGGACAATAGACTAGTGGTTGGTTACAAGAGGGTAGCGGGGAGGTAGATGGGGTAAAAGAGGTCAAATATGTGGTAACAGAAAGAAATCTAACTATGGGAGGTGAATACACAATGTTGTTAAAGTATACAGCTGAAACTTACCAGATTTCATTAACCAATGTCACCATAAAAAAATTAAACAAACAAACAAACAAAAAACCCTTGGTCATATATTCAGAGTATGTTTAGAATGTCAAATACTGGCCGACAGGGCCAAAACAGTAATAGCCAAAGAGCCAGACATTTCATTCTGTGCTTTCCCTGAGTTGGAGTTGGATTTGCCCATGGGTCAAGGGCAGCGTTGCCCTTAATGGGCAGCCTACTCTTTAGGATGTAGATGCTTTCAAGGAATTACCTATATACTTGTTACTTGTCCTTGGGTCTGATTAACAAAATTTACCCACAGTCTACTCTATGACACCCAGCTCAACTGCCCTCCTTATAGTCTCTCATGCACTTGCTGTTTCTGAGCTCCCAATGGGAGGAAGTGAGGTGGGTGGGAAGGTGGCCTCGCACTCCCCTGCTCACAATGAGCTGCCTGTGTGAACTCACTGTGTCTTGGCTGCTCTGCTGCCTCAGGTGGCCAGGCCTTGAGTGGTGGCCTAAGATGGGTGGCCTAAATAATTGGCCTATCTGTAGGCCCTTTCTCCCTGTAATGAGGAACATAAAAGTGACTCTTTGGTCTTCTCTTTTATTTGTATTACTTATAATTCAATGCAAATCACTAGGGGCCTACGAGCTGGCTGAAAGTAGGAGGCAGGACTGCTGAAAGAGGATGGAGACTTGGATGCTCCATCCCTGATCCATAAGGGAGAGGCACACACTATGATAATTGATACTTGAGCACATGAGAAGGGCCAGGCTGGCATTCTCTCTAATTAGACCTGGAGAAAAGATGCAGGTGAGAGGCGGAAAAGCTGATTTTTCATTACAGCACCACTAGGGAGAGCAAGAGAATCATGATGCCCAGCCATGCCAACATGAACTTTAGACCCTGAACTCAGCTTTACGTAAAAAAAAAAAAAAAAGAACAAAAGCATAGCATTCAGGAGAAAGTAAGCCTCCGAAAAGTATATTGAAGAAAATATCTTGGCATTTCTCTCCTGAATGCTCAAGAAAAACTGAAGTCCTACAAACCATTTTCTACGTGTTTCCCTTGCAGCAAATTGCTCACATGTGGCACTACTGCTGGCACCTTCCTTTGAGGAGGGCTGAGGGCAGCAAGCACACAACCCCTATTAGGAACTAAGGCTGCTCTAGAGCAGGAGACATTATAAGAGAACTGGACTAATCAGGCCTTCGGGTTCACCAACAAAAGTTGATTACTAAGTGAATGGGGGAACAAACAATCTCTCTCTCTGACTGTGCTGACATGGAGAGGGGCTGTGGTGTGCAAATTTCCAGAGCCAACACTTATGGGGCTCTCTCTGTGTGGAACAGACAGCTCCTGCAGCAAGATGCCCTGCTTCTCACCAATATGTCCTTCTATGGTCAGGACTCGTGGTCCTGTAGCCAGAGGCCGAGAGAGGCAGGAGGAGAGAGAAAATGAGGAAGAGATGGTTAGAAAGGGGAGGAAGAGGCAGAGAATCCCAGGATGGAGAGAGACCTGTGAGCCATTTCTCACTTCCCCAGGTAGTGGTGTAAGCCTCTTTTATTCCCTTCATCACTCTGCCTCATGCCCTCATGAAATTGGGTCTGTTTAACAGGACAAGACAGGGTGTTTATCGAAAGGGCTGAATCTTCAGGTGAGGGCAAGGGGTTCATGAAAGAAATGTAAATGCTCAGGAAAGCAAAAGGTAGAAAAAAGTAACTATCAATCTCCGTAAAACAGAAACTATAGAAGTGACAGCAGGCTAAGGGAAGAGGAATTATGTAGAAATTGTTTTGACATATTTATTTACAAACCCCTCTCAGTTTTACTCAAGCATGTAACCGCATCATAAGCTTGCCTATGGAGGTGTTACTGCTGGTGCCACATTATGGGGGCTTCCTGCCCGAGACTGCAGGCCTTAGGCAGTAATGACACCAAAAAGACTCTTTGAAATGATAGCTAGTCCTTCCATTGACTGGCTCTAACATATTACACATATAGTTGGGATATGAGAGAAAAAATAAATGAGATATTATAAAACTCTTCATTTTCTCTCAAGAGATGTCAATGGTGCTTTAGAAAACTCTATAGACCATGCATATGTCAGTCAGTCCCTTGAAAAGCTTTCAGATACACATGCTTAATACAGATGTTTAGAATTGCACTGAGGTCAGGAGTTCTGCAAAAATATCCTGAACATGTTAGGAGAAAGAACATTTACTGAGCATTTGTTATGAGTCAAATATTTGATAAATATCATCACATTTTTATGATGATCCCATGAGGCACTACCGTTAATTTCATTTTATAGGTGAGAAAAGTGAGACTTAAATTGATTAGGAAATCTGCTTAAAGTCACATTAGTTTGGATCCCTGAGTAATCACAAAGGGGCAGAGCCCTTGTCCTCCCTTATCACCCTATAGCCAATAAGTGACCTACGAATGGCAGAGGAGTCAAACTCATACTTTTGATGCCACAGATCCCTGTCTTAACAAGTATAGTAAGTGCTCACTTAACATTGTCTACAGGTTCTACAACTTTAAGTGAAATGAGGCATAACAAAAACCCACTTTATCACAGGCTAATTCATATAAATGAGAAGTAAGTTCCTACAGCGTCTCATCAGCATTACAATGAAACGATGTTGAATGAAAAGACATTATTTGAGGACCTGCCGTATACAATACTGCCTGCCATTATTCTTGACTGATTCCTTAGAGAAGGTTTGAATTGCTTCACTATTATTTCTGATGTCAAATCCTTAAATACTTTCTACTTTCGGAATTAACCTTTCTGCTGCAATTGTAACACCAAGGTTATTATTAGGAGGGAGGTTTCTCAAATCCATGTGTGCTGGCTTTGTTAGCGCTCTTCCTGTCGAGAAGCTTGGTCAGGTTGTGGGAGATTTCTTTCTAGTCTGTTGTGATGTGACAGCACATTCTGCAGAAAGAAATGTCTGAAAAACGGCAGAAAACATACTCTATCACAGAACAAAGGCCACAGTTATGTTGTCAACAAGTTACTTGGTTAGGCTCCACACTCTGGACTCCCTGGTATGATCTGTGTCTAAAAAAGGGAAGAAAAAGAACTTACCTTTACTTTTTCCCCTTTGTGGCATATCTTATCAACAATACAATGCGACTTCTCTTGCTTGAAAGGGTCAATAAATGAGTCTGGCCAAAACGGGTTGTAACTTGATATGATTATAAGGATTAGCGCCTTTAATCTCCACTGAGCTGCCAGGTAGGGAGATGTTAAAATTTTCTTTTTTTAAACCCAGACGGGATATTCTTGTTAACTAGACTACTTGTTATATTTGGAAGGCTGCTTGCACTGTGGCAGCTTGTCAACATCTCAAGGTGGGACATCTACTGAAAAGTCTACCTCACATGGCAAGTCTGATGGGTTGGTGCAAGAAAGGGAAAGGATACAGTAACTTAAATGTCAGCCTTGTCGATTATTCTAAAGAACAATGAAGGTCTGGAAAGGACTTTCCACATTTTTCCCTACCGAATGTGTAGATACTGATAGATGTTCACAGAACCTATTTTCTTCTACCCAGCTAGGCTACGCTGCCCAACATTCCTTGTAGTTGAGAGTGGCCATGTGACTAAGAGGGGATGTGAAAAGTGGTAATGTGTGCTACTTCCAGATATGCCTCTTACAAACCTTCCCAATCATCTTCTACGCTTTGTTTTGCCCCTCTCTGGCTGACAGGATAGAGATAACTGCCAAGGAGACCTGGGACGGCATGATAACAGAACCACCAGCATTCTGTGACCCTGGATGACTGTGTGGGGAACATTTTCTCCAGCAGATCAAGGACACTCTCTGGACTCTTAGGTAAGAAATACTACACTTCTACTGCATTTGAGTCATTACCCATTTAGGGGTCAACTTGTTATCAGGGCCTAGCCTACCCTAACATACTTCCCAAGGTTGATGTCTCAACTATTTATTTCTGCATCACTAGTCTTGAAAATTGTATCTCCCAAGTAATTCCTTTGAAGATTCTCTTGCCCTAAGGATAAAATCCCAAATTGTACCACAATTTTCGAGACTATGCTAATATCTTGGCCCTGTCTATTCTCTCCCATCCCCAGCCACATGTCATGATGCTTCCATCTCTGCTCTGCATACTCGGCCACACCAGCCATAGTCAGTCCTTCAGAGGCAGCATGCTTTTTCTACCTCAGGCTCTTTGCACATCCTACTCCTAACGACTGAAACACTCCCTCCTCCCTCAACTCTTTATCTCCTACTCAGTTTTCTGAACTCTTCTCAAATAGAGAACAAATATGGGGGTAGTACAATGGATTGAATCACTTTTTAAAAAAAAGCCTCGTCATATTCATTGCTTAATGCTTTTCATGCTTAAGGGTTGGGAAGAATTTGTGAGGCTGCATTTTACAAGTTGAAAGCATATGCGTGCCCAAGGCTATTTAATGAAAAACTACTAACAGCTCAAACATGGAAGGACATGAGTTACTCTTTGTAAACAATGTAATACTTTTAAAATAGACTATTATATAGCCATTAAAATTATGTCATAAGAGAGCCATAAGAGCCACTAGTAGCAGCAAAGTAAAAGGAGTTCCTGCTGTCAGTTATCATAACAGCTGTCAGTATTTTGATCGGAGACCCAGCACAAGGATGTTTTCTTTGTCCGGTGGGTTTACAGACGAAATGTATATTTGAAAGTCGGCTCTTTCTCACCCACTTTGAATAAATGTCTTATTTAAGAAAAGGCATAATGCCAGAGACATAGGTTTATTTTAGTTAGTCATGATTTATACAAATAGTTTTATGACTAAAAATAAAGGAATGTAATGTACATGGGCAGGCAAAAACTGGACATAACAACCTAGGATCTCACCATAAGGTTACCAAGAGTTGGCCTCTGGATAAAGTTGGGGAGACAGGGCCCCAGGTAGCAAGAGTTGGACAAAGCTGGTGTTAGTGTCCTGGGTACCCCATGATAAATACTTCCCCACTTGAATTTTGGGTCTCTCGATCTCCTTCAAGTGCCTAATTCCTTGTTTTGCTGCTTTTTGCTCCCATTCTCTTACTGTCACTGATCCCAACTCTGAAGAGGAGATTATTCCACTTCCCTATGACATTCTGGTCCCTATAGATCTGAGTTTTCAAGGCCAACCTGAGGGCAATGCCTATATCACAACTCCTAGCAGCACTGGCTGTTTTCTTTAATGACTCCTACCCCATTCTGATACAATTAATCTCCAGGTTCCTGTTGAGCTTACCTCTGCCATCCACTCCGTACCTTTCTACCACCACTGCCCTGAGTTCAGCTCCCCACTACCTCTCCTCTAAACTACCATGATGGCTTCTTAACTGCCATCTGTCCCAGTATTTCCTTTCTTCAATCCATTTCACTCACTGCTGGCAGCTTACTCTTCTGGAAGTATGGCTTCTAATGTCACTCTCATTCTCTGCCTTTGTCTGAACTCTTTGGTCAAGCATTCCAGGTCTCTCATGGCACAGTTGCAATCCACCTTACTGAGTTTAAGCCCTTCTACACCATTTTGGCATTCTGGGCTCCAGCCAGATCAAAGCACACAGTTTGTTCTTTACAGTCTGGAGGCTTACCTACTTGCATGAATTTTCTCACACTTTTGTCCACCTGGAACACCCTTTGCTTCTGTCCTTGCATGTTTGCATCCTAACAGTATACAAGGCTGAGATAAAAACAACTTCTACCTCATCTGTCCCAGCCAGAATTAATCTTTTCTTCTCTAAACTTCTGTACTTTGCACTTTCAGAGGGACTGAGGTTTATGCCTTTCCTATTAGTCTGGAATCCCTGAGAGCAGAACCTGTATTTATCTTTGGATCCTCCGACCTAGGACAGGAATCCATTGATATCTGAACAAATGAATTAACATATGAATTAATTTCTCACCTGCAACTTGGCAGTTAATTGTCACATTCACTCCCTGTACTGTTTTGATGGTGCTTCCTACATCAACTGTGATTGAAGGCTCCTTGGTGTTGATTACAGTCATCCGTGATGTTTTCACTAGTGGCTTTCCTGAAGATGAAAAGAAATGTAAAATTTTACTAGACAGTGGCTACAGACTTGAAGCATTCCCTTGAACAAGGATGATGAACAATGAACAACTGGTATATCAAGGCTTTTCCAACTAACCAAGTTTTCCATAGAAAAAAATTGTAACTGCACAGTATAAAAAACACCTACCCACCCACCCGCCCATCTAACTACTATAGCATTGTCAGAAAAAACAAAAAAACAAAACAAAACAAAAAAACAAACAAAAAAACAAAAAAACGAGCACGGTGTTCGACAAGTTGGAATGATTTGTGCATTTTATCATTAAATTAACAAATGATCCTATACATTCCATTTTAAGAGCTTATCTTTTTAATTAAGCTTGTTATTTTGAGATAATTGTAGATTCACATGCAGTTGTAAGAAATAATACAGCGCAACCCTGTGCACTCTCTACCCATTTTCCCCTAATGGAAACATTTTACAAAACTAGACTACAATATCATTACCAGGACGGTGACATTGACACAGTTAAGCTAAAGAACATTTCCATTACTACAAGGATGGCTCATGTGGCCCCTAATCTCTCCTGCATCCTTTGGCGACCATTAATATGTTCTCCATTTTTATAATTTTGTTCTGTCAAGAATGTTATATGAATAGAATCAAACAGCATGTAACCTTTTTTTGAGAAAATTTTTTTCTCATTCAGAAGAATTCTCTGGAGATTCTTCTAGGTCTCATATGGTACCGTGGTTGTATGTATCAGTAGTTTGTTCCCTTTTATTGCTGAGTAATACTCCATGGTATGGACGTACTGCCAGTTTTTATAGCCATTCACTTGTTAAAGGACACCTGGGTTGTTTATGAATTTTGGCTATTCAAGTAAAGCTGCTAAGAATATTCATGTACAAATTTTTGTGTGAACATAAGTATTCATTTCTCTGAGATAAATGGTCAGGAGTACAATTATTAGGTCATATAGAAGTTGCATGTTTAGTCTTTTAAGAAACTGCTGAACTGTTTTCCAGAGTGGCTGCACCATTTCATTCCCACCAGTAATGTATGAGTGATCCAATTTCTCGGCATCCTTGCCAGCATTTGGTGTTGTCATTAGTTTTAATTTTAGACATTCTGATAGGTGTGTAGTGATATCTCATTATGTTTTTAATTTGCAATTCCCTAATGGCTGATGATATTGAATATCTTTTTATGTGCTCATTTTCCATCTTTATATCTTTGGTGAAATGACTCTTTATATGCTTTGGTCATTTTCTAATTAGACTGTTTATTTTTTTTTTACTGTTGAGGTTTTAGAGTTCTTTATATTATAGATACTAGTACTTTGTAAGATATGCGGTTTGCAAAGATTTTCTCCCAGTCTGTGGCTTTTCTTTTCATCTTAAGATCTTTCATAGGGCAAAAGCTTTTAACTTTGATGAAGTCCAATATATCAAGTTTTTCTTTCATAGATCATGCTTTTGTCTAAAGAATGTGTTTAAGTCTAAGAACTATTTACCTAGACCTAGATGCTAAAGATTTTTTAAAAGTTTCATAGTTTTACATTTTACATTAAGCCTATGAAACACTTTGAGTTAATTTTTATATAAGGTATAATATTAGGTCAGTGTTTTTCGCCTATGAATGTCCAATTGCTTCATCATTATTTATTTTGAAAAAGGTAATCATTTATTAATTAGGAAATAAACATACTGTTCCAGGTCCAGTATTAGTCATTGATCTAGTTTCGTCAACTCGGTGAGGAAATAGGTTTTCATCAGGCTGAACTGTTCTTGAAAACTATTGTGTTTAAAAATTGGACACCATCTCAATTCTAATTCTAGATTTATATCACTGATTGTGAAATTCAGGGTTTTTTTTTTTCGCATATTATTTGCAGTTTTTTTTTATTAGTTCCAAGTATACAGTATATTGGTTAGACATTTATATAGTTTATGAAAAATACCCGATTACTCTATCTTCCCTCTGGCTCTCTTCATATAGCCATTACATTGCTGTTGACTTCATTCCCTATGCCGTGCTCCCCATCCTCGTGACCATCTGTCAACTACTAATCTATACTACTTTAACTCTTTACAGCTTTCTCCCAGCACCCCAGGACCCTAAACCCACTTGCCTCTGGCCTATGTTTTCTTCTAAGAGTTTTATGGCTCTGGGTTTTACATTTAAGTCTTTAATACATTTCGAGTCTATTCTTATATATGGTATAAGAAGGTGATCCAGTTTCATTTTCTTTTTTTTGCATGCATTTAATTTTCCCAACACTACTTATTGAAGAGACTATCTTTATCCCATTGTATATTCTTGCCTCTTTTATCATATAGTAAATAAGTGTATAGATGTGGATTTATTTCTGGGCTTTCTATTCTGTTCCATTAATCTATGTATCTATTTTTATGCCAGTACCATGCTGTCTTAATTACTACAGCCTTACGGTGTAGTTTGATATCAGGAAGCATGATAGCTCCAACTTTGTTCTTCTTTCTCAAGATCATCATGGCTACTCAAGATCTTTTATTGTTCCATATAACTTTTAAGGTTATTTGTTCTAGTTCTCTGAAAAATGCTATTGATATTTTTATAGGGATTGTGTTAAATATATAGATTGCTTTGGGTAGTATGGCCATTTTAATGATGTTGATTCTTCCTACCCATGAGCATGGTATATGCTTCTATTTATTTGTATCTTCAATTTCTTTTTTCAATGACTTATAATTTTCTGAGAACAAGTCTTTTACCTTCCTGTAATTTCATTCCTAGTATCTTATTGTTTTTGATGCAATTATAAATGGAATTGTTTTAATTTCTCTTTCTGAAAGTTCATCATTAGTATATAAAAATGTAACTGACTTCTGAATATTAATTTTGTATCCTTCTACTTCGCTGAATTCAATGATCAGTTCTAAGTTTTTATGTGTGCAGTCTTTAGGGTTCTCTATATAGTATGTCATCTACAAATAATGAGTTTTACTCCTTCCTTTCCAATTTGGATACCTTTTATTTCTCTTTCTTGTCTGATTACTGTGGCTGGGACTTCCAATACAATGTTGGATAGAAGTGGTGACAGTGGGCATCCTTGTCTTGTTCCTGATCTCAAGGAAAATGCTTTTAGCCTTTCTGCATGTTAGCTGTGGGTTTATCATATATGGCTTTTATTATGTTGAGGTATGTCCCCTCTGCCACCTCTATCACCATTTATTGAACAAGCCTTTCTTCTACTGAATTGCTTTTTAACCTTTGGCAAAATCAGTTGGAGATATTATTGTGGATCTATTTCTGGGTTTCCTTTTTCTGTTCCATTGATCTATGTGTGACTCTCTATCAATGCCACACAGTCTCAGTTATTGCAGCCATATAGTTCATCTTGAAATTGGGTAGGCTGGTTCTTTGCATGTAAATTTTTTCTTATTCTACTTCTTTGCCTTTCCAAATGAATTTTAAAATAATCTTGTCTACAACTATAAAATCTTGCTAGTATTTGATGGGAATGACATTAAATTTGTAAATCAATTTGAGAAGAAGTGACATCTTTACTGTGTTGAGTCTTCCAATCCATGAACACTATTTAGAATCTTTTAATTTCTTTCATC
This sequence comes from Rousettus aegyptiacus, assembly GCF_014176215.1. Classification (NCBI taxonomy): domain Eukaryota; kingdom Metazoa; phylum Chordata; class Mammalia; order Chiroptera; family Pteropodidae; genus Rousettus; species Rousettus aegyptiacus. The sequence continues at coordinate 60,059,990 of NW_023416306.1, read as the reverse complement.
AGAGTTTTGTAGTTACCAACATACAATTCCTGTATATATTTTGTTAGATTTATATCTATTTTGTATTTCAGGGGGGGTGGTGGTGGTGGTAAATTATATTGTATTTTCAATGTCAGTGTTTCATGTGTTGTTAACAGAAAGAGTTAAAAAAATTTTATGTCCTATGATCTTGCTAAACTCAATATTAGTTCTAGGATTTCTTCTTTGGTAGATTTCTTGATATTTTCTAAGTAGGCAATCATTTCATTTGCAAATCATTTTATTTCTTCCTTTCTGATCTGTATGCCTTTTTTTTCTTGCATTATTTCACTGGATAGAACTTCTAGCACTATGTAGAATAAGAGTGGTGAAAGTGAGATTTTGGTATGCTGAGTGATTTTCAGCTGAAATCTGGACATTTTCACATTATGTTATACAACGCTGGATCTTATTTAAACCTTCTGTTTTAGCTGGCTTTCTCTGAAACCATTTAAGCGGGAAAGCAGGGAGATGCCATCTTGTTACTATCCAATAAAGGTAGAAGTCCAGGTTCCTTTGTCACTTGAGTGGGAAGCTCTTCATTACTGCTGGTCGGGGGTTGGACGTCTGGCTCCCCACATGGTCTCCACTGACACCACCATGAGAAGGGCTTTATTACTGCTGGGTGGTGAGTGCAAGTCCTGCCTCTCCAGGAGCCCTTCTCTATCAACACCCCAGAGGAGAGTGTAAGGAGGGTACTGTCAGGTGAGGGTAGAAATCCAGGCTCCCTATGTTGTTTCCACATTATGCCATGATGAGGATGAAATCTGTCTTGTCTGACGTGGTACCCTTGGGGGTATTGAGAAACTCATTTCACTCTGACAAGGTGGAGTCTAGGCTCCCTGCTGGTGTGGGTGGCAGTGGATCAGAGTGCTTTCTGTGGTGTTTGGAGTAGAGCGGTATTTTCCAAATGTTTTCTGTCACACTAGGCTGTCTCCTTCCTGGTTCTCTCACTAGAGAGAGCAGACTTTAGTTGGGGGCATTTTTTCAGTTCCAAGTTTGAGATGTAGGGGGCAAAAATAAAACCCAAGGGAATCATAATTGTGTTGTTTCTCAGTTCCTAAGGTCCCTAGCTAGTCTGCTTTCTCCTTTCTACTTTTAAGTCTTCTTATTCTTGTTTTATATATAATGTCCAAGAATCTTAGTTGTATTTAGCAGGAGGAATAGGGAAAAGTATGTCTATGCTATCTTTCTAGAAATAGAAATTCTGTGTATATTACATTTTAATAGGCCTTCATTAGCCGGGGATAAAAATTCAGCACTTTGTGTACATGACCACAAAATACAATGACAAATTCATTTATTGAGTACCTCAGGGAACTAAGCATCCACATGAAATCGTTTTCGAATACCGAAAGCTAATTTTTTATAAGTCAAAAGGATTTAATTTTATTTCAACCCTTTTACAGGCAAGCTATTCTACAATGGTATTTGTTCTTTTGTGCCTTCATTAATTATGAAGAAACCAGAATTAAATAATATCCTTTGGACAGTCTTTTCTGCTTTTTATATTTTTCATTTTCTCCCTCATCTATTTATCCTTTATTCTTGCTTGCACTGCCACCCAAACTCATATTAGAAAACTGTCCCTTTTTATTCTCTTCTTCCTTTTTAACTGATCTCTAGGCATAGATTATCAAACTCATTAGAACTATGTTTAAGGGTAGAAATTTGAGTAAAATTTTGAGGAGCTCCCCTTTAAATATGTGCAGAGACTTTCCATATCCATTTTGACTCTTTAGGGGTCTTTTTTCTTATTTTACTTATATTTAATATATCTGAGATTATATATGATCTGATGTGGAGATGATTTTGTACTATGATGGCTTCTAAGATACTACAGGGTGATAATGGGAGAATACCGCTGAAATGACATTGAGTTAATATCGGCATATTTACTTTACCTCCCTATCCATAAAAAGCTACTCAGCTTTAATTCCAAACATATTGTAAATCTAATCAGCCTCTCTGTTGCTATAATCTAATGCTGCATCTTCTTTGGCTGGACCACTGCCTAACTGGCCTCCTTTCTTCCAAGTTTCCTTCACTGGCCAGAGTGATCTTTCTAAAACATGAATCAGATCATATAACACCTCTGCTTAAATTATCCAGTGCTTTTTCAGGGCAACAAGCATACAATCAAGCTCCTATATGTTCAGGCCCAGCTGTCTACCTCTCTCATCTCCCTGAGGCCACAGTCTAATTAATCACTATGCTCTAATCACACTGGCCTTCTGTCCCTTCTGCCAAAACATCAGCACTTTTGTCCTGGCTGTTCCCTTTCCCAGACATCCTCCACCTACTCTATCTTCTTCTGGTCATTCATGTCTCCAGGCAAATATCACTTCCTAGTGGGGCCTTTCCTAACCACCCCACCTAAAACACGCATTCCTTCATCCCCATTACTCATTATGTATCTTAGCACCACTTTTATTTTCTTTATAAGCATTAGATCTATCAGAATTCACCTTATTTGTGTATCCTCTGCCTCCTGCCCCCTACCATGTAACCTCCATAAAAGCAGGGATCACATCTCTCTTGTTCTCTTCTTATTCCTACCACCTGGTCCTGGCACATTAATGAATATATGTGTGCATATGGTGTGCTATGTGCATTATCTGAATTTGTTTTTACTGTCATAAGAACTCTGAGAGACAAGTAAAGCCTTTCTATCCTTTATATAGACCAGGAACTTAGGCTAAGAAAGGCCCCATGGTTTGTCCAAGGCCAGAGAACAAGCAAGTAGTAGGACTGAACTAGACTCCAGAATTTTGACCTAAAGTTTAGTAACTGGGGTTCCCGAAGCCATGTCTGTGGACTGGCTGACTCAGAACCTCCAGGGTACTTGTTAAAACATAATCTGTCCTGTTATAATACAATAGTTGCCTCACTGTGTAATAAAAACAACTGTGCCAATGGGGAAAAGCAGGTTAGGGACCAGGGAGTTTCAGACTCACAATTACCAAGTTATTTTTCCTGTAGGAATTTTAATAATAAAGGTGGTTTTTATAGCTGCAAGTGTATAGCTATAAAATTCAAATGTCCCTGAATTAAATCCAGCCCTTAATTAATTATATCGAGCTTTTGCTGAAAAGTAATGGCTTTTTGTCCTGTCACTAGAGGTGCTATTGTTAGCACAGACTACTTATATATTCCTATTACCTTTATGACCCATTGTTAAGACAAAGCACAAAGTTATCCAAGTATTTATAATTAATAGAACTTTATAATGGAAACAATGTTTGTTAATCAATTGACCCTCTTACATTTATTAGGAAAAGCTTGTATATATTATTGAGTCCCACTCTAGACCTATTAAACCTGAATCTCAGGTGGTGGGATGGAAGCTGTAATCTCTATTTTTAACAAGTTCCTAGGTGATTCTGATATGCAGCCAGATTTGATAATCAATGAATTACATTGTTTTAGTTTTTCTGAAACTGGTTTCTCTGATTCATGGTGAGAGCAGAGGAGATTTCTTTTGAGAGACTGCTAGTTCTCTATTAGAAAAATCTCAAGTTGGAACTCTTATTTTAATGTCAATTAAAAACAATAACAAAAACAAGCCCATTTTAGATCACCTGCATGATCACCTAATAAATGAGTACTGGTGTGTGATGCCAGGCCTATGTTTGTGTTAGATTACAATCATATTAACCAGCATTACTTTAATTATGGAAGTTAACTAAGAAGAAAAAAAGAGAGAGGCAGAGAGGGAGTGAAATCACAAATTATGTTTGTGCTAAGAGGATGTAAAGAAAGGTCACGGCATGCTCCATCAGAAAGGCTTCCATGAGAGGCAAAATAGAAAAAAGTGCCTAGAGTGTGGGGCCCTGATTGCAGAGCCTCCACAGTATGTGGGGTGCCTCAGCCATCAGGACCATGTACATGTTGCAAGGAGCCATTTCATTTCTGCAAATCAGCATGAGTCAGCAGATTAGTGTTGATTTATGGAAATTGATGGGGTTTATAGATTATTCTTTCATTTAATCTGTAAATCGGTGTTATATTTGAATGAGAGCTAGACACAGGGGAAGATTATGCCTAGCTTTCTAGCTGTATAAATTTAAGACAAACAAGGAAATAGAAACAAAGGCAAACTTTCAATTTATCAGGCCTGACAGGAGGAATCGAGTCCTGCTGAGAGAGTCAGAAAGAAACAGAAGCATTAAGAGAATCATTTTTGTTTAGTTCCTCCAGACCTCATCAACCCTTAGCTTTTGGATTACGGTTCCTATTAGAAGTAACATAGGACAGGGGAAATGGAGGCTCACTAGTAAGCAAGAGCAGCCCTTGGACAAAGGGTGAACTGGAGGTGTAGCTAAACATGTGTGCCCATATCCAACGGTGTGAAAAAGTGCCATCTCGTGATGCTTTTATAGCAGAGATGTTCAGCCACCCAGGCACTGTCCTGACCTTAAGGATGAGCAACAGTGAGATAGGCAAGGACAAATGAGCAGCCCCAGGAGCAAATGTCTGGGAATATATTCCTGTGCATAGTCTGGCCTCTGGCTCATGCCTCTTCCCCTCATATGTGACTCTGGGTAAAACCAAAGCCCAATGGGAAAAAATCTGAACATATGTGCTTGAAAAATATCTTTGGCCCAGTATAAAGGTAATTGAGAGAGGAGCCAGAGGAGATGGAAGGTTTGTTTTTTTGAGTGCAGCCAAGAATAGAGAGCATTGTAAGTAAGTTTTTCTTAGGGCCAAAGTCCAGGCCTCTGCTAATAGAAACTTTGTTTTCAACAGCATGATGCCTTCCATTTTAGAAGCCATGGCAGAGACTGATTTGCTATCAACCAAACCTCTTTCTCTTCCTAGGCACAAAACTAAGTCGTTTTCCAGCCTCTTTGCTTAGGTGAGCAAGGTACTGCAGTCTAGCAGATGGAAGGTGAGCAGAAGTGAACTGTGACACTCGATCAGAACCACAAAAACCCTCTTGTGCAATAATTTTAGATTTTATATGAGCAAGAAATAATCTATCATATTTTAGCCATAATATGATTTTGTTATAGTAGTTATCAAATGCTAATTGATTCAGGTTTAATGAATATTTGCTTGCTGAATGAATCAAATGGGTCTTCTTTCAGTACGTCCAGTGAGTCACAAACATCATTTGAAAAGAGTTCTTTACTATTCTTAGCCATCAAAAGTGAATTGTTCTTCAAAGACTTCAGATTCTCACTGTTTAGCTAGAGGCAATCTACGTGTTAAGAAATGTGCATGTGTATTCATTGCCCAGGAGGATGAGAAGACTTGTTGGAGATGAATGGGATACTGGACAATGACAAAAACAAGGACTGCAGCAAGCAGGTTTGAAGATGACTGAGAGCTCCAGAAAAAAAATGCATAAATAGCAAATAGGTTTGAGATTGTGATACCTAAACTAGCAATTAGTAGAGTCTTCCTGGAGTGCTACTCAGGTACAGATTCTGGGTTATATTCAGGAGGACCAAGAGGCACAAATAGCATCCTAAATGATTAGCTAATAATGTCTGCAGTGGGCATGGGCACGAGAAGTGGCAGCCTAAGTATCAGGACTCCATCTCTTAATAGCTGAGTGATCTTGGGTGAGTTATTTAATCTGTTTGTGCCTTAGTTTTCTACTTCTATGGTTGTTGAGAGGAGTAAATACAATAATGCATGCAAAGTTGTTGGAACGATGCCTTCACACAGAGTGAGGTTTGAATAAATGTTGGCTGTCAGAATGCTAACATTATGAGAGAAAACTATGAGGAGCAAGCAGTGTTAGAAACCTCTGATAAACTAAGAAAATATACAGAACGGAAAACTTTCAAGAAATAGGAAAAAACAGGAAAAAGGAGAGGGAAGAAATCTGTAAGTGAGAAGGAACTCTATGGCTTCTATTTTGAAGAACTGCAAGGGTTTCAGAATGATTAGAAGAAATAACTTAAATACAATACCTTCTCTTGAAACTGGAATCAGTATCTAATGAGACACAGAGTTTAAAAGTCACATTGAGGCTGGTTGTGCCAGAGACCAAAAACTGTATCTACTTCTGGAGAAGTTATGAAACAACATATGCTAGGCTGACTTGCTTGTGACTCCCATGAGACTGTTCAAGAAAAACAGTTGTTACCCATGACAGATCCAAATCTCAATTCAAGGGAAAGATGAATAAGATAGTGACACTCACTAATTGAAATATTTAAGTATACAGAAATGAGGTGTTAGAAATTTTACATACTTTCAGTACCTAAAACTAAGTAAATTGTATTAATTCAGATTTAATCAATGGATAATGCCTTGTAATCAGTGAGAATTATCAAAGCAATGCCATAAGAAACACTAGCCTCTGCTTACAATGCAATTAGCACAGGTCCCTTCCAAGGGACACTGGAGTTAAATCTGGAAAAACTCCCTGAAATGAGAATTCCCTAGTTGAAGAATTTAAGACCTCATGAGTTAATAAGTTTAAGGGACCATGATCAGCGTGAACCTATGAACCCCTTATAAATAACAATGACATCTCACACATCTGAAATTGCTCATGGTAAATATTGACTATCAATGATCAGTTACCATTTCTTTCTGGCCAGAAGCTTTTCAGGGTCTGGCTACCTGGCAATTTGAACAAGAGTGGCTTTGTTACAGATAATAGTCATATTAAAATGTATGATTTTTTTTTTTTTTTTAGTCTGGTTCTCCTTCCAAATGCCTTTCACATTTAGTAGCTCAGAAATTTTTAACTCCATCCTATCCTGCTGTCTCTCTCACAAGGCCTCCTTCACTTCCACCTACTGCCTCCTGCGTCAGCATTTGGCCTTTCAGTCAACACTGTTTGCTCTCTTTCTCCCCACCAGTCCTCTGAGGATCTTTCCTTTCATCTGTTATTTTTCCAAGACATCACAGCAAAAGCTTCTTTGTTATCTACTCTTCTATTCTCCCAAAGATAAAGCAAATAATTTTGCAAATGTTAGAATTTCAGGTATGAGGTAATTATAGCTGGTAATAGTGAGTGTGGATTGCTGTATTTTATTTGTATGCAAGAGATTTGTAGGACTCTTAGGTCTAACAGAGAATCAAATGTGCCTCTATTTAAAACTCTCTGTTTACAATAACAACACAGGTTTATAGTTCTACATCTGCTTCTAAATTTTGCAATGAGGCAAATACTTTTCCTAGAATCTTACTTATTTTATTATGACAATAAGCTTCCTTTTTTAGTAATAGTAAAAATAAATGTTCTTCTTCCATCCAAATCATTACATGGTTCTAGTTAGTAAAATCTAATAAAATATACTGTTATTACACTTTGAATAACACTCTATCTGGGAAATGAGGTATACTGTATGAGAAGGGAATATAGAATATGGAAGATTTAGTCAGAGGATACTGGTAGCTTCTAGTTTATGTTTGGAACACTGGCGTGTTTAGCTTGAAAATAATTTTTAAATATTTGAATTGGTTGGGCTCAGTTAAAAAGGAAGAGATTTACAAAAACGTTTGTGTGTTTTGTTTCGGCTTACTTGGAAAAACTGGAAGGTCTATCAATATTAGATTTGCATTTTTATTTGGAAATAGCCAGATGAAAATGAGCTGTGCCTTTTAGACAGAGTGAGGTAGGCAGAATAATGACCCCCCAAATATGTCTGCACCCTAATTCCTAGAAACTGTGACTATGCTACATTAGATGGCAAAAGGGAATTAAGGTTACAGGTGGATTAATGTAGCTAATGAGCTGACTTTAAAATGAGATTATCCTAGTTTATCTAGTGGGACCAGTGTAATGTAAACTCTTAAAATCAGAGACAGAAAAGAGTTTATCAGAGAGGCAGCATGAGGACTCAACTGCTCCTACCAGCTTTGATGATGGAGGAAGAGGGCCAAGAGTTAAGAATGCAGCGGCCTCTAGAAGCTGAAAATGACACTCAATTTACAGCCAGCAAGGAAACACAGACCACAGTCCTAGGTCACAAGGAACTAAATTCTGCCAACTATCCAAATGAGCAGGAAAAGCATTCTAGCCTAGAGCTTTCAAAAAAGAATGCAGCCTGTTGACATCTTGATTTTATCCTAGTGAGACTGTACTGGACTTCTGACCTACAAAACTGTAAGATAATATGTTTGTGTTAATTTAAGACTCTAAATTTTTGGTAATTTGTTATGGCAGCAATAAAAAAACTAATACACAGGCCATATGCACTATCTAAATCACCAAAGTTATTACTAAAACTAAAGTATATTTATGACTAATGAGCACAAGAAAGGAGCCTGACATCATTAGTCATTAGGAAAATATAAATTAAAATATCGATGAATCATCACTTCACATCCATGAGAATGGCCAGAATAAAAAAAAAATAATAAATGTTTGTGAGAATTGAGAGGAACTGGAACCCTCATGCATCACTGGTAGAAATGTAAAACGGTGCAGCCATTTTGGAACATAACTGGCAGTTTCTTCAAAAGTTAACCTTAAATATGCTACATAACTCTGCAGTTCCAGTTTTAGGTATCTATACCTAAATGAAAACATATGTCCACACAAAAACTTGCACCCCAATGTTCAATGCAGCATTATTCCTAATAGCCAAAAAGTGTAAACAACCTATATGCCCTTCCACTGCTGAATGGATGAATACAGTGTGGTATAGTCACACGATGGACTTTTATTCCACCATAAAAAGGAATGTAGCATACATGGTAAAACACAGATGAACCTTGAACACATTATGCTAAGTGAAAGAAATCAGTAACAAAGGACTATGTATCGTATGATAAAAAAGCACATCTATGGAGATGTAGATGTATTAGTGATTGCGTAGGGCTGGAGGAAGTGGAGGGGGATGGGGACTGATAGCTAAGGGATGTGGAGTTTACTTCTGGGATAATGAAATGCTCTAAAATTGAGTATGGCAATGGATGCATAACTCTGTACTAAAAGCCATTGAACTGTATACTTTAAATGGCTCAATTGTCATAGTATGTGAATCATACCTCGATAAAGATTTTTTTTTTCAAAAAACTACCACCTTAGATTGTAGTGATAGTTACACAATTTAAAACATTTGCTAAAAAAGATCACTGAATTGCATACCTACGATGGGTAAATTTTATGATATGTAAGCTATACCTTGATAAAGCAGAAAAAAAAAAACAGTGTTAACCTGAATTAACCTTTTTTTTTGATGATTCAGAGTCAACATTGGGAATAATTATCTTGCATAAAAATTGAAAACTGGAATTTCTTTGCCTTTATTATTCCATTTAGTTAGTGTGCCTTCAATACACACATTGCAGTGCCCTTAGGACTTAAGGAAGTGGGTGGGGCTTAGATGGCCCTTCTCTGAGCATCCCCAAGCCATAGGGCTTCCCTCTTCTCAAACCCTTTTCTAAAGATATTTTTTGCCAATGCCAGTGTGTCAGGTTACTCAGGTTAGCTTGTCAAATTATTCAATTGAAATTTATGATTCTTCAAGAGACTAAGGCAGCAAGTGGTACTATCCATAACTTCTTTTGCCTGTTCCACTGCATGGTCCCTGACAAGGAACCCCATACCCAGTACAACTGTGTGATGCTACAGTCTCTCCCAGAAACAACCAACCATGGATATGGTAAGTTCCACTACCTGTCCCATCGCACATTCTCCCCTTATTCTATTGGGCAGATGTGGGAATTGCTTTTTCAGGATTTGAGATGAGCTAGGTTGAACCATTTGTATTTGTTTACTCCAGCCTACTAGGGAGAAGAATAAGTTGGATTCTCCTGCTATAACTTTATCAGTTTTATGTAAGTTCTATAATAGCTACAGGTCTTTAGCGGGCATATTAATGTGTGTGTGTACTGAAGAAAACTTAAGGGCCTCGGTTACTCCATATTCTATCAGATAATGAGGTCCCCTAATAGCAATTTGAATCAGTCAATGGCCATTACCCTGTCGTTCAGAGTACCACTGGGAACACAGCCAAACTTGCCTGCCTTTCCCTCTGATCGAGTGTACTGGAGTAAACCTTCCTTTGTCAGTCTTCACCACTGGTGATGAGGCCCTCTCTGAGTCAAACTCCCTGAAAGCAAAATCTTTCTCTGGTTAACAGAATTGTTGGATGAAAAATCCAGAAATGCCAACTTGAAATGACTTATATTATGAAAAGCTTACAAAACTGCTTGTCTTTTATTGCAGCTACTAAATCATGATGGGGAAGGGAAAGAAAAAGAATTTCAAAACAACTGCCTTTTATTTTTATTTTCCCAGAGAGGTTTCTGTGATCTCTTTATTAGACACAATATGTGTCAGCTATTCAACTCATAAAAAAGGAGAAAAACATGCCAGGAAAGGAGAAATATTTTCTATTTCTCCATTCCTGTGAAAACGTTGAATGAGCTCATCTGTGTTCTCTCCTTTCAATGAAAGATATGCTCATCCCTCATCTTCTTCTCATTTTCCATTGATGATGTCAGGCAGGCCTTACAGTATCTCTTTTGTGATCTTATAAAATCAATGACAACCAAAAACATTTCCCTTCTGGCTATGACCTCATCAGTGGTCTACACCTGTACAGGCTCCATCTGCATTGGTAAGTAGAGCTAAACTCCACTGATCCAGACTGAAGCAATTTACCAGGAAACTACTGCTTTCCTTCCAAATGCTGCCTACACCATTCAATATGGAAGATTTTAAAGCAACTTGGCTGAGTGCTGAATACAACTAGTCAAGATGGCTCTCTAATCTTTATGCCTATCTTTATACACTGCAGAAACTCTCTTTACTTAGTCTTTACTTGTTTTTACCTAGACAAAAGTCATCAGTACTTCAAAACGTTAGGTGGGTGACATTTGGAGATATTCTTATACCCCCTCTTTCCTCCCTCTCCTCTACTGTATGCTACTCTCATCTATATTCTCAGCAGTGAAATGGGCATCAAATTAAGTCAATTTAGCACAGAAAGTCATTTTTTGCCACTGGGTCTGCATGGCTATGATTTTCCTGAACCAGGAAGGCAGATGGGGATACACAGGCCATCTCCATGCTGAGAGACACTCACAGTGTACTCTCAAATCTCTGAGACTCAAAAGAAGAAATCAACACATAATGGATGAGTTTGGGGAGAAGTGAAAGACACAAAAGACAGTATTTTACAGGCCCAAAGAGGGCAGAGCTGGCAGGTTAAGTTGTATGGGTATGTTTAAAACTGATATACATGGTTAAATACAAATTGTGGAAAGAGTAGCAATGGACCTACAATGCGTCTGGAGGCAGAAGTGGCAACTCACTGAGTTCAAAGGATGGGGCAACTTGATGGGAGAGGTCTAGCTGTCATCCAGGGAAATTTCATCGGGCCTCCCTTTCTGTGGCCCATGTGAAATATTCTTCATCACTAACCACCTCCCTTGCTCTGAATCCAGACACTCCAGCTACTTTTCAGGTGGCTAATTCAACCTTCCCGGTTGACAGTGAGACAGACACAGAGAGGTGCTCTACAAAGGGTTTGTGAGCATTGTGGTCTCCGAAAAAGATTCTTCCCTACTATAAAAATTACTTGAGTTTTATTTTGTGCATTATCTTCCCTATAATAATTGCTAATAAATATTGAGTGCTTACTATACGTCAAACACGATTATAAGCATTTTACATGAATCAATGCATTTAATGTCCACAAGAACCCTCTGAGTCAAGCACTATCATCATCACCATTTTACAAACAAAGAAACTGAATTGGAGAGTATAAATAAGTTGCTCAGGGTTATATAACTAGGAAATAAGTGGGAGAGCCAGGACAAATGAGGCTCCAGTGCCTGTAGGCTTAACTGCCATGCTGTGCCTGCTCTTGTGAAATACTAGGAGCAAATTTCCCTGCATCTGGTCACTCAGGTGTAGTGATGAGACCAAAGTTCATACACGGTCCTTATAAAATCATGGGGACACCTGAGCACTTTGAGCTTCAAAAAAAGTTTTTTCTCTTTTGGCCTGTATTCACACTGAACTGAAGGTAAACAGACAGATGGAGAAAAAAACAACCAAACCAAAAGAAACAAACAAAACACTCTGCAATGTCTTTAAAAGCACAGAGGCACCAAAATTTACTATGAGAATTTGATTGTAAGTGAGCTGACTCAGCTCCTAAGTCCATACTTGAAAAATTCATGGAAGTAAAGCTGGGCTAATATTTTACACATTTTAGAATTGCTTTCAGGATGTGTTTCATTTTAGAAGAGCTAGAGAAAAAACAGAAAACATTTATTGAGTGTGAACTATGTGCCTGGCATTGGGCTAAGTGATTTTTCACACATGCAGTCTTATTTAACCTCACAACAATCCTGTAAAATATTATTAATTTCATTTTTATGGATGAGAACAAAGATTCAGTGAGGTTTTTACACTTTGTTCAAAATCACGCTGCTAATAAACAGTATAATTGGTCATCAAACTTAGAAATGCACGATACCCTACTTGCCCCCAAATTTAGGTTATATTTAGGTTGTATTTTCTATAGCACCACCCAGGATCCTGTGTACATTTGAAGGAAATTGTAACTCTTTCAATTCTAGGTAGTCACGTATGCATCTACTGCCTTCATTAGCCTGTAAACATTAGGGAGCACAAAACTCAGGTCTTATTTATTTCTGTATATCAACAATACTTGGCCAAGGGTATGCTTACGGCAGGAGCTAGTGAGTCCCTCAATACTACGAGTGTAGACACTAATACAGGGGTAGATGACAATCCCAGGTAAAGACACAAATGCAATCCTAAAGCAACATGTACATTTTGAGCCTTAACTTTTAGAGGGATTATTTACCAGATTTGCCAGCAGACCTGAACAAACTGTGCCACTGAAGCACAGGATGAAGCTGCCCAGGCCCCAGGGTGTGGTGGTGTTTGTGATCTACCTCACTGAGCGGCCCCTTTCCTCTCCTTCCCTGGTGCCTCTCTGGCTGCTCTCTGTTCCCTGGCTTTGAACCTTTTGGCAGCCTCCAATAGCTCCTCTTCAAAGGGCCGAAGACAACCCTGATGTTTCAATTGCCTTGCTTAATTCCAGACAGGTTCCCATTAATTGTATTACATTCAGGTGAACAAAAGGTATTTAGTTTGTGACAGAGCTGAAATGTATCTGGATAAATATAAACAAGAGAGTTAATCCTATAAGAGCCATTATGTGCCTGCAACTGGAAGGATGTCAGCAGTGCCCTTGCTAAGGGAGGTCGAAGGGTGGAAGGCAGAAGAGGTTTAACAAGACTGGTGCTGAGCATCTGGACTCTGTATTAAAGAGGAGAATAAAGCTTGTGACTGGAATACATTAGGAGAAAAGCAAATGTTCTATTCACAAAAAAATAGGCATTAATAATATCAGTCTTTAATCCACCCCAGGGCTCCTCAGCTTGCCTTATTCATTGTTGACTTTCATCTTCTCTGTAAAGCCTCCTGCTAAAGGTTCCTTCTCAGATCAGCTTTAGGTCACGGGGGCACAAATACTTTTGCTAAACAGATATGCAAGGGAGTAGCATGTGTGACTGGAAAACAATGTGACAACATAATCCCGGCATGGACCGATGAGGTCAGTGTGGGGTGATGTTGGCTTTTCTAGCATCTACTGAATCATCTGATGGGGGCAGCAATTGAAAAGAATAAATACAAACACATGCAACATACCGCCACAAAGACTGCATGGCCCAGATCTGAGAAAGAGTCCTATTTTGGTAAGATCAGTGGGGAATTGGAGGGAACAATGAGCTGGGAGTTAGACCTCAGTTCCCTTCTCCACACCACTAGCTGAGCGGCTGCAGGACCTCAGGTTGCCTGGCCTGTGAGAAATGAGTGTCTGAGAATGGTCCAGCTGGTATGTATCTCAGGTCTTCTTTAGTTTCAAAGGCAAGGATTTGTCCTACATAAGAGAGGTTTTATAAAAGTGCACTACCACAAGACCATCACCTTGGGAGGCATTGTAATCTGAATCTCAATATTCCTAAATCACCATGTGAAGGATGTTTTGCTTAGCTCTATGGATAAAGGCAAAGTGTTGGCAGGTGCATCAGAGCAAGAGGCTGATATAAAACAGAATTAGAGAGAATACTCCTGGCTTCAAACCATGACTACAGAATTCCAATTCCCCATGGGTCTTAGAGTGTTCTTTGCAACGGTGTAATAAGGAGAAATGACAGGATCCCAAAAAGGCATTCGATAATCTCAGGTCACAATTATGTTTCCCAACATGCTACTTACTTGTACACATCTCTTTTTCTCATTCCCAACCCCCACCACCCCACCCCCACCTGGAATATTTCCCCTATCTCTGCTTATCAAAACTCTACTTGTCCCAATTCTAAGACCTCCAAGATGGAATGAAATGTCCTTACACACCCTTTGGTTATCAGTTGGAGCACTTATTTAATTCTACCTCATTTTACGCTTCACCTCCATTTAATTAAAGAATAAGCTTCTTGATGGCAGGGTATGGATTTCATTTATCTATGTGTTCCTGGGCCTGCTTGGCACATTGTAGGCATCCACCCAATAATGGGTTCTGAATTGAAATGAACAGGGATTTTCACGTTACCTGCTAATGTGACAGCAATGGAGACAGAGTCAAATCCCAAGGCATTTGTGGCATTACAAGTGTAGAAACCCACATCAGCTTCCACTGGTGCCAGGATCTGTAAGGAATCATCTGGTTGTAGAAGAATCCTAGAACAACAGAAATGTAGACCTGGTTAGGTCAGTGGAGTCCCTGTTGACAATCAATACCGGTAAAGCAAGAAGGAACATAAGGGATACTGAGAATCCTGTTTTAACAACAGGACTAACCAGCCATAATGACACTCAGGAACCCAGGCTCTATTGCCACTTTAATTGGTATAATTTTGTTAGCAACCACCCAAAAAAGAGGTTTTTGATTGCTTATGCTGCTTGTTGATTACTTGATCAAACTGCTACCAGTTGAAACAACATATGTGTGATGAATACATAACGTACATATCAGGACCGAGAGGAGAGGCTAGAATGAATGGTGCAGATGAATCTGGAGAAGGACTATTAAGAAAAAGGCAAAGTTATAAAGGAAAAATGAGCTTGGTTGGATGGTAGAAAGTAGGTACAGTTTCCAGATATAAAGAAAGGCATCTGTTAAGGCTTGGAGGTGGGAGAGAGGAAGCCAGGATCATGTATTGATGAGAGAAGCCTGGTGTGTACATTTGAAGGCAATTGTATGTGTAATTACCTCTTAATTCCAGATAGTCATATATACATTTACTGGCTTCATTAGTCTGCAAACATTCAGATACAAAATTCACATCTTATTTATTGTTTTAGTTCTCACAATACTTGGCAGAGGGCCTTCTGTAGAGAAAGTACCCAAGAGAATGAAGGCAAAGCCTGCCCCTAGGGCCTTGGTAGAGACAATTCCAGAAAAATCACCATCTAGTTCAGAAATTTTGCTTTACTTGAAGAGAGCTGCAAGTATCAAATTGTAAGTGCCTATGCCACAAGATTCAAAACCCACTCCAACCTCAGTTTATTTTTTCTTCTCTTGACTTAGGCCATTTCTAAGAACTATTTGCTACATCATGGCATTTAGGCAGATTAATGACTAAAGATGACTTGAAGCTGACATCTTGGTGACCTGGTATGACAATAACTGGAATATATCTGTGGAGGGAGGAATCTAGAAAGGGCCTTAGGTTGCTAAATCATTCAGCAGCACAGAAATGGTTTAGAGTTGGATTTGGACTCTTAGAGTTAGTCATTTCCACCTTCATGATTATTTCCAACTCCCTAATTTCAAAAGGCTCAAAGATCTGGTCACTTAATATCACATTAATATCCATCCATAGAAGGCAAGCAGGTAGAAGGGGTTGTTCATCATAAAAGGGGCAAAAAATCATAACAACGTCAGGAGAATTCGCAAGACTTGGTGGTGAAATTAAGATTAGGAGTCAGCTCTCTTGCCTCAGCAACACATTCTATGAATTCTTTCTTCACTATTTCTTCAGACGCTATGGTATTTGCAGATCAGCACCACCTCTAGTTAGCTGTTAATTATTCTAAGGTGGGTGATGAGTCTGGCAATGAATCAGGCCTCCTCAAGGCTGCTTTGGCCTTGGACCAATTGCATTGCTTATTCTTTCCTGTCAGAGAAAAGGCAAGAAAGAAGGCGGCTTACATCACTCAGTCTTCGATCTGGTTATGTATGGGCAGTTGCGCTAAAAATGGGGAAGGAAATCGAAAACCCTAGCCAAAGGGAAATTTCTGGATAGTTTGCGTTGAATTCAGTGTCATTGTAGACCATCGCTGCTATTACTAGGGACAGTCAGGCTTTTGTGGAGCTAATACTTTGTGAGAGATGACAGAGAGGCTAGGAGAGATTGTGATAGAACTCATCCACTCATTTAGTCACTCATCAATCAGATATTAGCTGTTTTCTCTCAAAGTCAAAAATTATATGTTATTTTGTTAGTTTATTTCAGAGAAGCTAATAAGAGAAAGATTACTATACAATTTACCTACCTTTGGTAAGCCATACAATATTTAAGTAATAATATGACTATTTTCTAAAGGAATCTTAATAGATATAACACAGTATCATTGCTAAATCTCTTTAGGTGTTTAGGCTGTTTTAGATTACAAAAATTAAAAATTGACTTTATGACTTAAATCTATGATATCCCATATGTGCCTTCATAAAGATTTCCAAATAGAAATTAGGAAGGCAGGCTTTATGAAATTTCAGTTGAACTGACTACTCAGGATGATTGAACTTAGAAGATCTTTATTCAATTTTACCATGCTCAAAAGGCAAGGATTAAAATTTGCTAAATTCCCATGTCCATTAGGGCAGCTGCTTTCCTAAAACCAGCATTTTTGTCTCCTCTATAGAAAGGTTCTTGAATTGAACATTCAGAGCAGGAAGCTAGAAGACAGATCTCAACTTTATTTTGGTCCTGTTATGATTTAAGTAATCACCATTGGCAAATCCCTTCACCTTCCTGTTTTTTCAGTTTATCAGCTTCTAAAACCCAGTTCAAGCATGTTTTTGTACATAGCAGAGGGAACTGTTAAAATGAGGTTGAAATACTAGACCATCTCTTGGTATCTCCAATGACCCTTTTATTGATAATGTTGGAAACTCTGAATGGAGAATTAAATGTGAGGAAGGAGGGAGGTGGTGAGAAGATTGTGAGGAAGAAAGCAAAAGGGACACATGATATTGGCCAATTTCCTTCTCCGCCCCCCCTCCTCCACCTCCTCTCATTTTAGTAGATTTAGTAGATTGACATATTCAGGTCATTTTTCCCCCCACAGAACTAATAAACTTGCCTGATCTTATGCAGAGGCTGTAAACCCCACTCTCACACTGGGCCTATTTCTTTTAAGTGAGGGCTAGCTCTTGTAGCTATGTGAGTTCCTCAAGGCACTGATACTACTGAGTGAACCATAATGCTTTTTGCCTGTATGAAGACTAGTAAAGCATACCCACAAAGTTGGTGAAGAGAAGAGAGGAGATCCATTACAACAGGCACAAAGCCATAAGGGTCTGAATTAGGATAGGAAAAGTGGAAATGGAAAGAAATATGGATCTTGAGATTTATATTCTTTTATTCTGTAAACTGTCTATTCAAAAATAAAAAGCTAAAGTATTTGCCTGCATAAAAGTTTTAAATATTGTCTTAAGACAAAATTTACATACCACAAAATCTAAATTTGTCATTTATTGCATAAACTTATAAATTATTTATATTTATAAAACTGAACTCTTTAGCTCAAGGGTCCATAGTTATTTGGTGGCAGAGTCAGGATTTAAAATAGGGCTTCTTGGTCCAGCACTTTGCCCCCTATCTATCCTGTCTTTAATAAGCCCATAAAATTGGTAGATGGGGTTTGGAGGCTACCGCTAGAGGGAGCGATAAGTCTGGAGAGGGTTTCCATGCAGGGCCCTCTAGGAGACATGGCAAGGCAAAGGAAAGGGCTTGCTGCGGAGTCTAAGGTTTGCTTTAGTCTCTCTCTCTAGCATGGCATCTAGGAAAAGAGATTTCTGGAAAAGAACATTGCCCTTGTATTTTAGGCATCTACTCTATTAACTTAATTTATTGGTAGTTGATTTCTGTCAGCCTGTATTTAGGTTTCAAGTTTGACAGTACTGTTTTAGAATGCACAGGCACAGAAACATAGTGCTGCTTTCCAAGGAAAACCAGAAGGATTTCTCTGGGGTCGTTTTGGAATTTAAGGAATCAGAGAATGAGGGGCATGGAATGGGGCATAATTAAAATACACATAGCAAATGGTAATGTGGTCACATTAGGTATATTAATACTCACTGCTTTACTTCCATACCCACACCACACTTTCCTTTTGGTTTACTGAGCTAAAACTTAATACTGGTTACTCTTTCAGCTCAAAAATGAAGGAAAAATTTTGTTTTCTGGTGGCCTTTACTTGTAAGCTTCTAAGCATGTCTTCTCAAGCATTCTACCAATTAATTAAGGAGCAGTTGAGAGAGTGCAAATAAATGCTTTAGTTACATAAAGCCCTCATCATCCATGTGAATAAGATATGACCTACAATGTACGAGCTCCTTGAGGTGAAGTTATCTCCTCTGCATTTGTAATGTACAATAAGAAAGTACTCTTATTTGAAAAGAAGGCAGCTCTGAGCATCTAAAGGAAAATTTCCAGCAATTCTGTGAGTTGGGTGCCAAAGTAAAGGGCTTTCTGTGGAGACTACGGTCATGATGCCTTCTGAATCCTTGGCTCAACTGTGAACACCACTGTCTTGTGCAGGCCCACCTCTCAAAATGACCTCCATGACCAAACATGTGAAGCTGCTACGAAAGGGGAGCCTTCCTAATTTTAGTCAGGAGACGTGGAGTCATGTGAAGGACTTTGTGAGCCTCTAAGTCCCTTCTGCAAATTGAGGATAATACTGACCTGAGTTTCTACGAGGATCAAGATAAAGGAGTATACAGACCCGTTCTTACTGTCTTTTAAGTAAAAAGGCATCAGCTTAAACATCAAATGCATCTAATAAATTAGTATACATTTTTAATGGTACAGATGGTGGTAACCCATATTACCATTTGCAATTTCTCATTAAAATTTCCAGTTGTTCAGAGGCAATTTTCAAGCTCTGGACATAAACATACCCATCAGCTACATGAGCTATGATGTTTTACCATCTCGGGGCTCTCATCCTAACAAGTAGGCATTCTTAAACCCATTTTAGGCCTCGAAACAGGACTGAAAGCTGGAAATCACAGGTATACTCTTTCTCTTTAGAATAGTATCTTCCTCAACTGTTCAAACTTACTTGCCCTGCATCCCAACACAAACTACTCTCTCTAGTCGAGATAGTTTTTTTTTATTTTTTTATTTTTATTTTTTTTATTCTCCTTGTTATTAGCTTGGGGCTGAATTCATGATTTCTCCTATTTGTCTGTCCTTCCAAATTCTCCCTGTCCCTTAAGAACGAGTTCAAGTACTACCTCCTGTGTTACCACAGTCCTGGTCTTGCAGAGCTGTTCTGAGCTATATATACTACAAAGCCCTTTCCATTCTACAATATCGTTTCTTCAGATTGTAAAATAAATACTTTAAGAATCAAGACTCTTTTACTTCTTTCATAGTTCCCTCTGCACTATTTAGCATAGTGCTGCCATGCTGAATAAATACTTAATAAACATTTGTTTAGTTATCTTCAGAGCAATGGAGCTGAAAATAACCATGATGACAATACAGCACAGTGGTTAAGTGTACAGACTCCAGAGCCACAGTGACTGAGTTTCAACCCTACCTGTACCACTTCGTAGTTGTGTTACCTTGGGTAAGTAATTTAAGTTCTCAGTGACAGTTTCCTCATCTATAGAATGCAAAGAATTATAGCACCTACCTAAGGTTGTTGTGAATATTCCACATAAGTTCAAGTATTTAAAGAACACAGAATAGTGCTTGACACATGGCAAAAAATTATAGAAGTGTGGGTTATTACTATTTTGTTGTTGACATCACCATCACCATTGTCATTCACTCTTCGTGTCTTGAGCCCATGTATTCTGGATGTTTTGAGAAAGTATTCTGACATATGTAAATAATTGAGAAATGTAGGGATTTCAAGGGAAAAAAACACTAATCAGGGATATGGGGTGGTTGCAAGGGGTTTGCTGTGCGAGGAAGTAAGGAGTGAGCCACAGTACATGCGCCTTGGTGGTAACGCTGGGAATGGAAAAGAGGAGCAGAGGGCTGAGGCCACGTGGCACACTGGGTTGGCAACTGTCTCAATTCTATTCTTGACTCCGGAATCTCTGAATAAGAACAATTACTTATTTCCCTGTTTTAACACTATTAACCAAATACTAAAAACTTAGAACACTGAAAAAAAAAAAAGACTAGGATCCTAAAATTGCAAACATGCATAAAAATAAAAGTATAAGAATGAGAGGTGGAAAAAAGTGGGCTTAGAAGAAAAAAAGCAAAGTTAAGAGAGGCTGTGAAAGGTGTATCAGCTCCAATCTCCTAGGAGGAGCTGTTAAGGACTTTTTCTTATTATGAAATGCAGATTTTTTTTTTTTTTTTTGCTTAGGGAAATCTTAGATTAGGATAATCAAATCTACCACAGTGAGAACCAATATTTGTTAGACAAGTATCTAAGCTTTATATAAATTTATTCTCACTATCATATTACTAGATTGACATTATTCTCCCATTTGAGAGGAAGCAAAGCTCAGAGAAGAACTTTGCTCAACTAGTACACACGGTGGAATCGTGAATGGGGGATGACCTCTGAACTTTGACCTTTAAAAACTGACTCTATCCAGGCATCCACTGGGGCCTAATAGGAAGGGATGTGGTTTGGCTTCACTTTTGGTGGGGGGTAATTTGTGCCAAGGTTTGTAGTTACTGAGGGAAATGGACAATCACCAACAAGAATATTCTGGATTCTAAATAACTGGAAGGCGTGTGGTTTGGCCTCATTTTGGGGGAGGGGACAGTTTGTGCCAAGGTTCATACTTAGGGAAATGGACAATCATTAACAGGAATATTCTAAATTTTAAATAGCTTGAGGCTGAAGGAAAAAAAATGATTTGAGAAGAACTCTATGAGCAAGAATTTTTTTCTGAAACCAAAAATTATAGTAGCCCAGAGACTTGCAAGGGAGATTTTTGTTTTGTATAGATATTTTAAGGAATTGAGTTAAGGTTCATGAAGAGTTTCATATCACCACTTGGCTAGGGCAACTTTTTAAAAATTTGCTGTTTTTAATGGAATTGCCAACTAAAAGTTATTTAATGCCAGAAGCGTCATGATTGCTCCAGGTGGAAGTATAGAAAATATTTTTGGAATGGGAAAGGCCACCTGACCACACATTCTTAACCCTGTCTTAATACCCTTTGCCAAACCCTTCAGCTTCCTTCTCTTCAGAAATTCATGAAGTCTTCAATTTGCTAACATGGGTAGTTTTATCTGCTTACTGAGTAGTTCATTTCAAACTACAAAACCTCTGTATAAAATGACTCTGACTGGATTTCCTATTCACCTGCAACAGGGATCATCAAACTCTAGTCAGCTGTCACCTGTGTTTGTAAATAAAGTTTTATTGGAACACTGCCACACCAGTTTCAGTATTTTCTATGCCTGCTTTCATGCTTCAGTGGAAGAACTGAGTGGTTGAGAGATAGATAGGATGGTCTGAAAAGCCTAAAATGTTTACTTTCTGGCCTTTTAAAAAACAATTTGCTGACCCTGACCTAGAACATGCAGGACTTTTCATTTCTGATTTGTTTCAGTGCTTTTCTCATTTATGCTCAAAATGTTAATTACTTTTCCGGAACATTGGCATTTGCTAGGACCATCTTTCTAGGACGAATAAGTTAACTGCTGGGGATCTTTTGAGACCTCCTAGTCTTTCAGAGACAAGATAGTGCCTGATACTAAGCCTCACCTGTGCTTCCTGATTGTCACTGTCTCAAATTCTCTAATGCTGCTTCCTGATGAATGCTGGACATTTCTGTAAACTTTGCGTTCACTACCACCCAATACTTTTTTTTTTTTCCTGAGGTTTATGCATTTATTGAGATGGCACCTTTTTCTCTGACTTGCTACTTTTACACTTTTCAGCTGGGAAAAAAATTTGTCATCTCCATTTCCTTTAGTTTTCTAAAGAAATCAAGCCAAACCAAATTGAAACTGGTTTCTTCTTCCTTCCCTATCTGCCTGCCTCCGGTATTTATATTATTTGCAAACTTGGAAACGCATTTCATGTGCTTATGACTTTTACATAAAGCATTTTTCACAACTGTGGTGCTGAAATTGACCCTGGAGCCATTTCCCATCTGATTCTCTCTTCCAATCTGAGAAGTTTCCATCTGTGGATACTCTGTGTTGCTCAAGTCTTCCAAACACGCCTTAATTCATCTATTCAACACCACTTTGGAATGTTGTCCAAGGCTTTCTTGAAAATATAAGCATTTAGAACAAACAGATTTCTTTTTTAGCAGATCAGAAATGATAGCAAAAAATTGCCAGTAGAATATAACCATCCTCTCCTACTGCCTGGATTTAGGCTGATAATTCTTCATCATACTGTATTTTCCTTGACACCTTTCTATCTCAACCCTTTGAACAACTACCTATGTGTTACTTCAAAACAAGAATAAAGCTCCTTATTTTGTGATGTCCTGGAAGATGGTGCGATATATTGGCCCTATATATACATGACAGTGATACAGATACTGATGAATGAATATTCACTGTGACCCTGGCATTTTACAGAGATTTGTTTTTCCACACTCTTGCTCTTCTGCAGGGCAGGTATGATCATTTGAACTGGAATTTGAGCCTAAGTTGCTCTGATTCTAGTCTTACTCACCTTCTACCACTGTTGACCTTTGTGCTAACTTATGTACCATTAGTTTGCTCCTCCTGACCAAGGTATTTATGATTTGCACTTATTCACTCTATAGCAGTGCTTTTCAAGTTGTGTAGTTGTGTTTAGAAATCATCAGCACAAATCAGTCAGACCCAGAATAGAAAGAAAAGAGGAACAGGCTTAGGGAGCAAAAGGCAGAAACTCCCTGGCATTAGCCCTTACTCTAGGATTCCACGTGGATGGAATATCACCTGTGAGCCATTTCTCCTCCTTTAAGAAGGAATCAGTATTTTCTTCAAAGTATTTAGTTTCATATTATTATTCATGTTCACCTGCATTTCTTTTGAAAAACCCCATAACCTTTAGGAAATGCTGTAAGACTATGTCAGCTGAGCTATGGCTAGTATGTGACTACTGGCTCACTCTTAGGTCAATAGAGTTGAATAGCAAAATAGGGACTTCCCTGTCATCAGCAGCATTTAGATCTTTTTCGGGGGAAAGGATCAATCTTCATCCAGCTTTCTTTCCCAATTTGATAATTCAACTTACACTGCCATTTCTGGGGAATCTGGCTTTTCTTTTCTGTAATGAAGCCAGCAGTGTCCTTACAGGTATTGTTTCTGGAGTTGGACTCAGATGTAGGAATATGGAAATATATTTGTATTATTTGAACCTCTTGGTATTAGATGTGAGAAAGAGTTATTTCAGATTCTTTGGCTCATGTTACACCCTATTCAAATGCAAATTGGAGTTAGCTTTTCCCTGAATCTCAATTCAAAATGTGGTGAATAAATGTTCAGTGTTTATACAGCATAACTGAAAAGTAAGGAACAGTTTGTTTCATCTTGCTTATTATGGTCCAGGGCTCTAAACGCACATGCACAGGCCATCGACACTGTCAACATACACAGTAAAAGACACCAAGATATAACAATGGTAATGTTTACTGAGTGCCTAATTATGTGCCTAGCATTGCGTATATTCATAGCTCAGTATGTATATGTAAAGGTAGACAACTAACAGAAGAAAAGGCTCTGCCTAAAACACATGTGCCAAAATAAAAACAAAACCTCACAGACTGGAAGCCAGCTGGCCAGAAGATTGAATGTTAATTTATGCTGGTCTAGCTGACCCCAATGGCTTTTTTAAAAAACAATGGCAAACCCATGTATTCAACTGAGGTTAAAGTCAATTAAAAGAAATAGTCCCTGGAGCCAGACTGCCTTGGGTTCAAATCCTAGCTCCACTACTTAATAAATGTGAGCATTGAGCAAGTGAATCTAGCATCTCTGTACTTTAATGTCAACATTTATAAAATTGGGATAATAACCTCAAAGAGTTCTTGTAAGAATAAATGCACACCTGTAAAACACTTAGAACAGTGCCTAGCTCAAAGCAAATACTCATCAAATGTTAGTATTGATGATGATGATTTCTCCATTGGCCTGGATGTGATGGGAGATAGGATGCTATAAGGTATTTACTATTTGCACTTATTCACTCTACAGCAGCGCTCTTCAAGTTGTGTAGTTGTGAGCCATAGGTCCTTGGAGTGTCCTGAAACTTCTCCAGTGGAGAACACACAGGGAAGGCAGAGATGTTTAGTTGGGAGAGGGGACCACTCTGGAATTCTGCTGTAATTGCATATTAAATACCAGAAATTCAGATCATGTGAAACTATGCAACTACAGTCTCCAACAATTAGCAAACCTCCCTTCTCACCATAGGCATCCACGATTCCTCGGTTCATTCATTCATCAGCTATCATGTGTTGAGTGTGTCATGTTCTTGGAATTGTGGAGAAAATAAGACATTCTTAAACATCTGCCCTTGAGGAAGGTTAACGTAATCCAGAAGGTAATGTGGATAAACAACTAGCTAATTCTAATGCACAGCGTTAGGGCTGAGATAGAGTATAACGCATAGGATACTTACATGGGTCCTGGATGGGGGTCGTCTGACCTGGGTGAGGGGTGGGGTGGTGGAGGGGGGCTTCCCTTGAGGAAGGGTAGGATTAGGCAGACAAAGTAGGTCAGAAAGCCCCATGCAAATTTGTAAATAGCAAGTAACTAGGTACTACTGAAAGGCAGAGCTTAGTGGTGTGAGGTGAGGGGTATGGTAGGAGATGAAGCAAGACAGAGAGATAGCTGTCAGATGATAAAAGGTGTTCTATAGCGTGCTAAGACATTTGGAGCATATCCTCAAGTGATGGTAAGCCATTAAAAGAATTTGAAACATGAGTGCAGTATAGACAGGTTTGCTAGAAAGATGCTCTGTCAGTAGCATGTCAATGATCTAGGAGTCAATAAACTTTTTTCTGTAATAGGACAGATAACAAATATTTTAGGCTTTGAGGGCCATCTTCGGTGTCCTCTGTTGTATCCTACTTTTTGTTTGTTTTTAAAAACCCTTTAAAAATGTAAAAATCCTTCTTTTAATAACCCTTTAAATAACTGGGTTCAAATCTCAGCTATACCATCTATTAAGTGTGGGACCTTGGGCAGGTAAACCTAACAGCTTTGGGCTCAATTTCAACGGCTTTTTAAATAACTCTTTAAAAGCCATTCTTAATAACCCTTTAAAAAATGTAAAAGCCACTGGCTGTAATTTGCCAAAACTTGGCATAGAGAAGGTAAATATAGAGCTAGGAGGCTACTATAATCATCTAATGCTTTCAAAGGTAACCTAAAGTAAAGGCAGTGAGAGGGATGAAGGATCCATGGAGGAGCGAGAACGGTCTAGAAATATTGTGGCTCAGGAAGCTGGGTGAATGGGGGTTTAATTTACTGAAATAGGGATTCAGGAGTTTAGTTTTAGATATATTGAGTTGACCTATTTGTGGAACATCTGTGTTGGGGTGTCCAGTATATAGTTACACATATGAATCAAAAGAGATTTGGTTTGGTGCTTGATGAATCATTGGCACATAGGGGAATATCTGGGCCAGAGGAATCATTAGGGTATGCAAAGGGAGACTCCTAAGAAGGTAGGTAAGAGCTAGGCACAGGAAGGGAAATCCAGAAAGATGCTTAGAAGAAATAAGGTGGAAGCAAACTTAGTTTCTAGTTTAAGAAACTTAGTTTCTTAGTGTGTAGTTTCTAAAGTAGCAAGTTGTTTTTAGGAAGAAGTGATTAGCTTGTATGGAATGCTGTTGACAGGCCAGAAGAGATAAGGAATGTTTTGAGTGACAATTTTCTATTTTTGAACAAACAAGAATAACCTTTTTTGGGGGGTTATGGCATGGGGATTTGTTCCTAAGGGAAGTATATGCTGCATGCAGCCTGAGAATGTGAGGTGAGCAAACAGATGCCAATTCTATAATAAACAGTGAAAATATTAGGCAGGACTTTAAAAAATTCATATATAATGACCTTGGTGGGGGACTTAAGATAGATAGCCTTCTATATGTGAAACATTTCCAGGGTGTAAGTCGGCTACTTTAGTGCTATAAGAGTAACATTTCAAACCTCTCAGGTACCATTAATGAACCAGGCACATGAAGCGAGGCTAAAAAACTTCCCTTCTAATGGACTTTCCAAGGCAGCGATGTGGTCAAACCAGTGAATTACAGGTCCACAAGAGCTACAAGGATTCAGCAATGAAAGCAAAGCGAACAGGAGGCAGTGTTCTCTTGTTTTCCAAATCAACTGGCACGCAACTCTCTGGAAAGAATAAACTTGCCTGCACTGGCTGTGCTGGAAAGTCCAGTCCTGCTTCTTTGTTCCTAGGCTGAACCAGGTGGCCACACTTAGTTCTTGTACCTCTAGCCAGCCCAGAACTTTTCCAGAAAACTGGCAGATTTGGAGTCTGTTAACTTCCACCGTGTCTGCTCCTTTCACACACAGGCACTCTTGTTTTCACAAGCTGGTTTCTCTCAGATCCAAGGCTCGATAAGAACGAAATCTAACTTGCATGTAAGTAAGTGGGTAGGAGGGATTCTGCGAGGGAAGGCAGCTGGACAGGAGAGTGCTTGGAATTCCTAAGCATCATTTTTAGCACGGAGTTTTGTCTACTTCCTCTAAGCCTTTTTAACAGAACTAATAGCAAGTGCGTAATTCAACTCAGGTTTGTCTTTTGCCCTTTTCCCCTCTCAACACTTCTTCAAGGGGATCCTTGAACCTCAGGCCTCAGAATGAACTGTCTGGCTTGTTAAAATGCAAATTATAGGACCCGGCTATAAAAACAATTTCTGGGGTAGGATGGGATGCAGGAGTCAGCATTTATAACAAGTTCCTGTTAATATTATGCACTCTGAATCTGAGAACCCCTCCTCCATCTACTTTCAAAAGTTTAGAAGTTTAAAAAAATGTATTTTGTCCACTGGAGTTTAACACAAACGTGGAGCCCAAGTTATTTTATCCTACACCAGCACTTGAGCATTTCTTAGTTTCACTGTCTGGTCCCTATCACTGTATTTAACGCCCAACGGATGTGTGTGGAGTTGAAGGGATGATTGCAAAGGACCCCTTTCTAGGCCCACCCACCTGCCACCCAGCTCCACTCATGTTCCTCTACACTCGCCATAAAATAGCCAGTGTGAATCTATAAAAATGGCAATTAGATAATTAATATCCTCCAAAATCTCTCTGTGGTACTCAGACTATACCCTAAACTCAGACTCTTGGTCTCTGGCTACCCTCATGGCCTCAGCCCATACTAATTCTACTGCCTGCCTACCATACTATATACAGCCAAATGAACTTCAGTACATCAAACTCATTTTCACTTTAGGGGTTTTGCACAGCTTTTTCCTTGTCCAGAAGTGCTCTTTCTCCTGACGTCATGTTGCTGAACACTGGTCATTATGGCTTGAGGTAACCTCGTCAGAGTCCCCATCTAAAGTGGTCACCAAATCATTCCCTATCACACCCCATTTTAATTTTCTGCCCAATACTCATCACCATTTGATATTTTGCTTACTTTTCTGTGTTTACTGTCTTGCTTCACTCATTCGTTAATTCATTCGCTATTTATTTAGTACCTGTTTGGTACCTGGCACTATTCCCAGCATTGGAGATATAGCAGTAAAGAGTTTCTACTTTTATGAACAATCAAGAAATACAGATATATCACATGATAAAATTCTATGAGAAAAATAGCAGAGTTAAAGGGATAGAGAAGATGAGGAGTGCTCTTTTAGATAGATCGGGGAGATAGAGAAGATGAGGAGTGCTCTTTTAGATAGATCGGGGAGGTCTTTTACGATGTGTGCCATTTGAGCAGAAGTCTAAATGCACATAAACTGCAAGGGAACACAGACTTCTGTTTCATTCACCACAATATTCCCAGTGAGCAGGTGTGTATCTGGCATATAATAGGTGGATTAAAAAATACTTATGGGACAAATAAATATACATAGCCCTCTCTTAGCACTTAAACACTGCATTTACTTCTCTGGCTTCTAAACCAGACTTTAAGTTTCATTGACAGGGAATGAGTCTTTCCCTCCATCCCTAGTATCTAACAAAGGGTCTGGCTCAGAGCAAGCATGGGAATGTTTGTGAAATAAAGAAGTAGGGATTATGATGAAATAGTCTGTCATAATATATCCAGGGACATCCTGTAAACTTGAGCCAAAACTTGTATTGCTTGAGAAGTTAATATGTGCTTTTAAGAAGCAAGCGAATTCATTTCAATTAGTAAAATTATATGGATAATGGCATGTAATAGTATCTAAATTGTTGGTTATTCTTTCAGAAAAGTAATTTCTTTTGCATCAAGTATTGGCATATTTAAAAGCCAAAAAAGTAATAGATTTTTCTCAGTCCCTGTCCTCCTCCCTTGACCTACCTTGCTGGCTCAGACTGTTTAAAGTACCTGAATATGCTGTGAAGTGCTGCCAACCAACAGCCAGCTGAATCTCACAGACTTTCAGAAAGATAGACTTGGGTACTAAGCAAAAACAGGCTAACTGAACTATAACACCGGGCATTTCAGCACTTCTGTTCGAAAATAAATGAGCATTTCTGAACCAGACACAGTAATGATGACAGACGATAAAACCTAACACAAAAGAGGTCACCAGCAGCCTAGAGCAAAGCAGTTCCCATGGCAGCTCTGTGCCTCTTGCATGCTCTGTGCAGATACATTCACTTTCTTTTCTCAAAAAGCCATTGGAAAACTATATAGAAACTAAACTCAAGCCATATTTCTTATTGGCCATCTAAGTAAAGTGGAAAAATTATGATGTCAAAGATCAGAAACAGAAATCCCTTATTTTTCCTGACCGCATGCCATTAATCCACATTAAAAAGGTCAAGGCTAGATGTAGAAAAAAATCTCGACAGTGGCAAAAGCTGTACAATGATTTGCCAATGCCCTCATGTGCTCTCTCTCTTAATGCTACTCCCCACTTTCACTCTCACTCATGTCCTGGTGACTGAAGATCCAGAATTTGTCCTCTGCTGTTCTAGGTAGCACCTTTAGTATCTTTAGCACCTGGCTGCCAAATGTCTTTTTCTAGCTTTTTTTTATCTGAAAACCATTAGGGTTTGACTCTCAATGCCAATTAAAGTGAAAATTAAAAGGTGAAAGTAGTGATTCTAAGTGGTATTTCAAGAATTATTGGTATCCCTGAGATTGCTAGGCCAAAAAATTATTCATTGATCAAAGAAGTACTTCGAAAACACTGAGTACTATATTGCCTACTTGGAAAGTTGTTGGAATACTTACAAGAGTTAAAAAAAATTGAAAAACCAAAATAATTTTCAATTGGAGGATAGTTAAATACATTCAAGAATAGTAATTGGCTGCGAAAATAGGTGATGTAGATTTCTACATATTATTCTGAAATGCCTCCTAGACGTGTTGAATAAAAAGCAAATCAAGTTTCTAAACATGACTAATATCTTGTTTAAAAACCCAAATCCTATGTGTGTATGTGTGTTTTATACATAATACAATAAAATATAAAAATTCCATAAGGATGTATACCAAATTATTAAGAGTGACGGCCTCTAGGGAATAGGATTGGGGGGGCTGAAGGAGTCTTACATTTATACTTTATAGATTTAGGTATTATTTGAAATGTTTTATAGCCCCTTTATTACTTTTATAATAAAAAAACAAGCATTATATTAAAAAATAGAAGTAAAATCCAGCAGTAAATACGTCTGTTTAACTTTAAGTGAGCATGTCCCTAAGTCATATGATCAATAGACTCCTGTTTTGTGGAACACTCAGAAACAACTTGTCCAACAAATTTTGAAATTACTGCACTCAAGGCTCTCCCTGCTACCTGTCAGCATATGGGTTTTCACCTTCTGTGACCTTCTATAAATGAGTGAAAGAGGTAGAACGGTCCTAAGAGATGATCTGGGACAAACCCCTCCCTTTTGAAATGAAGGAACTAGGTCATAAAAAGAGAAGGGCCTTGGCAAGATCAGCTTGAAGCCCTCAATTCTAACCGAGCTCCTTCCACATTTTTCCTGTAGTCACCAGGTGACCTAATGGGCCATGACCCTTGGATTTCATTAAAAACATCATTAAATTTTTCAAAAAAGTCATTTAAAATATCTCCAGCACTCAAGGAAATTGCAGGAACTCTGAGCAAGCCATGGCCCCTCCCAACAGCTTGTCTCCTACAGCTTTTTAGGAGGAAGTAAGTGCTATTCAAAGGAAGAGCCCCCCGGAGCTAACTGGTAGAAAGCAGCAAGGGCCTTGAGGCGACTTGGGATCCCTAGTGCAGTGTACTTATGTAGAAGCATGAAGCTATCCATTCTGTCAAACAGCATGACCTTGAGTTGGGTAGAACTGGGTTTGAATCTGCCCTCCTGATTCTGTCTTTTACTAGCTATCTAATATTGTCAAGTTCCTTAACTCCTGTGAGCAATGTCTCATCATCTCTGAAACAGGGGTAACAGCATGTCACACCTTGTGGTGGATATTAACAAAGATGGTGGCTGGGACAGTTGCTAGCCTGGGGTGCAATGTATGTAGTTAGCCAAGAAAGATTAATCCCCATGTTTCCCTCACACAGCCAACTGCTACAACCTCCAACCCGAGGGTACCAATCCAAGGCAATAGGCCCAAGGGTTATAACTGAAATGATACCTGTGCTTAAAATAGTACCTATGCTAGAGGAGGAGATGACATGACATGGGAACGATAGGTGTGACAGGTGCACCGATAGAGGTGAGTTCCAGTGTACCATCCTCCTGAATGACAGGGCACCACTCTCAGCTGGCACCCATCATCCTAGGGGCCTGACACTGGAGCTGCCTCTCAGTGACCCAGAGGCCTTAAGGGGGTTTGCTGCAACTTTGGCTGGACTCACAAATTTGTTATAAAGTTTTCTGGAAAGAACTGCAGGTATCACAGCAGTTGAGCTGATCAAGGAAAGTATGAGCGAGGGGTAAATCAGTGGAGAAGTTAGGAGCAGAGGCTGTCAAAGCCATACCGTCTGCATTAAATCCTGTCTCTGGTGCTTCTGTGTGGGTCCAATACCTGTGACTCAGCTTTCTGATCAATGATTTGGTAGCAATAATAGTACTTACCCCGCAGGAGATACACACACACACACACACACACACACACACGCACACATACAAATAAATTTATATATATATATTTATATATATATGTACATACACACACACACAATTAAATAAGATAATGCCTTTGAAGCACTGAGCAGTGTCTGATAGGCAGTAAGAGCACACAGAAAATAACTTAGCACTGTTAACAAGCTATTTGGTCTGTCAGTGCTAGACTGCATGGCTATATTACTGATGACTTAAAGGCACAAAAGATGTGGGCAGGATGGACAATGTCACCTTTGTTTATCAAGTCACAGAGGAGTAGATGTAGCTACTCTTTCGGATCATACTTGATATTGAATCCTCGGTCTGGCTCTTACTAAAGTGGTCTTGGGTGAGTTGCTGAACCTTTGCTTTTCTATGTAAAGCTGGAGGATAATGTCAATCTTGTGGATTGACTGTTAGAATAACAAATACAGTTACAGGGAAATAAACCTGACATACCGCCTGGCATAATAAATCCTGGCTTCTTTCCTTCCTTACCCTAAGCTAGCAAACCAGACAAGAGGATTGGCTAAGAATAGTGTTTAGAAGTATATTTAATAAAGAGAGCATTCTACATGGGTTCAGAGATGATAAAAAGTTAAAATGAGGACTTAGGACAGGAGGACCTTAAAAGTTCCTTCCCCCTTCATAATCTGACTCTTTAAGTGACTACTTATTTTTGTCACATATCTTGGCTCTGTCACCTAATTAAATGAGATCTTTAACAAGTTATTTTACTTTGTTTCCTCTTCTTTAAAGTGTAGATAAAAATTGTATCCAGTTTTCAGGGCGCTGTTAAAATTTTGTGAGATAAAGCACTCAGTGCCAGCTACCACTGTCGTTGTAAGGGCCACTATTAAGATTAAGAAAGACAATGTATGTAGAAAGTAGGGCACAGTGCTTGGCATATACGTAGCATTCAAAAAATATTATTACCTCTACTACCACTATTGATTTTACATTATGAATAGGTATGGCCCAAGGAAACCAGTCAGTAATACATGCTGTCATCCCAGTAATGACACATCGAAATAGAGACACCAAAAGGTATTAGGATAATTAATCACAGGTCAGTCAGGAATAAAAGCCTTCTGGAACAAACAGCCTTGTCCAGCTCAGACAGAAGATGGGCTCACCCACAGGGAGCAGCTGGTGCTGGTTGCACTCTCTCCCCAGCCCTGGGGGCCACACGTACGGGGACAGCATTGGGGTGTATAATGGTTCATCTCACAAAGTGTAATATAATAATGCTTTGGCTTGGAATGATAGCTTTCGGCCAAAAGTTCAAAGCTATCTAGTGAGTATCTCATTAATCTTTGAGATCCTACAGTGACTGAGGTGGGTAGACATTGTTAATAGCTTATAAAGATGAGAGCATACAGTTTAGAGACATTAAATACCTTGTCTTTGCTCCAACAGTCTACCAGTGCTGACAGAGGGCTCGAAACCCAGAATGTGCCCCCGAGGCCCAGGGCTTCAAGCCCTACCCTTTAAAACATCTTGAAGGGAGAGTGGATAGCATGCCTTAGATAAGATGTGCCCCTTCCCCTGTTCCCTTCCTAGACCAAGTAGCTGCAAGGCTTACCTGTCACTGAACTGAACCTCTTCTCCATTCCTGGCCCAGCTGATGGTAGGTCTGGGGTTGCCTATGGCCTCACAGTGCAGAAGCACACTCAGCGTTCCACTGGCCAGAGCCACAGTCTGCCCAAGGTGGGTGACCACTTCGGAGGCAGAAAGCTGCTGGGCAGCTGAGATCTTCCGTAAGATGATGGGCTTGCGGTGTGGCCTGCGAGAGCCACCGCCAGCCTCCCCAGAGGAAGAGGTCCGGAGTGAGCTGCTGAAGCCAGACACGTGTTTATGAGGCGGGATGGCCACAGGGGGCATCTTCCGCTCAGATGGCTTGAGGAGCATGTCCTGGTGCTCGAGGTGGCTGCGGAAGATGTCCTGGGCCAGCTGGGCTACCAAGTGCTTGCTGTAGACATCACGAAGCTCCTCGGGCTGCTGGGAGAGGTTCCGGAGGATGTCATCCAGGCGCTGCTGCTCCGTCACAATGGTGAAGGGCAGGTGCAGGAGGGCCTGCTCGGCGTTCTGGTCCTCCTCTGAGGACGTGTTCCTTTCCGTGGAGTCCTGGACTTCCCATGAGGCCAGGAGCTCTCCCGGCCAGCCCCCCTGCTCCAGCAGCCGAGAGACAAGGTCATCATAGCGGCTCCCCGGGTCAGCAACGAGGCCCCGCTTCTCGGCCTTGCTGCCATTAGAGAAGATTCCGTTCTGGTGTTTGTGGGTCTGCAGGGCCTCCTTGGGGTTGGCCTTCCTCATTGGGAGGGCCTCCTCCTCACTCCTCAGGCTCAACGGCCTGGCCACGAGCTTCCTATTGCCTCCTATAAGCTTAATCACAAACTGCTCCCGGGCTGGTCCTGCAGAGCACGTGTAGATGCCTGCATCTGAGGGCTTGAGCCGGTGGATCTTCAAGTAGCCAAAAGGGGCCACGGTGACATGGGCGGAGCTGATAAGGTGCTGGCCATCTTTCTCCCAGGTGATGAGGGGCTTGCGGAAGCGCCGCGTGGGGCAGCGCAGCACCACTGCAGTCTTGGGGAGCAGGTATGCGAACCCCCCCACGACGAAGTGCAGCTTCCTCTGCCTGCGGGTCTGGATATATATCTTCCTTGAAGCCGCAATGTGTGGGCTGTGCTTTGTGGATGGCCGCCCGGGCCCTGGAATGAAAGGAAAGGTGAATGAAAAGAAAAATGAGAGATGCAGCAACAAGAGAGAGGGAAAAAAGAGGGAGAAGAGAAGAGAAAGAGGAGTGGAGGGACAAAAGAGAGAAGAGGGAGAAAAAAGTGCTGCAGAGTTTATTTTGGTCAGGGCCTTCCTTCATCGGCCATCTTAGGTTTTACAGGAGGAACTGGCTCCCAGCTGTGCGCCATCAAGCTGCCGCCACCATCAAAAACCAAACTAATGAGGTGCAGTAGGGCAACCTGCTCTCACCCTGCTGGGTCTTTCTGCCCCTAGAAGCTGAGATGCAGGGTTCTAGATGGAGGAGGATCCCAGGGGAAAGGCAGTTCCTCTCATTAAAAGGATTAAAAAAAAAAAAAAAAAAGTCAGCATCATAAAAAGAAGCAGAGGACAAAAAAAGAGAGAGAATGTCTCCCTTTCAATGTTTTATGTTTTGGGTGCTGCAGAGCACCAGGGCCCTCATATACACAAGGGAGGAGAGCCCAGAAGTGTTACAACTCCAGGGATTAGTATTAAAGAGAACGAATCTGTTCAGAGTAGTTTAAAACCCCAGAGTGGATAACATTAAACTTCATTAGTAATAGGCTGCCTCCAGCTTCCAGATCTGTATGCCAGCAAGTGAACTTTGCTCTACCTCCTGCAAACTGCTTTTGCAGGAGGGAAGAGAATTCCACCTGGCAACATGTAATTAAGATTCTTTTTCCATCTCCAGCTGAGCTCACTAGCCTGCTGCCCTCCAGGGCCCAACAATCTCCCACCGGTCTGGGTTTAGGGAAGGTTACTGCGTGGCTACGCCTGCTTCGGTGCGGGTTCTGTCTCCCCATCTCCAGGGCTCCGTCCGATGTACTCACTTGCACAGGTTGCCAGCATACAGGGCCTGATGGATGAAGAGAACGGCAGGGGAGGGCACAGGGAGGAATTGACAACAGCCGAGACCCCGGTTTTCAGCACTTTCCGGCAAATGGCACTTCGAGTCTGGGTGCCCTCCCCACAGCTTGTGGAACACTGGTGGGGAAAGAAAGACCAGATGCATGTAAATGCAGAGAGCTACAGGCTAATAGGTTTTTATATGAGTTCTCAAACTCAACAAAATATGAGAAAAGTTGCTTGGAAAAGCAATAGCCACTGAGAGAAATATTAATTAAGTGACATTGTGGAAAGATATGTCCATCTCATTCCCACATTCTATTCTAAGACATCCTAGTCTAAGGTTTCCTGTGAACATTTTACTCATTTTAACTTATAAGCCCAGATCTTTACAGTTACAGAGTCAAAGAGTCCTGTGTTCAAATGCTAGCTCAGCATTTTACTACTTGGCAAGTTACCTAAACTGAGGCTGTTTCCACCTATGCTTATTTTGCAAGGTTGGAATTAAATAATACATTTTAAATGTCACACACAGAAATACCACTAAATCTCCTTCCTTCATAAATATGTTTTTTTTTTTTAATGTTAAGCATCAGATAATTGTTACATATCTACTTTGTCTAAAGTGGGGTGCTAGATATCATGGAAAAAAGACATGCGAGATGGTTCCTAATCTCAAGGAGCTGTCATCAAATAAAGGGAAAATATTCATTGTTAAAATGAAAGAGTAAATTAGGGATACAGAAATCAAAACCGCAATAGGATAACATTTCATATCCATTAGAATGGCCATAATAAAAAAGGGAGACAATAATAAGTGTTGGTGAGGATGTGGAAAAATAGAGCCTTCAGATATTGCTGGTGGGAATGTAAAATAGTACGTCCCTCTTAGAAAATAGTTTGTTTCTTAAAAAGTTAAATATAAGTTTATCATATGACCCAGCAATTTCACTCCTATGTCTCTACCCAAGAGAAATGAAAGCATACATCCACACAAAAACTTGTATGCGAATGTTCATAGTAACATAATAGAAAAAAAGGGAAAATCTATCAACGGTAAATGGATAAACAAAATGTGGTATGTATAGACAATGGAATATCATTCTGTCATAAAAAGGAATGTAGTTCTGATACATGCTACAACAAAGATAAATCTCGAAAACATTATGCTAAATTGAATATTACTATATTAAATTATACCTAATAAAGCTGTTTAGAGAGTTAAATAGTAATAAAATAATGTATTAAAATATAAAACTAAAACACATGTGATGGATTATAAAATGAATGCTAACTATTTTTGCATGCTTATGGCATACTGGAGATTTTGACCTAGGTCTTGAAGATGGGTGGAGCCTGGATGGGTTTAGAGACCCAGAGGTAAGCATGGGAGGCAGGAATATATCCAGAACAAAGGTAGAACAGTTCAGTGCAGAAGTCCAAAGCAGGCTTGGGCACAGAGCTAAACCTATCTGACTGAACAGGGAACATGTTGAAAGTGTCAGGAGTTCAAGAGGTAGTTTGGGGCCGGACGTTGGAGACTTTTAATTTTTAGACAGGAGGTTTGGAATTGGTCCATAAAGCAATGAGGAGGCATTGAAGGGAGGAGTGAAATGATGAAAGAGGTGTTTTGAGAAGGTTAATCTGGCAACAGTGTCTGGGAGGGATGGGAGTAGGAGATGGATGGTAGGCAGGGATTTCAGTTAAGGAGGCTGCCACAGTAGTCAAGGCTTGAGATGATAAAACCTGAACTAGGGTCATGGCAGTGTGCCACATTACTTTGAAAAATGGCAGTAAAAACCAAAAAATATTATCTTATATTTTCAAGTTTTATACGCTAGTTCACCGAAATAAATGATTCCATGCAAAGTTCTATGATATACACCACCCTGAAAGACATGTAAATTCAAAAAATGTGGGGGAGAGTCAAACCCATTGGTTTTGTTCCCTGATGATCGTGGATTCCAGATTCCACTCATCCCTTATTTTATAGTAAATGACAGCACCAAATCCAGGGATTGGGTAGAATGGAGGTAAAGAGTCTGAAAATTTTAAAAGCATGGTCATTTTAATGCTGCCGAGTAGAAAAATAGACTGCACATCAGAAGATCGATTTATGATTTTGGTCAAGTTTAGTTCTTTCTCTATGCTCAATTTCCACACCTCTAAAATAGGGAAATTAAGCTAATGTAGGGATTTTCAAACTGTGTTCCATAACTAAGTTGAGGAAGTGATTCAGTGGGTTCTCAGGTGAACTGAAGACCGAACCATTGGAAATCTGGGACCCCCTACATACACTTCAACCCAAACAGCTTTGATTTGATCTGTTTTAGGTTTCTGGCTTCATATTAACACTTCAGTTGAAAAAAAGTTATGGTGGCTTTAATTTTTAAAAGAACAACTAGGCTATAGGACCTTCTCAGTTCTAAAAATCTTCTAGCTCTAAAATTTACTACTGTAATTTCTTTTACATAGTTTTTTTTTGGGACAATGTCCCTAAAAATATGATTTAAAAAGATTTAATAGCCAACTCTTTCAGCAGATGGAAGGGTTTCTTTTAAAGAAGAGAAGTAAGGCCTTTTGAAAGGTCTTATTCTCAGAATAGAATCCAACAGTTAATCTTATTTGAAGTGTCTAAAACTTTGGCTAAATTCTGCCTCTGAGGGATTCTGTGTAGTCACCATGAGACTGAGCCAGATAGTGGAGGATAAAAACACCCATAGATCATCCAGGTCTTCCTTTCTCCAAGGGGTCTTGTGGGGGTGTGGCATGCACATCTCATCTGAGCCACAGGGTGAAGGGAAGGGCGGGAGGGATGACAGGGCCAGCTGGAGCCTCTGTGAACACCCTGAGGAGCACTTTTGTATGGCACCAAAGTGGGTTTCCTCCCAGTGAATCCATGATAACTTTCTGCCATTCCCAGCCCCTCCTCAACATTAGTGATTTCCATTCATCAACCCAGATAACTCAGAACCTAAAAACATTCCTTGGATAAGGGCTAACTGTTCCTAGTTCCCAAAATATAACTTCCTCCTCCTAGGAAGACTGCCAAAGGTGGGGGAGGTCTCCACTTTGACCATGGGCCCAGCTGGTCAAGTGCTTTCTTTTATTTCTTCTCCTTCTCCCAACAATGAGCAGGGATGGGAGAGAATCATAACAATAATTAAGGTTAACTTTTACTACACACAAAGCACTTTGCATGCATCATTTACTTTAAGCCTCCCAATAACCTTAAGGTAGACAGTATTATTATCTCCGATACCCAGATAAGCAAACTACAGCTTAGAAAGGTAAAGCAACTGCCCAAGGTTATTACTGCCTTCATATATTGCTGATGGGAACGTAAAATAGTATAACCAGTAAGTGGCAGAGGCAGCATTAGAAGCTAAGTTTGCCTGTCATTCAGTCTAAACTTTTCACCATATGTCATGCTGTTCTAAAGTTCTGCTTTGCCCAATGGGACCCATGGAACTTCAGTTCAGCTGTCTCCTCTCCTTAGTACCTAATCACAAGGGTCCCTCCTTCAAATCTGAAAGTCAGAACTTTTTCTGAATTCTCCGTGTCCCATGTGCTCAGAGTCTACAAAGTCTGGGAACATGGGAGGATAATTACAATCATGCAATCAGCATCCTACTCGTGGCAGAATATCACCGATAGACTTAGAAGAGCAAGGCCTTTTACAATATGCCCTGGGAGGAGGTCTTCATCTAGAGCCACTTGGCAAATACATCAGTGTTCTCTCTTGCACTGCTATTTTTGTTATGATTTTTAAATATATAATATGCAAATCACTATTCCATGGAAAAATTCTCTCTACCATGTTCATGAATGCACACACACATACACACAGACTTGAATACACACATGATCATTCTACACACTTTTAATCCTTTATCCTACTGAAGTAAAATTGTTTATAACACGCAACATTTTAGTGTTCTGAGACATGTGGAGTGAGATACAACGAGAAGGCAATTTTACTGACAAATTATAAAACCTATGATATGTAGGTTAACTCTCAATTGCTATGCACTTCTCAGGCACCATCTGATGGAACTCTACATGGTTGGTAAAATGTGGGCCAAGCACTCTGAGAACCTATGCTCACAGAGCTGGCATCTTAATTTTTAGAGGTAGCTTTCTTCTTTGCGGAACCAAGTGTCTCTGTGATGTGTTTCAACCAGCAGCACCACCATCCTGTGAGTTGCAGATCATATAAAGAAGACAATGGGACCGGCAAAGCCAATTCAGATGATGCTTACTACATGCAAGAAAGAAGAGGGTCTTGAATCTGTTTTTGACACTTCAGGCTTATCGAGCCTATTCTTGGCTAAATTTGCTTGTGGGGCAATATTTTGGAGGTGGAAGGAGAATTCTCTATGGAAGACACACAGGCCTGTTTCAGGCAATTCAAATGTAGTGGTTGAAAACTAATATGTTGAAACTCGGTGTATATGGATGAATTTATGCTAGTGTTAGAATAGGAATTACTTAGACAAATAGGTTAGTTGGGGGTATATCACTAATTTATGCGGTAAGTCAGGAGTAGTGACTGCTGATACAATCATCTCCCTAAGTGCAAGGTAACAGGGGAAATCAAGTTCTCTTGCTGGGAAGTTGTTGAAGTTTTGGAGCCAGAAAACTGACAGTAAAGAGGAAAGATTTCCTTGGCCTTCTTTTCCTAGTAAGTCATGTTCCTTATTGTCCAGTAACTTGGAAGAGAAGAACTAGAGACTAGAAACATCTGGGAGTAAGAAGTGCAGGGAGGTCAAGAAAGCATGTGTGGAGATAGTGGGAGAAGAACCTGGTGTGCTGAGAGAAACCCTGGGTCCAAACAGCATGAACGAAGCCTGGTTTTGTTCCATGAGGAACCTGTTTACAATTTCACGCTTCCGATTGATGACTAAGGGCTGGCTGCTTAACTCAAATCCCAGAACCAATTAAATGTTAGTCACACACCATGGTAAAATGGTTACAAAAATCCTGCTCCATAATGTTAGGAGGATTATGTTTGTTCTGTTCTGGCGTTCTGCACGTATACATTTGGAGTACCTTCTTTTCCTCCTTATTTCTGTCTTTTTCATTATCTCCTTCTGAGGACCATACATACCTCTGTCCAATCAGAGAGAAGCCACTCACTGGGACAGTCGTCTTTCTTGCAGGCTTGCTGAGAGGCCAGTTTTGAGGCTGAACAGAAGGTATCAGGAAGCTCTAGGAAGCTGCCATCAGCCATGCGCTGCTTGCAAAGAACCTCGCGCTTCTGGATGCCCCCTCCACAGGTCCTAGAGCACTGGGGAAAGAAGAGAAAGTCAGCTCAACATAGAAAGTGGTGCGGTTCAGGTGCCAATTTTTACCTTTGCCTTGGCTGAATAAAGAGAGAAAAAAGAAAAAAAAAAAAAGAAAGAAAGAAAAAAGAAAAAAGAAAAACCAGAAACTAGCTCAAAAGATTTTGCCTCTCTCCTTGAAATGAATTTTGTAGCAAGATCTACACCCTCTTCTCTTAATCTCAAGTATTTAACTAGAACATCCAGGAATTTTAAGAGCCTTTAAATCATAGAATGTTGCTTCTAAACTATGATTTGTAGCCGCCTAAGACAACTGGTTTAAAAGGTTAGTATAAGAGAGTGTTAAACATATTTACGACCCAGTGAAAATAATCTGTGCAGCTTCCTGAATGAACAAGCGAGAGAGTTCCTGCCATCATTGTAAACCTGGAGAAATTAATCTGCAGAGAAGGCAGGCCTTTCTCTCTAAGTGTAAACATCCACTCTAATGGAAGGACATTAAATTTGAGGCCTGGTTTTCTGAAGAACTCCCCCAGAAGACTTTTCTTGTAGGATTTGTGATTTCTTAGGGCAGTGGGAGCAAGAGCCACTGAAATTTGGGATATAAAAAAAAAATAACCTTATGTCAGTGGTTTTCAGCAGGATCCCAAACACACTGTCTACATGTAACTTAATAATTATAATCCAGTTGGATGAGGAGGGAGAGAGGCCTCATGCAGTACAGAGTGTCGGATGTTATTCCAAATCTTTCCTCCCTCCCTTGAAATAGCAAAAGCACCCCTAATTTCTAGCGGGGCACATGATTTTTCAGCATATTGACCAGATTTACCAATCTCCCTTGAAGGTAGACATGACCAGGTGACTGAGTTCTGGCTGATGGGGTATAAGTGAAAGGGTTGTGTCATTTCAGAGAAATGCCCACAAAGAAAGTGTGCCATTTCTCTCTTCCCTTCCTCCTTTCTGCTGGGTGGAATATGAACATGATGTCTACTACAATTTAAGCCTCCATCTTGGACTGTGATAGGCAAAAAGCAGCAGCCTGCGTTCCCAGTTGCGAAGCCACCATACCAGCCCTGGCCAGAGTGTGTTTGTGTGAGAAAGAAATACTTCTCTTTTATTTAAGCCATTTCTTCATGTTCAGGAAGATTTAATCTGTAAGCCTCTGACTGTGCTGTGGATATTTTTTTTTTTTGTAAAAATTCTAAGGAGCGCTATGCTTTCCTCAAGAATAGCCCCCTTTCTTTAACCTGTTCCCTTTGGGCTCTCTGGGAAATCAGACTTGGGCATAAAGCCGGAGGGTTTGTGCTGAAAGAGCTGCTCCTGCTGCAGCAGTGGCCTCTGAGAATCGCTGTGCTTACTGCCTTGTATTCAGAACCTCGAGGGACATTTGTGCCCACAGCTGAGGTTAGGATAGTGACACAATATCCCAGAGTAGTCAGAATGCTGTTGTGGTCCAGCTGTTAACCCCTTACTCAAGTGGTCCTAGTCTTGCATGAATTTTTAAATCACCTGAGGTTTTTAAAAAAGTACTGAGGCCTTAAATTTAACCACACATTTAATCATTAAATCAGAAACTCTGGGAGATGGGTCCCAGTCATCAGTTTTTTAATTAAAAATATATTTTTTAATTCTTCCCGGTAATTCTGCAACCAGGGTTGAGAACCATCTCTCAAGTGAATGTACCTCCACCACTTTCGATGGAAATAAAATAAACATAGAACCGGTGGTTGTTTGGCTCCCACATGGTTAAATGTGCCCTTTGTTTGTAGTCCTGAATGGCTCGAGGTTACAGAGCTACTGGATAATGAAGATAGAAGAGCTCTCAACTTGGTCTAGTTAGGCCTTTTAACCCTAGAGCCCTTCAAACCACCCAAGCCAGTGGCGAACAACCTTCATTTGCATTTCAAATTTTAAAATTTTGAATGAAAATAACTTTATTGAGTCCCACAAGAAAAAAAAATGTATTTTGTTATGGCTGGATTCAACTACCTATTCACTGAATTAAAGAAGGCTAAGGATAAGGGTGAACCCCCCCCCCCCCGCCCCCCCCCCCCCCAAGAGGTAAGTCTTGTAGAAGCTGAGGCTAGAGCTGAAATGACTCAATCAACTAAGACTACACAGGGGTGAGAAGTGGTTCATTTTTATTCTGTATAATATTCTCTGATCAACCTCCTACTGAGCACATTCTCTGGGCTGGAGTGGTAGATACAGCTGGAGAATGAGTCTAAGGTCACCTTTTCTTTCTTGTGGTTGTATGAACTGCTCTCTGCTTGCATGGAAGGTGCTCTGACTTCTACTTTATGGTGAGGCCCCAGGCCTTGAAAGGCCCATGCCTGCTGAGACCTGGGTTTCCACTACACCCTCACTGAATGGGCAGTGCTTTCAAATTCCATCCTCAGCCTCCACTCTGTGACTGTCCCTAACTAGCAGGATCTGGCCCATGATCCAGATTGAGAACCAACAGTCTAAAATAGCTCATCTACACCGTGGTGGCTCTGGACGTTTTCTCCCTAGACACTTTGATTTCTGAGCTGAAAGGATACATTTGAACACAGCTTCTAGGCTATACCACAAGCTGGCTGGGTGGACTATATTCAGTGGCCTGTAGCCAATTGTTATCCACCACAGATTCAAAGAGTCTCTTCTAAGACTTTGCTTAACATGTCATTTAGCCTTAATTAAGGAAAAAATCTATAGCCTCAAAGCTAATGATTCAAATTTTGAGTGGTCCAGGCCTTTGGATTCTCTGACTCTTCTCAATTTTGGTGATTCCCTGGCCTCTTTATTTATCAGAGAAGCAAACTTTTTAGTTCTTATTTGGAGTAGTTCAATAAACTCCTGAAGGATTTTACTTCTTGAACGTATTTTATATCAACACTGCCTAACATGGTTCCTTCTGTGAACATAAACCCTCAATAATATTTGTGGAATTGAACTGAAATTTGTGGTTGGGGAAAATTTAAATTAGTGGCTAAGAATTCCATTTACTTGGAATAACCCTTCTCATTACTAGGGATAACTAAGGTTTCAAATCCGGTTTTATAGTCTTTTGCATGGCTTCTTAGGTTTAATCTTTTCTTATTTCTGTCAAATTCTTACTTCTAACAAACCAGGTATTCTATTGTCAGATTCGTTATAACCTTCATTGTTCAGCCCTTCTTCGGAACTTTTATAACTAGACAACTAACCATGTGTATTACTGATTC
Source organism: Rousettus aegyptiacus (assembly GCF_014176215.1). NCBI lineage: Eukaryota > Metazoa > Chordata > Mammalia > Chiroptera > Pteropodidae > Rousettus > Rousettus aegyptiacus. The sequence continues at coordinate 60,016,546 of NW_023416306.1, read as the reverse complement.
TTAAGGATTTGCCAAACTTAGGGACTATATTTTCCACAATTCTTTCTATTCTATGAATTACTAAAATTCTTTCATGAATGAATGTAATTTTGTTCAAATCATAATTGTCAAAAAAAAAAGTTAATGCTAAGTTGAAAATTTAAATCTTAAGCTCTGACCTCTTCCCTACCCTTACTCAACATGCCCAGTTAAATATGAATAGGTATCTTGACCTAAACATATCTAAAATGGAATTTATGATTCTGTTCCTCCAATATCACCTCAAATGTACTCTTTTAGATCTTCCCCACTCATTTAATGATGCCATAACCAAGACAAAAACTTAGGAAGTTATTGATTTTTCCTTTTCTCATCATCTCTCCCCTGACACCCAATCCATGAGCAAATACTTTCAGATATGCCTCCAAAACAAGGAAGCTTTACCTCCACAATAATAAATTAGGATACGAGCCTCTGTGGCCTAGACTACTATTAAACTTCCAAACCGGTCTCCCAGTTTCTCATTTTCTCAGCTACCAGCAGGATATAGAGAGCACACTCAATTTGAAGAGAGTTCCTCTCTCTTTCTGATGGCTTGTTGAAAACTCTTTTAGTTGAACAAAACCAGAAGCAAGAAGATAGAGTCTGTCTAGGCCAGTCTCCTGGACACAGAAGAAGAAGGTAGAGAGTGGACCTAGAGGAGCAACAAAAGATATTCAGCCTATCATCTTACTCCCCTACACCTATTCTCCACATAGTCGCAACAGTGATGTCTTTCAAAGCATAAATCAGATCATATAATTCCCATGCTTAAAACCCTCCAGTGGCTTCCCCTAGTGATTAGAAAAACATCCAAACTCCTGTAACCCTACCCTGAAAAGCCTTATATGTTCCTTGCTCTCATGGAACTTTGAGATTGTCTAACTCAAATCCTTCCACATTCATTCATTCAGGACAAAGTTATTAAATACCAATCATGGACCAAGCATGGTTCTAGGTTCTAACAGTGGACAAGGAGCTTCACGCACTTCTACAATGTTATCTCATACAACTCTCCCTTGCCCTACATATTCCAGCCACACTGTTTTGTTTTTGCTGTTGTTCCTCCAATGTCGAGCTTGCTTCTCCCACAGGGCCTTCATGCTTGCTCTTCTCTCTACCAGGATCATTCTTCTCTTATATCTTCACGTAGCTGAGAATTTCTAATCTTTCAGCTTTAATTCCATTCTTATCTGCTTGGAGAGGCCATACCTAACCTCCTAGCTAGAGTAGCCAAAGTAGTCTCAATCCTATTAATCTCATTTTATTTTTAAACAGCTCTTTAAGTAGCTCTCATCCCTTTCAGAAATTATCATCTATTAGACTATTAGCTCTATGCAGGAAGTGATTTTTGCTTGCTTCTTGTACTGCTCAGATTAATATTTGAGAATTGCATTCAAAACATTCTCCCAGGATAATATTGTTACATCTTTGATAAGAAATCTTAGGATTGAATGACTCCATTGCTAGTTTTTTTTTTCTTCTACATTCTTTTTTTTTCTCTTTAAAGTTAATGATTTGTTTGTTTCCCAGTAAAGAAGTGGTCAGGATATGAGCTAAATCATAGAATGACATTTTATAACAGATGCTGGAGGTACGTGATGTTTTGGTATGATTCATAAATATGTATACTGTAGTGAAAATGCTGTGTATTTTTCTATGAGAGAAGTAAAGGCTGGTTCATAAAATCATTATCCCCTGAACCTCAAAATGACATCAGACTACTTTACTTCTAATCCTTTGATTATAACTCATAGTCAGATTCCCCATGGGTACTATTGAGTTTGTCAAGCATAAAGAACATGCTCTTAAAGTTTCTGTTACCCGTGACTGACATTTTAGACGCTTCACTAGTGATGTCAGATTTGTAGGAGTACGGATCTCTTTAGTGTTTGATAGCTGAAATTTTCTTTTTCTAAGTATCTTATAGGCAGAAGGACTTCTATTCAATTTGAATAAATGCTTCAAAAATAAACAAGTAGTTGAATAAACACAGCTCTTAAATTCGAGCTGTCAGTTAAAGCTTCTTAGCAAATGTGGTGATGAGGTAAAATGCAGCTTAATTTTCTCTTTCAAATTGAGTAAGTAGATGATGAAAATAATTGGTCTTATTTCAAGGGTAGAGATTTAATTAAACTGCCTTACAGACTGTTACCACTCACTTAAAATAACATAGCTGGCTTACTGATTTGCAGATAGGACCTGATTCAGGGGACAGACCTTCAGACGACTGTGTAAAGAAGTCTGTGACAATATGGTGACAAAACAGCTACCGGGAAAGTAAACAAAAACAAAAACAAAAACAAACAAAACCAGCTTATTTTGAAGTTTGATCTATAGTAGTCCCCCTTTATCCATGGTTTTGCTTTCTGCAGTTTCAGTTACAGTCAACTGCGGACCAAAACTATTAAATGGAAGTTTCCAGAAATGAACAATTAATAAGTTTAAACTGCATGCCATTTTGCATAACATGATAAAATCTCATGCCGTCCCACTCAAAACGTGAATCAATCCACTGTGCAGCATCTCCAGTCATGTGCTCTTCCCACCCATTAGTCACTTAGTTGCATCTTGGTTATCAGATTGACTGTCTCAGCATCACCATGCTCGTGTTCAAGTAACCTTTATCTTAATAATAGCCCCAACATGCAAGAGCAGTGATGCTGGCAATTAGGATATGCCAAAGAGAAGCTATAAAGTGCTTCCCTTAAGTCAAAGGTGAGTATAATATAATGAGATATTTTGAGAGACCATATCCACATAACTTTTATTATAGTATATTGTTATAGTTGTTCTATTTTGTTATTAGTTACTATTTTTAAACCCTTACTGTGTTTAATTTATAAATTAAACTTTATTATAGGCATGTATGTATAGAAAAAAACCATATATATATACACACACACATACATATATATACATATACACATACATATATGTGTGTGTGTGTGTGTGTGTGTGTGTGTGTATACATATGTATGTATATTTTATAGGGTTTGGTACTATCTTTAGTTTCAGGCATCTACTAAGGGTCTTGGAACATATCCCCCAGATAAAGGGAAACTATGCACAAACCCCTTAGAAAATTCTCAATGCCAGATGAGGTCCAGACTCCTAAAAATACCCTTCAGGTCCTTCATGCTGTAACCTGCATTGAGTTTCCCATGCACATTTCTTCCCTACCTGCCATGTGCCAGTACTTTAGCTATGATGGATCATTGGCCCATACCTAGGCACATCGATGCCTTCTCTGCTCAGGACTTGATCTTGTTGTTCCTTCTGTGAGCAATGCCCTTCACCTCCTTGTCCATCTAGAAACTTTCAAGACATCCTTGAAGGCCCAGCTCAAATGCCACTTCTTCACTAAAGCCTCCTCCAGCACTTCTGCCTCATGCAAATGAGCAATCTCCTATCCACCTTGACCTAGAAGGGTACTGCATCTCTCCTAAAAGGTCCAGTCATTTGTGTTCTGTTTTCCTTTGCCTCCCTGCATGCACACAGGATCATGCCTCTTTTGAAGAAAGGTAATGTAGTCATCTGTCTATTCCCCAGTGCCTTGTATAGCATTTGCCAAAGAGCATGCACTTCATAAAGTTTGTTGAATTGATGATTGGATGAATAAAAGAGCCCCAAATCCAGATGTTTAAAAGATGTAAAACAAACATCCAACTGATGGGCTCAACATCCACCTTTTATCAGGCTGTTTTATCATTAGCCAGAAGCTGCTTCTAAGCAAGTCAGCAGTGGATGTCAGCCAGCAGCAGCATGAACTCTGCTAGGTGCCCTGACCTGCCAGGTATGATGGAAGACCACTTAGGCAGGGTATCTTAAAAGTCGGTCTCATTTTTGCTCAAAAAGTTTTCCTGATGTGTTTACATTGATGAAATGTGTTTTTTTGTTTTTGTTTTTTAATTGTAGAAGATGAAATTTAAAATTAATTAAGGTTCTAAAGTCTGTGATGACTTTGTGAACATGTTGAGATTGCCTGGTGAAGCTGACGGTTCTGAAATGAGAGGCAGCCTGCAAAGAAGAAAAAACTTAAAAGAAACAGCAAGAGAAATTTAATAACATGAAATGAAAAATGTTTGCCTTTATAAATCATCAAGTAATATAATATTGTGACACAGAGAGGTGGGTCTCTGGTAAGGGGTGCTATTTTAAAATTTATGCCATAAACAGAATAAATAACAAAAAATGGTATTTATAGTAGTTATCCTAGCTGCCATACATGTTTTATTATATAAGGTCATGGATTCATTAGTTTTATAAGACAAGTAAAAAATATACAATAAGGGGGGCACTTGAAAGTTAGGATTCTATACACTAATACAGTGTCTCTAGGGGCTTGTATTTTTAAAGATTTTCCCATAATCATTACATTAACAAATTTTGCCTGTAATGACACTTTTGGTTTCATCTTAGTAGTTTGATTTACTGAGAGCCGAGGTCAATTCCTTGATGCCTCAAGTCATATTTTTGAGCCCAACACAGAGTGATGATTATGTTCTATTTCTAAGGTCAACTTTCCAGTTTTAACCTACTGTGCTCTGCTTATAGCTTCTAACTCATTTCATTCATTTATTCATTCACTCATTCATTCTTTCATTAAATATTTACTGGGCACTTGCCGAGTGCCAGGCACTGTGTTAGGTGGTGGGGATTTAAGATAATTAATAAATGGTTACTATGTCTCAGGTACTTGGAGTTCCGCCAGGGAGAAAAAATTATCCTAAAATGGGATTAATTTTACAAAAGGGGGATTATAGAGGAGAGTGCAACTAAGTCTTTATGAAAAAACTGTTGAAGGCTCCTTGGAGGAGGTGACATATGAGGGGCTGGCCAGGGCGATAAGGAGCGCTGGCAGAGTCAGATTACATGTTTTTGGACCAAGGGTATAAAGGACATGGCATTTTTAAGTATCTCTGAGGAGTCCTGAGAAGGTGGAGCATAGGTTTCATGGAGAAGGGTAGCTGGGAATGAGACTGAGAAGGCCGATGAAGGAAAGATAATGAAGGGTCTTGGACATAATCTCAAGACCATGGGATGTCATTAAAGGTTTTTAAAGTAAGGGAGTAATATGACCTGATTTGTAGAAAATGACTCAGGCAGCAAAGACCAATAAGTTCCAAAGGCGACTGCCCGTGAGATGTGAATAGGTGTGCCAGGGAAAAAGGTTTCCTGGTCAAATAAGTCTAAATAACACTGCACATCTTATACCTATTTGGGGGTTCTCAGCACATGTTAATATTTTAAAGGCTCAAGAAAGGGCCTGTAGTAAAGAACCATCGATACCAGGTTGGAGAACACTGGATGAGAGTTAAGCAAGAGAATACGGGGAGACCAAGTAAAAGCCTGTTTGCCATAGTTTGGTTATTTGTGAGAACTGGAACCAACACAGGAGGAGAAGGATTAGGAAAGAAGAGAAGAGTTGGGGTTGGGAGGATACAGAAGGTGGAGCCAACAGGATGTGAGTGTTGACTTGACTGAATACAAAGATCAGATCAGGCTGAGATGGCTCTAGTTTCCAGCTACAGAACAGGCTAGATAGTGGAGTCGCCTAAACCATAAGATTCATGAAAGGGGACTGGGTCTTTTAGGGAAGGTGGCAGGTAGGTATGCTGTTGAGTTTGGTGTTAGATCTTTGGAATTTGAGGTATCTTTGCAATATATGAGACTGGGAGGTTCAAAAGGCAGTTAGAGACCATGCTAGAACAGAATTTGAAACTGAGCCAAATGAAATTACGGCCCAGCAGAACAAAGAAAATGAAGACTGAATCTCACTTATTAAACAAAACCATAAAAATAAGGACGGAATTTCTAGTTCATTTTGTGGATTAGAAATATACTTTGTAATACAAACTAAACTTTTTTAAACTTGGAGGTACAAGGGTATATTTTCTGGGTTTAATATTCCTGTTACCAGGTGAAGCATTGGGTTGCAAACCCACTAAAAGTCAGAGAAATTATTACGAAGAGCTTTCTACAAATAACAACAAAAGCACTACACATCTGAAACTTGACTTCTCATCTGTTTTGCTTAGATTTATTGTTGCTTCTAATGGTAAGATGAGACATCCATTTCTTTATGAAATATCCTTCTAAAAATGAGATAAAAATCTTAATAGATTTTTCTCCTCTCCAGATACATTTAAGTAAACACAGCCTCTAACTTATGAAAGTTTGTATTTTAGTCACTGGAATATAACAAAACTCATGACTAGATTGGCTCTTTCTGTCAGAACTGAGTCCTCTAATACAGACCAAAATTATTCTTTTCTCTCTGTGTGTTTAAATCTAGAAAATGATGAATACAATTCTCAAGCATTTATAACTGTCATTAAAATTCTCTTAATATTACGAGCAGGAACTCTTTTCTCATACACCTTTTTAAGCAGCTAAACTATAGGCATGTCAAAGTGTAACCCTGATTTTTTAAAAAAGAGCCATATAGGGAAATGGCTGCATAATCACAGTTTAAAGTGTGTGTGTGTGTGTGTGTGTGTGTGTGTGTGTGTGTGTCGGGGGGGGGGGTGGGATAGGGTCTGTGGTGCATGTTTCAGTCTCTGCACAGATGTGTGCAATATGTGTGTACATGTTGGGTAGACACAACCCTGAACATAAGACATATGCAACATAGAGAAATATAAATTATGCTTCAAGTGGGTTCTCTAATTCATTTCAGTTTAACTCTTCTAGCACCTTTCTCTTTTTTTCTCATTGCTCTTAAAAATTTTTTAAAGAATAAAAATGAATACAGAAAGAAGATTGATGAATACAAAGCTTACAGATAATAGTGAAGAGAGTAGTAGTAGAAGGCACATTTTGCATTTCAAGGACCTTATGCTAGTAGAGACTAATGCTTAGTCAGCCCAGAATATAGAAGATTATAGCAGGTTGAGTAGTGACCCCAAAGGTATCTATATTGCAATCCCTAAAATCTGTGTTACCTTACATGGTAAATGGCCTTTGCAGATGTGATTAAGTTAAGCATCTTGAGATGAAGAGATGCCTGGATTATCCAGGGGGGTTTGATGTAGCCATAGTGGTCCTTATAAGGGGGAGGCAGGAGGATCAGAGTCAGAGAGATTGGATAAAGTACAGAATCAGGTTGAAGTGAAGCACTTTGAAGGAGTCATAAGCCAAGGAAACAAGCAGCCTCTAGAAGCTGAAAAAGGCAAGGTAATAGATTCTCTACTAGAGCAAGAGTTTCCAACCCCCAGGCCACGCTCTGTGGCCTCTTAGGAACCTGGCTGCACAGCAGGAGGTGAACGGAGCAAGCTAAGCTTCATCTGTATTTGCTGCGGCTCTCCAGCACTAGCATCATTGCCTCAGCTCCACCTCAGATGGTTAAGCACTAGGTTCTCATAGGAACACCGGTCCCTGGTGCCAAAAAGGTGGGGGACCACTGCCCTAGAGTCTCCAGAAGGAATGAGGCCCTGCTAATACCTTGATTTTAGCCAAGTGTAAGTGATTTCAGACTTCTGACATCCAGAGCTATAAGGTAGTAAATTTGTGTTAAGTCACTATATATATGTGCGGTAATTTGTTACAGTAGCAACAGGAAACTAAAACACATATTAACTGCTTGGATTTAATAAGTAACCAATACTAAGATTTAGGAAACTGCTGATTTTGAGGCTGGTCCTAGAGTTCCTCACAATTTAATGCTTTAGAGCAAATGGTAAAGAGGTCTTGGGAAAGCTGCACTCTGTAATGAGAGAATGGGTTTTGAAGCACACAGACCCTACTTTTCCTTTCTCACCTTTGGGCAAGCACAACTTCAATGAGTCTTGTTTCCTCACAGGGTTGCTGTAGGATTAGAATAGAAAATGAAAGAGCAGTGGAATGAGTTCTACTACATGACGTTTGAATTCCTGTTCATCTCACAGTGCTTCAGGTTCCTCATCTATAAAATGAGGGTAATGGTAGTGACCATCACATTCAGAATAGTGAGGATTAAATGAATTAAATATGTAAAATGTGTAGAACTGTGCTTGACACTTAGTAAGCGCTGCTCTTATTAAAGAGAAAAGGCTCCTGAAATGTATCAAGTGCCCAATGAATGAACTGGCAGACTTGCCGTGAACCTTTCCAGCACCATCCTCTATGCTTTACATACCTGTACTGGGTGTTATGGGGTCTCACTGAGACTCGGTTTCTGCTGTCATTAAACTGATGGTATAATTCAGAAGTCATAGGAAAGCATCTGTCCAGGTAAGGTGGTATAGGACTGTTAAAGGAGCAGCACTGACCATGAACTTTGTGTGACTTCAGCAAGGGAAGATAGAGGAGTCATGCAGAAGGGACAGGACGCCTGTCTGACTTTGACAGGCAGAAGGAAGGGGAACTGTGTGTGGGCAGGGCGAAGTGTGGGCCGATAGCAAGATACTAGCAGGGATGGGAGAACTGCAGCTGGAGTTGGGCCGGGACAGACTGCAGGGGATGAAGGCCTAAGTAAGTAAGTCATTGGGCTTTATTATATGACAATGGAGAGTCACTGAAAAGAATCCTAGCAGAAGACTGTGATGATAAAGATGTCTTAGATTGACTTGTGGCATATATAAAGGTTCTCAATCATGGTCTGTAACATACCAGTGTGTTATGGTCCCTTGTGGGGTGTATATAATTCATAATATATACCCACCGTCAAAGTTGATGGTGATGATGTTGAAGTGTGCATGTATTTAGTAAATTACAGAAGTTTCAGGAGACTAATACAATAAATATGCAAGTGTTTCAGAAGCCAACTAAACAAAAACCAACAAGATATTAAAGGTAAATTGATAAAAATAAATATTAAATGAATCTTTCAACAAGACACGAGATAAAAGCAACAAACACAATATTGAGAAAAAGGTAGAACTGAAATAAAGAAGCCCCCCTAAAAACCAAAGCTACAATTGGATTTCTGCTTCATATATGCCTAATTGTTTCTCAAGTAAAATTTTAACAAATACTAGGATTCCGTGCTAGTCCTCTCCAGACCTGCAGAATATATAAATATCGGCTATTTGCCATTCGCTAGGCAAATGCTCTACAAGGGACAAAGAAGGTTGCATTCTTAGCAGGCAAATGATGATTAACCTAAATTATGTCCCCCCCCTCCCCGAAAGAAAAGTGTACTGCTTTTTGAGGTCAGTGTAGCCCAGAGTTTAAGCAGCAAGGAGTAGAGTTTCTCCCTTCCAATGTGCCAAAAGTCCAAGTCCACAGGGTCTTCTTTAAATGAAACATTTGATGCCCCATCTCCTTTTCTTTCTTTTGCATGCCATGCGAAAGATTGTAAAAGGTGTTGAAGGGTTACAGACCCCAGCCCTATCCTCTGCTAGATCTAAGCAGCTAGACTGAAAAGACCTAGTGAGTGCACAGCAGGTTTCCTTGTCACAACACAATAACCAAAAACCAGAAGGCTATTCAGATGAATGGATAGTCAAGAGCTGATGTCTTAACTAAGTAGTCTCCTAAAACAATAGCCCATTAGCAAGACACTTAAGTTACTCTGACTTATTCCATATAACATAAATGACTTCCTTTCTTTTAACAAGCAGTCAGTAATAGCCGATTTTGCCTAACAAAACCGGTCCCCCCAAAATAGGATTCTAAAAACTAAGATAAGAAGAATAGTCTATTGTTTCCTCTACATTCCTAGAAATGACCAAGGAAGGATTCTTAATACAGACCCTATGCACCAATATTTAACAAATTTTTAACCAATTTAACCAATATTTAAGAGGGGTTTCCTTTGGAAAATAGACTCACTGGTGGCTTTCACTTTCTATGTTCCTTATTTCGTGTTACGTTTTAATATTTTCCACAATTATTATGTACTGAGTACGACATAAGATATTTTTTAAAGGTCCTAATAAAAGTGTAGTCAGAGGCTCATGGGATGAACTTCAAAGAGCTGTTTACTATTAATTTCCTGATCTGAAAATGTTCGTATGTAGGCATATCTTGGAGATATTGTGGGTTTGGTTCCAGACCACCACAATAAAGCAAGTTGTAATCTTTTTTTGCTGGTGGAGGGTCCTGCCTTCAATTTGTAAAATATGCAACATCTGTGAAGCACAATATAACAACGTACACCTCTATCTGACTTATCCCAAAGGCTTCTCCCTAGTGGAATAGAAAAGGTTTTCAAAATAAATTCACGTCTTAATAGGTCCAAGGTAGATTGAAAGAAGAATAATTAATTAACTCTTTGGAAATCTGCTGTTTTAAATGAGGAAGATGGTTGGAGTAAGGGGTGGGTGTGGTGTTGGCAATAGACCAAAAAAAAGTCATGAGTATGTATGTGCTCTAAAAATTGAAAAAGCATCACATGGCAGTGCCATTTTTCAGCAGCATGCGTGGCTACTGAAAAGAGGTTGGTGTTTAGCTGACTTTTACTGCTATGCCAATGTTATACTCTATAATGACACAGCAGAAGTATCAATAAGATATGAAGTTATAATTTCAGGGCTTGTAAGGCAGTAGTCATGATCCATTTATGCATTTTGTCATTCAGTAAACATTCTATCTAGAACTTACTATGTGCTTACTGGCAACACAAGCTAATAATACAGGGACTTAGTGCTTTCAACAGTGGAGGCCAATTTGGGCTGATTCCTGGTCTAGGGTTGGTATGGGTTAGTGGCACAGTTTAAGGTCATGTATTCACTCTAGTTAAATGTTAAATTGTAAATATACTAGAAATCAAGAGACCCAGGTTTTGTTTACTCATTACTATTTGATTCTCTGAGCACTTTACTAAATCATAGCCCCAAGATGGGCTGGGAGAAGACAGGGGGTCTGTCAACTAATCGTGAAAAAGCATGGACAACGTGTGGAAATAGTGGCCCTTCTCTTAGCATTAAGGTAAGGAAGGGTATGTAAGCTGATATCCTTTTCCCTTCTCAGTCAGATGACCATATAACTTATGGGGCACTTTTAAGAGTGAAAAACTGTTTCAGTAAAACTGGGATGTATGTCCCCCTCACCTTTTCGTATTACTTTTTGTGACCTTTGATGTCACTTTCAGCTATATCTGATAGCATATAGGGAGGAAATAGCAAAATAAGATTTTATCCAAAAATATAAAATCCTTTTGTGTTTTTAAAAGGCATGAAAAAAGATTATTTAACTGAAGTATGATGAATATAATTTTAGATAGGATATTTTAATAAATAGTTGTGTTTGTATTATTATAATATATGCTTTAGAGTGGGGTCAGCAAAGTCCTGAAAAAGGACAAAGTATTTTTGGTTTTGTGGGCCATGTGGTCTCTATCACACCACAAGTCCTGTCCTTGTACGGTAGAAGCAGCCATTAGATAATATACAGATGAATTGGGTGTTGCTGTGTTCCAATAAAACTTTATTTACAAGAACTGGCTGTGAGCTAGATTTGGCTTTGGGCTACAGTTGACAACCTCTGCTTTAAAACAATAGTTCCCAGAACTTTGAAATTCATAGGAGCAGGAAAATAAAAAGAAGTCTGGAAGTGACTCAAGATTTCTAACTTTTTTTTTTGTTAAGTAATTATATTTCTAAAATTGATTGCCTAGTACCTTTATCTCATAAAATTTTAATTAGTGAAAAAAGTAGAAAAGTCTAAATCAGAACAAATTTAGCTGTATGGAAAACCCGCTATGTTGTCCTTATTTAAAAAATTTTTCCTTAGCCTGGTGAAAACTATGTCATGAAATGTGCTCAGATTACTAGATGGTTCATTCGAGTTATTTTTGGAGGTTACTCAGTGTGGCACAGCAGAAAGAACATAATATGTAATTAAAAGATCTGGATTTGAATAAGGTTGGGGGAGTACTATGAAGGGAGGGATGAGCTGACCTTCGACATTCCTTTAAAGGGACAAAACTACTCAGAGACTACCCTGTCCTTAATCACTGTAAATGATTAAATGCTCCGGTACTGAGTAATCCTAGAACTCACCGGTTGCCACTGTGCAGGGTACCAGGCTGGGGGGCAGTTGAAGCGGTTGCAAGCTTGCACAGTGCTGGGCTTGGGCTGGCGACACAGCTCATCAGCCAGGATTACTGTTTCATTCATCTCTCTGGAAAGCAGGTGGGAACAGAAGACGTCTCTGGTTTGCAGGCCAACCCCACAGGTGAGACTGCATAGACTCCACTTGCCAATTTCCCACCTGGGAAGAAATCAGAAATGAAGAAGGCATCTGAGCACCTGTGCAGAGAGAGCCACTCCCATGATGTCAAGTGTTGCTAATGGAATTGAAAACACCTAACTGGGAATGTGAGAAGTTCCAGCACAAGACTGACTAGGAATTCTATTCCAAGCCTAGAAGCTATCCTCTCCCTTTTGATGGAACACATCAACTTCATCAAACAAAGTTGAACATATAAGTTGAACATATCAAGACTCTGGGCACCATGTATTGAATAGTGCACTGGTCTAGAAGAAGTTTCTCTGCTAATCTTTCTAGCTCCCTAACTTAGAAAGAGTGAAAAAAATTGTGCTTCTCTTTCTTTGGCTTTAAAGTGAAAAGTCATTGGCTCCAGCTTCCTTCAAACTTCTATCTTAGCATAGAAATGTCTCTGTCTTATGTATAAATATCATCACTGCTGGGACTGGACAATGTAACAAAAGTGACGGTTGCTAAATAGATCAGTCTTACAGAGGGGAAATAAGTCGAGAGAACTGCTCATTATCTGGAAGTGGAAGTCAAATACACACAGATGATTTGAGTGCATAAATTGGCCATTCCAAATGGCCAAATCTTGAGAAGTACATTTATAGTGAGCTAAGGGCCTATAAAAACAATCCCACTGCATTTTCCTGTTGATGCGGCCTCCAAAATACGAACGATAAGGAAAAAGCTCAGTTGCTTGGGCACTGAGTCAGAAGCATTCTTTAATGATCAGTTAAGAAAGTTCTGTTTACAATGTGAGGCACAAAGAGTCTACAAATAGGAGTTAGCCAATAAAAGCATCACAAGTAGATTCTTCGGTAGCTAGCAGCACCCACCCCCATACCCCCCCCCCCCACCTTCTATAGCTAGCCCTGAAAATTGGTTTAAATTCTCTGGCCTTCATGTTTATCAGACGGTAAAACTGACTGTATACTCTCTCAATCTCTTCCTGCTACTCTGATATATAGCTACCTTCCCAACCCCTATTTCCACTACCTCCTTTCCTCCCTTATAGCGACGGAATCTTGAGTATGGGCTGAACTTAATGCCTCACTTGCAATGAATAGAATAAGGAGTAATGCTATGTGACTTCCAAGGCTAAATCATAGCAAACAAAAAAACCTATTGCTTCCACTTGGCTCTTTCTCTTTGCTTTCATGCCATGAGGACACCCAGTCTTAAGGAAAGTCTACATGCAAAGGAACTGAGGCAGCTCACCAACATTTAGCACCAACTTTAGTTATATGAGTGAGCTCTCTGGAAAGGAGATCCACTGGACATAGCTGAGCCTTCAGATGACTGCGACTTCACGGGAGACTGTGAGCTGGAAGTACTTTTCCAAGCTGCACCTACATTCCTCACTCATTAGATGTTGAGAAGTAATAAATGTTTATTTTTGCCATGAGCTACTGAGTTTTGGGGAAATTTGTTATGCAACAGATAACTAATAAAAGCATATACTCTCCCCACAATATGTGCATATGTTAATCAAAAGACATGAAAGAATACTCAAAGCAGCATTATTCATTATAGCCCAGACAGGGAACAACTCAAATGTCCATCAACAGTTGAATGGATTAAAAATTATGTTATGTTCATAAAAAAATTATGATATATTCATAAAAATTATGATATATTCATAAAATACTATAAAACAATGAGAACAAACTACAATGAGCAACACGAATGAGTCTTACAAACAAAATCTATTGAAGGGAGTCATAAATGTGAGATTTCATGCTGTTATTTAATTTATATAAAGCTCGAAAACCAAAATTAACCTATGGTATTAGAAGTCAATAAGGTACTTCCCCTAGGTGGTTAGCAACAAGAGTAGTAGTATATAGTAGGCCTTCTAGGGTGTTATCTTATCTGGATCTCAATCCACTTTGTGAAAAATTGCCAAGCCACACATGTAGGCTTTGTGCACTTTTAACTGAAATGCTAAATGTTATGGGTATAAAACAATATTCAGCAACAATGCCCAATGCTGATGACTACTCTCTATATATCTCATAAAGGAGCTGCCTACATCAAGAATGCTGCCCCAAGGTTAAAACTTGTTGTAGTAGAGGCTTTTTCCCTCCACTGCCCCCACCCCTGCCCCCATCTCTGGAAGAAATTCAGTTGCTGGGACCCTGAAGCAGAGGCATTTTGCCAGCCATGAGGCCTCTTCGATGCTGCTTGGAGAAATTCACAAAACAGACATATCTGCCTATCTATGATAAAGATACATTACATTCATAAGGGAAGCAGTCAATAGTAGCTATCTGTGTATTAATCACTCTGCTGATTCCATGTTGAAAGTATTTGAATTAACTTAGGCAAAAGAGGGAAAGCAAAGACTCTCCCTCTATTTTTCCCTGTATAGTAGCTGCAATTGTGATCCTTAGGTCTCCTTGCATACTGTGCCTTTGACTGGTTATGAGGTAGGAATTGCAGGCCATGGGGAGCCAGCCTGGGTGGGCAAGATTGGCCCTGGCCAGCAGCCTGTGGGACACTTACAAGACTTCCACGGGACTCTGGGCATGGCTTCCACATAAGCCCAGGACTGAGGAGGACAGAAGCTCCGGTCCAGGCTTCAGTGTGTGAGGGCATTAGTGCTGCTTCTCCCACTTTACCTGGTTGACTTTTACTCACCTTTTCATCTTCACTGAAAACACTACTTCCCCAGGGAGGAAGCCCTCAAGTGGGCAAAATTGTCCTCTATTTTATGGTTCCATTAATACTGCCCACTTTGGAAATTCTCCACACACTTGTTTTTGCTTTGTTTTGTTTTATTGTGGTAAAAATACAACGCCAGATCTACTCTCTTAACAAAATTTTACGTGTAAAATATAGCGTTGTTGACTATAGGTACAATATTGTACAGCAGATTAAAACTCATTTATCTTGTAAAGCTGAAACTTAATGCCATATGCCATAATTAGTAATTCTCCACATGCCCTTCTCCTAAGGCCCTGGAAACCATCATCCCATTCTTTGATTCTATGACTTTGACTACTTTAGATACCTCACGTAAGTGGAATCATGCAGATTTGTCTTTCTGTGACTGGCTTACTTCACTCAGCACAATGGCCTTAAGTTTTATCTATGTTGTTGTGCATTGCAGAATTTACTCTTGTTTAAGGTTGAATAATATTCCACTGTATGTATATACCACATTTTCTTTATCCATTCATTTGTCAGTGAGTGGGCTTTTAGGTTGTTTCCACATCTTGGCTACTGTGAATAGTGAATGCTACAGTGAACATGGGAGTGCTCATAAAAGTTCCTGACTTTAATTTTTTTTGGATAAATATAGTGGTTCTATTTTTAATTTTTTGAGGAACCACCATATTGTTTTCAATAGTGGCCACACACCATTTTGTATTCCCACCAACAGGGTTCCAGTTTCTCCAGATCCTTGCTGATATTTGTGCGTTTTTTTTTTGTGTGTGTGTGATAATAGCCATCCCGACAAGTCTGACATGATATCTCATTGTGGTTTTGATTTTTATTTCCCTGATGATGAATAAAACTGAGAATTTTTCACATATCTGTTACCCATTTGTTGTCTTCCTTGAAGAAATATCTATTCAAGTCTTTAGCCCATTTTTAAATTGGGTTATTAGACATTTTTTTTTTCTCACTACTGAGTTGTAGGAGTCCTTATATATTTCGGAGATTACCTCCTTATCAGATATATGGTTTGCTTTTTCATTCTGTTGTTTCCTTTGCTGTACTCAACGTACATGTAATATATTACCTTGATGAGAGCATGAGGCTATGGCTATTTTTGTTTACCACTGTTATGGATTGATATGTGTCCCCCCAAAATATATGTTAGTATCCTAACCTCCAGGACCTCAGAATGTGACCTTATTTGGAAGTAGGATCATTGCAGATGTCATTACTTAAGATGAGGTCATACTAGAACAGGGTGGGTACTTAATCCAATAAGACTATTGTGCTTATATGATGCGAGGGAAACATGAGAAAAAATGTCATGTGTGACAGAGGCAGAGACTGCAGTGATGCATGTCTAAGCCAAGGAATGTCAAGGATTGCCAGCAAACGCCAGAAGCTAGAAGAGGCAAGGAAGGATTCCCCCTCTCTTAGAGGGAGGTTGGCCCTATTGACACTTTTGATTTTGAACTTGACTTCTGCCTCCAGAACTGTGAGAGAATAAATTGCTCTTGTTTTAAACCACTCCATTTGTGGTACTTTGTTATGGCAGCCCTAGAGGGCCAACACACCACTATAACCTCAGTGCTCAGCATGGTGCCTAGAACATAGCAGATGCTCAGGAAGTACGAGGTGATTCAAACTGGATGGAAAGCCAGTGCACTGCGTGTATACCTTTGCATTAGTCATTGCTGGTCAATCATCTCAACTGTATCCGCTAAACAACTGCCACTCCCAATGTCAAATTCCAAAAAACTCTGAACAGCACAAAGTTTTCTTTGATGTGGTACAAACTATTTGGGGGCAACACTGGACCTGAATTGACCTGATGCTTTTACTGATCGGATTCCACTTAGTATAAATACACATTTAACTATAGCAATATTAACCTGTTAGATTATGGCATTTACCCTAGAATTTACCGGGGATACTATACAATCTATGTCTTAGTAATCCTAACAGTCCAATCCAAAAAAAACAAAAAATTATAAATTGCAAAACACATCTGCCCCATTGTTTTTGGCTAGAGGATGGATCATGGCCCTATATCAGGAGGATGATAAATGTGATCGCTATGGTTTCTTCTGGCTTCTGTGCTTCAGATGGTTAGCTTCATGGTTGGGCCTTTGGCCAAAACGCTAGCAAGACTGGTTCCCTCAGGATTCTCTATACTACTTTCTTTCCTCTCAGCCGTTCTTCTCCACATTCCTGTCCCTTTTGTCAAAACCTGCTTGCAGGGAAGGCTCTGTGAACTGATGCCCCCTAGCTTTAGGCTAGACCCTGCCCAGGTCCTGAGTGACTGACTCCTGACTGGGCAAGCAGAAGACCAAGGGTTGCCTCCCAACCCCAAGGCTGGAATTTGTCTTCCCAGCATCAGGTATAGTTGGGTTGGCCTCTCTTTATAAGTGGATTTTAGAGTTTAGCCTTGATTTCCCGATTCCCTGATGGTGCTGGGTTCTGTCCAAAGTCTAGGCTACAGGACTGTGATCCTGTCACTTGGCCAGGATATGGCCAGCCCCCGACCTTGGGCTGGGCGGAGACCCTTAGCCATGAGCCATAACCATGATGTGACAGCAATCTAGCTGATATCACACATTATCTCCAATAACAACAGTAATTCTAACATTTATACAGAGCTTAAAATGAGCCAGGTACTGTGCTAGTTCCATTAATTGCATTGTAGTCTATAATCCTCTCCACAGCCTTGTGAGATAGGTACTATTATCTGCATTTTAACAGCAAGCAGCTGAGGTCTGAAGTTAAATGATTAATTAGTCATGGCCTACAATGCCTCCTGCCAGTTCTCACGCAGATGCCAGTGACAACTGCATCACATCCAAGTCTACCAAGAGTTGGACACATGGGCCCTGAGAAGGGGTTGGTCACTACTACAGAGGCCAGCACTGTGGATTTATAAGCCCCAGCTCTGCATCATCTCAGCCTCTTTTGCAGAGGTCTCAGCAGAACTCAGGACTAAGCTCACCCAAGCTATGGGATACATGTGTCATCAATCCTATGAAGAAGATATCATAAATTCCCCCATTGCATAGGGGCTCTGAGAGATCAAGTAACTTATTCACAAAACACAACTAGTAAAGAAGATAATCAGGATTCTAACTAAGATAGCCTGGCTTCTGTGTGCCTAACTGTCATGTTATTCTGCTTCTTAGGGTCAGGGTGATAAATATAGCAGTATAAAATAGATCTGAGATGGAAGTTCTAGGACCCCTTGTGTTTATAACTTCAGAAAATGACAAATACTAAAATAACAGAAGAAAACACACTGATGCCACCCAGGAGTTATTTCAGTAAAGCTGTAGTGGTACCTGGCAGCCAAATGCGCAACGGCAGAGTGTGGTCCCCCCAACAACAGGTTTTTTAAATTAATTTTCATTTTTCAATTAGAGTTGACATCCAATATGATTTTATATTTTCAGGTGTACAGCGAAGTTGTTATACATTAACAAAATTTACAAAGTGATCCCCTTGATAAATCTAGTACCCACTTGGGACCATACATTGTTATTGCAATATTATTGACTATATTCCCTGTGCTGTATTTCACAACCCTGTGACTATTCTGTAACTACCAATTTGTACTTCTTAATCCCTGCACCTTTTCACCCAGCCCCCAACCTCCCTCCCATTTGGAAACTATCAGTTTGTTCTCTGCATTTATGAGTCTGTTTGTTTTCTTTGCTTATTTTGTTCTTTAGATTCTGCATGCTAATTGAAATCATATGGCATTTGTCCTTCTCTGACTTATTTCACTTAGTATGATACCCTCCAGGTACATTCATACTGTCACAAATGTTAAGATTTCACTCTTCTTTATGGCAGAGTAATACTCCTTTGTGTATATGTACCACCTCTTCTTTATTCTTTATTGATGGACACTCAGTTTGCTTCCATATCTTGGCTATTGTAAATAGCCCTGCAGTGAACATAGGGGTGCACATATCTTTTTGAATTAGTTTTGGATTTCTTCACATAAATACCCAGAAATGGAATCATGGAGTCATAGGGTAGCTCTATTTTTAATTTTTTGAGGAATCTCCATACTGTTTTCCATATCGGCTATACTAATTTGCAATCCCATCAACAGTGTACCTGGATTCCTTTTTCTCCATGTCTTCATCAATACTTGTTGATTTATTGATGATAACCAATCTGACAGGTGTGAAGTGATATCTCATTGTGGTTTTAATTTGCATTTATCTGATGATTAGTGATGCTGAACATATGTCTGTTGGCCATCTGTATGTCCTCTGGTGAAATGGTGAAATGTCTATTCAGGCCTTCTGCCCATTTTTTAATGGTTTTTTTTTTTTTTTTTGGCGTGACGTTATATGAAAGTTCTTTATACATTTTGAATATTAACCCTTTATCAGATGTAACATTGGTAAATATTCTCTCCCAGTCAGTAGACTATATTTTTGTTTCGTTGATGGTTTTCTTTGCTGTGTAAAAAATGTTTAGTTTGATGTAGTACCATTTTTTTCTTTTGTTTCCTTTGCCAGAGGAGATATATAAAAATATTTCTAAAAGCAATGTCAGAGAGTTTATTACCTATGTTTTCTTCCAGAAGTTTTATGGTTTTGGCTCTTACCATTTAAGTTCTTAATCTATTTTGAATTTATTCTTGTATATGATGTAGGAAGATGGTCTTTTTTTTTTTTTTTTTTTTTTTTGTAGTATGTATCTGTCCAGTTTCCTCACAAGCATTTACTGAATAGACTGTCTTTACCCCATTGTATATTCTTGCCTCCTTGGTTATAATTGACCATATAGGCGTGGATGTATTTCTGGGTTCTCTATTCTGTTCCATTGGTTTATGTGTTTGTTTATATGCCAGTAGCATTCTATTTTGATTACTATAGTGTGACACATGCAACTTTGTTCTTTTTTTCTCAAGACTGCTGTGACTATTTGGGGTCTCTTGTGGTTCCATATAAATTTTAGGATTATTTGTTCTAGTTCTGTGAAAAATGGCGTTGATATTTTGATAGAGATCACATTAAATCTATAGATTGTGTTGGGTAATATAGGCATTTTAACGATGTCAATTCTTCATTAAAATGCTTCCGTTTTATTGGTATCTTCCATTTACTTGTATTTTCTTCAATTATTTTAAGTGTCTTACAATTTTTTTAGTATAGAGTTTTACTTCCTTGGTTATATTTACTAAGTATTTTATTTTTTTGGATGCAATTGTAAATGGGTTTGTTTTAATTTCTCTTTCTGATAGTTCATTATTTGTATATAAAAATGCTATTGATTTTTGAATATTAATTTTGTATACTGCTACTTTAATGAATTCATCGATCAGTCCTAATGTTTTATTTTTGGTGGTATCTGTAGGGTTTTCTATATATAGTATCATGTCATCTACAAATAATGACAATTTTACTTCTTTCCAATTTCGATGCCTTTTATTTTTTATTTTTATTTTTTGGGTCTAATTTCTGTGGCTAGGATATGCTAAATAAACTGGACATCCTTGTCATGTTCCGGGTCTTATGGAAAATCCTTTAGCTTTTCACCATTGAGTATGTTAGCTGTGGGTTTGTCACATTTGGCCTTTATTATGTTAGGCATGTTCCCTTTACTCCCACTTTACTGAGAGTTTTTATCACAAATGGATGCTGGATTTTGTCAAATGCTTTTTCTGCATCTGATGATATAATCATATGATTTTTAGCCTCATTTCGTTTGTGGTATATCATGTTAATTTGGGAATACTGAACCAAGGTTTGTGTTTTATAACAGTGGCCATTAGAGTTAATATGGGCAATCAAGGACCATGGTGGTTGGTGCTTCACAATAGCTTGTGTTTGTATTAGCTATCCAAAAGGAAGAAATTTTTCCTTCCTTAGGTTAAGGGCTCATTATGTGAATTGTTCTCTACTCTTTCAGGAGGGTAACGGCTTGTTGTCTCCAGGAACTCGCTTTTGTTGCTGGTATAAATGCACGTAATTTCTAAGTACAGATTCTCTCTACCCAAAGTTGTTATACCCTAAGAACTTTCTCTTATCTTGGTTTTTGCAGCAAAGTGGAGTTTATTTCTTTATTCAAAATTATAAAATGCACTTTTCGTTGGGAGGCAAAACATGATTGTAAATTTTAGTTATTTGTTAGAAGCATCCTTTAAACATGTCTGTAATCCTCCAACTTGACATTTCTGCCCAACATTTCTATCCTATGATTTTTTAAGGTCCCCAAATACATTTGTCTCTTTAGAATGCCTCAGAGGTCAGGAGGTGGACTGTAATCCAGCAGTAATAAATCGGACACCATGGAGCATAGCCAGCTCTAGAATATCTAAGGTAGGGCAACTGGGACACTATCTAGGATCCTATCCCTCTTTAAGGTTTTTGGACTATTACTAGTAGCTCTTTATTTCTATATTTCCTAGTTTTCAATTTATCCAGAGGCTGAAGCTTCCAAAATGCAAATCTGGTCACTTTACTTCCTGATTAAAAACCTCCTTTGGAGTCAAAGCTGAGTCTTCAGGCAGGTGGGGACCAGCATGTCTAGGGCTTGGCTTTCATCCAGCACACCAGTCGGGGGTGAGGAGGCACTACATGGCTGGCTGCAGCTAAACTTTTTCATTGGCTTTTCCTCCTTTTCCCTTCTCCTTTGTAGAGACTAAACTTTAGCATCAGCCTTCATGGGTAGCAGTCCATGGCATGTGACAGGGCTCAGCACTGGGCCAGGGTAGCTGGGAATCAAACACTCAAGGAGGATCAAATAAATACATAGAGGAGTATGGGAACAAGATTTCTGTCAGAGAGTGGAACTGGCTTGGTACTGAAAACAGTGTGAAATCATGGTTTTTAACAGATATATATACACACACACACACACACACACACACATACATACACACACATATACATATATATATACATATATATGTGGTTATTTTTATATGTATATATGTGTGTGTGTGTATATATATATATACACATATCAACAGATACAAATGAGTGTATACAAATATATATCTACACATATAAGATTTCATAGCTCTTTCTGCTGAGAGGCCTAGAAGCAATAATATCCCAGTATTATAAAGTATATCAAGCACCCGGTTCTTGAATTCTAAATACCATTCTCCTCAAGGAACTAATTTCTGTAGATATAGCTTTGGGGCAGGGGCTGGTAAAATGAAAAAGGAACCTGGAATATCTTGTTATATTAAAAAAAAAAAAAACCTGGGAAGTGCTCAAAGAATGGTGGGGTAGATGTCAAAAGGGGCCAAGAGCCAGTTAGAAGGGGCTCCCACTGGTCATGTCTGGGACAATTTGAAAGTAATGTATTTTAACACTATGAGAAAAAATAGAAATTTACAAAAAATAAAGAGAAAGCGCTCCCTATAGTAGAATGCCTACTAATAACCTAAAATGAATAACAATTTAGAAAGTCACCATTTGTCAACCAAAATAATAATAATAAATTCAGGCAAGAATCATCAGTGAATACTAATGCTGGTGGTAAAAGACTGATGAGGAATAGGGTATTGACTTAGTCTCAGATTGTTTCCCTATTGATTTTGTTACTATTACTCTTACAGTGGAGAACTTAGCTGACATCATAATCGAGTAATAAGAATTGACATCATTATAACCAAGTAATAAGAATTAACATCATCAATGATGACTAGAACAATGATCACTGATAAAATGAACTAAGAATATATATAGTATACTTCTGTGATATTTCTGTCAAAAATTAAAATATCATGAGGCAACATGAAGCAAACCCAAACTGAGTGATATATTACAAAGAAACTGGCCTACATTCTTTAAAAAATATTTTTATTATTTTTAGCTGTTATTTTTCAATTACAGTTGACAATCAATATTCTATTAGTTTAAGGCGTATAGCATAGTGGTTAGACATTTTTATAATTCACAAAGCGATTCTCCAGGTAAGTCTAGTACCCACCTGGCACAATATGTAGTTATTACAATATTATTGACTAAATTCCCTATGCTGCACTTTATGTCCTCATGACTATTCTGTAACTATCAACTTGTACTTAATCCCTTCACTTTTCCATCCTGGTCCCCAAGTCCCATCCCATCTGGCAACCATCAATTTGTTCTCTGTATCTATCAGTCTGTTTTTGTTTTATTTACTTTGTTCTTTAGATTCCACATATAAGTGAATTCATATATTTGTCTTTCTCTGACTTACTTCACTTAGCACAGTACCCTCCTCGTCCATCCATGTTGTCACAAATGTTAAGATTTCGTTCTTTTTCATGGCTGAGTAATATTTCCTTACATATATTTACCACCTCTTTCTAATCCTCTATTGATGGCACTTATGTTGCTTCCACATGTTGTCTATTGTAAATAGGCCTGAAGTGAACATAGGGGTACATATATTTTTTTGAATTTGTGTTTTGGATTTCTTCACTTAAGTACCCAGAAATGGAATCATGAAGTCATAGGGTAGCTTTATTTAATTTTTTGAAGAATCTCCATACTGTTTTCCATAGTGGCTACACCAATTTGCAAACTAACAATGTACCAGAGTTCCTTTTTCTCCACATCCTTGCCAATACTTGTTTGTTGATTTATTGATGACAGCCATTTTGACAGGTGTAAGGCAGTATCTCATTGTGGTTTTAATTTGCATTTCTCTGATGATTAATGATGTTGAGCATCTTTACATATGTATCAGGCTTTCTGCCCATTTTTAATTGGATTTTTATTTTTTTAATTTGGATGTTAAGTTGTATGAATGAGTTTTTATGTTTTGAATATTAACCCCTTATTGGATGTAACATTGGTAAGTATCCTCCCCTAGTCGGTAGATTATATTTTCATTTTGTTGATGGTTTCCTTTGCTGTACAAAAACTGTTTATTTTGGTGTACCATTTATTTACTTTTTCTTTTGTTTCTCTTGCCTGAGGAGGTATATTAGAAAAATATTACTAAAAGCAATGTCAGAGTTTATTGCCTATATTTTCTTCTAAGAGTTTTATGGGTCTTACATTTAAATCTTAAATCCATTTTGAGTTTACTCTTGTATATGGTATAGGAAGGTGGTCTACTTTCATTTTTTGCATGTGTCTGTCGGTTTCCCCACCAGCATTTTTTTTGAATAGAATGTCTTTACCCCATTACATATTCTTGCCTCCTTTGTCACAGATTATTTGACCAGATAGGTGAGGGTTTATATCTGGGCGCTCTATTCTGTTCTATTGATCTATGGGTCCGTTTTTATGCCAGTGACATGCTGTTTTGATTACTATAGCCTTGTAGTATAGTTTCGTGTCAAGCAGTGTGATGCTTCCAATTTTGTCCTTCTTTCTCAAGATTGCTGTGATTTTTGGGGGGTCTTTTGTGGTTCCATATAAATTTTAGAATTATTTTAGTTCTGTAAAAACTGTCATTGGTATTTTGATAGGGATTGTGTCAAATCTATAACTTGCTTTGGGCAGTATGGACATTTTAACAATGTTAATTCTTTCTTTTCATGAGTATGGTATATGCTTTCATTTATTTCTATCTTCTTCAATTTCTTTTTTCAGTGTGTTATAATGTTCCAAGTACAGGTGTTTTAACTCCTTGGTTAAATTTATTCCTAGGTATTTTATTCTTTTTGATGCAGTTGTAAATGGGATTATTTCCTTTATTTCTCTGATAGTTTATTTTTGGTGTATAAACATGCTATTGATTTCTGAATATTAATTTTGTATTCTGCTACTTACTTTGTTTACCAGTTCTAATAGTTTTTTGGTGGAATCTACATATATCATATACATTTTGTATAGTATAAAAACTACCTAATAGTTTTTAGGGTTCTTTCTATATAGTATTTCAACTGCAAATAATGACAGTTTATTTCTTCCTTTCCAATTCAGATGCTTTTTATTTCTTTTTCTATTTTGTCTGAGGTATCACTACCCAAGCTTTTTTTTTTTTTTTTTTCATTTCCACTTGCATGAAATGTCTTTTTACAATCCTTTGCTTTTGGTCTCTGTGTGTCTTTCAAGCTGAAGTGGGTCTCTTGTAGACAGCATATGTATTGGTCTTCTTTTCTTATCCATTCACCTACCCTATATCTTTTGATTAGAATGCTTAATCCATTTACATTTAATATGATTATTGATAGGTGCATAGTTATTGACATTTTATTATTCATATTTGTTTTTTCCCCCTTCTTTATCTTAAAAAAGTCCCTTTAATATTTCTTGTAATACCAGTTTGGTAGTGACTAACTGGTTTGGTGGTGACTAACTCATTTAGCCTTTTCTTGTTTGGGAAGCTCTTTATCTCACCTCAGTTTTAAATGATAGCTTTGCTGGGTAGAGCAATCTAGGTTCTAGGTTTTTGCCTAGAATATTCGAAATATTCACTTTGAATATTTTGTGCCAATCCCTTCCGGTCTTCAAAATTTCTGTTGAAACAGCTGACAGCCTCATGGGTGCTCCCTTGTAGGTAACTGCTTTTCTCTTGATGCTTTTAAAATTATCTTTGTTTTTAACCTTTGGATCTTAATTATGATATATCTTGGTGTGGGCCTATTTGAGTTCATCTTGTTTGGGATTCTTTACTTTTTGGACCTATATGTCTATTTCCTTCAACAGGTTATTGAAGTTTGCGGTCATTATTTCTTCAAATAGGTTCTCAATCCCTTGCTCTCTGTCTTCTCCTGCTTGTACCCTTATGATGTGAATGTTGTTATGCTTGACATTGGTCCAGAGGTCCCTTAAACTATCCTCATTTTTTGGATTCCGTTTCCTTTTTGCTCTTTTGTTTTCTGCTACCTTGTCTTCCAAATCGCTGAATCTATCCATTGTTTCATCTACCCTACTGTTGATTCCACTAGTGTATTCTTCATTTAGGATATTGTAAACCTGTTCCTTGATTTACATGGTATTTTTTTTTTAACATGAGGTTTTTTTATATGCAGTAAATATTCCCCCTTGTTTATGTGGACTTTTTATACACGATTTCCATTTATGCGATGTCATTCTACGTGGTTCTTTTTCATCTCCATTATTGGCTATCACTCTTTCTAAAAAATAATAGCTTAACTTGGCAATGTACAAAAAACTAATACTTATTAGCACACAATTATTAATGATCTTCTCATTCACTGAATGGCAAATAAAAAAGCACAGGTGACTGATGACTTTCCAGATTGGTTTTACAAATGTTTTGCTGTAGAAGCTGAAAATTATATGAAGGAAAAATGTCTTCCTTTTAAAGTACTTTAACTTTTAGATAATGCACCTGGTCTTCCACACAATTTAGAACATCCAAATACAAAATTTGTATCTTTGCCACCAAATACAACTTGCTTGATCCAACCTTTAGATCAAGGTATTATTTCCACCTTTAAGATTAACTATATTAAACAAAGTTTAATTATAGTTTCAATAAACTTGAAGATAATGAATCAATTATAGTTATAGAAGCCGAGAATAAATATGCAATTTTGAGTTGTATTAAGATATTACTTTAGCTTTGAGTGATATAATGCCATCAACTTTAAATGCTTGCTGAAGACAATATGACCAGAAGTGGTTGTCCAAGGAAATATCATTCCAACAACTGAAGAGAGATTAACTGGCATTATTAATTTAATAATTAAATTTATAGAAGAAGGCTCCGACAATTTGGATATTCATATCTAGAATTACTGGTTGACCACGAATTAAGTGATAACAAATTAATTCACTTAATATCTGAAGCCAATCCTTCTGATGAATATGGCAGTGATCTCGAACCAGTTTCTTTTACTGCAGAAAATATTTACAAAGCTCTTCAATTGGCCACAAAACTGGAAATTGCAATTCTAGATAATGACCTAAGAATCCAGTGAGCCTCAAAATTTCGAAAAGATTTTAAATGTTTCAGTGAATATTGAAGAATTTATGAAGTTAGCAAAAGATGGGGTTAGAAAAAGATCATCCAAAAACATAAACATAAATAATGAAACCAAAGTAGTACTTCCAAATATTTCAAGCGATGAAAACAGTGACTTTGTGCCAATTAAACAGAGAAGGTTGATTGCTTTGGACTACAGTACAGACACTGACAACGAATAAAATTTATTTTAGTTTCTCCGAATTTTTATTAGCACTTTTTTGTGTGTGAAAATATGTGAAATAAATATTTTTATGACACATATTGGCATATATTTTCAGAACATTTTTTTTTTTTCCCCGTACTGGTGGACTCTTTTTTACACATTGAACAGGTAATCCATGTAAATCGAAGGATGGGGTACTTTTCATTTCTGTCTGCAGGGTCTATGTGTACCATTCAATTGTAGTTGAACCTTGATGGCTGTTGGCATTGTCAGCGGATAGGTCTGACCCTCAGGCCAATTGGCTGTGAAGATCGGCCTTGACCCCAGCATATAAGCTGCTGTGTGGAGGCTGACCCCACAGTGTGATTTGCCCCAACTTGCTCTGGTGCTTTCCAAGACCACCTTTAGGTGTGGTGCTTCTGGAGCTAATTGGGTGGTACCCTCTTGCAGTCTGAAGCTGGCCCCTGGGTGTGTTGTTTCTGGGGCATCTTTGGAGGGGTTCTGGTGCAGGCCAAGGTTAGTGGTGACTAGCTCGAGGTTATCTATTAGGAGCTACAAAGTGATCATCAGTTGGTAGTTGCCTGTGCTGAACCCGGAGGCCTCATATGAAAGGCTATGCTGCAAACTGTGAGGCTGGCTACCACCAGTACAAGGCCTAGGGCTGCTCTTCGAAAGGCACAGAGCACCCTGAGGCCTGCTGCTGCCTTCCAGCTGCCGATAAGGCTGAACAGCTGAAAGAGCTTTGGGTTAGGTGTGAGTTGGATGGGGCGGGGTCTTGGAGCCTCATCAGAGTGGGCTGAGTGGCATTCACCAGGTTAATGCAGATTCAGATTTGGTACCAGTGCCAAGTCTGAGGCTACTCAGCAAAAGGCACAATGCACGCTGAGGCCAGCTGCCCCCTGTCTGGAGCCTGCAGACTTTTGAGAGTTTTTAAGACTACGGTGAGGGTCTAGGCCTATCACTTACCACTGAAAGAGTTTCTGGTGGTGCTCAGGACAAAGTCAGCTGCTTGCCACTGAAAGAGCCTCTGGTGGTGAGTGAGTTGGGTGGTGCAGGGTCTCCGTGAGTTGTCAGGATGGGGCTAGTAGTGTTCACCAAACTAATGCTGATGCAGATTTGGCTGTGCTGGGGCAGGGCTCAACACAGGGACCAGTGGCTGCTGCCCCTCACTCCTCACCCTGAAGCCACACAACTCAGTTTCCTTGTATGTCTCTGTTGTTCCCAAAGCTGCTATCCTTCCATCAGAGCTTTGGATGAGTGCCTATGAATGAGAAGTATGTATGTGGGTTCTTTAAGAGGACATCTGGGTTTCCAGCATCTTTCCATCTCACCCGGACAGATGGATTTCTCATTAATTTTTACAGCCAGATGTGTGGGGGCTCTTCTTCCTGGCATCACTAGTACTTTGGGCTGGGGAGCTCTGTGTGGGTCTGGGACCCCTGGCTCTTCAGGGAGGATCTCTGCAGCTGAGATATCCCTCTCAATTCTCAACTACCACACATAGGTGTGGGACCAGGTTGTTTTGCATTTCCTCCCATTTACCAGTCTTGACGTGGCTTCTTCTTTATATTCTTAGTTATAGGCCTTCTGTTCAGTTAGTCTTTGGATGGTTCTCCAGGATGACTGTTTTATAATTCAGTTACAATTTTGATGTGGCCATGGGAGGAGGCAAACACAGAGTGTCTACTCTGCCACCTTGACCAGACTCCTATCTTCTTCAAAGTACCCAGGAAATGAAAGACAAAAGACTGTCCCAGATTGAAAGTCTAAAAAGAAATGACAACCAAATGCAACATACAACTATGGATAGATCTTGGACATACAAAGGACACTGTTGAGACAGCTGGCAAATCTGAACAGAGTCTGTGGATGAAATAGTCATACTAAATTAATGTCATTTCTTGATTTTGATGGTTATACTGTGGTTATTTATGACAGCTTCCTTTTACTTAGGCAATAAACACTAAAATGTTAAGATGCAATGTGTTATCTCCTGACATTATTCTCAAATGATCCCAAAATGTTAACAACTATGTAATTGAGGGGATGAGTATAAGGGAACACTGTGTCTATTTTTGCAACTTAAAAAAAACTATTTAAAAATAAAGTTTTTGGTTTTTTTTTTTTTTTTTTTTTTAAATAAAAAAGCAATCATTGGCTCCCAGTAATCCACAGACCAAGATTCAAATTTCTGGCTGTCCCATAACGTGGTTCAACAAAGAAGTCTGAATGTATCTTTCTGGCCTAATCTCAGCTTTGCTGAGCATCCAGCAGGAGAATACCCACTCTTCTGGCTGGCAAACTCTCTGACTCTCAGGTTGTGTCCTAAACATCCCCCTCCTTCCTGAATATTTTTCTGAGATCCCTCCCACTGGGCAGAGCTAGGCCTTGCTCTCTGCAGCACACTGCTGTCTCCTCGCTAATGGCATTCTTTTCTTTCCTCAGGTTCACCTCCATTACACTGTGGTTGTCTACTGGGCTGTCTATCTCACTACATTCTGCACTCCACAAGGGCAGAAATGGCTCTGACCTATTCATCTTCATGTCTGTAGCACCTGCTCCAGGGCCTAGCACATCACAGATGCTCCGGGTGGCACTGTGACATAATGTGGAAGACCCTGGGCTCTGGAATGGAATTATCCATGAATGATCTATGCTCTGCCACTTTCCAATTACATAACCTTGGACAAGTTGCTTAACAATTTATTCATATTAAAATGGAAACAATAGTAATACCTACTTCAAAGAGTTGTTATGAGGTTTCACTGAGAACATCTAGGTAAAGGGCTCAAGCACTGTGCCTGGCGCAGATTAAGCGCTCTGTAAACATTAGCTAATATGAATTGTTATTACTGGGTGCTCAGTAAATATTTGTTAACTGCACTGATAATTACTGTGAGGATAGAGATTAAATGAGTAGAGTGAGAATCCTTCCTGTATTGAGTCTGACATAGTTAGAGGTTATGGAGATCGAGGGAAAGAACATTTATGACATACCTACATTAACTTATTTAAACATTCAGTGCCAAGCTCTGTGACAGATAAAGAAGAAGTGAGAAATGTGCTCACCATCCTCAATATGCTTTCAGCAAAGATGGGGAGAACTGATAAATACCCAGGAGGCATAGTAAACAATGTCAGGTAGTAGTGATAAGCTAAATGCGAAACTCTTTGGCTAAGCCATGAGTACTGCAAAAGTTCAGAATTTCTTTGGCAGTGTGGTGCTCATAACCACTTGCATTTATATGGCTGACTTAAGTTTACAAAGGCTGTACATCTATGTAATCCTCCTAACTCTGAAAAAAGCAAAGCAGGCATTATTATTTCCATTTCACAGATAAAGGCTCAAAGAAACAAGTGATTTCCCTAAAGTCAGGAAGGGAACTCAGGTTACCCCTTCTACCCCAGGTCATTAAGGATGAAAGTATGAATCATGAAGGGTCACACAGAAGATAGACAAGGTTAGAAAAGTAGTTACACTTGGCTATAGCAGATGGATTTGCTACCCCTAACAAACAATCTCCTTATTTTAGAAAACTCCTTAAAGGAGCCTAGAGAAAAAAAAAAGATCACAAGAGACATTAGACAATAGAGAATAAAAATATGTTTGAAGGCCAAAAATTAACCAAAAGCATATATAATAAATAGCACCGTGAGAATCAGGGCTCTCTATGAAAGACTACCTTGCATGACTTATGAAACAAGAGATAAAACTGTGCTTATCTTGGTGGTCAGCCTGCTTAGCATGAGTTTTGACCCCCTAAAAATCATTATAGTCAAGGTTACAAAACACCTGAGAAGGCAAAGCACTTATTTCCACTGGAGAGCAGTGTAATCAAAGTGACTATTTTAGCTATACCACCTTCTAAATAATTTCTTACAAAAATAAAAGTTCGAAGTTACCAACATTGCAAATGACTCTTGTCAAGGTTTTGCTTAAAAAAAAAAAAAAAGAAGAAGAAAAAAAAAAAGAACGAATCTCTCTTGGGAAAAAATATGTATATGCTTTTACCATCTCATTATGAGTATGTCATTTGCTTAAACCTACTTCCTTCACAGAGCACGTCAAACGGCAGAATGGCACCCAAACTACACATAGTTGTACAGGACAGCTTCAGCCTTCCCTCCCTCACCACCACCCGCTCCCCCGCTTCTCAATGACATTCCATTGTTATAAAGAAATATCCAAGTGCCTGTTTACTTATGGGCAGTTTAATTAAAACTTCTAGATTCTGATTCCTATTCTCTAGTCATACCATCTTCTAGGTGATAGTACAATGAAATGACACAGAATTCCAGTTCACTGTTGTAATACAGATATGATCATCCCATCAGTAGGATGGATGATATGCAAAATCACTTTTGCCCTCAGGGGTTTGAGATTTTATTTGGCTTGCCTAGAATTCTAGGTGGAAGTTCCTTATTAAAAATAGTTGCAGAGTTGTTCTCCTTGTGGTCAAGATCATAGAAGGAATTACTTTGATTATAAACACATGTCATCTGTTATCTTAGCCTCCCTCGAACACCATCTTTTGGTTTTTATTTCCGTTTTTTCTTAATTGATCTTAATTGGTTAGCATCCTCACACCAAAGGTCTTATACCAAATGAACTCCTTTTTTCCAGAATTACCTTCCTGAAACAGAGGGAGCTTCTGCCAGGCTCAAACACTTGTTGGCTTCCCAACACACCATTACTCTGTGAATCTGTTCCCAACTTTTCCTGCCTGGAATGCTCTGCATGTTTCTACCTCAGGGTTTGATTCAAGCCTTTATTCTTCTGGGAAGGTTTCCCTCACAATGCAACCCACATTAGCTGTACCCTCTTTGTAATCCTAATGGATTTACTGTCATTTGTCTCTTGTTTATATTCTGCAACACTGACCACATAGCTGTTCTAAGCCAAAGCTAGAGTATCTCATTTGACACAATTGTAGTTGCTTGAATGTTTTTCTCTAGTTATCATCCCAAGTAGAATACAAGGCTTTTAAGATTTGGGATCAACTCCTAAAAGAGAATTGTTTGGCATCCGTCAAGTCAGGCCATTAAATCCTCCATCCATTTGTTAATTTCTCAGTGGAATGCCTAACAAAAACCCTCCTAGTTTAAGAATTTATCCCTGTTATAGGTTGATAATGTCCTCCCCAAAAGATATGTTGAAGTCCCAATTCCCAGTACCTCTGAATATAACCTTATTTGGAAATAGGGGTTTTATAGAGGTAATCAAGTTAAAATGAGGTCATAAGGGTGGGTCCTAATTTAATATGACTGGTGTCTTTATAAAAATGGGAAATTTGGACACAGAGACAGACAGGAAAATGACCATATTAAGACAGAGGATTAAGAAAGATACATCTACAAGGCAACAAACACCAAAGATTGCTGACAAACCCCCTGAAGCTAGGAAGAGGCTAGGAAGGATCCTTCCCCTGCCAGTTTCAGAGAGAGCCTGGCCCTGGCAACAGCCTTATTTCAGACTTCCAGCCTGCAGAACTGTGAGAATAAATTTCTGCAGTTTCAGAGAGAGCCTGGCCCTGGCAACAGCCTTATTTCAGACTTCCGGCCTGCAGAACTGTGAGAATAAATTTCTGCTGTTTCAAGACACCGAGTTTGTTGTACTTATCACAGTAGCCCTAGCAAACAAATATACTCCCTTGAGTTAGTTCTTTTGAACAATTTTGAATCCATTTACTTATGTTGTAAACAGAAATCTTTCTGGACATTTAGATTCATGGTTTTTCTCTGCAAGTGAAATGCCTGGGAAGGTCAATCTTTTATGTCAGGATCCATGTTACGCCCTGCAAGACTGTGCCTTTTTCCTTTCATGATAATTGTCTTGGCAGCCTTGTAGACTTTATTTTTCCTTCCACCCATGTATTTGCCTATTCATATAATTATGCATGCCTACAACCAAGCATTCATTTGTTGAAAACCTAGTATGCATCAAGTAGTATGATAAATGATGGGGATACAGAGATTTAGAAAAATCTTGATCTTAAGGGCTTTCAGAGACAACTACAAGACACTGCGATAAATGCTATTTATTCATTCAAGTAGTGTTTATTAACAATTTTTTGTGGCTAGGATCTATGTGAAGGAACAGTAAATGAGACACAGATCACATTCCTGTGGGGCTCACAGTTTAGTCTATGAGACAGACAAGCACAAGGTGTTAGGGAAGCATAAAAATACAGACTGGGAATCGAGTGGGAAGAGGTGGACTCATGGAAGGCTTCCTGGAACTGGTGACATCTGGGCAGAGCCCTGAAGGGTGAGTAAGAGGTGGTCAGGCAAATGAAGTAAAGTGAAGCTATTTCAGGAAGAATGAAGTGTAAGTAAACATGTGGCATTTGGGGGAACTTTAATATATCTATTTCCATGCTTGAGCCAGGAAAGAATATTGAGTAGAAAGCCTAGCAAGTCCTTGAAAAATTCTGGTTCTCATTCTTCGATTTTTTAAAAATTTAATTTATTGGGGTGACATTGGTTAATAAAATTATATAGGTGTTAAGTGTACAATTCTACAATACATCATCTGTATATTGTATTATGTGTTTACCACCCAAAGTCACGTCTATTTCCACCAGTATATACTTGACCCTTTTTTACCTCTCCCTGGCCCTTCTTTTCTTCTGGTAACCACCATACTGTTGTCTGTGTCTATGAGTTTTTGTTTGTCTTGTTTGTTCATTTGTTGCTTTCGGTTTTACATCTCACTTATGAGTGAAATCATGTGGTTCATGGCTCTGTCTGACTTACTTCACTTAGCATGATAGTATCGAGATTCATCTGTGG
Organism: Rousettus aegyptiacus; assembly: GCF_014176215.1. Lineage (NCBI taxonomy): Eukaryota > Metazoa > Chordata > Mammalia > Chiroptera > Pteropodidae > Rousettus > Rousettus aegyptiacus. The sequence continues at coordinate 59,982,870 of NW_023416306.1, read as the reverse complement.
TGTTAAAAATGGCAGTATTTCATCTTTTCTCATGGTTGAGTAGGATTCCTTTGTGTAATATGTACTACATCTTCTTTAACCAATTATCTGTTGAAGGATACTTCAGTTGTCTCCATGTCTTGGCCACTTGAAAAATGCTGCAATGAACATAGTAGTACATATGTCTTTACAAATAAATGTTTTCAATTTTTGGGTAGATACCCAGAAGAGGGGTTGCTGGGTGATATGGTAACTCTATTCTTATTTTTCAAAGAAACTTCCATACTGTTTTCCATAGTAGCTGCACCAATTTACATTCCCATTAGAAGTAGAGGAGGGTTCCTTTTTCTCCATATCCTTTCCAACACTTATTATTACTTGTCTTATTGATAATAGCCATTTTAACAAATGTGGGGTGATATCTCATGGTGGTTTTGATTTGTATTTCCCTCATAGCTAGTGAAGTTGGACATCTTTTCGTATGTGGCCATTTGCATGTCTTTTGGGAGAAGTGTCTGTTCAGGTCCTCTGTCCATTTTTAAATTAGATTGTTTGTTTTTCTGTTGTTGGGCTGAATGAGTTCTTTATGTATTTTGGATATAAACCCCTTATTGGAGGTGTTATTTGCCAATATCTTCTTCCATTCCATTGGTTGCCTTTTTGTTCTGTTGATTTCTTTTGCTGTACAGAGCTTTTAGTTTGCTACAGTCCCATTTATTTTTGCTTTTACTTCCTTTGCCTTTGACTCAAAATGGATCGAAGACCTAAATATAATACCTGACACAATAAAATACATAGAAGAAAACATAGATACCAAACTTACGGACCTTGGTCCTAAGAGGATTTTACAAATTTGACCTCTCAGTTTTCTTTAATGTAATTGTGACCTGGGGATTAGAGGCAACTGTGCATAGCCAAAGCCCTACTGACAAAGGTGACTTAAACTCACTACATTTCAAACTCATAGCCCCCAGGTTACTGCTGGATGGCACACTCCTCATTGGCTCAGCATGTTCCCTTTCTGTCTATCCTAATGGGTGCCAGGCTTTGGTGAGAATTCTAACAGGCCCATGACAAAAGTGACACGATGCTTCAAGCAGGTCCTCCACCATGTTTAATTGGACTAAAAAGTCAATTTAAACCTGGCTTGGCAGAGGAAAACAAAAGATAGAGTTCTTTCTCCTGGAGAGGTCACCCTGTTTCCAGAGTTTGATATGTGAAGTCAGGAGAGGAAGCAGCTAGTTATTGGTGCAGGGTACGATCAACTGCATCAGTGCCGGGACGGACGGACGGGGACGGACGGACACACACACACACACACACACACACACACACACACACACAGCTACAGGCAGAGCCTGCACTTAACAGACCAGGAATGTTTCTATTCACACAGATGTTCTATCCCCAGGACAGCGAGAGCAGCAGCCCATCTCTCTCGAGTCCTGAAGAGTATTTATTTACTTGAGAAGAGCGAAGCCCTTCACAAATATTTTCATATTTGACCACGCATACATGACCTAAAATTATTTTTCAAGTTAGGTTCAAAGATGTTGTCAAGTAGATGTATTTTTTACTCTTTGATGTTTTATCTCAGGATGAATTAAAGGATTATTACCAGGCAAAAGTCTGAATAAATTTAAACCCTCATATTAGCATTCATATTCGCTTACTAAATCCCTCATTTGTTTTTGATTATCCACGATGCTCACTGATTGTTAGCACTTTTAACCCTGAAACACTATTTTTAAACACACTTGGATCTGAATAGCACTGATGAATTGCTCTAAACACACGAGTTATGTTCATGAAGCCAGAGACACATGAGTATGACCCAGAACGTTGGACTCCAACACACCAGAAATGGAATCTACTTCCACCTTGTTTTATAACCTTGGGCAAGCTACCCACTTTGAATATCAACTTCTTTATCAGTCAAATGGGACAAAAACTATAATAGTTTCCAATAGTTACTGGATCCCCGTTATGTACTTCGTACTATTGATCCATTAGCATTATCTGCCAATGGACACAGGCATGGGGATTTGAAGAGAAAACCCACCCCATGCTTCATATTTTTAATTGGCTTTTCAGGTACAGAGACTTCTCTGTGACAAATGGGTGCATTTCATGCTCAGAAAACCCATTTACTTCAGACACTAGTTGATCCATAAAGCTTTTTTTTTGGGGGGGGGGAGGTTCCCAAATGTGATAAATAACAATCAATTATGCAACTGGCACCAATGTTGGGGTAGGTTTATGTTTAGAGTTTACCTATGCTCGGAGAGATAATGGGAAGGGAATTTTACATATTTGAGGATGAAAAGATACAGCAAAATATCGTAACTAAGTATCTAAGATTTTAACACACTATCATTCTATAAGTCAAGAAAAAGGAATATAGTCAATGGGCCTACTTTCTAGACCCAGACAGATACACAGCTGCAGCAGGACAACGTGTGATGAGAAGCTGCCTACCTCTTGCCAACTTTGTTCTGCAGAACTACCCTCCCGGAGGAGTTAAGTATACAAGGGTGAGCTGGAAAACAGCACTTCTCTCTTCTAGATCAAAGGAGGGTCAATCCAGCAGGCATGTGGTTTCACTTCACTACACCATGGGTCAGTTATATCGTCAACCTCCATTAAATGAAAGATAAAGTGTACAACAGTGCCCGTTTTCACATAAGGTGTTTCTAGGTATGCCTGGGATGTGCCTTCAGAAGGCTTGTGGAAGTGCCTAGCAGGTAACATAGAATAAAGAGGAAAATGCCATCTTACTATCTCTCTCCTGTTGCAAACAGCCTACCATTAGTGCCCGCCACCCACCACCCCTGTGGGGGGAAAAAAAAAATCCACAAAATCAAGCTTGACAGTGTCCCTTGTGAGGAAGATCTGGCTCCACTATCCGCCTCTCCCCACACCACAATTCTGGCATCATTCTTCTCACAAAAAGAGCATTGATAAATGGTGTCTGTCTAGTTGGGGTAGATTTCACATCAATAAATACCTTGCTTATAACAGTTTCCTTCTGTAATTTTTCCATAGCTTGATGAAGCTTAAAATTGTACAAGGTCTTGGCATTGCGGCCTTTGATTTTGCTGGCTTGCTAGTCTGGGGCTACAAGTGGGGTGGGCAGTAGGCCACCCACACATATATATTTTTTAATTCAAGGAAATTTTCCCGGTAAATCCATCAGTGAAGCATGAGTTTCATTTTCTATCATTAAGAATTTAAATTCAATTTCTCAAAGAGCATCCTGGACATATCCAGCAATATCTACAGAGTCCTCCCCTGTGCACTTTTGACTCTAAGAAAGGAGAAACCTATGTTTGCCATGTGGGGTTCTACCAGGTCCAGAGTATAAATTTCCTTTTTGTTTACTCCTTAAACTTCAAAACAACTGGAGTGTCAGTTCCCAAGCTGAGATTTCTCTGTAGTGTTGCTGTCTCTGTGTGTTAAGCAAATCTTCCAACAACATCTGCACAATAAGCAAGTATTTGGAAGACCGATTAGATAGCAGACCCTGAAAACCAATCCTCTGAAGTATCTCATGTGGCAAGAGATGAAGCAGTGGCTTAGAAGAAGAAATGAAGAGAGTAATAATTCAATATCTTATATTTACAAAACACCAAGTTTCACAGAACTCAGAGAACTTTACAAAATGGTCTAATCCAAGAGCTCTTGACCCTGAGTTTACAGCTGAAGGAAATGGAAGGTCACTGAGACTGTATGAGCCAAGTGGTCCTTCTGTTTCCCATATTTCTCCACCACTGCTTGAAGATGCGACACACATATACTGCCTTATATTCTAGGTCCCTTTCTTGAATCCCTGAGCCATCAGAGCTGTCTGAGTTTAGCATGGTATCTTGGAGAGGACATGGAAGTTACCGATAAATGATCAGATTTCAAGTTCCAAGGTTATGTATAGCGACCGAGATCCAATAAAGTTGACAGTAAATTAATCTAACTCATTTAAAACAGTTGCCATAATTGTTATTATATTATATGACTATGGGACACAATGTATCATCTCCCCGGTAATTAATTGAGAGCAACCAGAGATACTGTCTAATAATACAGGGGAATTAAACATTTTCAGGCTCATTTGGAAGACTGAAAGGGGGAAAAAGGCAGGACACAAAGCTGACCCGAGGGCCTCTGAAATACTCGGAATGGATCTTGGAGAGGGGATATCTAAGTAGCACATCAATAACTTGTTTGATTAGAATTTTAGGGAAAAAATACTTTGACATCTATTAGAATAAGACTTCTATTAGAACATTTCAGTGGTCACCTTCCCTCATCTGGATTAGGCGACTCATCTTAGTGTTCCTAAAAGACAGTCATTCATATTTTTACTATGGCCATTTTGACTCTGCATTGTGATGATCTGTTTGTGTACCAGAATTGTTTGTTTCTTCAGAGCCTATGATACAGCAAGAATTTTATAATTGTTGGCTTACTTGAGCTGGATTTTCCATTAAGCAGTAGAAAATGTCCTCCACCCCCACATCCTGCCAGGGCTAGAGCTTAGAAGGTGACAATCAAGGACCAGGTATTCTTGGTATAGACTGGGCAGCCCCTTTCCTCTGTAACAGAGCTTGTCTTTCCTTCCATCAGGAAAAAAAGGTGAGAGGCCCAGTTCCCTAAGTGCACACAAATCTCCCACATTCTCCAACTCATGAACAACTCCTTACAGAAATTAAAAATATAAAAAAAACACAGCTAATATCTGTTACTATTTCCTACTTAATATGTACTATACTAGGCACTTAACATATATATCCTCATAACAGTTATCTAAGATTTAAAGATGAAGAAACTGAAGCTCTGAAAAGTTAAACCATCTGTTCAAGGCCAACAAGCAAGTAAATTGTATGAACTGGCTTTTATCCCAGGTTTGTATGACTCCCAAACCCATGCTCTTAACTGGAATTGGGGGACTGGGGATCAGTCACTTACACCTTAGTGTGAATTAGCTAAGGTAATTTTATTTTTCTAGTCCTTAGTTGAGTTAAACTGAATGAATGGGGTGTAGGTGGGAGAAAAATGGTTGAAGGAATTGGGGGCCTGCACAGGTTGTAGTGAAGGGTTATCTGGAAATTTGGGTAGTCAGAGGGCTAGGTGATAAGGATTAAGTTTCTGGGGGGGAGGGAGAGGAGAGGTACTAGGGAAGAGTTAGAGAAGAGAGTGGCTTAGTAAAGAGGCAGGGACCCACGGTTGCACAGGGAAACTGGGGAAAGAGAAGTGTGTGTGAGTGTTTGTGTGGTGTTGGTAATTTACATCATGAACAGGCCATCAGCTACACACAGACTGAGCCAGTAGTTATTAGTAGTGCAGGGCAAAGACGCGAAGCTCCAAGACGGTCACCAATGTTTTTCTGATTCATAAGTCCAGGCTGCATCTCTCGGATAGCTGAGTGTTTCTTTATAAAAAATGTTTTCTTAGGAACTAAGTGCTCTGCCTAATGACTTGGATTTTAAGACATTTACTTTAGGTCTGCTCCATTTCTCTTTTAGCATGGTTCGTGTCCTATATGTTTGGCTTTGCCTTTAGAAGTATGTGCTGCAATGATTTTTCCTTTGTTCCTTAAGCACTAGCTTTTACCAAGTGTATCTAGTACTGTCCCTGGCAACTGAGAATATGAGATGAAGGTTAACTGCTGGAGATAAAGAAGAGCTTGTTAACTTGTTTGTGATCTTCACTAGTTTATATGCTACTATGGGGCTAGGAGGACTGGTTCTTTTCTGTGGCAATTCCCATGCCTAGAGTTTAGTAGAGCCTGGAAGAGGATGGGGATGAAGGGATGGAAGCTGGAAAGATGGAAGGGTGAACAAATGAATAGAGGATATATAAGCATCATTAATAGAGGAAAAGACTGAACCATGAGCTTTTTGGTAACCACTTTAGAATTAAACACACCTTATTCCAAATCTGAACCTGCAACAGTCTAGTTACATGATGCCCTTAAAGACACAGTTTTCTCAGGTATAAAGTTAAAATAGAAATAGTAAATCCTCACAAAACTGTGGAGAAGATTAAACAAAACAAGGTACATACAGTGGCAAGCACAGTGCCTGGCATGTTGTAAGTGCCCAATAAATGGAGTCTATTAGGGAAATCCTATCTTGTTCAAAGATGGCCTGTGAGGGTCAGCAAGGATGTGTGGAAAGGATGCCTTGTTCCTCATCTGCACCCTGGGTTGCATTTTGCTTTTTTTCTTTCCTTTATTCTTTTTTTCATTTTCTTCCTCTTCTTTTTCCTCTGGGGTCCCACAAGTACTTGAGGAGACAACTGGCTAGGAATAACATTATTTCTATAAGCTTCCTGGTTTCCTCCTGACTTATCATATAGGCTTTTCTGACCATCAGGCACAGCTGCTGGCTTCCAGGACTCACACCTCACTTGCCCACAGGCCTTACTTCCTTCCATCATGTCGCACAGGATATTAACTTTCTAGGAATATTTGGACTCAATCTCCCTGGCTTCCACTTCTTCATCTCGTTAGTATTCTTAAAAAACACACCTTATTGCATTAGGTGTTAAAGTCCAATAGAATGTCCCAACAACTGCTACGTTGCAGATATGGTGGAGTCCACGAGAACCAGCTGCTCTGCTTGCTGTTCTAGAACTGCCTAAGGGATTTGGCAAGTGCTATATGGAAAGCTGTGGCTTGAAGCCAGGGTCTATCAACGCCCATCCCTTTGCTCTTCTCCCACACCAGCTGGTTAAGAAAATTTAGGAATAAATTACAATGATTATAAAGATAAATATAAAAATCATATCATATGGCTACTATATGAGGTAGAAACTGGCTGAGCGTTTTACAGATATGAGAAGCCTTATAATCTCTTTCTGTGGTTTGGACAATTATCCTTATTCTATAGTTAAGGACAACTGAGACCTAGAGAGACTACAGCAGTCAGCCTAAGCTAATAAGGCAAATGAGGGAGCCAACATCTATTTGACTTCAAAGCCCATGATTTCTCCCTTATTCCAGGCAGTCTCTCTATTCCTGGTGGGGAATATTTAGCTTTGGCATTGCCAAGTCCCTTCTTAGCTCTTGTCCTGAACTTGCCCCATTCCTGGTGTTGCCAAGATTCTTACTAGGAACAATATTGTGTCTGATTAAAAAAATCATGCTAATATCATAATGAGCTACTTCTCCCAGAGGCATGCACACCATCGAAGCACATCAACCATGGTGTTGGTATTTAAAACAACTATTAATAGTGGAGTAGGTGTCAAGGTCTATGCACCCTGGGTGAAGGGCCCTGTTTGGCTGTTTGACTCACATAAGTAGCCACCTCTGGCCTGTCAGAAAGGCAGTTATGTCTACCCATGCAGGCGGCACAGTCAACAGCAGTAAGTTACAGAGAAAGCGCCAGCTGCAGCTGATCTAGCACACAGCTCATGACTCATGTTCCTGTCTGTCTAGGCCTCAAGGACAGTCACTCCACAAGTGAAATCAGAAGCCCCATGATAAAGTAATGAGCATCTGGTAGGTCAGAGAGATATGTTAATCTAATAGCCATCATTCTTGACTTTATTGTGCCACTAACAGAAACACCAAAATTTCCTGCTGCCCCTGTAATTCGAAAAAATGATGAAGGAAAAAAGGAAAGGTTAAGATGAAAATGAAGGAAGAACACTGGGGAAGGCAGTAGTTGGCTGGGCTCTGCTTAGTGATGGATCTGTCACCATGGCAGATAACCTAAGAACTGCATGGCCTTGGGCTGGCACCATGACAGGAATACTATTTTCAGAAGGATGAACTGTTTCTGAACTGTATCCCAGGTTACTGGGCACAAATTAGAGCATTTCCTCTTTCACTCCCTCATTTTTATGTTGTTTAAACATCTCTTTTTCTCCATCTCTTTGTAGAGTCTTTTTTCTACTTTGTTTTCCAAATTTAAGGAATACAATAATAGCAAATTTTTAACACTAAGGTCACAGAAAAGCTCTTCATCTTAAATTGCTCATAAGCCTTCTTTCAAAATTTCCAAAGAAGTCACTGGGTACACACAGGCAGCAATAATTTTCATTTCAAAGCTTTGGCCAAATCATTGCTTGTTTTTAACTCATTACTTCAAGACTTCAGAAATACTGGATTATAGGGAAAGGCAGAAACAAAAAAAAGAAGTAGAAAAGATTTACTTTGGGAGTCTCCACTCCATTTCTGTTGTTTGATTTGTAATTTGGACAATTTCTGAAATGCAGGTCATCAATGTTTCCCCACCATATCCATAGCAGAAAGCCATCTGGTGGTGATATTTCCATCCTCATGGTGCTTACGAGCAATGGGACTGATGACTGGTACAGACATGTCAGCTCTTGGAGCAGTGAAGAATGCAGGAGGTTGTTTAATTTAATAACTATCTTTAGAAGGGCAGCACTTTAAAATATCCAAGATAAAAAGAAAAATGTAATGGCTTTTCCAAGACCATTCCCAAAACACTGCTTCAGGGAACAAAGTGGGTTTGTACATCACTGAATCCCCAGCACAGTGCCTGACATGAAGTAGGCATTCAATAAATATTTGTTCCATGGAGGTTGAATGAAGAGAAATTCTAGTTGTCCTAAAAGGCACTATGAAATTTGAAATCGAGGGATGCAGAATATTTTGTATCCTTTTATACATGGACAGATACCACTAAGGTATCATAAATAAGTTCATCAATTCAGTGTTTCACCATCCTTGCTGTCTGATGCTCTCGCCTAAATTGGTCTTATAAAATTTTGGTCCTCATAGATGACCAGAAGACTTGTTCCCTATAGATTTCTCATGGCTCCTTAACTTATAGTTAAGCCAGTTCCTGTTTTGTGACTAACAGAGGTGCTTTGTCTTCCAGACTTAAGCTAGACTCAAAATATTTTTCTAACAGAATGCACGTTTTCTTTCCTTCTTGAAAAGCTTCAACTCTGTGGAGAATTATCACTATAAGGAATTATGGAATGTTAGAGCTGGAAAGGCCTCAGGGATCATCTAGATGCACCAACCATTACTTCCTTTAAGATATCCTACTTGGGGCTCTATCTTCCTTTCAGGTGGACAGACTGAGTTCACATTATGGTGAACTCAGTGGAAATATAATGGTATATATCACACAGAACACACTATTTGTGACTTTACATGAGAAAAAGTATGAAAGCCTGTAATATAATGAAAGTTAGCTACCATTAGCATACCAAAAAGTATGAAAGCCTATAATATAATAAAAGTTAGCTACCACTTTAGCTCTGTTGGATGAGCAGCCAGAAACATCACTCTTCGAATAAATCTGACTTTTTCACTCCCTTAATTCCCGTCAATGGTTCTCCATGGACTGCAGGACATAAAGTCCAAACGACTTAACTTAGCACATTGGGCTATTCTGGATCTGGCCTCTGCCCATCTTCTAACTCTAGCTTCCATTTCTTGTCCTTTCCTTCATGTTCATGCTTTTCCTTTCCTGCTATATCTCCCTTCTCTCTTCTTCACCTGGGTATTGCCTCTTTATGCTTCACACTCGGCACCGGCACCGCCTTCTCCAGGAAGCCTCTCCTCAGCCTCACGCTCCCACAGGGCCCTGTGCTTGCCTAATTCGCAGCAGTTACTGTTTTGAAATCTTCTTCCTCCATTAACTGATAACTCCTTTAGAACAGAGTTTTGTCTTCTAGTCATCTCTGAGGACCAAATACAAGCAGACTGTGTACATAAAGATGCCAAGTGCATTTTTATTTTTTTTACTGAATTGAGATGTAAAATCGGTTCTGCCATTTTTTTTTTTTTTTTTTTTTTTTTTTTGTGCAGAAGGTTAACTTTAGTCAATGGTCTGTGTAAGGACTTTCCCAGAGTCCAGGCAGAATTATGTGGTCTAAGGGGCTGTCCATTTATACAGACATCAAAAAAACAAAACAAAAAAAAACAGGAAAGCTTCCCGCTCAGGACTTAATTGAATGGATTTTCCTAGAGCTGATGTTTCCATCTTTTCGGATCAAGCCATTTGTGCTTTCAGGAGACATGATGGGAAGGTAGATCCAGTCCTCTGATTTTTAGCCCAGATTCATGCAACAACTAAATCTATGCATGCAAAGTGATTTCTAGTATTGCCAAAGTTCATTTTACAGAGATTTGAGGTTGATATAACAAGAGATATGTAATGAAGGAAGGGATTCTCTTTAGGAGAAATGAAGATTTAAGCCCCGAGGCAAGCATCCACATGTGACATTTACCCCTGTTGATGTCAAAATGCTGCTGGGGACAATTCTGATCATGGGGCCAATACATTCCTGGGAGAGAAATAACAAAGGCTTCCATTGGACCCATCAGGTCCAACAGTTAAGAAACAGGGCTTGGCGGGCTCCTCTGTTGTAACTTGTCTATCAGTGGAAGACAAGAGAGAGGCACTATAATTATAATAGGGACATACCAAGGAGAATGACAATAGTAATAGCGTTAGTTCTCCAAAGACGCCTTAGTATGGCCTCCAAATCTGGGCTCAATTTCTGCGGACGCCAGTGAGCTTTGGTGTGCTTTTGCTTTAAGCGTTTAAAAGTTAGTGTGGACAGAGCCAAAAGGCAGCATATGGAAACTTTGGGAACACAGCAGAAGATAAACCAATATTTAGAGAGCATGTTGAAACAGTAACCCTTCAAATAAGTTGTCAAAGGGGAAGGTGCCTGCAAAGCTTTGAAAGCTCCAACCAGTAAATTAAAACATGGTTGTGTAAAAAGGCAACACCTTCTGCTCTAGTCATTTTAGGCTAATATAAAAGAAAATTAGAAATTGGAAATCATTTGCCGCTAGAATGCATGGATTTTGTTAGCGTACAATAAAATAGGCATTCTGAAGTTTGCTTTTAAAGAGGAGACTTTGTGACCTTTAAGATTTTTCTTAACTCTCTTGTCTCAAATAGGGTTTCTCAAAGTTCTTTTATAGTTCTTGCTGGGTCTAGGAACCACCCTAGGTCTGAGAAAAGAGATTGGGGTTGGGGTGGGGGGAAGGAATCAAGTACTGTTCCTGGAATTATGGGCTTTTTCTCCCTTCACTGTTTATCTATTCTGCACCACTCAGCTGTTCTCTGTTGCACAGAAATAAAAGTTTAGTTTAAAAAGTATGTTAGAACAAAGCTGTAGAAATTGCCTGGAATTTCCTTCATTTTCAGCCATCTGGCTTTCATTGCTTACTTCTTTCCCCTCCTCCACATACGTTTACCAAATCTTTTCAACACACACTGGCCAAGCTATCAAATGCTTATAATTAATAACAGTCATACTTTTTTTTTTTTTTTTTTTTTTTTTTTTTTTTTTTAAGGTAGTGCTTTCTGGCTTTCCTTGGGCTGCTCATGTCATTGCTAGTATAAACCATGAAGATGGTCGGTAAAGCTTAATTATTAAGACTTAGTTGAATAGGAAAGATAATCTAATCAAATGTCAGTTCAGTTTTGTACACACACACACACACACACGAAATAATTTCAAAATAAAGTATTTCTCACCAAGAAATAAAAGGGAAGAAAATTAGTTTTTCTGAGTGTCTACCATGATCCTATTTCAGAGGTAACAAATCTGAGGATCCAAAAAGATGATCTCGTGGAGATCATAGCTAACCATTACAGGAAGACTTTAAATATAAGTGTAAATCTATCTGCTGGCTTTTATTTTGGTGGTCTCAGGGATGGGAATGCTCTTCAGTGTATATTAAATGAAAAATCATGTTACCGACCAATATGTAAATACGTTCTCATTTACAAAGGGAAGAAAAACATATATTTGTATACGTTCGTATTGTATATAAATTTGTAGGACAAGGACTGGAAGGGTACATACCAAACCATAAACAGTGGTTCTCTCTGGAGAGAGGAAGAGAGTGGAACTGTAGAGCTTGGTGATAAAAAGGGGAGCATATGTCTTTCTTTTGATTACTACGGCTATGCTTGATTTGTAAAGAATATATCCATGTATTACTTCTATAATTACTATAATAGTCTGAAAGCTTTCTTATTGAGAACAGGAGGCTGACCTCTTTCCTAATGACAGATCTTAGCTCTTTTTGGTTATTTCTCTCATGAGCTGGTCCAACTCACCAGAGAAGGTGGGCGGGGTGGTAAGGCTTCCAGAAGCAAATTACACAGACAGTGGTCAAGGTACCTACAGTGATTTTTCTTCCTTGTAATGATAACTTCTTTGTTATAAGCCTTGATGCAAAATTCTCACTGTCAGCTCACAAGCAAAAATAACCCTAATTTCTTCTGGCAAATTTTAGGCAAGGTTGCTAAGGCATTAACACCTGTCTATGGTTTACTACCTTCCATCTCTCCCACAAGCAATCTCCTCCTGGATACTGCTAACATGCCACTCGACAGTCGTGTCCACTCTCCCCTCTATTCTTATTTTGAGGATACTTTGCCATATGTGGCTGCTAACGAAGGGTTACTTATCCTAAGGCTATTTATATTTTAAATGGGCATTTAAAGCCCTAAATTTAGGGAAGAGATTCTAATAACAGCATTTTTAGCACCATCTGGTAGGTAGGACAGAAAAGATAGGGGGATTGAGAGCAGAGACAACACTGTGGTCTTCCCAACTATCATTAATAATAGAGCCTAAACATCACTACTTAGAAATTTAGCCCATTCTTTTAAACTCATTTATTTGATAAATATTTAATGAGCCCCTGCTATGTGTCAGACATTATGCTAGGCATCAGTTGTAGAGAGAAGGATTAAGACGTATGGTTGATGGCAAGGACTTTAAAATATAGTTCTCTTCCACTGATAACTACTTTTTAAAGTGCACTAAAGAATTGCAGGCGGTTGTGCACATGCACATACATAAATATTGGAACAGAAAATACCTCTAGCTTGAGAATACAACCTTCCTGCTGTGACTAGCTAGGTGTGAGAATGTATCTGTCTAGACCTGGTAAAAACTGGAATGTGCTTCTGACACCAGCTCTGCCATCCAGAGTAAGTCAGGAGAAGGTAAGTGTAACACTAGAAAGACTGCCCAGATAGGACATGCCCTCGAGGGCCTTTCGTATTCTTTGCGTAATCTGGTAACTCTGACCATACACGACTGGCAAAGTGGCTTCCTAACTGGCATTCAGTAGGACTGACAATTGCCTGGGAAAGCTACTTAACCAGAGGCCTCTCAGAGCCATAATCTCAGTGATGAAACCTTGAAACATCATTTCTGCACATCCCACTGAAAAATTTTATGTTTTTTTTTTTTTGAACACATGGACATTAGCATAGATCAAGAGCCCAAAAGTGTATGGAAACTTGGGGCCCAGGAGGTGACACCCTAAAATGTTCAGGGAACATTGATCCATGCACTGTAAAAATCTCCGTGAATTAAAGATTTAAATCTCAATTGAACAGATGCTTTGGAAAACAGTGCCACACTATTATGTCCCTATCAAACACATTTTCTCCTCCACGTACACTTTACAACCCCCTTGATGTCACAGTAAAATATGCAAGAGGAGTTTACCTCCATGCATTTCTCACTTTAAAGATGAAAATCTGCTTTGGCGCTTTGATGAAACAAAGAGAGCAAGTCCTATTAGGCCACTGTACTTGGGCCACCTTTGTTGCATTAATTAGCATCAATGTACAAATGCTCCACTGTGTGTGGCTGGCTCAAGAAATCCCTGGCTGGGTCCAGTAACAAAGGTCTTGCCTGATAGCCTGACAACTGGCTGGTGAGAAGTCAAAGCACTGAATTTATCTAGAGCAAATGCCATAAAGTCAAGTGTAATAAGAGTCCTTGTCCAGGAGTGAATAAAAAATGTCGTAGAGTAAATTAAGTTCATCTATTTTAATCATAGTCAGTACTTTGAGGATGGGGAGTAACATCTTATATCCTATTCCTTCTATTGCCCCAGGAAGGGAGAGGTGTAGAGGCCCCAAATCCCAGAAGATTTTCAGCTTGTCCTAGGTTCTGACTCTTTGGCATTGCCTCACTTTGTCACAGCATTTGACTGTCATTTACAACACTGGAACATGGTTAGAAAGACACTTAAGTTTGTTTTTAAAGTGATTGTTAATTAGCAGACAGAAGTGACATCAATCATCAGCAGAAAGCAGCAGCAGTAGCAGCCTAATGCTCCTACTTACTGAATAATGAAGAGTCAGGGGCTAACTGAGCAAGGATGTGGTGACCTCAGATTATCTCATACAGCCAGTTCATTCTGCAGAATGAGAAACAGAAAGGGCAGACACCTTGCCCGATGCCACACAGCTAGTGGGTGACAGAGCTAGGATAGGAACTCAGGTCTCTAGATCTCTTAGGCAAAGCCCTTACAGGCTGTCCTTGCTGAAGCCACTCTACTTCTTCCTAAATAGAGACAATGAGGTTAGGATGGAGATGTGAGAGCAGTTAATATAGAAATAGAAAAGTGGTTTCTCAGGATTCCATTCACTGGATCTAGCTTTTGAGTCCAGCCCTTGACTCTATTTTACTGGCTGCTGTTCTCGTGGGTGGAGTGCCACTCTGAGCAGTGGCTGACTGATTTTCTGGAGAATATGGCACTAGTGACCTTCCTCACTTTTGCATTTGAAAGGAGAAGCCGGACCTACCATTCAGATCAATATATAGGACAACTCTGGTGATCAGCAAAAGTGTCACCATGAGATTGTGTGCCCTGATCTGATCTAAGGAGTCCTGTAATCTATACCCTTTAAATCCCTAAGAAAGGCATCTAGTTGGCTGAGAAATAAGACAAGCAGCATCAGCTTGACCAGAAATTATTGTTGATTTCTGAAGGCAACACATTGATTCTTATAAGATACTTTGAAGACAAAGAAGAGACCTCATTCAAAACAGACGACATATCATTCAGAAACAGCATCCCCCTTCATATCTATAATATAACCTTATCTCGTAATATTCTTCATTCCATTAGCAGACTTGAAAGCCTGGCTTTGGTTCCCTCAACATCTCCCTTTGAAATTGGAATCATAGACGAGATGGTTTAGCTTCTACAGAGATTTGCTCCAAAGAAGTATCTGAAGGCAACTCTCTCAAGACACCGTAAAATTATGTGGACTGAAGCAGTGATTGGATTGATTAACTAAGACTCAAGGTTGGGTAATAATGAGACCCAGGCAGAGCTGAACAATAAAATGCTCTAATTGATTTTATGCATGTGGAATGACATACATACACCCCAGAGCATGCTATAATGAATCTGCATGCTGTGTGCATACAGATTTCACAGTGGATCAATTATACCACCCAGACTCTCCACGAGCCAATCCATTACTACGGTGTGAGGGCTTGAGACACAGGCTAAAAGGTGGCAGAGACCATGCAGTCTGTGGTCAGTTCGTATTCCCTCCAGAAGAAAGCAGCCGGGCGGCACGTGCACATACCGGTCATACCGCGAGACACGCTTCAGCGCACGGAGCCTTTTGGACCCTGAGCATGACCATTGGGCTGGAATTCCAAAGCCCTGGTTTCAATTAAACTTAAGTGGATTTGACTCAGAGTTTGAACTGATACTAATTGGTTTTCAAAACACTGGAAAACAATAAGCATTCCGGCCCTGCCCACGGGTAGACGCACCCAGCTCCGAACATGCTGCTGGGTGGCAGGGCAGGCAACATGCCCCTGATGCCCTTTACCTTGCTGGGCAGGGATCCAAACTGCAGGCTTTTAGGAGCTTTGGGGGCCGGCGGCTGGTCACGCACAGGTTCTCATCGGCAGGCTCCCGCGTCTGTTTGTTCAGGCAGCTCACCACGGCCTCCTGGACACCTGTGTACAAATCACACTGTCAGGCCAGAGTGGGCGTGTGGGGGGTGATGAAGTGTAGACAAGGCGGCTGGTGGGAGGGCTCTGTGATTGGTAGGACTCTGGCTGCAAGTCAGAGACAGCAGTTTAAAGCCCAGGACTGCCCATCTTACTGCTTCGCTCGCTTTGGAAGATAGTACACCTAGGCTCATGCTTCTCTGTTAAGCGTGCCCTGTAAGGCACAGAACTGCCCCGAAAAGAGAGACTGCTACCAGTACTGTTGAAATGCTTAAAAAAAAAAAAAAAGAAATTCCACTAGGCTATACAGTTGTCAATGCTGAAACATGATAAATTAATGCAGAAGGGGAACAGGGTGACTGAAAAAAAAAGGCCCCGAGAAATTCACACGTTACTTTTTAATCAACAGGAGACTATTGTATTTGGAAGGGAGGCCAAGGGCCATGTTTTAATATTCAACAATCTGTAAACTGCTGTTCTTCTGGGGCCTTGCATCCAGGACTCCAGTTTTTGTTGTTTTCCTTTTGATTCTGGTTGATTTCTTTAGTGACCTAGGGCAGCTTTGGCAGTTGGAACAAAGAAAACGATGCACAATTATTACATCCCTGAAACCAGTGTTCCCACTGACACCAGCACACCCCTGACTCAGAGCAGGTAAGATAGGAGTTTGAACAGTGATGGGCATGAGGTCACTTGGCAGGTCTTCCAAGGCAGTGGGCAGGCACCCCCAGGGAGGCCTCTGTGGAGCAAGGAAACACTTAACTGGGTACGGTAATGACCAGACTTCATTCTGGTGCCCACAGTAATAACAATAGGCAAAATCCACAGGCTTCATTCAATCCTCTCAACAGCTCCAGGAGTTAGCATTATTTTTATCCCCAATTTACAGATAAGGAAACTGAGGCTTAGAGGGGGTGAAAAGACTTGCTGAGGTCATACAGTTGATTAATGGTGAAGCTGTGCCTTAGCACCAGAGCTTTAATGACTGAAAGCATTAACATTTAAAAATACTAAGAGGCTATTATATCTGCAGGAGATATTCAGGAATAGCCAACCTACACGTTTGTCTGGAATCATTTCAGCAGAGTTCAGTTTAAGGAATAGGTGAGACAGGACATTCTTGATAATATGCTTTCAGTCATATAAAGCTATGTAAATAAAGATCTGTACACCTAAAGACATCTATCTGTAGCTAACTATTTGTATATAGTTAGTTATAGCAGAGTATGTGATAATCCATAAAATTAGTTTTATGTATAAATACACATACTATTGTTTTTTTCTGCATTGCTTTGTTAATTAGTACTTAATATAGTACAGCTGACCCATCACTCATTAGCCCTGTCCCTTCCCTCCTTCTATCTACCCTATGTTTTTCCAAGAAGTTATCACCCCAATTAACAGGGTAACGCTTCCTAAAGTAATGTCACACTGGCTTAAGTCACTCAGCAAGGCTGTTATTTAAAAAGTGACATTTTAAAGCCAGAATCCGAATCACCTTTCTTTCTTTCTAGTAAATCTTATAAATCAGACATTAAAAAAAAAAAAAAATCAGTCACAGTATTTACTCTGTGGCCGTGAATGTAACTTTTTTTTTCTAAGTTTTTTTTTTTTTTTTTTTTTTTTATGGGCTTCAAAAATTAAGTTAAATATATCATGGCCAGTTCAGAGTGGAGCATTTGAGATTTACATGAGACACCCAAGCTACTCTATATTCTGTAATGCTGATGACGGGGTGTTTTTCTTGGTTCCAGCCAGGATGAGCCATTTGAAATTCATGGTATGATGATATAGCAAAACATTTTACAAGAAATGGTTGATATCATCACTGAGTCTTCCCACTGGAATAGTCTGGCATTATTAAGGTAATGACAACAAGGTGCTGCATGAAGCTAACTCTTCCATACAAAATCTAGAGCTGTAAACTAATAAATTAAGTTTAAAATTCATTTACCTACCTGGTAATATTCAAGAGATATTAAATTGTTGCTCTAAAATAACTCTTGGCTTTGTTCAGATATAAACAGCTTATCACTTGCCTTACTTGAAAGTGCTTCATGTGTGGGGGGTGGTGTACGAGTGATATAACCTGTTTCCACTTTGTGAACTCATTGTTTATAGAGCTGAGGTCCTTCTAAGACTGCGAGGAATGGGTGTAACAAGGGCTAAGGTTTCTAAAAGTAATCTCTTCTTTTGGATATGTGGAACACAAATTTATATGACTCTAAACCAATAATCGTAGCTCAAGATAAAAATCACCTTTGGGGTGGTTAAGTGCTAAGATTAAGCAGCATCTAGAGTTACTAAATTCTAATCTACCATACCATAAAACAATGTACTTTGCCTCTGCAACACTATGCATTAAATGGATATTGCCATAGGGGCCGGTTGCCTCAGCATTCTTAGGTGGGGCCTGGGATGGGGGGAAACCAAGGACAGAGCTCTGTCATAATTAAGGAGTATCTGGGACCAGCCCTGTGGTGAACACGCAATAAATTTTTGTGGCCTGACGAATGAAATGCCTGAAGGGCAAGGCATTCTAAGCAGAGTGTGCAATTTCGGCTAAAGGGAGGTGCGAATGGGATGCCCGCAGGAAGGAACATGGAGTGAGGGTGCTGCCCTGCAATGGGGCGAGTGGGATGTTGGAAGAGGGAGGAAATGTGAGGATTTCACCTGCAAGTTCACAGTATACTTCGCCCAGGGGAGTCAGGCCCGGACATGAGAAGTTAGCTCATCCAGTTTGCTCTCTTTCCAAACAGGCTAATATATGTACTTTGAAGGACATTTTAAACCAACACAGAACACATGTTTAAGTAGAGCGCTTTATGATTTTGAGTTTTCTTTTCTTGACAGAAGCTAAAGGAGAGAGGACTCATAAGGAAAAGGGAGTAACAGGTACAAGACTTCACCTTTCATTCTTGCTGAAGTAAATTTCAAGTTTTCCCTCAGCTAGAGTTTAATGTTATTTTATGGTCTAGGAGTTCAATATAATAAACTGTTCAGGTTCAGACCCGCTCTCCTTGTCCACACGTACTAGTGCACGTATGGGAAATTAAAACATAACAAGGAGATGATAGTGGGACACAGGACACAGATACGAACAGGTTAGGCTCACTTTTAACCTTCCGGAAAATGGGATTTTCATTGTTTATATCTCCCAGAATAGCATAATTGTTACATGATATTTGATGACAGCTCAGGGAAACGACAGCCTAAATTACTAATTAGTTCCTTCTGGTTGCTACCTCTGCTAGGTGAAAGGTTACTTTTGTATCTACCCAATTTCATCTCATGAGATTGCAAAAAAATAAAATTAGCCTGAGTGGCCTTACAACCCAAAATTGATTTAAAATCTATCTGTTAATCTTGCAAATTTTTCGTTGGCTTCAGCAAGAATGATTAAAAATATATATAATCTCGTGGATATACTTTGGTGAAAGATCAAAGTTGATAGTACAATAAAATGTTACTGCCAAATACTGACTTCAAAATATACATGTCCCATATAACAAAATAATTTTTTAGTGCATATGGGCATCATATGGACCATGTAACCCAAGCATATTTTCACCACTTTGGAATTTTCAGCTCTAACATTTGAGGTGTAAATATATTACCTTGGAACAGGGATATAACTGTAGGTAAGTATGCACAGTTGTTGACAGTTAAGACCTAAGACATTTCAGTAACTTTACCCTGCCTTGGATATAAAGGATGTACAACTTATGTTATACAAAGACGCACAGTTCCTACAGGCAGAGATCGGTTGTATATCAAACATCCAAATCTTATTTCCGAATCAATATCTTCTGAGAACATTTTAAATTCAAAACATTCCACCTACTCTCTACACTTTGAATTTTATACCCCTGGTTGATCAGCAGAATGGTTAGAATCTTAAAGATAAAGGTATCTGCTTATTTATATATTCCATTACAGCATCTATTTTTTCCATCTGCTCATAAAGCTCCAGCACTGACTTGTAACTGAGAGCCTTAACTGAGAGACCATAAATAATTTTTTTCAAAGCACATTTGTTTCAGACTAGAGATAACGATCATTCAATTCAGGTGATCACGGAAATTGGCGATAAACACACATCATCTGAACTCTTAAGTCATTTGTCATATTGCAAAGAAGCAACTATAGCCACAGGCTGTGGCTTTTCCACCTGACCTCACAGCTCCTGCCTAGGCTCAGAGATCACCGAAGCTTATTTAACACTTCTCCCATGTTAAGCATGGAAGAAAAGATGTCCTCCGTCTGAGTGGAGAACACCCTAAGAATACAGATTAGCTGAGTTCCAGGAAACTCTTCCAGATTCAGATGGAAAAATTTAGGTTTTAAAATAACAGGGCTCTCCATTAAAACATTTAAGAATTCCACGGGTTGAAATTGGAAGACTTAAAAACAAACAAGAACTTCAAGGTCAAAACTATTAAACGCTTACTAAAAGACCTGATGGAGAAAATGGATTCTTTGCTAGTACTTGTTTCACTATTCATTCCTTTTTCAACTCCATGGGAACAATTTGGGTACATTTATTCTTCCATTCTCAATAATGACAAAAGATGCCTTTTAAAAAAAGTTTCCAAAATGTCATGGTTTAGAAAACAGTTTTGAAAAATTTTAATTTATTTATTTTTATACCATGTAAACAAGAAACTTTGCTAGGAGTGTGGGACCTTAACATGCCAAAGGGGTAGATTGTCAGGGACTTGGCAGGAATTTGGTCAGTCTTTCCTCACCTACCAAAATCTCTCTTGGGAGAAGACATGGGAGACAGTGGCAATACAAATCTAATGTAGTTTCTCTAATGGTAAGGAAGATTGTATCTTGAATTGTTAAGTACGTTCCTCTCTCACTACAATCCTGTTTATATTTCACCTGAAATAAAGAACCACTGAATCTGTCATTATCGCCAAGAAATATACCTAAGAGAACCAGGTCAATATACATGAAAGCATCTAAGATTAGTTAAATAATATTCGTAATGAGAAAGCTTCAGTAATTCTCTAAGGGCTTAAAGAAGTGTGGTATGATGGAAAGACTGGAGACAGAGAAATAAAAGGCAGGCATTTTCCCAGCTGTCACTCACTAGCCATGTGATCTTGAATAAGTCACTCGGCTTCTTTGTATCTTAGTTTTCTCATGTAAAATAGCGGTGGGGTCACACTTTAATCTCTAAACTCCTTTCCAGTTCCAGGTAACCATCATGTTAAATTGCCCTTTACACACGCTTTTCCTTTATAAAAAGATATTACTTTAGGGAATTTAGCTGAGTAAATCAGAGGACTATATAACCCATTTTGGGGAAGGGCAGAATATTCTGTCATCTTGGGTTTTGGTTCATACCACATGTGTTGAGGCGAGGGCACAGATAAATGAAACTGAAAGTTGAGGGTATTGCCAGATTGGTGTCAATTGTGTTTCTCAAATACACTAGAATGTATTGCAAACCATCAGAATGACAACAGAAAGTAAAAAGCATTAGTGCTGTTGGTCACTCACAGCTGACAGCCTGACAGCCACTCAAGCCCAAAGAGAACTACATCTGTGTTTCATTCAGTATGCTTTACATTTAGAAAGGCTTCCTCCCCCTTCCCTCCTTGTTCCCCTCCCCCGCCCCCACTACTTAGCATTCTTGGACGAGAGGCAGTCACATGACACAGCTGCACGCAGGCAGAGTGGATTCAGAAAAAGGACAAGAAGATGGTGGGGATCTGGACCAGAATCCCTGTTCTTACCTCCTCCACATGACTCTGAGCACTTGGTGAAACCCTCATACTCCCAGTCGTACAGCTCGTCAAAATCCTGCAGGCCATCTGTCTCTTCTGGGTTAAACTCGGGAACTTCTCCATTGCACGGTCCTGCATAACAGGCACGCTGGGATGCTGGCTTGGGTCCCTCACATTCATCAACCGGCAGGTCAGCCACAGACTGAGAGAAAGACAGGAGCACCTGGCACTTGACTCTTCGTACCTGGGTCCCCACACCACAGGTAACTGTGCAGGCTGACCAGGCCTCTGGGATGAACCTGCAATCCGCAAGCAAACAAAAAAACAGGATGAGAAATCCCAGGCAGGAGACCCTGGACATTGTGAAGGGCCGCATTCCATCTGCCACCATGGCCCAGGGACGTCCCAGGATGTGCTCAGGGCTCCGCCACCCTGTCCTATGATGGGCGCTTCAGGGTAGTTTATGAGCTCATTTGCCACTGTTTCTGGATTGGTTTTTCAAGCGTGTCATCTGAACTCCCAGCTGTAAGACATTCCAACCACAGACCACCTGCTTTCTCCCTGCCTCCTACCCACAGTAGCTCTTCAGAACAGGGAATTGAAGGTTTTTTCTCCCTCCCTCTAAATCCCAGCACTTGTGCCTGCTGCAAGATGCTGGCTATTCTTATAGCAGCCTAATACTGATACTAAAAACTATAGCCACATAAGCCCTTGGAGATATTTAAGGAAGTATTTTTCTTAGTTGGGATCTCATATTCTGTAACTTTCTTTGCTTTTCTGCACAGTGTGCTTCCCAAGATTTATTTATATGTAGAAAGAGTTTGTTTGTTTCTTTTCTTTTTTTTGTAAGTTTCCAAGAATGAAGCAAAGTCTTGTTCCTCACACATTCTTTGAATTAGTCTGGACTACAATTCTTTTTATATCACAGAGAAAAGATGTACTACAAATTTAAGTCCACAGGCATGTCCCAGTAAAGGAGAGGTTGTGCATTCATACAAGTTTGTTTCACAGCCTCTACCCCTGCCCCCGAGAGAAGCCATACTAGTGAGAACCTGGTTTTTCTGAGTTTCTCTAGAATATAGAACAATATATAAATTCCCCCCCCCCCAAAAAAGGACTTTTTTTTTTTTTTTCTCCTACTCATCAGCAATGGCCATAACTGCAATGACCTCAAGAGGGGCCTATGGAAAAAAAAAAAAAAAACACTCAGAGGGAACCACTAACATTTTCAAAAAGTTTGTATAATAATCTGGAAAAAGAACTTCGGAATATTTTCCCCCCATGATCCTACTGCTTTCTCTCAGGGAGTCATGCTGAAGAAGCATGCAAACCTGGCTCCTTAACCTTGACTTTGGCAGAAAAGTTAAGAACTGATAAGAAGGTTTAAATCCTAGCAAGTACAAATGGTTCATATCTGGTTTAGGGGAATTGAAATTCTAATGGGAAACCAATCCAAGTTTCCAAACTGGAAGGAACACAGCAAAGACGTTCCCTAGGCCTGAGCCTGTGCTGTGTGTGGGACAGGGGGACCTGGCATCCCTTGCAGACAGCTGACTGAGAATGGAAGGAGTTCCTTTAAGAAAGGTCTCCAGTTGTTGCCTTTGAAGAGCCATCCCATAGGAGAGAATGAAAGTCACCTATGACCTTGTCAGGAAGGTGGATGAGTGAGAGGGAAGGGCCACCTAGAATTAGTCCCAAGAAATTCTCATCACGGTGTTACCTCCCTCTGTTGTTTTTCAATTCTTGACTTCATCTTCTGGCACCTAGAGAACTTGGAGAAACAGTATATCCTAAAAGATGAAAAAGTCTCTTTCTCTTTAAATAATGCTACCTGTATGGACTTTCTAGAAATATAAAACCAAAATCTGCAATCGAAATAATCTTAACCCCCTTCTTACACATTTGTATATACCTGCCTGGCTCCTGGTACAAGAATCATGACAAATTCACAAGGACTCAATCGTATAACCCAAGTGTAGACATAAAGAAAATTGCATACTAAACTATTCTGTATATAAGAAAAAGCCGAAAGCAAATGATAATTCTGCCAACTTTGACCACAATGTGATAAATAATGCTTCTTTAATAATGTGGTGCTAAATTTTGTTTTCAAATACAAAAGATGACAAGATCTCAAGAAGAATTGTCACCCTATTAGCTTCACCTATGCAGTAAGGATTATTGTTCTGTCATCTATCACAGCCCTCCTTTAGTGACTATTACAAGACAACAAGAATCGGCTAACTTTTTAGGGCCAATAGAAAATATTTCAGATTTTTGTGGGCCAAGTCTGTGAGTCTTTTGTTGTTGCAACTATTCAACTCTACCTATGTAGTGTGAAAGCAGCCATGGACTATACATACATAGACAAATGGGTTTGGTTGTGTTCCAATAAAACTCTATTTACAAAAATTGGGGTTAGAGGTGGAAAAGGCAGTGGAAGGGTCTGAATTTTGTCGGTATGTTGTTTAGTAATTCCTGGAATATTTAGTGGAGAAGCCAAACACACTGAGATTCATAAACAACCTCCAAATAGTAAGTTTTATTTAGGCCTTAATTTCCATTTTTCCCCCCCACGAATAGCTTATAAGATGACAAACAGCTAAACTGATTTACGTTCTATCTTCCACAGTGAGTCCCAGATAAAATCTAGAATATAAATGACGCACAAACCAAATCCTTAGCTTTCCTCAACTATAATGTGAATCACTTTGCATTTGGTCTCTTTCCAGGACCAGAAAGAGACACTGAAAGCCCCAAAAGTAAGTGGGGCATGTTATGTTACTGAAGCCCTAGGAACTCGTTAATATTGCTTGAAACTTGTTTATTTTAAAGCAGCATCTAAATGAAAATGAAAGTGTGTGTGTGTGTGTGTGTGTGTGTGTGTGTGTGTGTAGGTATTTTTGACCCTTTGAACACTTAGGATTAATAGCAAAAACAATAAACATCTACCTTTATGGCTCCCAAAGTGGGAGTCTTATCAAATGTCAAAGAGCCTTACTGGCTTGTCTCCCAACCCACTATCCTTAAGTCTTCACTAAGTTCACACCAATTAAAAACAATTTAGCTTTTGAGTGGTGCTGTCCTCTAGCAGTCATGTTAATTTCTCTAGTGCATACACTGCATTATATGATATATTCTCTCTCATTGAAAACAGGAGATTATATTTCAAAAGAGAAATACATAATAGTGCAAATGGCCAATGAATAATAACTTTTTCACATGAAACTTTCCCCCACATCCCTAGGTCTCCCAACTCTGTATTTACAATCTTGAGCTTTCTGGCCACAAGCGGGAGGAAACAAGGTCAGTGAGAGGGCAGGCCAGTGAGCTAGGAGATTGAATTGTAATCTTTAGATGTCTCAATTTGAATAGTGCTTGCTGACTTAGAACCTTTAAAATGGGATCTTTGAAATGGAGTCAATAGGTATTTTTAAAAAATCATTTTGATGTACATATGTACAACGAAAAAGTTCTTGTTATTGAAGTTTGAATAATTTAAAAATTTTTTGTTAGCAGTACTAATGTGGGATGAATGAAAATGGCTGGATAAATGAGTTCTTTAAAAAACAGGCTGAAACTTCAGAAAGGACTGATACGATTTCTGCATTTAGCCTTCCCATCTCCAGAAAATTAAATTAAAAAAAAACCCTAGCAAATAAATAACTTCGCTTCTGTCTAGTCTTCAATTTGCAAGCTTAATTGTTCATTTTATTAACAAGAAGTTTATCCTTTAATTAGTCATTACCACAGTCCCTTTCATGAAATAGAAAACAGCGATAATCAAATTTACTTGTAAAATCACAAAGTGGTTTAGTTTATTAGTGGCTATTATGGAGTAAGAAGCATGGACAGAAATAACAAAAACAATCACTTTATTAATATAATGCTAAACAGAAACAATTCAACCTCAGTTAATTAGTTTCATGTCATTGCAAATCTTAGCCAGGGTTAGGCTCTGCTTTTATGCACGTATAGTTTGTAACTAAGATATTTAAATTTTGCTTTTCTCCTCTTACTTTCCTCTCCTTTCTCATATACGTGTTTGTTTAAAAAAATCCTTAGGAATATTCAAAATAAGTGTAGCTTTATAAGTGTGTTATTTTAATGCTCTTATTAGTCTTGCCTCATTTTCTAGTTTCAACATGAAAATCAAAACTCACAGGAAATCACACTAGAAATACTTAATTTTGGTTAAGTTTTCAATCTTATTACATTTGAGTTATAAGTTGATAGAGGTTGTGGATTTGTTTTCCCTCTTTCTTTTGGTATATGTTTGTGTATGTGAGTGGTGTCATGACATTAGGGTGAGGAGAGAAGAGGGAATAAACTGAATACTTTAGGAAAAATTATAAAGACTATTATTAGAGAAAAGAAGCAAATTCAGTAAAGTTGCAGGATATAAAATCAACACACAAAAATCTGTTGGGTTCCTATTGCTAACAATGAAATATCAGAAAAAGAAATGAAGAAAACAATCTCATTTACAATTGCAACAAAAAGGACAAAATAACTAGGAAAAAACTAAAGAAATGAAGGACTTTTATACTAAAATTATAAGACACTGTTAAAGGAAATGGAAGAAAACACAAAGCAATGGAAAGATATTTCCATGATTATGGATCGAAAAAATTAACATTGTTAAAATGTGCATATTACCTAAAGCAATGTACAGATTCAGTGCAATCCCTATCAAAATCCCAATGACATTTTTCATAGAAGTAGGACAAAAACTCCTCGATTTATATGGAACTACAAAAGACCCCAAATAGACAAAGCAATCCCGAACAAAAAAGAACAAAGCTGGAGATATCACATCCCTGACTTCAAACTATACACAAAGCTACAATAATCAAAATAGAATAGTATTGGAAGAAAAACAATAACACTGACCAACGGAACAGAATTGAGAGCCCTGAAATAAATCTACACAAAAATGGGGAACTAATTTTTGACAAAGGAGCCAGAAACATACAATGAAAAGTCTTTAATAAATGATGCTGGGAAGACTAGAAAGTCACATGCGAAAGAATGTAACTAGACTGCAATATGACACCATACATGAAAATTAACTCAAAATAGATGAACGACTTAAATATAAAATGCATAGATGAAAATAAAGGCACTAAACTTATGGACCTTAGTCTTAGAGGGGTTTTGTGAACTCAACCTCAAAAGCAAATAAAAGAAAAAATAAATAAATGGGACTACATTAAACTAAAAAGCTGCACAGCAAAAGAAACCATCAACAAAACAAAAAGGCGGCCAAACGCATGAGAACAGGTATTTGAAAATGGTACCTCTGATAAGTGACTAATATATAGGTCAAAAATAAATAAAGAACTCATACAACTCGACAACAAAAAAAACAAACAATCTGACTTAAAATGTGCAGAAGACCTGAATAGATCCTTTTCAAAGGAAGATGTGTAAGTGCTAACAGATATATAAAAAGATGCTCAACTTCACTAGCTATTAGGGATATGCCAATCAAAACCACAATGAGATACCATCTCTCACCTGTAAGAATGGCTATTATCAACAACACAAGTAATAAGAAGTGTTGGAGAGGTTGTGGGGGAAAAGGAACCCTCATACACTGCTGGTGGGAATGTAAAGTGGTGCAATATGGAAAACGATATGGAGGTTCCTAAAAAAAAATTAAGAATAAGAGAGCAATCCCTCTTTTGGGTATCTACCCCTCAAATTTGAAAACATTTTTTCATAAAGATATATGTACTGCTATGTTTATTGCAGCATTATTCAAAGTGGCCAAGACGTGGAAACGACCTAAGTGTCCATTGATGAAGGCAACTATTTAACTGAATCCCTTTAGGAATTTTAGAAATAATTGTAAAACCCATCATACAAGACATCCTTAAAATGATTATTTAAAAATATAGCTAGAGTATTAAAGTTTTGAGAGAACACTTACCCAAAATATGTCTCTACATTCACTTAGACCACACCTAAATCATTCCAAATAAATGAGAATCTAAGTTATTGTGAAAGATCTTTAGTCAAGGATACTTGATTTGAAAGTGGAATTATGAAAATATTTCTCAACTGCTGTTGTTAGTTTATGACTCTCTGAAGCTGCAAGAAATTAATGCTAGTTATGCAACTCGCTAAAGTCTCCAAACAAAATTTTCAACGGTGTCCAGGACACCACTACACAAAATATCTGATAGCACCACTTTTTTTCATAGGTTCCTCAAATCCTTAAGTATTGTGCCTTGGTTGTCAGGGTGTTCAGCAATGTGAGGTGCCCCAGTAGTATAAACAAGAATAGAATGATCCTAGAAATAAAAGCAAATGATAATTTGATGCATCAACCGTACAACCATTTAATAAAAAAATTCAGTGACCTCCCCATGCCACTAACCAATAATGAATGAATGATTGAATGAATGAATGAATGCATAAAAAGATAGGCCTCAATTTCAAAATACACCAAGGCAGTATTGAGAGAGCTTTGTTTAAATGGCATTTTCCAAGTAGCAGACTTCGTTTTCTTATGATAATGATGCCTGTCTATTCTGTCAGGGTCAACTCACTTCTGCAAGGTTGTCTCACTGGCTTTCTTGCTGAGATGCTCAGTGCCAGAAGTGGGAAAAGAAAGGCAGACTGTATCAAAGAGCACATTTTCCTTTCAAAGAGACTTTATACTAGCAGGAAATGCTGCAGGGGGATCAGAGTTCTCTCAAAGTTCCAATGAGTCAGACACTACAGGCTCTTTCAAGAGGCTAGGACCTCAAATTTGAGTCTCTATTAAACTTGTCTTCCATTTCTGATCTAGCTTTCTCTGATATGGTTCTAGATAAGATATTAGAAAGATATTAGTAAGACTACTAAGAGGGACCCTGTTGACCTCGGAGGTTGTTGTTCTTTAACAGTAAGAGAGAAGCCAACAGAACAACAGCTAATAAACAATTTCTAAGAACACTGGCCCCACATTGTCTGCTACTCCCAACAAATCCAGTCCTTGACTCTTTTTTTTTCCCCAGTGGCATCCAATATAATTGACCATGCCTTTCTTCTTGATTTACTCTCTACTTGCTTTACTCTTGATTTACGTGACACCCAACTCTTATGGTTTTCTTTTCTTTTCTGTTCACTTATCAGTCTCCTTTTCTAGATCCTTCTCTCCTCAAACTCTGAATATTGCAATGCCTTAGGGTATAGTTTGGTGCTGTCTTTTGACGTGTTCATCAATGATCCTTGGTTTCAAATACCACTAATGACCTGGCAATTTCTAAGCATAGTCAGCCCTCAGTATCTACAGGTTCCACACCCACAGATTCAACTCACTGTAGATAGAAAATATTTGAAAAAAAGAAAGTGATGGTATTGCTGACATGTCTTATGTAGTTTGACCTACGATGGTAATGTCTATACCAGACATGTACGGATTTTTAAAATCTTGTCAGTAGTCTGTAAATATGGTATAACAGATATTTAAATAGGATTTACATTATATTAGGTATTATAAGAAATTTGGAGATTAAGTATACAGGAAGATGTGTGTGGGTTATATGCAAATATGATGCCATTTTATATAAGGGGCTTACTTGAGTGTCCACAGATTTTGGTATCTGCAGGGGTTTTCTGGAACCAATTCCCCAAGGATACTGAGTAACAACTGCATTTAAGATTTGGGTTAGGGAGTCATTTTACTCTTTGAAAGGAGTAAACACTAATTTAACATAATTAACTTATTTGTCAAAAACTCATATAGTGCTTCTTATATGCCAGGCACAATTTTAAGTGCTATATAAATAAAAGTTGTTAAATCTTAACAATGACCTAATAACACTAGAATTACTATTATCTCCACTTAAGATACAGACGAGGAAAGTGAAGCATAAATCAGCCACACAGCTAACAAGTGATCACGCTCTTAACCACTACATGTTGCTTTCTCGCCTGCTTGACATTTCTACTTTGCTATTTCAAAGGTATCTCCAACTTAAAATACCCAAAACTGAACTCCCTATTTACCTCCTAAGTATCCTATTCAATCATAGCACACAATTCTACTGGCCATCCAATTGCTCAAGTAAAAAAAGGAATTATTCTTGACCTTTCATTTTCCCTGACTGCTCACTTACAAATGATTCCCAAGTTCTATCAATTCTCCCTGCAAAATATATCTGAAATTCATTTATTCCACTACCGCCATGTTAATATAACAATGACAGCTAATGTTTATTGATATGTTTTAATCACTTTCTACATATTAACTCATCATAACATTGTTAGGAGATGGGTACTGTCAAAAATATTGTAAAATGGGAAAAAGAGATTATTGATTGCCTTTTACAGTGGAAGGCTAGCAATGCCTAACAGACTTTCAAGCAATGTCTAATTCTATGGAAGTGTGAGTCTTTATCTTTAGCTGGTCTATTTTGCAGCCACATAGAGACAGTTTCCCTGTACAAGGCTGGTGGTGATACAAATGTTTCTTGTCCATAGCGATGGAAATTTTTTCTGTTCATGTCAATGCACTTAATTTTTTCTGTTAGAAAATACAATACTTCTCTAAATCCAATTCTCCTTTGAATTAGTGTTACCATCTTACTGGTTCCCCTAATAATTCATGAGTTAAATAACAATTTAGATATGTACTCATTTTATATTCATATGAGTCATGATTTTATATTTTTGAAAACTGTATCATAACTGTACTATTTTCATCCCAATTTCTAGCTTATAAAACTGAGACATAGAGAATCCAAGGTCATACTGCTACATAAATAGTAGAGTCAAGATTCAAACTGTAGTGACTCCTGAATCTGTGCACTTTACCACCTCACCATTCTGGCTCTCAGACTGACATGTAAGTCACAATCACTGAAGCTAATATGTCCCTCCTGAACTGCCACAACAGCCACTGGTCTGTTTTCATTCTCTGTTAGCCCCTAGCAATCCATTTTTCATTCTGTAGCAAGGGGATCTTAAAATGTAAAGCTTTTCATTGTTTCCCATTAAATCCAGAAAAAAGCCAAACTCCTTTCCAAGGTTACATTAAACCATTCTAAATCTCCATCTCCTACTGTTCTCTGTCACTAACCTAGTCTTCCTTCACTTCTTTAAATATGTGTCATTCTTTCCTGATTTAAGATTTTCGCATATGGGGGCCACTCTCCTCCCTTCTGTCAGCTTAGAATAACTCCCACTTGTCCTTCAATAACTGACACGTCCCTGACCTCAAGATCTATTGGGGCTCCCATTAGACTCTTCATTTTCTCATACCTGTTATAAGTTTTTGAGAATCAACGGTGAATAACTGTCTCCCCCTCACTATACCGAACATCTATGAAGGCAAAACTTCACATAATAGTTTTTTCAAATGAATTAATAGGAGGTTAAGAGTTGATGTTATGAGTGACTTGGTTTTAGGCTTTTTTTTCGGCTCAAAGACTAAAAAGCAAGCTAAAGGAGCAATAACTTCAAAACTCAAAGAAATTAAATCATGTCTCTTAGTTCCAGGCATTTGCATGAGGAAACAAGAACTTTTTCCTGTTCTAAGAGTGTCTTTTGGCCTTTTAAAAAGTGACTGTTCCCAAATTTAGTAGCTGTAGTGGGCTTATTCATTTTATATTTCTTATAGCTATACTATACTCAGGCCGGATGTACTGGCTGCATTTCATCTTGTTTGGGTGTTGGGTTGTCACATAGCTTAAGGCAAGTTTAAATTCTGTGTCTATCACACACTTTAAAATTACATTTTATAGAAGAAAATGTTTTCTGGATAACACTGAGCCAGAGGTTGCCTTTAGTAATTTATACATGACTCTGGTCTAACACTGCTGCCTTTCCTTACCAGCAGCTACCCAAATCTGAAGGCTCTGGAACATCTGGAATTATTTCTAGGTTAGAGAAACCCAAGGAGAGCTCCTATTTTTCTATTTACTCTTTATAACTCAACATGTACAGAGTATTGAGAAAAAGAGAAGACAGATCACTAACAGTAAGTAGCAGATAAAATGGAGACAAACTATTCTCTTCACAAATGAAAAACGAGAATATGACACTCATTTCAGACCATCTTTCACTCCTATTGTTTTCCTGACCCATGTGAACACAACATGATTTAAAAGTTTGGTTTTCCTCGAGGCTAGTCTGATTATCTAAAAGCCATGTCCCAGGGACAAAAATACCATCATACCTTAAAATATTATTAGTGCATTTACAGTTTTTAGCTTAATACCAAAATGTAGTTTTTAATGCATAACATTCTCCCTTTGATAAAAATCTAAAATATAGTAAACTAAGAACATTTTTCATGAACCATTTCTTCTTTGCATGGAATAAAATTAGTTTATCTTACAATTTTATAAAGGGTTCTTTTCCTTAATTCGACAAGTTTAGCAAAGCTTTCCAATGAGAAGTCCAGTTCATTAAAAATGACCTTAATGGACTCAACATATATTGGTGGTGACAGGGTCCATACTTTATTTTGGCACACAAGGATCCCATTAATTTGTCTTTGTCACTCTCTAGGGCTCAGCTGAGCAATAGTTCAGATTTAGCTTTCTGAAAGTAGCTAGAGAACGAGCAATAAGTGGAGACAGGAGGAGGGGCTGACGAATTTAGAACTTCTTGGTTTGCATTAAAGGCTTTTCTAATGACCACATAAAAATGGCTCTGTCTGCTCTCTTGAATTTGTGATTGATTTTTCTGTCTCAGTGCATGCTGGGAGCAATCTGTGGGAATCAATTGTATTTAACTTAGAGTTGAGAGGATGCTTTTCCACCTAAGCACTTTCTGAACTTTCCTCATTAATGTCTGCAGTTCCCTAGCATTCCCTTTTTACTCAAATAAAAGCAACCAACCTTTGTCCCTTAGAATAAACTACTGGCTAAATTCAAAGTGTGATGCTTAAAAGTGTTAACTGGGGAACCACTAGCTAAATTTTGGGTTAAATTCCACTTCTCTCTCAGATGCTGTTAGATACGACGTGTATCAGGCAGATAAGACATCTGTTTCAATTTTGCCCTAAGTAAATGGTGATTATAAGACATTTTTACTCCCTGAAACATTCTCTAGGAAGATGAGTGATGCTAAAAGGGCTCAATCATACCATGGTTAACACATATAGCAGGCCTCCTGCACACCGGGTACTTTTTATATATATTAACTTAATTCTCGACATACCCCTATTGTGTAGGTACTATTATTATGCTCATTTCACAAATGAGGAATTTGGTAGCCTATAGGGTTAATTGTCTTGCTCAGGGTCCTCTGTTGTTAGTGGGGGATCCAAGATTAACACCCAGGCAGGCTGTCTCTGGAGCCCATACTTTTCACTGTGCTCACTGCTGCTCTGCATGGACGTATGATCAATAATTAAAGTGCTTTTTATTTTGATCCCAGTAGGTCTGTATCCTTGTTTGAGCACACAAATATGCAGACTCACCCCTCACCAACTCACATAGTTGGCAGGATGGTGCATCTGGAAAAATTTCAAATTTTAGGAAATTATCTGTGACCAACACATAGGTAGGAATCACTGAGCTACATATACTGATACAAAATATCTGATCATTTGTTATGTAAAAAGATCCAATAATCTTTCCTCAGAGGGACATATGGTAATGAAGAGAATGTGGGAATTCAATAGATAATTGTCCTACATTAAAAAAAAATTCATAACACTATCACGCTGTACATACCCAACCATCAAATCGCATTTCTTAAAAACAACTAGCTCATTTGTTCAATCTGTGTATAACTGTCCATTACTCAACACTTTGGTGATACGAATGCACTTCAAGTTTCTCAGGGGCAAGGACTGTTGGGTTTATTTTTACAGCATCTGCACCTGGAACAAAGCATGGCACAGAACAAATGACTTATGAGCAAATTAGCTTCTTGCATTAGGAGGTGTGAACAATTAGGAGGTCCAGGGACTCTCCAGAGCCATCTAAAATGCATAATCATCTAAAGAGCTTAGAATAAACATTCTCCTGTGGTAGAGGATAGCTGGCCGAGAATGATTTGGGTAGAAGGGGAGGAAGCCAGTTAGAAAGGAACTGGATGTGAGAGAAGTCATGACTATTGTGGAGATAAGGGCTGCTTCATTCTGGTCAGCGTGAGGCTTTATCTGCCATATGCTAGTTTTCAAAATGAAAAACTTTCATGCTTTATCCTACAATTCTAATGCTGAACTCTGTTCTGCTTAACATCCTTTATGTTGGTTTAATGATCTGTAAATAGTGTTTAAATTTCTCGATCTTAGATGACATGACCCTTGATTCTGAAGAAATATATCTGTTATATCTGTCACATATATATATATCATATCATATATAGGTATATTAAATTGTACCCCATTTATATATACACATATAGTTATATATATGCATATATAATTATATATATGTATATGTATATGATATTATTTTTATTTTCTGTGGCCTGAAATGCACAAAGAGAATGTAATTCAGGCAACCTTGTATTGGGGATATAAACAGCAAAACGATCTGGATCTATTACTGATGTTTAATTCCCTAAATATTCTTTGGGAGGAGAATATAAAAATATATGTCACATAATTAACATTTTTAGCCACTTAAAAAAAATGAATTCACATTCTTAACCACTGAGTTAAACCATCCACATTCTCAGACAACTTACTGGATATAAATATAGACTAATGCAAACATATGCTTAAATATTATATATCTAAATACTATTTCCAACAAGGTAAACAGGGCATTTAATGACCACAGGGTCACCGTGGTGACTCTTACTGGCTTTTCTTTCTGTATCTAATTCCTTGTGGGTTCTGTTCACACAGATGCATGACAAGAATTCTCCTTTGCTTCTTACTGAATCAGCCCCATCACTAAGCTGATGCCATCTGGCATCCAGATATTAACCGCTGCCTTCGGCATGCTTGCTTTCCTCCTTCTTCCTTTTTAAAAATGGCTCACAACAAGTTTATTTATGGCAATATGTTTAGGGCCTGAGTATAGTGTTGAAGCACAGAAATTGCTGTCCTAACCTTTTAGTAAAGCTGTTAACTAAAAACTGAATAAGATAACTCAAGATTTCTTCAGTGCATGATCGAAGCACAGAGGACCACTTGATTCTACCCTTGAGAGGATGGCACCGTTAAGGCTCTCTGTCTACTGTGTGCCGGGTTTGACGGAGGGATGGCTGGTTAATATGGCTGTGTTGGTCATGGAGTGCCCAAAGGAATCACCTGTTGCTCATTCTGAGCCATCCAAGCAGAACTGCTGGCAACTGAAAAAAATATGGGAGGAACCTCATTACCCTAGGTGCCCAATGAGTCCTCCCTTCCTCTTCCTAGGATAACATCATTCAGAGTACAAAATCTGTAAAGAAAAAGGCAGAGCAACTGGAGAATCCAGGCCATACCTTTTCCTGTGTCTGTTAACAGATTACACTTTCTAGGGCATTGGGTGGCCTGTTAGTGGCTTGAAAGAGTTAAAGAAATGAACAATTTCCTTCCTATTCTAAGTTAGAATAGGAAGGCTGATTTATTAATTTCCTGTACAGCAACAGAAGACAAGCTGTCTTTACATGTCCTGGAGGTTACTATAGTATCATTTTTGCTTAAGAAACTAAGCTCTCAAGTGGTCATACCACTTGATGTAAGTGTACTTGGCTTGAGGTGGCTGTGAAGTTTATGCATATATCTCAACAAAGTCTGAAAGTACAAAAAAAGAAGATGGGAAATCAGGTCAGTAATTTCCTTAGCTTCTACCTGATTAATGAATATAATTCTTCTACCACATTGTAGTTCTATCACTCACGAAATAAAAGCAAAATTTTGAGGGTTTAAAAATTACCGAGAAAGGTGACTCCCGTATATTAGTCAGTGAAAGCAACCGACTAGTTGGCTCAGCCTGACATTTAAACGACATGACCTATACTCTCATCATCTGGAGGCAAATTCGAAAATACAGAGGCTGAATAACAGCATTTTTCCATCAGTCATTTTTCCATCTCCCTCTTTCTAGTACTAGAACGGCACTACTCTTTCCCTTGGAAAAATGCAACTCTCCCAGAATCTGATTATTTTTAGAAGTCTATCTCTAACTATAATTCCTTCAGTATGAATTGGGTAGCAGGGATTTCTACAGATTCTTCAGCTGGCACCTTCGAAGCAAGTTCGTTTTATTTTATTTATTTATTAAATTGTCTGTGCTTGATCAACTTCATTGTCTAAAGCTCCATATTGCTTAGTCTTGGTTTGAGGGTGGATCTTGCTCACATTGTCCTGTTTAGTAGAGAGACAAAAATACCTTTCTTAAAGATTCTTGCTACTTACTAGTTGTCAGGAAAATCTGAAAAAACATGTGCATAAATTAAGACCATGACCACCAGGAAAAAATCAGTTTAGAGGGTGTGACTTGGATAAGTGGGTTAAGAAATCACTTTTAATATCAAGAAAATATACTCATCATGATATTCCTACTTTGGTATCATATCAAGCAAATACTTAATAAATAAAAAACTTAATGCTGGTTTGCTGCTGAGGAAAAAACAATCAATGTCTAAAAGTATTTCTGAATGAAGCTGCAGCTTAACAAAATGAATCACGATATATTAAGTACATTTCCATAATGTGACCTCATCACAATACTTATTTCGGCTACTCTGTGAGAGTGATGTCTTTATTTGAATCTTCTGTATAGCATTTAGTTCAGCGAAACAATACCCATACATGCTTCTGTTCTATAAAGTTATTTCTTGGCAGCTCAGTTTTTAGTTTTTAATCATAGTTTTCTTCTAAACATATCTTAGAATGGTTGCTTTCCAACATCTTTTTGGCCAGAGTGCTAAACAATTATTTTTTCATTTGGGGGTTACCAAAAAAACATCTAAAATTCAATAATAGTATCTCCATGTGCTAAAGATTTTAAGCTACTGATTTTCCTACATTATTTAATGAGACAGGCTGGTGACAACATTTTCATTTTACGTAAGGGGAAATAAATGATATTAGCTGTGTTACTACAGAACTCTCCATGTTAGCTGAAGTCAAAGTGAGAGATGATAGTTCTGGGCCACTGTTCTTGTTTCTCTGTAGTAGTTCAGAAGTGACAGCCACAGCTTCTAAACATTACCATTTAATTTAAGCAATGTGAGTCTCTTTGGTGGGGGGAAGGAAAGCCTTGCTGACAGTATATCATTTTTTCATTATACTACTGAGAGTAATTATAGGTTGCTACATACATTTAGAAACTAGTCTATGT
Organism: Rousettus aegyptiacus; assembly: GCF_014176215.1. NCBI lineage: Eukaryota > Metazoa > Chordata > Mammalia > Chiroptera > Pteropodidae > Rousettus > Rousettus aegyptiacus. The sequence continues at coordinate 59,946,185 of NW_023416306.1, read as the reverse complement.
GGTTTTAAAAAAGAAAGAATTAAGACCATGCAAAATTATGTTTTTTTTAAATTCAAAATCAATAAAAAAAAAATAATATGACACATAGGACCTTTCCTAGGGTTCAGTGCACTAAACATGTAAAGTGTATTAAAATGTGGAAACCATATACCTTTCATTACATTATTCTACAGCTGTCATTTATTTCATTTTGGTATAAAAGTAATTGTTCTGAGCATAATAGTATACATTTCCTTTCCCCAGCACCAGCACTCCAATTACAATCTACTTTAGTTCAGATTAATCATGCCAAGATGGCAATTCTATTACACCAAGAGTAAAATTTAATAATCTAATGCGTGGCTATAGTTTCAGCAGCTAAAACTATGTGTTTTAACTACTTTAGGAATTTTATTAAGATTAAAGTTAAACATAATGCATCTTAATCAGAACTTTAGTGGAAAACACTCATTACAACATATGGTTGGCCATGGTCTATGTACTGCTTCTGCAGAAGCATTAAACTCCACTCACAGCTTTTGTTTGCGAGGTATCTAGTAATGAGAAAGATCTTTAATTATTGATGTAAGATGTTTTGATTTAATTTCAACTTTGTTACACTATTTAACGTCAGTCATTACGCAATATTATATATAAGGTTATGCTTTAGACGAAATGACAAAATATAGTGTACCGGAGAGTGGAATTTATTTAGGTAAAATAATACATATCTGGTTTTAAACATTTAACCTAAGGATACATATAAGGAGTAACCAGCTCAATCACATAGTCTCTTTCTGTGCCTTAAATAAGTAAATAGTTAATACCCCTATAAAATGAACTGTTCTCTCTCCAGCAGCAAAAAGGCCTGTCAAGCTAAGCACTAGCACGAGAGAAACAAAAGGTTTCCAGCCTTCATACATTCATGTAAATGTAGCACTGTGATTTTAAAAAAGGTGAAAGATTTATACAATCTGAAGAGAAACTAGAGTATGCACTGTGATTTTTAACCACTGCCTTTCCTCCAAAGTTATGCAATGGTTAGTTGTTTTTTCTTAAAGGCTTCCTCACAGTGGTAGAAAAAGATGCTGTAGTAACTTTATAGTACAGAAATAATTTATGTTTTGCTTATTGTAGTTTTAAGTAAGAAATGTATTACCTAATGTATGAACCATATTTTTGTGAAACCACGTGACTGAATATCATTTCTTTACAAATGAACTCTGGTTATTGTACGTATAATCTGTATTTTGGATTTATTTCCCAATCTCTTGCTGGTTAGGGTGTGATTCAGGCACAGTTTTGGCAAAACATATCATATTTAGATTTAAACAGGATGAATTGGAGAAAATTCTAAACTGCTTTCGAATCTATGAATTACAATGTTAGTTTATATCTCCAGTAAAATTTAAACCATGGGTTGAATTTGGAAATCATTTCACATTCTACTTGCTATACTCCTAGAGGGTGGGTAATGTGACTTATGCACCAATGAATAGCACAGAGTCTAGTACTAATATTAAATAAATTAATCTAGAAAATCATCAGTCTGAGAAATTGCTTAGTCATAAATTAAATTCATCAATAAAGTGCTTTCCCTTATTTCTAAAAATGATGCAGCAGAGATACCTGTGTTTTCTAGTAGAATCGATATACCATTATTGAACAATCAATAGATCTACACTTGCCTCTTCCTTATTTCCTCTTCTGAAGCACTGGAAAGTGTGTGCCTAGTGGTCTTACAAATTTTTTGTCCTTGACAAAATTGAGCAAGTATGGGACTAGGATCGAGTAGGGCAAAGAAAGACCTGGTATCTATCTGATACCAATCCCAGCAGGAAAGAGAAAAAAAGCTAATAAACTTCCTTTGCCCTCAGATACATTTTACTTACCGTTTAATTTTCATGAGTGGCTATACTGCAAAGCTGGAAGATAAAGAGTGTAAAAAGCTGCCCAGATTTCCACATCGAAACTAGGTTACATCATCAGATGCTGCCTGGGCCTTCTTACCTGGCCTTTTGATTAGAGGTCAGATTTTGGAGAAAAGAGTAGGCACTACACCTTCATTTTCTTACTTCAACAATGAAAAGTATTTAGAGAGCAATCATGTTTGGAGAAGCACTTTGAAACTGATAAATCACCAATGTGACAGCCCCTAAACCTCATTTCACCCTTGGTAAGAGGATTACACTTAGTTCAGAATCCGTGAAAGCCACAGTCAGTGGGGCGCTGCTTTCTTTTTAAAACAATCGGCCTCAAAAGCAAAACAACTTGTGGTTTTAAAACTTACGAGGGCTCTTCTGAGACAGCAGCTCCTTCTTCCAGCTCTTGAGCTTGTTTGTGCCATGGCTGCTTAGCCTCTACCGGAAGTTTCTCTGAGAATTAAATGCATGAACATAAAAGAGAAGAGGTTAGAATCAATTCGGGAAATTCCTCCCCCCTCCACCAGTTCTTGATTTTGTACTACCTACAAACTATAGCGATAACTGCAAATAATACGTTTTTAGGTAAATGTCTGCCTCCGATGATAGTTATATCAAGGAAAAAAAATCAGATTTTAAAATGTTTAATAATACTAGTCTCCGTGTATATGCTTCTCCTTTATTATGTTGAAAAGCAAAGTCTTTTTATTATGAAAGTCATAACTCTAGGAGCACTACTACTTCAATATATATATAAAGAGTCATCAAAGCATCTTTTCACTATTTCCTATTGAAATGATAGAGCAATATCATCTTTAAAAATGAAGACAAAGTACAATAAATTATACTGTGATATTTCCATAAATTCTAACCTGTTTTTCTTTCGCCTTTTGGCAAAGTATGATCTCTCCCATGTTGTCACAAACAAACAAAACTGCCACTCTGATATTCACAAAACACTGCTTTGGATATCTGATTCATTTAATACCACCCCAAGGCTCTCTGACAACTTAGGGTCCACAACCCATAATTTGACTTATTTCACCTATTTATGTAGCTTTGACCAAGCAATTCAGAACAGGCTTCTTAACCACTTCCTGGAAAAAAAAATTGTGGAGGAGAACAAGAAAGAGGGAGGTTATAACCTCTCCTATAGAAGTGACTGCCAAGATTACCATTCTGACATTTTATTAGGGTCATTTATAGGCATGTTTGCTTTATTATATAAGCCAGTGAAGCTCTATCACCATTTTATAACATATAATTGTAAAGATGAAAGAAATATGTCTATATATGCATACACCATAGAATTATATGCCATTTTAATGTTTAAATGGAGACGGACTCGCTAACTTAGTTGTGAAAACCCAGATTTTATTTGTGATAGTTAACCACAAACTGCTTTTCTTCCTCTGAGTGGTAAACACAGAGCTAATGAGTAATTGACTATTTTAAGTTAGGGGCATTGTCTTCTTGTCCTCTATGTGCAGCAATTGTTTATAGCCAGAAATCAAAGCAAGTGAGAAATATAAAATCGCCAAAGCCAAAAGGATTTGCTGACATTTTAGACACTTCTGCCAACTAAATAAGTCAGTCAATATGATGCCGCCTCTGATAGAGTGCACCATCTCTGTCTTTCAATAATGAAGCATTTAGCTTGGCACTAAAAGCAGCCTTATAATACTTTACTGTCTACTTGAACTGAATCCTGTTGTATGTTCCAGTGGCCACTTCCTCCCAGATTCAAGATGCTGATGAGAATCAAGAGTTAAAGACAACATTTTTGGAAAAATTACCATATGCCAGCCAATGAGCACCCTATTTGCATTTATATCTCATTTAATCTCTGAGTTAGTTACTATTATTATTCCCATTTTACAGATGAGGAGACTGAAGCTTAGAGAGACATGTATTGTTTAAAATTAATCAATATTTCTGGTATAGTTCTGTTTTGTTTCCTTTTATATCATTAATTTAGATTTCATGATGCCATTTACTCTCACCAAAGGCAAACTACAGGACAATAAAGAGCTATACTTGACTGATATTCAGAGAAATTCAATGTTTTAAAGAAATAAATTAAGAAATAAATGGGAATCATTTAATATCAAAAATAGGAGTTTTAACTAGGAGTTTAAACATTATAATAAGTGCTTTACTCTTGAATGCTTTGTGACTTTAGAGTTTTCATTGACACAGACTCTAATAATGTCAGCAGAGTAGTCAGGTTAGTATTCATGCTAATCTGAGAGATTCAGTGTAATTATAATAAATCTTCATAAGTAGAATGTTTCTAGTTTACTTTTTATAAATTATTTGCAGTATCTATAAAATTCTGATTTATTCTAATTTTTTATTGTAAATTATGCTTCTGGAATTCAGTCTTGTAATAATGTTTTAATTTTCAATGTAAAAAGCAACAGCTTTTTGTTTCATCAGTTTGAAGTATGAGGCTTCTCAACATATTTCATGCTTAGCAAAGCAGATACTCTTGGATTCACTACATTGTTTTTTAACAGCAAGAAATGTAGAAAGTAAATCATACGTATATTTCTATACTATCTCTATATAATCCTCTTTCAGGCAGATATATCTGATATCTTAGAGCAGCAGTCTTCAAACAGCTCTATGACCCAGGAACTAGTGGTATAAATATGCAGCACTTAATAACAATTTGCATGCAAAACTATTTGAAAAATTTAAAAAAAGTTAAGTCCATTTAGTAGAGTCTCAGTTATAAGGAACTGTTAATAAGACCTCTTGGGGACACTTAAGACTATTCTCAGGAGTTTAAAACAGCACCTGAGTACACACAACAATGAGAAGATTGATAACAGAACGCCCGCCAAGTTACCTTTGGGTTTATAGCAGGGGGTGGGTATGATGCATTCCTCTTTTATGTGGGGCTTTGTTTTGGGGCTACAGCCTCCTGTGTGCATTCCTCGATGGTCGATGCAGAGAACCACACGATACCTGAGGCCCTGGCCACATGTCACCGTGCACTAGAAGGAGAACGCAAGAGAGAGGAGACTCACAGGCAAAGCCTTGTTTACTCGTCATCATTTTCCACCTGAGACTTTTTAAAGGGCTGCTTTTATATAAGGACTCCTGGTGGATTTATACCGCTTCTTACCCGTCATGGGATCTTTGTTCTACTTGGCTTTTTATTTTGAAGTTGGCTGGAAATTAAATCACTTTCAATTTCTTAGCTTTGGATCAGTCAATCAGCATTTCTTAAGCACCCACTGTGTGCAAAGTCCCAAACCAAGCAGCAAAAAGGAGGAAAGAAACTGTAGAGTGTGCTCAATTTTGATCACCAACACTGCATTTTCATTTTATTTAGTCACTTTGCTAATTATTGTTAAGTCTGAAATATGGGAAACGCTAGCTCCCACATGGACATGAAAATTTTTCAACTTATATTGCAGCCTGGCTGATCCAATTGATTATATTGATGTGGGGAGAAAAAAAAGTGTTTAAAGGAACCGATTCAATGGCCAGATGTAGATAGCACCTCAGTGGTTCTATACGCCCAGGTTCAAGTCTAGATAAAGAGAAATGTCACAGCTCTGATCTGCTGTCACAAAGCCACACAGCTAAAGTGAAAAATCTTTTGCCATCTCTGTGGCTGAGGGCACAATGGTTTATCTGATCTTTCTACCTCCTTTGCCATTTCAAACCTTTTTGCTATAGCAGCCAGGAAACCCAAAATTAAAATCATTCTATGTTTAGGCTGTTGAAGCAGCTTCCCTAGCATCTAGAATGTATTAGTTATAGTTATTCTACTTCATCACCATTCTAATTATTTTATGATTTCTGTTTCATCTTTTTCTAATGAATAATATACATAGCTTGAATTTTAATCCACTCAGACCTTTTTTGGATATAGACAGAGGATTAGAAATAAAAAAACGACACCAAACTTTTGGTTTACTGAGCTCTATCACCAGAGAAGCTTGACAGACATGTGCCTCCCCTTGCCCTTGAGGGAACATTATGGGGAGCGACAGGAGCTTATTGAAGTAACTTGAAGAAAGATATGTATATATATTCACTCATTTACATTTGGCTTTGCTGGATTCGGGGCATGCCTACTCCAGGACCTAAACTGGTAGGCTGGTAGACACCTCAAGAGGAAATGTGGGGAGCTGCACAGGGTAGCCAGGGGTCATGACAGTGAGAGGGAAGAGTGGACTTATTTTCCTAACAAACAAAGAAAGAAGGCACAGTTACCGGAGACCACTCCTGTGCCAGCCATTTAGGGCAGTCAAAAATGTTGCAGGGCTGCACGATGGGCATCTTAGGGGTGTACATGCATTTCCACTCTTCCACTGAGGTGACATGCCCCTGGATGTCCTCCTCCACACAGGAAACTGCCCGGTTCTGGATGCCCCCCCCACACGAGGAGGAGCACGCGGTCCACGGGGTGGCCTCCCACCTACAGAAGCAAGGGGAGTCATCAGGGCAGACATGCACATTGCCAAACCTCCTAAGTGACCTTTCTGACCAACCCCGTCCCCAGTGCCTATAGGGGCCATCAGGTTCTGAGACGCTATGGTCCAGAGAGCCAAAAGCCATCTATCGCCTGAAATCTGATGAGTAAGAGAGAAGGCATCGACACTGGCAAAAGTGCTCTGTAAACCTTGAAGCTCTATGCAAACGTAAGAAGTTACTGTGTTGAAGCTGTCCACTAGGATATCTGTGCTGTCTGTAATCTGCTCAAAATAGGGCTCTTCAGTCCTTCTTCCTATGGTTTTAATATATATTCTTTGTGTGTATGTATTATTTTTTTATAAATATATATTTTTTATATATTTTCATTTTTTCTATTAAACCACTAAATCTTTCTGTCAAGACTAAAACTGGTTAATCAGTTAACACTAATAGTTTGTACCTGGGCTGATACTTTTTATTTTCAGAGCTAAGTAACTTTATTGCTTAGCTTCTGAATGCTTTTACATGAGAAGCTCATGAAAGATCAAGGTAAACCACACACTCATTCTCTCTTGCTTCTACAAGCATCAGTTTTTGTACCACAAAAGCACGATTCTGATGGTCAAACTGTGCCATCATTACGTCAAGTAGCAAAAGTGTTAATACAGGCATTATCTACTTGTTCTCTAACTTGAGGGATACTGTCGGTTAATGTTCCCCCAGTAAAGAACTTCTGGAATTGTGAAGAAGTTTGGTTTTAGTTGGAAGGCTGATGGCATTGGAATCTACAGATGCAGATAAAGGAGAAAAATAACAATATTATCAATAATGTTTAAGAGAATTCCATTGAGCTTTTAGATCTGTACACAGCTCTGAAGCATTTGGGACCAGATACAGAGAAGTATCCTTGCCTGATTTTTTTCTCTCCTCCGGTACATTTTGAGAATGTAGAATTTGTAAATATAGAAACATTGGGACTAAACTTTTCTTTCTTGCACGTATTCCGCTTGCTGATGAGGATCACTAGGGAACTTTAAGATTTCTCTTAGACTTACGAGAGAGATCATTTTAATGAGAAAAAAAACAGAGTTACCAATTTGATCCACTTGAATAGTTAACTTTAAAAACATTGCACAGGCATACCATGGAGACATTAATTATTCTGTAAGTAGGGTTTCATGTACATGTGGTCCTGAGTTCTCTGTTCACGAGACCAGATAATGTGTGTTTCCCAGTTACAGAGAATTTTCTTCCACATTTTCTTTGTACTGCTCAAGTCCAGGCAACAACTGTTATCTTCACTGCCAACAGCCTAAACTTGTTGCCAAATATGATATTTTCCTATGCATATTTATTTCCCCAGGAGACACATAAAAATATGTTATTATGGGGAAACTGAGGACTCTGTTTAGCCCTTAGGAAATGTTCTGATCCTTTCAAGAGAACGAAGCAGTTTTTTAGAGAGTTTTTCTTCCAGAAAGGTAAGATCAATTCTCACCTGTCTCCATGTAAATCTCTGGAGCTTCCCTCTGGAGGTGGAAAATAGGTCTGAGTCACACTGAAACTGGCCTGAGTGTGTAAGTACACACTTGTCTTGGATTTGATCTGACACTGAAGTGGGAATATGTGTTTGAATGTACATTTAGTCTCTTAGAACATTAAGATACCATAAAAGGGGCACATTTTCTAATCAGTACTCTAAGATTCCTAAACTTGACCCTTCTAAAAAGAGAGTTATTAATTTCTGTCTCAGTATTTGGGCTTGACTCATAATTTTATAAACAGTAATAAGTACCTTATCAATGTCAGTGATCACAGAAAGACAAATGATGCTACTATTATTCTAAGAACTTATAGTATGGTTATAGCATGCAACTATAGTTCTATATGTGAAAAAATATGTGAATCCTTGCAAAAGAATAGGGTTATGAGGAAGGATTTTAAAGCAAAATGTGTGTGGGCACTTTAAGAAAGTATAACAAAAAGTGAGAGGAGACATCAGTTAGGATATGTTAAAACAGGGAGCAGGTAAGCATTTGGGGGAAAAAAGCATATCCAAGAATATTGCTGTGGAAGAATAAGAAATGAGTTCATATATCAAATATTTTAACTCATTTGGCTTTTAATTTTTTAAACACACAGTATGTTTAGTTTAAGAAATTCTCAAAATTAAAAATGTGAAAAAGTTGTATGTATGTATTATGAATTAAAGATAATTCATCAGGCTACCTTTTGATATTATGTTCAGATAAGTGTTACAGTCAAAACTGAAAGCAAGAAAAGACAATCTAAAAATCCATTGATTGTGTTTTGTATCTGCACTGTGGTCTTAAGCTCATTTAAATAATTTTAATAAGTGAAGCCTTCTGCCTTGATCAGCAGGTAGCTGCCATCTGAGAACCATTTTTGAGCCTCGATTCTTATGAAATGAAAACATATTTGTAGAAAAATCTTCCATTTACTAAGACTTTCTCAGTAAAGCAGAATATCTAACTTTAGAATTAGTTCAGTAACAGAAGTGCAAGGTATGGGAAATATAGTCTATTTGCTAATTGTCCTTTCCCAGTGTGATGCACGGACAGGCCAATGTGTACACAGGACAGGTGCAAAAGGACATTAAGGAGACTTGTTTTAATCTATTATTGAGAATACTGGCTTCAGGCATTTGGGGGGAATCCAAATACAGAAGAAATCAAGTTTAATCTAGGACAGACATTAATCATACCAGAGAAATATAAACACGAGAGATCATAAGTACACAAGAAATTTAGGAGTGTCATTATAGGAAAGACATAAACTTGCTATTGCTCACCTTGGCACACAACTTTGCCTTTGTCTTGAAATATATGGCCTTCCCACAAACAGATACATAGGTCTTATGGATATTTATTTTATAGATACAGGAATTGAAATCAAATAAAGTCTTGGGTTCCGTTAAATTAATCTTTTTATACTTTCGTTCTATTATTTTTTCAAGAAAAAGAGTTTACTGTGTAAGTTTGATTCTGGATCAAAACAGCCAAATGATACATCAGTAGCGTTCTAGTCATTTATCATCTTTATTAATATAGCCATAAAAAAGCAGGAGAGAGCTGACTACTGAGGTAATCCCTTAGAGGAAGAACTTAAAAAAACCCAAATAACTATATATGGTATAAATCAAAGGCTCTTCTCTATGAGCTATCATTAGAATGATGAAAAGAGAGTTTCCTGCTAGTCAGGCTCGATAAAAACTGGCGCTCATGTATACATATTAAATAAATATCTACGTTTGTGTATGTACATGTACAAATACATATACATTAAATACACACATATATATGAATATTTGTGTAAATATATATGTCTATATATGTATGGTATATGGGGGTGATGTGGGAGGATGAGTAGGAGAATGAAGCATCACTGGGGAGTTGGAGCAGATGACCTCAAAAACCTCTACTTGGATTCTAATTCATTAAATATTTGGAGATTTTCAAACTTCCCTTTATTTTATAGTTCAGAATAAAATTAATTTCTGGGCTTGTTTAGTTTGAGATTAAGTAAACTACTGTGAGTTATTTCCACCCACAGTCCTCGAGATCTGATTTAAACTGTGGGTTCTAAATAGCAGCTGTCTCCCTGGGGTCCTAATGAGCCAGGAGAAGAGAGCAAAGGTCTCAGCACAGTGGTGATTTCAAATTCACTTCTAATATCTGCTCCCTGAAGGGCTGTTTCCAACATGGCTAATAGTACACGCAGCAGCCAGCATACTTTTCAGCTTCTCCAGTTTTCTTATAAATATATTAATAAAGAGAATAACTTCTCTTAAAAGCTCCTCAATCATGTTATTATTTTTCTAGTTTTTAAAAATACTGTACTTTTAAAAAGCACCACTGTGCACGGAATTTTAAAATGTTTTGGAAAAAAAGTCTCCACATATGTTCTGAACAATAGGAATATTAAAAAAGAAAACTGCCTTTTTGTACTCAATTATCATTTCTTTGAGAAAAAAGGAGAATATTTAAAGCCTCTATTTAGAGTAATACCACATCTGGAATTCTACATTTGTGGTATTGCGATAATACTTCAGGCTTTGTTTGTTTAGCAGTTAGCAACAGTGCTTTAATGACTAGGGTCCAGTCACAGAGGAAATATAGGAAAGGACAAAGGGAATGAAAGAAAGACATAACACAAACCCATATGCTGTATCTAATCAGAGTGAATTACTGTGTCCACTCCAATGGAATATGATCCTATCTTAAAGCGGTTTTTGAATGATAAGCTTCCAGTCTGAGCAGTCCCATATTATTCAAAAGCAGAGATCAGGATGGACTGCAAAACACAGTATCTACCATCTTATTTTTACAGAAAAACACAAAATCTCTACACACATATGAAAGAAGTAAAGACCGATTGACTAATTCTAACATCATCAGGATGATGGATTACGTACCGAGGAAGGGGATGGTAGAGGTCATAGGGCATGATCTGCTTGTATCCGTCACTGTTAGGAACAATAATGCCAACCCTCTGAGTAGAAGGTACACACAATAAAATAAACACTAAATGATTACATTATACACATTTTTTTTTAGACAAATGCAAAACAACATTAATAAACTGTCTCTGAAAAACAATATGAAAACAGTTCAATATCTTTATGCTAGCATATGCTTTAAGATGAGGCAAGTTCTTTGAAAGGGCACCATTTACTATAATTAGTTCTCTCATCCAAGCAGGAAATACCACTGGAAAGGGTGGTGGCAAGAAAACTTGGCACCTCATCATTAACTATGACACAATAAGCTTGTAAATGTTCTTTAATCCCTCGAATTATAAATCCTATGAGGTCATCATTATCATCATTATTAATGTTACTTCCAGATGCTCACCAAGCAATTATAGTTACTGTCTCACTTCTGATGAAAGAGATATGTAAGAGTACGTACCTGGGAATTGACAATATTACATAATTTGCCATATAACATAGCAAATAGGTTTCTTCTCTTGGCAGACCTAAGGATTTTAGTAATAGCTGGAAAGCAGCCACTTGGTTACTTTATCAAAGGAAGGGGAACTAGTGAATATAATATGTAACTAACAGCAAAAGCAAGATCCCTACCAAAATAAAGGTAGGGCAGTTAAAATGAGATGATAAATATGAAAGTTTTTTTTTGTCTATAAAATGTGATATAATGTTAACTGCTATTATACTGATGGTTGTGATTACCATGATTATTGGTAATATATCTAGTGGCCTGAGAAATCTGAGATTTAGAGATAGAGACTAAGAAGCCATAAGAAATAACATGATTGGCTGTATGGCTAATGGATTCAAAAGAAATGATATTAGAGCCTGTGTGGATGTTCCCAGAGGCCTTTAGGACTCCAATAAACTACACTATCCTTTCTTATTGATTTCAACTAATGTCTCCATTGGCAAGACTTTCTCATTCCTGAGTCCACTGGCTTGTGAAAGATTTATGACCCACGGATCTCAGATAAAAGAGCTAGTACAACAGGCCCTGCAACAAGAGTAGGAGACAGAGTTCAATACACAGATATCACTCTGGGGCAGAATATGGTAGGGCATGAAAAGAGAGTGCTTATTTTGCAAAAGACACATGACAGGAAGTCCCTCTTTTGCATCCAAAAGGAACTCATGTATTTTATATGAATCCCTGGATGGTTGGGTATATATTTATGTATACATATTCAATATGTGTTTATATTAAAGACTTTTGTTTTCATCCCATCCTCTGATATAGTATTTTATTTTTTTAAATATGGCTTGTAAACCTAAGCCTTTGGGTAGAAAGAGTGAATTGGTTATACTGTGCATCAGAAAGATAAAAAAAGATAGCACTAAATGGAGATCATAAGGAGGAAAGAGAGAGCTAAAGAAGGCAGTTCCTGAAAAAATTACTGAAAGGTAAAAGGATACATGAGAGAAATTAAATTTGAAAGAAAATGGGAAACAAAGCTGTGATGATAGATTTCCATTTCCAAGAAGGACAACCATTGTAGTAGTAATTTACTTATATATCTTACATAACTAAATTTTCTATGTTCATTTGTATGACTAAAGTTTTTGTACTTATTTGTATGACTAAATTTTTATGGTGTATATATGTATGTATTACCCTTAAGTAACAATGTTATCTTTTGAGGAAGCTCAAAGTGTCACTGTACTAACACAAGAATGGAATGAATATTAACATTAAACTTTTCTTCCTGTTTTTCCAAGTTAGAGAAACTTCCTATTGGTTTCTGCCTTCTTTTGACAGACAAGAACTCAGACATGGATGGCTAATCATATCTGTTATCTGTTATCTCTTTCCAATAGTTCTTACATCCACTAATTAAGGTCATTTTCTTTCTAAAAGAACTATATTTTAATTAATTCCAACCTTCCAAAGTTCTTTTAATAAAGTGGAACATAGCCTAATAGTAGTTAATTAAGGAATAAATCAAACTGACTTTGCAGTCATATTTTAGCTAATTCTAATATCTTAATTCACGTCTACATGAATTTCTAAAGTCAGAAATGTATATCATTGCCTTCTCTCCTGAAAAAATTTATAGCTATAATCTGTCACCCTCAATATTAGAATGAAGTGTTACAGATCATTGCCAACTGATTTATCAGCTGATGATATTTAAAATGGAGGCAGTAATATTGAAGGAAACAGGCTAGAAAAGAAATAAGGGGGAATGCATAGATTTCAAGATGTTGGTCTTTGCTTTCAACTGATTTGAAAATTACATTTTTGTTTGAACAAGGAGCTTTAAAACTAGATTCAGCAAAACTATAGCTATATTTGTCTTTCTATGGCATGGGTCATAGTGAAGACTCATGAAATGACTCTATGGCACCTGTGAAAACAGAAAGATATCAAAACAATGGTGCTCTGTCCAGTGCTGTTCATGCATATTCGTGTGCATGGGCTCTGCTCTCTCTTGGGGTTCATGCCATGGCCCTGGCCTCTCACCACACTGCCACAGAGGGGCAGGCAATGTTGCCAAAATGTAACTTTCTGTTGCTTGTCTTTTATCTTAGGCAAAGTGGACATATTGAAGAATGATAAAAAACGGTATCATTTAGGGATTTTAAGTTCTTCTCTTGTTTAGATCTTGATCTGTTTGTGTGCCTGTGTGCATGTATTCTTACATATATCTGAATGGGTGGGGAGTGGTGAAGGAGGCAAAAATGATTTAAAAAATAATCACAAAGGGAAGACATTAAGAAACAGTTGTTTGAGGGTAAAACTGCTCATTCTTTATTGCCTTAACAACTCTGACCACTCATGTACTTCTTACATTGGAGAGTGAACTGACTCCCTCTTAAATCTTCAACATTAGGGGTTGTGGTGGGAGGAAGATGAGGATGAAGAAGTGCTCATTCTAGACTCATGTGGTGTAAGTGGAAGAAAGACATTGAACCAGATCCTCTCAAGTTCTCATCTTGCTGAACTGCCCACTGACAAGAGAATGCTTCGACATTGTGATAGGCTCATGGAATGAAATATCATGCAGTATATAAACATGAAGATTTTTGAACCACTTTTGAACTGTGACATGGAAAATGTTCAAATGTAATGTGAATTGAAACAAATTAGATATAAAATAGAATATACAATGTGATCCATTATGCTTAGAAAATTCATATGTTCATAAATCATTTATACAATTATTTTCATAATGTCTATATATATGTGTGTGGACATGTGAGTACAATATGTGTACAAATGTACACACGAATATGTTGGAAAAAGGCCCAAAATAGTTGTTAGTTTCTGGTGTTTGAATATTGGTGTTTTTACTTTCTTTTATTCATGTTTCTCTGTTTTCCAAGTTTTCTATGATGTACAGTTATAGGAATTAGAACATTCAAGCAAAACAAAATTCAAGTCTGAGAAAGTATAAGATGGAAACATTTGAAAATATAATATAAAATATAAGTGAGGTCACTGCTTCAAATTCCATGTGTCACTTAAAGATTACTGAGTCTTTGTCCTGAAATTATCTCAGAAGCTACTTTAGAGCAATAACCCTGACTTTTAAAAATTAAGCCATATTCAGGCTCACAATATCCTGTTGTGGAATCTACATGTTGTGATAAATCTCTCTCCAAGAAAAATTCTAATATAATGAACTCTATGGGCACCTAATTTGTGGGGTTCATAAGTAGTCCCTTTCATGGTTTCAACTGTCCCTTTCAGTGAGCCTCTTGGGACCTCTTGCCTCTTCTCCTGGGCTGTACAGCCTTGTTTCTGACATCTTGACAGCTGGATGTGCTCTAGGTTTGTCAAGCTCAGAGAGTCCAGATAACTCATTAACTTCCCCTGCAAATGGCTTCCTCTCCTGTGATCATTTTTACTGTTCAGAGCACGGCCATCCTCCCATCCACCCACACCAGACACTGTGAGACATCTTTGCTTCTTCTCTTTCCCACATGCCCTGCAGGCACTCAGTTCTTGCAGTTGTGACGTCTGCCAACTACATCTCTTGTGACATAATTTTGGGCCCATTTGCAGCAGTCTCCAAACAGATTTGCCGGCAGGCATTGCCTCCTCCAATCCAGCCTGCTCATTGCTGTCATATCAACTGGTATTTTACTTCCAGACTCAAAGGTCTTAAGTGGCTCCATAATGCCCAATGAAGTTTCTTAGTCAAGAAATTACTCAGGCTCTTCTAAAGCCTGTCCTTATTTTCCCTCTCAACATCTAGCCAGAAATTCTCTCTTCTTCCATATACCCATAGCACTAACTTCTCTCATCACTTCTATGTACCAACTTCTAACTATTTAGAAGTTTTCTTTAAGTATCATGAGACAGCATCCATATTGGTCCTTTACTGTATCTCCTAACACAGTGCTCTAAGGAGACAATTAGTAAAACATTCACTCAATGAGATCATGCCATTGGTGTATGCAAAAGCGAGCAGTACAACTATCATCCAGAGTTAAAGTAAGCAAACAAACAAACAAAAAAACAAGGTTAAAAAAACTTCCAAACTGCCACTGACTGTGCACATCTTTAGTTTCACTCCTTGCCTTTTGCTAGCTCTGCCGTCTGTGTGAGGGAGAGTAGTTTGGCAGTGTGGGAAGGCTGCTCTGGCAGGTAGAGATGATTGGGTGACCTGAGGCAGCGAAAGGCCATCTTAATGGCAAATGTGCTTCTAGCCTGCTTGGTTTAACTCTGCATCTCTTCCCATTGGGAATCTCCCAGAAATAGCCATGACAGTTTTTTTTTTTTTTTAATTGTCTCTTCTATTTCTGTCTTATGTGTCTTTCGGACACCGTTCTATTTTGTAATTGTACAACTCAACTCCTCCAGGATAGTCTTGGGGCCCAGACTCCAGCTGATTCCTCTTTGCCTTTGCATGGTACCAAGCACAGAACTTGGTACAGGATAGGTACTCAATAATAATAAAAAAATGAATGAATGGTGGGAGGAGTCCTAGCATGGAAGAGAGTAATTCATCTTTTCTCAACAATTCCAGAGTAATAGAAATCGATCTCTTACAAGCAACAGAATGGGGCAGGAGAGAAGTAATAAAAAGTTGGAAGAGATATAAGCATTTGTTTTTTCATTAGTAGCGGAGAACTTAGGATCATGGCTCACTGAAAAAAGAGGACATCCTCAGAAGTGGGAGAGGGAAGATCAGTTCTGTCACTCTCTTACTGTGTGACCTTGAATGCATTACATCTGGAGTTCCTTTTTGGTCATCTGCGAAATTCAAGTATTGGATGAAATCAGGAGGTTTAATATGAAGTAAGAATGGGTGCTGGGAAACCCATCTCATGGAGCTCTATCTTACCTGTCCCCTTCCCAGTGGCTGCTGAAGGCGGAACTAGGAGCTTCACGGACCACAGATTAAAAGCCATTGAAATAGGTGATCATCTAAAAAGCTCTCCCACTCTAACATTTGGTGACTTCATGAAACACAGTAAGTTTCCCTATTATTTAAAGAGCCAAGTTGGGATCCAGCAAATGAGAAAATATTCTATAAATAATTCACAATTTTTTAAAACCACAGGACCTACTAGGCAACATTCATTTATCTTCTGGAACCAGACCAAAAGAGCCCTGCTTTATTGTCTAGGATTTGAAAACATATTTAAGGAAAATATTCATTTTCTGATATAAAAGCAACTACTGGGGAGTTTTTGATCATGACCCAAAACATTAAGATTTCCTTACCTTTATATTTCTGTGGTTAAACATTTTTAATATTAATGAATATAATTTATGAACTGCTTTTAAATAAGTGGGATTATGGTTTCCTTGGGCTTTGTTTATCTTTTCTGTACTGTCCCAAGTGATTTGGTCATTGGTTTCATGAAACGTCAATATTTACACTTATATCAAAGAGGCTTGCTAAACCTGGGTGTGTAGTCAATTCGAAGGCCTAGAGCACCAACTTTGCACTGACATGGTTGGTGGTTCTGTGCTGGCCATAGGGGTCTATGTTGGGTTGAAGCTGGATCTCACAGGTTTCTGAAGGCATCATGAAAGACAAGGATACCTGTAGAATATGACAGCACAAATACTGCACCTAGGATCAGGTTAGCTGAGTTCATGTAGTATAGGAAATACTCTGGAAATGGAGGCGCTGAGATCCATGACCCAGCTTTCTTTTGCTCACTCTAACTTGGGGCAGGTCACTTAACCTCTTTGGGCTTCAGATTTTTCATCTGTAAATATAGATGAGAGTCTCTGTCCTGCTAATCTCCTAGGGATTATATAACTTAATTGAGATAATGGATGTGAAAGCACTCTATAAGCTTCAAATAGAAGTAACACTGGGATAGTCATTTTATAGGTTTGGCTCTAATTTAAAAATAATAGTTGACTTAAGTTGAGTGCTTGGCACCTTGCTAAAGCTTTACATGCATTATCTCATTTAATCATCATAGGTACTCCTGGCTCATTTTATGACCGCAGCAGGTTGACCTAGATGTCCAATGAGCTATCCACTGCACCACAGAGACAATTTCTCTGGCTCATTTTACAGATGGCAAAACTCAGGCCTAGAGAAGTTAAGTAAAGAAGTTACTTAGCTAGTAAAGGCAAACGTAGATTGAGGTTAAAAATGAGGATCAGGATAATAATACCTGTTCTCTTAACTCACAAGTTCATTAAAAGAACTGTACAAGTACTTATACTTAAAATGTTTAAAATGTAATATAACAAGTGATTCTTATTACCAGTGAGCTGGCTTGGTAGAAGAACTGAAGTGCCTCAATAACTGAGTTATAACTGACCTCCTGATGATGTTTGGTATGTCTATAAACTTAGGAAGGATATGACCATGCACTCTAAAAAGCACCAGAACTCCGCTTTATTTATCTCATTGTAAATAATGCATGAAAGTGGAACTGAGATTTTATTACCGTCTTTTTTATTGCTTACTCATTAGCTGCTCAAAGCACTATATTTAAATGAGGTTGATCAAAAGGAAGGTAGTTGATACTTTTCTAAATCATTTACCCATTGTAATAAAACAAAAAGACTTTTGTGATTAGGGAAACATTGTATTATACTTTAATTGCAAACCATTTTCTAGTTCTTACACTGAATTCTCCTTTTTTGGAGGCAATCATGGCATAAATGCCATGTTGATTAAATGGCAAGGTCTCATAGCTGGTTCGGTGGGAATTATTAGACAACTACACACTAGGATTTCAGGATATGTTAATTATCTTAATTTCTCATGGTCATTATATTTCAAAAATCTGATAAATTTGATTAACTTTCATAAAGCTATTTCCTAGGATTTTGCGTCTACTGTTATAAAAACAAGAAATAGTGAACTACCTTTTTAGACTCATACAGGTAATTCTAGAGTTTTATCTTTTCATGGAGAGAGCTGATTTCAGAAGAGTATAGGAGTTTCTCTGAGGTAACATAAACATTATCGAAACCAAGATCTTAGTTATTTTAGCTGTGACAACATTTATTGAGTGTTTATCGTATGTCAGGCAATCTGCTAAGCTTTTAAATGTATTACGCCATTTACTCCTCATGACTGCTCTATGACGTAAGTACTGTCATTATCCTCGATTCACTGGATGAAAAACTGAGGCTTAGTAGGAAGAAGTAATTTGCCAATGGCTACTCAACCAGTACGTGGCAGAGCCAGGATCTCAAGCCAGTCTACTTTAACCCAAAGCTCCCTTCCTAACCACCAGGCTGTATTGCCTTTGGACTAACTGGTCACTAAGTTAGTGTGACCAGGTTTTTACATGCCCATTACACATCCTGCCTCTCATAATGAAGACTATGTCTTTTAAAGTTGCATTAGGATTCAGTTATCAGATTTTGTTCATACTTTGGTCCATGGCCAAGATGACTTATACAATTTTCTGTCAAATTAAGTGGAGGTGGACAAAAAACATCCACTGGAACTCCCCACTAACTGTTGCTTGGGGCATACAAGTTTGGGCCTTTGTTTAGAACTTTTGTTCTGAATCCCTTGAGGGCAGGGGGAATCTGGATGCAGTTTCAGCTAGAAACAGATTTGTTTGCTAATAATTGTGACCATGATAGTATGATGAGTGAGAGCTTTTTTCACTTGTCCAACCTTGCCAGTTTAAGCCCCCTTCATTACTGTCTTGGAGGGAAAACAAGAGGTCTGTGCCAAAAAAATCTGAAAAGGTGCCTCTCTGATCTTCTCACGAACAATGTCTTGCACAATTATCCCCAGACAGCCTTAACAGTCCTGCCAGTCTCAGACTGAGATATATAAGGCCAAATGTAGCCTATTTTACATTTGATTTAAAGCCACTCTGAAAGTATAAGGTGTTTATTAGCTGAACTAAAACTATGCCATTTTAGTTGATGAGCCAAAGGCATGTATTGTGGCTTTCTGGCTACATGACAGACATTACCCTTCACCCAAGAGGCCAACATGACACAAACCATTGCATAAACCAGCAGACAATGCATTAAAAAAAAAATTTCCCCCAGTGTAAAACAGAGCTATGACTATAGCATGGCAAGCACAAGAGAGGGTTTTACATTTGATTAGATTTCAAGTGTATTAACTACATGGGAAAGAGTTCCTACTATAGTATTACATTAAGGAAGCAGAAAAGTTAAACATGCAGTAGGCCCCTGGCGTACAGGAGGGTCATGCCTCTGGACTTCTGGGACTATCCAAGTTGGGACTACCACCCCAACATATGCTATGCTGAGTATAGAGCATATGATGAGACTGGTGATGTCCCAGCTCCACGTCACCAGTGAAAATCATTCTTAATTTTAGCTAAAAGCCAATACATTTTTAACTTCACTTTCTCTTCCCTTCCATTACAAGCACTAAGTTTTGGCTTCCTTTTTGAGGCTACTTTTGGCTAGGAAACAAAGTATTTTATCGCCTCATAAAAATTACTGCATAAATGACACCAGCAGAGAGCAACAAAGCTCTCTCAAGATGGAACTACTGGCTGCTAGGTAGGCTTAATTATTGGTCTTTTCGCACAAGGAACTCAAATTTCTGTCTTAGCAAAATGTCGAGTTACTATACGTCACAGACATTCAAGCTTGCTTTAGAATAGCTGAAACCAAGAACTAAGTCACTAAATTCTATGTGTCTGTTGTACACAGTAGGATTTCATTTATGTTATGTTATGAAAGAAATATAGCAAGAGCATGAACAGTGGTTATCTGTAGGCACTGGAGATTTCTAGTGAGTTTTAATGTTTTCATTACAGCTTTTTAACTCGTCAACATTTCTAAGTGAGCGTTAAGAGTCAGAAAAAGTCATAAAGACAGAAGAATTATTTTGAAAAGAGTAGGCTAGATGTCGACAATTTTCTTAGCCCTGAGAACCACTAGATGAACCAGTCCACAACCATGGAAGCCAGTTGGTGAGTGAAATGAGTAAGTGATGTCATTCATTAGTTCAAATATGTAACATTTACTTATTTTAAAAGGAAATTAATGAGAACAGTGAGGCTATTTTGGTAAACAGAAAAAATTGGATATCGAGGATTTTGGCTCATGATTGTCATGCCCAGTTGGTTTTAGTTTTAGATGTCCAGTTATAAAAAAATCTCATTATCACAGAGAAGTAGTTGCTAATGGTAACAGTTTTTACAGCTCACCTTGCAATCTTAGGATATTTATTTTTTTCAATTTAACTGACATAATCGAAAAATTTAATGATAAGGGCAAGAAGTATTTACTTTGGTAGTATAACATTTTTACAATCGTTACAAGTATTTTTTATAACTTAGCTTAGGTCAAATAAGTTAAAATTAGTTTGACATGTTAGAAGATACTTTTTGTGAGTTACTTTTTAAAGATACTTCAAAATATGTAAAATAAAATTTAATAAAGCAACTTTATGGAACAACAGGTTCTATAGGCACACTCTGAAAACTATTCATTTAGTGCAACAAATAATCCCCTTACCCTCATTTTATAGGGGAGAAAACTGAGATGCAGAAGTGTAAAACTAATAAACCTAGGGTTACAGAATTAGTGTCCTTTTTGCTGTCCATGGTCCTTCCAATCTTGACAGGGAATAAACGTGGCTATCTGAATGGCATTTGCTCTCAATATGTAATAGGCCTCAAATCATACTCTAATACATGTAAAGTGAACAAATAGCTCTTTGGCTAGATAAAACAAATTTCTTTTGAAATTCAAAAGATATGTGACTTTATCTGTACTAAGATTGTCTATGTTTTCCCTTTTGGGGGCTTCAAATTTTGGACACAAAGGCCTTGGTTTAATATCATTGTGTCACTCTTGATTTTATTATTAGATAGTTAAATGTGTGTTTAGAAAACAGTTCTTGAGGGTTTGATTCTGGTATTCTGATGAGGCCTATTCTATAGAGTTTATTTGTCTTCTTTTCTCAGACCATCACTTCTCATTTTCTCTTAGTATTCA
This sequence comes from Rousettus aegyptiacus, assembly GCF_014176215.1. NCBI lineage: Eukaryota > Metazoa > Chordata > Mammalia > Chiroptera > Pteropodidae > Rousettus > Rousettus aegyptiacus. The sequence continues at coordinate 59,924,962 of NW_023416306.1, read as the reverse complement.
GAAAGATTGCTTTAATCTTAGGCATGCAAATGAATTCAATGAATTTCACAGTAATCTGAAGTATTTTAACCTTAGAGTAGCATATCTATATTTCCTAAAGCAGACTTCTTTTAAACGTCTCCTGTTGCTATCTTATTAATTTTTACAGCTTTGTTTAATTACTTCTGCAATAAAAAAGCAGCTTCCTGACATTTGCCTCTCACTTATTTTCTTTCTTTCTTTTTTTTTTTTTAACAGCCACCTGTCCTAACATTTATACATGTGCTGCATTAGATGTTTTAAAATAACACTGGATGCAGAAAAGGCACAAATTACACAGGAAAACTTCTTTAGATATAGAATGGCCTTTTGCTTTTGGATAATAAATAGGCCGCAAATATTACTCTAATAGAGAAGATATGTAAAAATCAGAAGCCAGAAAAAACTAAGTAAATTTTTTTCTGATTATAAACATTTTCTTAAGATGGTTAACATAATTTCACAACAGTCTTCCATGGCCATCTCTTTGTTGAAATTTTTTTCCCAGTGGAAAAAAGCTTTATGCAGTTGTGAGAGTGAACACATTTCTCTTAGAAATACACACACAAATTTTTATGGAAGTGTATATAAGACTTCAAGGTCTCTCTATGGCTGAGCTGACCTGCCTAAAATGAGACTAACTGTTCTTTTCATGTACTAGTCTTTCTGGTATAGATATGGATAAAGATGTATAATAAATAGAATAATTTTAAAATAGGGTTGAATTGCATTAGTAATAATTATCTTGGCTAAATATACTTCATGTCTTTAATATTTTCAAAATAAAGATGTTCAAGCAAAATTCTGAAACCTCATTCAGTTTTTTAAAACTATATACAATGTTAATACATTATTTTCTGGCATAATATGAAGCCAAATTAAACTTTGCCTAAATTATATAGTTATAAAATATCTATTCTTTCTGTTTCTTGCACAAAAACTTATCATTCTGAGTTCACTTTTATGAGCTAGATATATGAAACAAGCAGTTTCAAATAACATGTAGAATTTAGAATTCATGAATGAGGCAGAAAGAGTACAAGTAAACTTTAAAAAGTTAACAGCAGAAAGCAAAAATTAAAATTGTATTGCCTACAATTCAAAGATAAAATGATTTTTTATCTGCGTTGCTCATGTAGTAATTTAATTATACAAACTTTTGCGTTATGCATATATATTTAGTAAACTATGATTTTAAAAAATAACATCAAGGTGTTTCTCAGAAATTGAAGGAGATTGGGAAAGAATCCTTTGTCTTTTGGTCTTCAGAATTAGTTTTGTAGCAGAATTTTCTTACATCCTCTCTCATACGTTGGGAATGAGTAAGCTAATAAAGGGATTTACTCTGCAGTGGTGCAATAAAGGCAAATATTACACCTATGTAAAGATTCTTGACCTGCATTTGTATGACTACTCCTCATCTGAGATATTTCATTTGTCAGTCTGATTCTTGATTCTGCAAATAACTGAGAGCCAATTATGGTTTCCAGAAAGCAAACAAGGACATGTGGAAACATCAAGTGTCTCTTTAAAGCTCCTAATTAGAAAGACTAAAAAAATCTGACTATTGGAAATACATCCTGGTTTCTTTTTAACAAGGACTGAGTTTGTTCAAACGTAAAACTGTTCTAAGACTGGTTTTGATTCTAGTTTATCAGTGTAGACCACCACAGGCTAAAATGGGTCAGCTGTGACCCTGATATATGGTCTGTTGTGGTCAAGTCACTGATCAGGTAACAGGTAAAATGGAAAGTATCCTGAGAACATTGAGGCATCACGTTTGCTAAGGTTCACTGGTCTGGACCTTGTTAAGGAGGGAAACAGTAATCATAATGAAAGAAAATCAGAAGAGAAAATGACTGTGAGTGCTTCACTTGTAGCTTTACAAACAGAAAATCCATAGACCCTGGGGTGGCATCATATAGCAGCAAGAACAAGGGGCCTGGGTACTAACAACACATGATTAGGAATGGACACTGGACAGCAAACATTGATTTATTTTTAATTAAAAGTTTTAATTTATGACGTTTATTTGGAATTTGATTTAAATTAACTAGTAGATTTGACTGACCTGGCTGGACAAGGATCCAAGTTGCACTCCTGAAGTTTGGGCTTGGGTTTGATGTTCTCCGGGTAATAGTGACAGTACTGATCAGCAACCACGCGGTTGCTCCGAAGGTCATAACACTCAGCTGATGTCAGCTGGTAACCTGCAGTACCAAACCATACAGGGAGTTTAACCAAACATGTCAATATCATATATTTCTTTATACTTTTTGGCCATCTCATATTAAGGAAATTCTTCCCCACCGTGCTAGTCATTACCAGGACAAAAGACAGGTAAAAAGAAGGCTCATTAACTTTTGCAGGGCTCCAAAACTGTTTTTCTACTCAAATTTTAATAATTAAATCCTAGGGCTTGTACTACATAAGGGCATAACTAGATTATAAGACTCTGTTGCAAGAACTATTCTTATTAGTTTCGTATAATTTAAAAGTCTAACACAGATTCTCAGTATCATCAGTATTTATTTATCAGCTCAGCCATTCCATACATGGATAAAGGTACAAAATTGGCTCTTTTGTACCTGGGATACAAGGGATTAAAACTCCTAGATAAGTAAGTAAAATAAACTCCAACACTGCTCCCTTGGTCAATGAGGGATAATGTATCAGTTCCTGCCAGCTGCCTGACATTATTTTTCCCTAAATTCAACCTGAAGGGGTTAAACTGAGTAAATACATGATTAAGTACCTAATAGTAACCGTCATAAATTGTTTTCCTAAAAAACTAAAAAAAACACCTCCTACTGTGCAATTTTTGCTTCACCAAAAATTCTTTGTCATTTGTCCTTAAGTTTCTAACCAATATTTGTTTCCATGCACAAATTTCCACTGTTTAGAGAATCCTCTTTAAAAAAAATAGTGTTACTGAATAATAGTTAAATCTATTTATAATGTGTTCTAGCTTTTTTACCTGCCTCTTTGTTGTTCTGCGGATTTCTGGAGGGGTGCTGATAAGGACTTAGATTCTTGGGGAGAAAAATAGATGTACATAAGGAATTTTTAAAAAATTAACCTTTTTTTGTATCATTTTCACTTTAAGTAACTCCAAAATATATCCTCCCTGGCAGGTGGTTAAGTACTGTTGCTAAACATGTGTTAGAAAATCAGATTTAGAGTCCTTAAAAATCTTGCAAAAGATTTTAGGAAATCAGATGGAGGTTTAAAAACCAGATTTCCTGGCTTACGGCTGTTTTCTCAGACCACCCACAAAAATTAATTGTTCATTAAAGGCCTAAAAAAAGACCTTTTTAAAATTTTACTGTAAAGATGAAAAGCACGAAAGTTAATGGGTAAGAGCACATGTTCCATTTAATTTTTTTCTTTAAAAGAAAATCAAAGAGCAAAGTAATATTTTATGCAAGTAAATGTCTTTATTTTTCAATTACACTATACTCAAAAGCTAATAAGTTTATGACAAGCTAATCATTTTATAATTTTCCATAAAATAATTTCTCTTAGGACAGAACTTATCATGTAGTAAAACGTAGGCACAATAAGTAAAATATAAATCTGAGATTATAATTTTAAAAATTATAATTTGTTAGCTTAAAATGTTGCTTTGAAGCTCGTCTAGAGTCTGTGAGATGGAAGTTTAGAACAAAAATTAAATAAATGACCAAAATGGTTAGATAAGCATGTTTTCTAAAGTATTTCACAAAGTATTTGGAATAGCAATTCTTTACACTTAGCAAAATGGTCAACCAGTTAAATCTGGAACCAGAAACATAAGAGAAAATTTAGAGATCATTTCTTCAGAAAATTTTAAACTGCAGTCCATGAAGTAGGAGGAAGGCTGGTTTCCATAATCCTCACTCACATCTTTGCTCTGAGCATTACATATTCCTTTTATCTGGACTTCCAAGTAAGATTTCCTTTAAAGAAGGAATTTCATAGCATAAAATATTTGAAAACCACTTGACAGTTCTACTTCTTCACTTAGATGTAAAGAAAATAAGGCCCAAAGGGGTGGGTATATATGACTCTAACATTAATTGACTTATTATCTAGCAAACCATTGTCAAAGTTACTGAAATTATACTCCAACAGCAGCTATACGTGAAACTGGCATACTATGCATGTTATTGAATTGCTACTTCTCACAAAAACATGGTCTTCATTTAAAAAGAAAAGAAAAAAATTACTCCCTCTTATTTCTTTCTTTGAAACCATTTCCTGTGCTAGTCATTAATAGGTGAATCAAAATAACATATTTCCATGAAACATCAATGTAATTGGCAAGTTTATTTTTAAACCAAGTAATTTTATATTCAGGACAGATCAAGCAACTGGAAACACTATTTTATGGAAATGCTTAAAATGTTGAGCTAATATACAATGATCAAGTAAAAGCACCTGATGTAGTTTGGACTGCTTTTAAGCAATGGCCTAACATTGATCTATAGAACTTGACTTTGAATGGTTTGTGTTCACATTATGTAGACATAGATAATATAGCTGAAGATGAATTATATCACGTGCTCTTAATTGTTTTACAAAAATTAATGGATAATCATTTAACTTCATTTTGAGGTGTCATCTTTCTCTTGCCAAAATAATCTAGCAATACCTATATGGATTAGGTACTGAAAACCAGCCAATTAACAGGCTTCCATAAAGCTGGACTTAGTATTTACTTGATGTCCTCATTAATTACGTACCTATTTTATTACCAAAACTTAAAAACATAATAATCTACAATACTGGCTCAGTTGGAAATGAAACTGAAATAGTCATAGACTGCTTATTATCCTTCTTGAAAGAATTTTGGTAATATATGCCAATAGCCACAAAAATTCTAAAACTCACTCTCGAGAATTTACTTCAAGGAAATAATTTCAAAGGAGAAAAATATTTAAGTATTAAGTTTTTCATTACATTATAATAGAGAAGTTTAAATGAACTAAATAATCTATAAAGATATTGCTAAATTATGAAAATACTTCAAAGGAATTATTATGCAAACTTTATAATTATAAAGGCAGAAAATGGGGGGAAAATCTTTTCTAGTAACACAAAATACTGTCCATGTTACAGATATGACAAAGCAGGGACAGAAATTCAATTGATGACTTTGCAAGAGAGATGTGTTTTAATGACTAAATAAGGCAAGTGATATTCTTTTTACTTCACGAATGATGGGAAGAACTGAAAAAAATGACTCAGCCTAAGTCTACAGTGCAGTTATTTTTCTCCCCCTTGACAATAAACAACTTCTTTTAATTAAATTAATCTCTGATTTTTTTTGGACACATCATGGTATGCAGCTGGCCTGGCAAATACTCTTCACTTGATTTTTGAATAAATAAATTCACTTCAACCAGATGAGTAGTTTATTCTCAAAAGAACAGAATCACCTCAAGACTGAGTGCCCTGTTTACAACCTATGATAGTTCCTGTCTTGGCCTTCCATGGAATCAAGGAACGGAGTAAACCCCATTTCCTCTAATGGGATGCTGTAGACAGAATATATTTATGGAGCATCTAGACTGAAGTATCTGCCTTACAGAAGGGCTTCGGGATTTGGCCCCATTCAGAAGAAAGGATCTGATCCACCACGACACTAAATTTCTTCCGTGCTGCAGTGACTGCTCTTATAATAGCCAAGTCTTCTCTCATAGAAGCCAACAGTTCCTATGCTAAATGAACACCATTACCTCCTCCACAGGTTGCTGAGCAAGGAAAGAAATCCGTCTCCCTCCATCGGTGGATGATAGGCTGATAGAAGATGAACTGGACTGTACTGTTGGCGGGCCCCGAGTTGCGGATCTGCAGGAGACAACAGCAAAGGAGATGAACAAGTATGACAGGAAGGTGTTTTTTGGGTTCCTTGAAACTTTGGACAAGGATATTTGATAGTACTGATGGTCTTAGGTGGTGTGAAGGACTGACTGCTTTAAGAGAGAAGTGGCAATAGTCATAATCCATTATGCCAAAGAACAAGAAATAGCAATGCTTCGACTTCCGAGTCCCATAGGATCTTATCCCAGGCTACTTACTTAGTCCCCCGTCCTCTTTTATTTCCAACCTCTATGGTAGAACAGGTAAAATTGTGTGGATTTTTAAATGTAGGATCAGAAATAGACAATTTGCTCTAAGAAAATTATAAATGCCACACATTGCAAAAAATGAAAGATACTGTCTTTGGTTAAGAAAAATAAAAGAGTTACAGAATTAAGCAGCTAATCTCACTCAGAGACATACATGGAGATTCCTGACAACTTAGTGATTTATATATTTTAATGTTCATAGTTACCCACTGGAAGCTTGCTAAAATGCAAATTCTTGGGTTAAAGCCCAGAGATCCAGGTAATTCAAATGTAGATAGTCCAAGACCAAACTTTGAAAAACACCAATTTACAGTATGAAAGCAAGTACTTCAAATAAAACATGTGCTTATGAAAATTACAACTCCTTTGTTTCTGAAAAGAGGAAATGTGAAGCAGTAATTCTTTAATGGTTCTTAAAAGTGCCAGGTTGAAAAAACATACTCAAACTGAAAGAGAAGAAAAAAGGTACCGAACAGGAACAATGCCTTGATTTCATGAAGAGAGAATGACATGTGATATAAAGTTTAGACAGTTGGGCAAAGGCAAGGCTTGGGCTATTTATTATACTAAAAGAAGTTTCATGGACAACTGAGAGAATCACCTCTTACTCCAACTTTATCACAGGAATGAGAGAAACGTCAATCAAAATCACATGGCCAAAGCCTTTATTGTTTTCAAGCCTTAGCACCATCTCAACTACTGTTTATCTAAGAGAAACTGATAGATTCGGCCTTCAGATTTTTAAAAAGATAGCCGTATTTTTCCATGCCACTGAATTTAACACCTAGGATGCAGAGGGTAACAGGAACACCGAAGAAACAGGGAATAGGTCCTAATTCCTTGATTAGTGCTTGGAGTTTAGATGAGAATATGGAAATATTCCTCAGAAAATATGTAAGAGCTGGAAAGGAGAAAGAAGAAAGAGAGAAAAGCTACAGAATAGTTCATATTATGCTGGGATTCTGACCCATAGTGCATCCAGGTCTTTCCTAATTAGAAAAACAGTGATATTATACCCTACTTTAAAGCAGAAACAGCTGAAGCAATATAGTGTCTTTCACAAAAGGGAACATGGCTTATAGATTAATATTTTTCAGTGCTATATGTCAGATACAGGATATCTAATTGCTTGCTAAGGGACATAGTATTAATCACAGTCTTTGGAATTTTTTTTTCCCCCCCAAATTTTAGCTCACAAAAGCCTATAGCTCTTTTGGGATATGTAATTATCAGGCTGGAAAGCTATTAGAAGAAGGCTCTCATTTGAACATGAGCTCCATGAAAAAATAAAAAGGTCAGATGATTTGTTTAGATCCAGAGAGATGAACTGTTTTGCAAGGGTCCCTTTCGGGATACTAGAAATTAAACTAAGTCCTAGGAATAGGACGGCGGGGGTCAAAACGAGCAGGATATAACATCAAAATACTTGGAGAAACCTTGTTCTAGAGGAACTGTATAGAGTCTGGGCTTATTTTTTGTTCTGGTTAAAGAGGCAAAAAATGGAACAGGTCCTTTTTCAGCTCCCTAGAAATTACCAATAAAAGCACCTCATGCTCTAAGAGGAAGAAGTGAATGAATGACAAGGAGATTTGGTGTCAAGAGGGAGGGTTAGTAAATACCATGTTAAAGGAAAGAAAACAAGCAGCTTAGAAAGAGTATTGTTCTTAATGAAATTAATGAAAATGATGTATAATGACCATAAACGCTGAGGCTGTATGTTTAGATTTGAAAAGAGATTGGAAATGAACAGAGACACGGTTATTTCGGATAGGTAAAACCAATAGGGATGTATGGAAATCTCTGACCACATAATATTGCTTAGTTCCTTCAAACTGATAACAACATTCCTGCTTCTTCCTTCTCTATCATCTTCTTCCTTTAATAATAATAGCAACAACTACCTCAGCAATCAGCACTTATTACATTCCTATCTTGTGCAAGGTCCACTTTATTTATAAATTATAATGTTAAAACTACTCTGAATTATCTTCCACATTTACATCACAATGAGAAATGAGGCTCAGAGAGGTTAAGTGATTTGCTCAAGGCTACACAGCTAGGGAGTAACAGGTAGGATTTCAGGTGTGCCTGTCTCTCAAGCTGCCATTCTTTTCTTGGTACCAAGAAGTCTTTGTTAGTGTTGTGGACAGAGAGGTATTTATCTTCAGTGATATCCTTGTACCTCTCTTCCCAGAATCATCTTAATTTTTCATTTTAAAGTAGAAAAAAATGTTTAAAATAAAAAGAAGAGGCTAACCTCTGCCTAACTTTGATGGACTAATAGTGGCTTACAGAGATGAGCCACTATGTTTGTTTATTCTGGTTTTATTAATTCTGGGCTGTTGGGGCCATTGTTATCATTAGCTATGGAGCTTCATAAACCCTAAATCTTAAACATCAGGACCTAGTTCTCAAGAGTATGTTGAAAGCTTCAGTTTGACACCTTAGAATTTTGTTTCAGGGAGCTAAATACATCTGGCACATGTAATTTTGACCTGCTTAAGTTAATAAGGGAAGAGCATTGTTCTGAACCAAGCTCTTCTTCCTGTAATTACAATGGTTCAGTGTTTCTAATTCAATATAATGACTTCCCACACTGAAAATAAAGGAAACAAAAACTGGTCACTTTCCATAGCAATTGATCACACTGTCATAACAGAGCTGCAGGGCAGTACTAATGTGTATGTGGGTAACGGTTGAGCTTTAAGTCTATGTAAAATCAAAGGAATTAGGAGAAATTTCAAAAACATAAAAGACATCAAGTACACAAAGTTTCTTCCAGATGAAGCACTAAGAAATGCCAAACGTTTTTCTTCTGAGTTGGGAAAAGGGCAGGTAATTCGTTCTTTTCTCTCCCTGATGTTGTAGAGAGGCCAGTAGGGGTCTGGCACTCAGGGGTCACCCCTCCCACTTTGGCTGCAATTGAGGCCTCTACTCTGGCCTGAGGCAAAGAGGACAAAAAGAGGCTGTGGGCAGACCCGCTCCTGTGAGCCTCTGAGCGGGGACCCACAGTGGTATTTGACTTGGTCACACTGCTATCAAAGCTGCCAGGGATGTCATGACTTGAGAGTGCTTAAAAATAGTAGAAATAAATCAATATGCCTGTTAGGGAAGGGATAAAACGGAAAACAGATGAATCTATTTATTAAATACCTCAGTTAGCTACATTTAATTTGGAGCTGTTCTGATAGTTGATGGTGATAGCAAATCCTCAAGAAACTGTAAAACTATTTCAAAATGCTTTCTTTGGGGGGCTTTTAAAACATGCGACAGGGTAAGATGTTTCTTATAGCACTAAAATATTTTAAAATACTTAATACTGATATAATTGTTATTTTATTGCCTTTATCCTTCATTATAAACTCCATGAAGGCAGGTACCATTTATCTTGCTCACCACACTTTCTTTGGCATTATCTTACAATGTTTGACATACAGGTGTCCAAACAATTGCTGAATAAATGAATGTACGAATGAACAAATTATATAATGAGCATGGTCCATTCAAATACTTTAGAAACTGTAAGCTATTATTTGTGACAAATTTTTAGACTTATCGTCTTTTTATATATATCTACCAGTTTTGAAGATGTTGTCGATCATTTCTTGCTAATAAAACTGATAATATTGATTAAATGTTGCTAAAATTCATGAAAAGAAGCATTGCAGTTACCACACTACCCTTACCCAATAGTACTTCCTATCCTCCTTTGAAAGTACAATGATACAGTAGAGTGGAAGGGGCTTGTAAAAATACTAGTTATTATTGGAATGAAACATAAATTCAATCATTCCACTGTTTGAAATACCTGACAATTTTAACCGTTGGAAATACTAAGATTAGGGATTATTCAGGAAAAAATAATGATGAAAAATTGTTACCACACAACTTCACTTTTACACTTTTTAAAAATAGTTTTCTAGTCCTTCTAAAATTCCAGATGTCAATAATGGGAGATACAGCAGTTCAGCCCATAGGCCCCTGGCTCAGGGTTGCATGAGAGATGCTGGTTATAGATTTAGTACCCAGAGCCATTGAGTAGGGCAGGGGATCAGAGATGCCTCTCTGGGAACAATGGGCGTGATGATGGCCCATAAACAAAGAACTGGAAGAAATATATCAAGAAGGAGATGCTGAGAGGCTGAGCAGACCTGAACCTACTGAAAGGACAACCTCAGTGTCAGATGGAGGAGGGCAGAAAACAAATGACCAGAGTGGAACCAAGGGTCTAGGATTGGAAAAGTGTCTTCCACTCTCCATGATGGTTCTTGGATTCTGATAATTATACCTAGCTGTGCAATTGCTAAAACACTGTGGGTATAGGGGTGCAGAAGGAGTCACCGTAAGATATTCCTCTGTAGTATTCAGATTATGCTGAGCTAAAGGCAGCTGAGACCCTGCAGGCTTAAGAGAAACTCCTGTGCTACCCATACAACTACCTAGAATTTAAATTAGAGGCCATGTCCATGATAAGAAATTATCAGCGATTACCTTTTTGATCTATTTAAGTGGCAGGGCAAACTACTAGTTACTGAGGATCTGCTCTTCTTATCATTCTATAATGACCCTCCTCTTCTCTGATGTCCCAGGGTGCCTTATCTCATTCTAGATCAGAATTCCATATATACCTTACATTCCTGTTTCTGAACCTTTAATGTATGTGGGGTCTCTGACTATTTTATATATATCGAATTCCTATATGTATGTATATAACTAAATTTGATTAATTTTCTCTTGTTAATCTAATCTGCTTCAGATAGATGTAATTATTGGGCCAGCCAAAATAACCTACAAGGGTAGAAAAAGTTTCTTTCTCCCCAACATGAGAAATCCATTAAGAAATTCAGTATATTGTAATAAGCTCAGTTCTAAATTCTTGAAATCTATCAGCATAAAGGAGCATATTATTGTGGGAATTACTACCTGTAAATCTGGGTAGAAAAAAAGAATCACTAGGTACTACATGCTTCTTTTATTTCCTACAGTTTCTTTAAATTTTTATTCTCAAGAATATTTGGCTTACAGCAATGATTTTCCCTTTGTACGAATGCAGGTTGACTGGTATGGGGTGGCCATCTAGAAACAGGCTGGGTGGCAAGGCAAAACCAAGCTGGGCTTAAATGTTTGCCAAAGCTCAGCCTCTGGTGGAAAAAAGAATTGATTATTTCAAGCCCACCCAATATTCACAGGGTGTCCAAGTCTCACAAAGGCTTTCTTAATCACATCAACCTATAGCAAGTATCTATAGCTTTTACCATCTGTCCATTTTATTTTAGTACTTAATTATATGCATCACTATTTACAAATTTCCTATCCAGCGTTTTATCTCTCAAATGGCATCATAGGCTAGGAGAGAGCAGATAACATATTTGGGTGATGAATTATGTACAGGGTTATGCTCAAGGCTGTCAAGAAAGAAATATAAAGGCATCTTCTCTGCCCAATACTCCAAGTGATACAAATGGAGACTACAATATTTCTATTCCCAGGAGAATTCAAACAAGCTACTTAAGCAACAATTGGAATGATGCCAATCTTCCTAACCAAGTTCCCCAACTCTAAAAATGCAATGCATTTAGTAAATTAGCCTCTGTAGAAAATAACTGTTCTCTAGTTAACCAGTGCACAAATTCTGAATCAGTGTTCTTAGTTCTAAGTCCTCTTATTCTGCTGCGCATTTATGCTACTTTGGTGGCTTAGGTACTCATCAGTCACTTTTCTATCTAATATGACTTTCTTCTTCTTTTTAAAAATGGGCAAAAACTGAACATGTTGCTTGCACAACTAGAGCTAAGTTGGAAGTACTAATAAAGAATGGGCTATGACTGAAAAAGACTCTTATTTGGAAAAGTCATTATCTTTCATTGGGTCTGCAGCTTCAGAAAAGATGCACATGGCATGGTAGGAGGAAGGGGATACTAAAACTAGCCAGATAGCCAGACAACCAGCCAATAGCCAATTGTCCCTAACAATTAATGTGATGACAGATGTCACAGCCAGTCTGTTCTCCCATTCATTTGTCTTAGTAGCTACACCTGCCAAATTGTCCCTGCATATATTGCTTGTAAATTGATCAGCCTTGGACCACCTTCAGAGAAGAAGCTTTCTGCCATTGTGTAGAAGAGTACTGTGATAAGTTGGACCAGAAGTTAAAGCATTTCAAAGAGACAGAAAGGAAGTAATTTGGCTCTATCTGCTTTTATACACACTATCTCTTTCCATTCCTCACAAAGACTCTATGGGGGAGGTATTTTATTACTAGTTTTTTCAAATGACTAAACAGGCTCAAAAAGGTAAAACAATGTACTGAAGGTCACATACCCAGGAAGCTGGAGAGTATACTATACTTTAGAGAGCTTATTCTTTCTACCTTTCTAGCATTTCCAAAAATATTTATATGAGGTTTAAACTTGTGGAAGATATGATCCCCTAGGAAGCAAGATAAGAATTTAGTCTGGTTTTAATCTTTAAAAGAGATTCTAAAATATAATTTTGGAACCAATAGTAATATATAATAATTCTCACTGTGAGAAAATTTTCCTTTCTTGCAAAAATGCCTTTTCCTTTCAAGACAACAAAAATTGTATTTTGGCAATAAAATTCCATGAAGATGTTGACAAATAACCATTTCTATTTTGATTTCTATATATCTCATTCAAAAAGGAAGTCATTGCTTAAATTAATACATAGGACAAAAGTGACTACACTCAGAATGACACTGAAAACAAATTACAAACTATGTGTATACTTACAAAGCACCTTATTCATCAAAGATGATTTAAAAAAATCAAATGGTAATCTTTAATTTTTAGCTATTTCAGGGAAAACTAGGGAAGAAAAAGTTGCCTTGTTATGAATCACTGGAAAAAGGTAATTTTCTTCATTTTTCCTGTATCTTCTTAAATCATCTGACTCATTTTCAACTTCGAATAAATTGGTTTTTAAAATCATATATTTTATTACAATAACTTTACATCTCTTTGATCCTGACATTTTCTAATAGACCACTAATTTTTCATTTGCAACTGAAGTCATTTGTGTTGTCAGGATACTCAATGCCAAAACCACTATAATGGTAGGGTAGCCCGTTTCTGATTGAAAATATTCGCAGATGGTACGCATCTAGAAAAGTATCAAAAACTTCTTTAAATCCATTTTCCCCCCTCAAACATGTGTATTTACATGTAGACGAAAAACATACTCTCAGAAGCAACACATAATAATGAAAAGAGTTCTTGGCCAGAAGTAGAGATGTGGTTTTTGGTTCAGGTTTGCCACTGAGGTGAACTTGGGCACATCACTCAACTTCCCTAAGACTCAGTTTCCTTGGAAGAAAAATGAAGATGTCAGCATCTGCCCCACTTCAGCAACTGCCATGTGGCTAAAAGCCCTTTATTCATCCCCCACTTGGCAGTGTTTATTGGGTTTTTCTTATGGAGAGCTGAAGACAAATACAATAACATCCCTGCCCACAAGGGACACACAGTAGGGAGATGAAATGCAAACAGGAATTTTAGGTTAAGTCACAGAATGGCTTTTGGAAGGAGAAAATCCTGAGGGACAGTTATAAGTTAGTGAAGTGAATGGAAGAAGATAAGATAGGAACATTCCAGACAGAGAGCACAGCATTATGCAAAAGTAATCAATTATGTGAGTACAAGATGCTGGGGGGACCTGCAAGCCATTCAGTTGCTTGAAACAGGAGGGAGAAAGTCAAAGGTAAGGTTGGAAGGGCAGACAGAATCCAGATTACTGAGAGTAACACATGTTATGCTATGGATGTGCATTTGAACCCCAAAGCAATGAGTGACGGTGAGGTGCAATGTAGGATGAAGAGAGTGAGTTATGGTTTCAGAAAACTTTCTCTGAAGACAACATAAGCAATGGATCAAAGGCTGGGAAACTAATTCAGAGTCCATGATATTAGTTTAGGTGAGAAATGCAAAGACCTAAAACTAAGATAGTGGCAGCGAAGATGGAGAAGAAAGAATAGTCTTAAATGATACAGAGGTAGAATTGACAAAGTTTAATGGCTAACTCAGGGAGTATAGGAGAAGGGGAAATTGGTATGAATCAAAGTTTTCTGACTTGGCTGGATAAAAAGTGTATTATCCCACATGATAAGAAATAAAGAAGATAAAGTAGGTGTCTAAGGATAGACAAGTCCAGTTTTGGACATGTTGAGCTCATTGTGTCTGTGGGACATCCAAGTGGTGATGTGTAGAAGGCAGCTGTATACATGAAATGCATTCAACAATGCTGTGAACTATTCAAATGTGAATAATATTATTTGAATCCAATTCTATGTTTTCAGTATGTGTATTAACTCTTGCAAGTCCACTAGGGAAATTAGTATAGTCTACTCAACAATATTCTAAGGGCTACAAAATATAAAGACATCTCTCAATTTTTTACTGTAGTTATGCCTTGTTTTATTGTGTTTTGCTTTATTATGCTTCAGGGATGTTGCAGGCTATTTTGTTTTGTTTTGTTTTACAAATTGAAGACAAGACCCTCCACTGGCAAAAGGATTATGACTCACTTTATTGCGATAATCATTTTATTGTGATATGCATTTTACTGCGGTGGTCCAGAACCAACACCGCAATATTTCCAAGGTATACCTGTATTTGCTTAACTGAAATTACTTAACTACTTACAGCATCATTTCTATTGTGAGCTATTTCTGATAGTTTATAGCTTCTTGTTCATGTTCATGTGGCCAGTAGGTGGCCTCGATTAAGAAGAGCTACCATGCAGACGGAGACAAAGAACAGTACTCTGGAATCCTTCTTCCATCCAGCCTCACTGCCTATCACATTTTCCTATATGTATTCTTACTTCCAGCTGCCATGGGGTCATCAAGCTTTAGCTTAAATCAAATGTCCTCTGGCTCCAGGTCCCATGATGAAAAATTTATGGAGTCCTGGACATGTTACAAGTTTTACAGCTTTACAGCTGAAATCCTTCAGGTCTTTCTGACCTACTGAAGGAAAAAATATGTTTTATTTTATTGTGATTCCCAAATGTTCTTCTAGTGTGTACATTTTTCCTACAGAATGTGTATGTTGCTTCCAGCAATGTGTTTTATATTACCTTGAAGAGCAGGAAAGCTCTGATAGAAGGAAACAACTTAGTCTTGTTGCCAGTCCAAGAGAAAACAGAACTTGCACTTGGAAGGAAGCATGGCCAAGTCTATGGATCATCAGTTTGTCTTTCTCTTTGACTGAGGACACCTCCTACCAGTCAATGACTGTATTCTAACTTGTTTAAAAACAGTTCATATTCCCTCAACTAATGATATGCTGGCTTCATGAGTGAGTCTTTTTATTAAATTAAATATATATACACACACACATGATTAGGATTTTCCTAGGATCTTAAAATTATCATATGTTCTCATAAAGTCCAAAATGTAGTTCGACACCCTCAAATTAAATATCTCCTGGATAGCAGGCTTTCGGAATCTACCTTAAAACTAAAAATCTCTCTCTATTCAGGAGATTATAAATACCATCAATCTGGAGGTGGCTTGAAAACGAGGTACCAAAATAGGCTTACCTTGACAATGAAATCTGCTGTGAGCGGTCCAGCCATTCTCAGTATCTCTTTGTCTGGAAATTTCTGGAAGTTCACACTAGAATTGTCCACAAGAAAGGTGCCCGTGGAGTTGAGACTATTTTCACCTTTGGCCCCCTGGAGAGTTTTGGTTTCCAAATCTACATAATCAAATACATAAAGAGGAGAGAAAGATGTTCCCAGGGTTACAACAGGCCACATGAAAGTATATTCCATGGAACAGAGTCTAGAACTATGTAAGGGAGAAGTATCATCCTTTGTATGGCTGACACAATTAAAATTATAATGGAAACAAAACATATAGGCACTTTGGATCACATAGGAGTTTATGCTGCAAATGAAGTTATTTTAAAACTCATAATCCAAATACTCAAGGCTCCCTGTCAAAAATTTTTTTGACTCCCTGGATGAGTTCATGTGGGAACAACACTTTACCAAAATCTTATTCCTTTGACTATACCATCTCCTATACATATCTTGCTGATTTCAGTCTTTATGGCCCTCAGACAAGAATACTCTACACTTTTCTTTTTGCCCTGTGAGATCCCAGGTGCACCTCTGAGTTCCCTCAGCACCTGTGACTTTATATTCATATAATACCTTGTATGTATGTATGTATGTATGTATGTATGTATGTATCTATCTATCTATCTATCTATCTATTTATTTATTTATTTATTTATTTATATATTTATACTTTCTGGTTACTTTTAGCATGTGTGCTATTGCTCAAGACAAAGAAAGTATAGTGGCTTAAGGACAGGGAACTAACAGTCTTTTTGGTTCTCTCTCTTTTAAAAAGCCTTTTTGATACTTCATTTAGTAAGTATATATATTTCATAAAAGTTTACGACAGAAAGAGGAATTTCTTAATTCCTGGAAATTCCAATCTGAATTTAGCCAATGACAAAGACTGTGAAGCATCTTTTGTTATAGGAAATCAAAACATGCTGGTGATAATGGTAATTTTGATGAGTATTTCAGAGCAGGTTAAATTCTTATGTGATTGAAAGGTGACTTATAATGATTGTCTCCTGTATGAAGGAAGGTAGATAGGCTATTACGAAGGTTTCCAAAACTTGCACAAGAACTCTTGGTTTTGGCAGGAGTTATTTAGAAGAAAGATGGGGTATCTGGGCGAAGCTCTGGATCTCCTACCCTACATTCAATCAGAATGACTCCCTTCATATAATTTTACAGATTGGAGTTTTGTAAAATAACATTGTAAAGATTTCTGGAGATGCTAAAGTGCCTAAACTATTTGAACTAAATTATTCTAGATGTCTAAATTAAGCTCTCTATTATAAGAAATACCAACAGGCAGAAATGTTGGAGTCCAATTAAATGCCCGTGATCCTCAGATAAAGTCTGTAGCCCTTTCACAGGAGTAGGTCAGGCTTCCCTCCCCTGCCCTAGAGAGGACTGCACAGAAAAACACGACACATCAAGGAAACTTGAGAAGGGGAACCATAGTTGTCATCAGAGAATGGCAACAACATTGTATCTCCTTCCTCCACCTTTCATTCTTCCACCTGCCTTACACGTATTGCACTAATTTGTGGAAGTATCTCCAACATATAAGTTAACTTAGTTTTGGAAAAGTCTTGGAGGTATAAGCCTGACCTGAGCATCTGAATTTATCACCTGGCCTCCCACCAGTCCTTCTCAAGGTACTTCTGATTAGAGATGGGCTGGGACTGGGCCAGATTGCCTAGTCTCTTGTTCTAGTCTGGCTTTCAATATCTGAGGTTGGGCCCATGTTGGACCAGCCGCTTGGAGTGAAGGGCAAAGGGTTGCAAGAGAAACAGGGTATCACTTACGCATACATTCATTTTGAATTATATTCCAAATACCAAAACAAAACAAAAGCTTCCTTAGTTGTACATATGTTATCAACAGTATGTCTGTTGTGGTAAAAGAGCAGGTTCTAGTTTGCTTTTCATCATCTATGAATATCATTGGCAGCTTTATCTATCAAATCCTTGGGACAATTAAACCAAACAAAGCTGTTTGGTCAGCTTCTTAGTGATCACATAATTAAGAAATCTGTGAGGCTAATACATTCATAAAAATGAATTTTCTTCTTATATCTATATTCCTTTGGGTTCTTTCCTCTGCAGGGAGGAGTTACTCCCCAACTTGGCAATGGTTTTGGTTTGGATATTTCAGTGCCTGTCATGGCTCAGAAAAATACTTTTTTGAGTGGGATTATTATTACCAACAGTTACCTCTGTCCAGTTCTCAAGGGAAAAAACAAATCATTTGAATGGTAAAAGTGTACACACATATATCATCCTTTGACATGTGAACACTATATTTGCCGGGGGGCGGCGGGGGTGGTATTATTCAGAGCTAGAAAAGAACTTGGACCATATAAAGTATCTCATCAGTATCTTTGGCTTTGCCTGAACTGCATCTTACTTATTCCTTTATTGAAATGTACTTATTTTTATTTTTAGAAAGACTACGGTAGGTTATCTGAACTTTCACAGGCTCTAATTTGTTTTCCTTTTGTTTGGCTTTCCGGAATGATTTCAGTCATAATCCAATTGCCAAAAGATAGTACTTGCTACCTAAACTGGTTTCTTAGGCATGTGTGTGGGAGGGGAGGAAGAGTAGAAGATGATAGATGGCTTTACAAGAACTCAGGAACAATCACTGTGGAGGGGATCTGAAATGCTCATGGGATCAACTAAAGTGAAAGTTTTCAGGGAAGCTGAATTTTGCAGAAAACACAAACATATCCTTTCCTACCCTCTTCCTGGTTCACAGCCCATACTTTTCTGCTTGTAATTTACAGGTCTACATCTAAGCAGCACTAAATAGTATTTAAAATAAAAAAGATGTGGCTATGTACTACTGGCTTGGCATGGCTGAAGATCACTTTTTGTACAGACTCTAGTGGGGCCATGCTACTATATGATAATTGGGTTATGGTCACCCCCCAGTAATCTTGAATCCCAATAGTTATCTTCAAGACAGTAGGACCTTATACAAGACAGTAGGTCTTTTATACATGGGATGCTTAATTATGCCACAATGGTTTTCTTTAAATGCCACAGGGTTACGGTTGTTTGGCATTTCTATGTTCCTCTGCACTGATAAAGTAATAAAACATGAGAGTAGGAGGAATAAAAAAAAGAAGAAAGGAGAGAGAAGGACTATTAAAAGGAAGAAGAAGAAGAAAATGAGAGACGAGGCAAGAAAAATATTGAGATTGATTGGAAAGGAAGGAGAGAATGAGGAATAATATCACGAAAGCATAAACATGTACTTAAATCATGAACAACCTATGGGGAGCATCTATTTTGTATTTTTCAGGATGGCTGTGGTTAGAGATAATTACCACAGAGGTTTCTACTATCTCATCAGGCAACCAAAAGATAAACGGAAGCATTCAAAATATATTATTATAGAATGGAAAGATTTGTACTTCTGTATTTTAATCTCTTCTGGGAACGAAAAATAAAAAATAATGACTAAAATTCCCCATACCCAAAGGAAAACAACTAAGTTTACTTACACAAGTGATCAGGTCCTTTTAAGACAAGGCGAATATGCCTACTTCCATAGGGAATAGCAACCACAGTGTCATCCACTAAAGAGAAAAAAAGCAAAGTCTTAAAAGCACATAATTTTATACAAAATTACTAATGGCCTTTTAAAATAAAGGCACTGACTTACATACTCTCACCCCAAACAACATTCTTTTTTAAGTCTTTGAAATATGAACATCGATCTTTGAGAAACAAGATTTCTACTTTCATCAAAATAGGCCAAAAAAGCTGGTTACTAGCTAAGTTTTGGGGGATCTGGCCTTTAAAAATATATATATATGAATTTTGATATATGGAAAAATGAATTTGCGAGTTTTCATTTCTGATTTTAAAACCTGGTCTTACATTGCCAAATTTCTCTAGCTTAGAGCAATTGTGTTAAATTACAAAAAGAAAATAAATTCTCATGTTTAAAGGATGACTTCATTTTACGAAATCTGGATTTCTTTCTAGCAAAGTAGCTATCTTGGATGAGTAAGAGAAAAATAGAGGAAGTATATATATTTGTTTATGTTTTTTAAGCCCCGTTAGGGCAGAAATCATGCCTTACAGTTCTTCAATACCCTTTACACTATCTGAATCTAATACTATGTATAGCGAGTGTCCCATAAATGATTATTCACATTTCTCCCAACACTCTCTGTGTTTTGCAAAATAATACTACTACTACTACTACTACTACTAATAATAATAATTAGCTGAATCATAGATCATTGAAAGAATGGATTATTTTTTAATGTACTTAAAAATTAGGCCTACCAATGTCACCATAATAAATTTTAAAAAAGCATAACCACACTACAATTATCATAACAAAAAAAAATTGAGACTAAACTCATTGGAAGCAGTCCCAAAACCTACATTAAAAAAAATTGAAGGTATATTACATGCACCTGAAACACATCGTAGGTATCCTTATTTAGGACTCCATTTATGTCAATAATATCTTATATTTACATGGCACTGAACAGTTTCACTTATTTATTCCTTTACCCTAAACTTATAATGTAGGCAAGGAGGATGCCACCATCCATCATTTTATGATGAAGAAATGAAGCCTCTGAGAAGTATAATGAGTGGCTCAAAGTCAAAGGACAGGAGGGCATTCCAGAAGGCAAGGGAAAGCAGGTATTTTAAACTCACCAGCATATTCAGAAGCTCTTTGGGATTCTGTTTCATATATATCTTTCCAATATTATATATTATCATCGTATCACTGGAAGAATTTAGTTTAAATTTTAAACAATCTCAAAAGGTACCCAATTTCTCTGAACTTCAACATTATATATCATCTTGTCTTTGGGAGATTTTAATTTCAATAAATGAATCTCAGAAGTTCCTTAACTTCTCTGATCCTTAAATTTTCTTGTAAAGTTGGGAAAACAACACTTACCTCATAATGTTGTTGTGAAGAGATATGGGTATGGATATACATAGATATATAGATCTATAGCCTGTAACACAGTATTTTGTAAATATTATTTTCCTCCCTCTACTCCAAATCTCTTTAAAAACAGAAACCGAAAGACTATTTTTATGATGTTAACACCTCAAGACCCTTAGCACATAGCCAGCTGAATGAGAAAGAAGAATCATATGCTCTCAATTCCTTTTCTAAAGAGGTTTCATTTATCAAGTTCTCTGCGATACTGATTATTCTACTCACAATATCACCTTTTAATTGTTTTTATTGTTCCACATTGTAAAAGAAAAGAAAGGCTGAATTTCAGATAGCTAAGAGTTTGCGGCATTTAAGAACAAAACACATAAGGGGAATATAGAGAGGGAAGAAGAATGTTCAGACTGGGCCCATGTCTTGCATAAAGACATGGATGTTAAAGTTTACAAAAGAAACTCAAAAAAGTTAAAACAATGGGATTTCTAGAAATAGAAAGTCTTTGTTTATCCACAGGTCAAGTAAAGTGCAAGTAAAAGGGAAGCCTTCTGTTTGGCCCCGCAATACTCAGCGGCAGTCCTGTGACCCACACACTGCTCGGGCAGACTCCCTCTTGTTCTGCTGAGAAGTGACTCACGTTCCACACACAGGGGCATTGACCTAGCTTTTGGCTGACGCAGTAACCTTTGTATGCTCCCCAAGGAAAGTGGGGAGGAACCTCCAAGGTCGTTGGGGGAAGTGAGCAGGATGGAGACAGTAGACCAGGCAAGAATGAAATGTCTCCTGATGCCCCTCTGCACTTGCCTGGGCAAAGAAAAACATGGAGCAACTTGGGCTGACACAAACTTGAACCATCAGCTGCACACAGCACTAGAGGTAGGAGAGTCATAGCCTGTTCTTCTATGGCTCTGTAAAAGGCTAACAGACAACTGGCAGGTCATTAGGCAGCTGGCGAATTCATTACTTTACTCCACAAATATTTTTGAGTGTGTCAGGTTCCATACTAGGTACCAGGGATTCAGTGACAAACAAGACAAACAAAGCACCAGCTCCATAAGATGGTCCCTGAAAAAGGGACCTAAGATAAAATGTGTGGGGAAATACCGCATACTATAATCTGTTCATGGAAATTCTCAAAGCATATTAATTAGTTTCTTAGGAGCCCTGAACCAAAGAAACCTATTTCACTCTATTTAACCCAGTGAGTCCCCAGTGTGTTCACTTGGAAAAATTTTTTCTTACATATCACCTGTTAACATCAGCTGATACATATCAGAACATACTTTAATACATGGTCCTTTTAATTTGACAAAAAAGCAAGATAGGAAAAAAATTAATTTTATTTTCTGCATGTTGATAAAAAGCCAGTCTTTATATAAGTATGAATATTTTTTTCATTTGATGATAAATTCTCAGCAATTAGGGATGGGTTGGGGAACTCTTCTATTTTGCACTTACTCTAGTTTTGCGCACAGAGAGGCTTTTAAGACATCTGAGAATGTGTGAGCATCTGGTTTCATTACCTGTCCCTCAGGGATTAATTGGATGGGTTCGGCTTGAGAGGCAGGTGGCTGTATCCTCTCCTACAGTGCTGTGCATTTCTCTGGGAGCCCTCTCCTACGAAAGCCCACTGCTCTACGATCAAGTGCACTGCCCCTAATATACTCTGGCTTTACTGGCAGAACCCTTAAGCCAATCTTCAGGACATAATTCCAGGTTATTAATCAATAATTCTAAAAGACCTGTTTCAGAGATTAGGTAATCTCTTTCTCCATTAAAAGGACAAAGTTTCCATGGAAATAATAAATTCTGTCAATTCACATATATGGGTTGCAAATCCCTTTTTCGAGAAAATTATCTTCAAGAATTGTACCTAAAAGAGTTCCTCAAAAAAAAAAAAAAAAAATTAAGACATCTACAGCTATATATATATATATATATATATATATATATATATATATATATATTCCACACTTTTCTATAGAACATTTTAGAATCATTTTTTAATCTTGCATATGTACACGATTTTTTTCTGCATGATTCATGCTTTATCAGAGAAAGGTGATAATATTGATAAGTTTTGAAAAGACAGGATTTCCTATTCTTTGATGTGAGTTTATCTTATTTTGAGACCTGTTGATAAGTTTATGTTTTTAAAGACTCTTTGCTCTAAGCCTTTGGGGCTGATACTTAATCTTATCATTATTATTTTTTTAATGAAAGAGCCATTGTTAATATAGCTAGCTACATATAAAAATAGTCTATCAATCTTGAGGAGGTTTCCATGTTATATTTTTAATCTTCATGCCAACTTCATTACTCTTAAAATAGATCCAATAAAATACGGTGAAACTCAGCATTTGAGCTCTTCAAATCTGCCTCCTCCAGCCCACATACCAGTTTATTAGTAATTGCACAATAGAGGATATATACTGGACAGGCTAAACAAGATGCTGCCCCTTCTCCCAGTTAGTGAATTTCATCTGTACAGTTACCTGAAATAAAAACTTTGAAGCAATCATTGACTTTATCTTTACGTCTAATCAGTTAGAAAGTCCTTTTGTCACTAGAGTAAAAAAGTCATATTTATTAATTCTACCATATTTCACATTTTAACAGGTACAAAATCAGAATGCATCTCAAAATCACTGGTTCCTTATAGTCTCTCTCATTGAGGCAGTAATCCTGCATTAGTTATCTTTGCCTGCACAGGTGCTAACATCAAAACAGCCATTATCAGATTTGCAAAATGGGTGTTAGCAGCTTGAAAGAAAATTCCAAGGTAATAGTGGGGCACGCTCATTTAATTTCTGGGACTCAAATGGTTGTGAGGGTCGTAGGGTGATGAGGAATCAAAAGTGGGTTTTGAAAGCTGACTAGTTCTACATAATAGCAAAACTGAAGGGCCCAACACTAAGACTTCCGCTTTCTGCCAAGATGGAGTAATAGGGCCCAGGCTTAATCTCCTGCCTGAAACAACCAAAAGGTCAGATAAAAATATATGAAAGCATGGCTTTGAAGACAAAGGATATCAGGCCAAGAAGGGCAGTGATCCTTGAGAGTCAGGAAACAAAGTAGGTAAGCCTTAATGCTGCCCCAGCTAACTGCACTGAAAGACCTTCCAGGCCTTCGCTCAGGAAGTGGGAATCTGAGATGAGGAGACAAAGCTAAGAGTCCAAGGAGATCAAGGTGGCTAGAGTTTGACGGACAGATTACTAGAAAGATCTACACAGAGAGACATCTCTGGAGATTTAAGAGTGTTTTTTGTTTTGTTTGTTTGTTTGTGTTTAGATATTCAGCAGCATACTCATACCAATCAATCGGTACATGCATGTGAAGAAAATCCTTGAGGCCAGGAAAAGAACCACATTAAAGAATTGTATGGGCGAGTATTAGCCACACATACAGGACTCAAATAATATCTTATCCTATCGGCCAGGCTGGAAAACTTCACATCATGGCACACTGAACATTCAAAAGGGTCTTGCCTCAGTAGCAGGGTACGATTAGCACTGGCCCAAACATGGCTTTGGTTCTGGCTACCAAATTTTAAGACCCAAAAAGATCAAACTGATTTTAAGTAATTTAACTTCTTCTAGAACAAAAGTCAAGAATATTTATAGCAATACAAAAATATCTAGTATCTAGCAAGATAAAATTTTCAATGTCTGGAGTTAGGACAAAAATTACCAGACATGCAAATAAAAAAAAAAAAATACAGCACACATTGAAGAGAAAAATCAAAACACAGAATACATATTAAAACAGTTACTATAACTGTATTTCATACGTTAAAAAAATTAACTACACACACACGCACAAAATCTCCAAGGCCCAGAATATTTTACTGGTGAGTGCTACCAAGAATTTAAAGCAGAAAATAACATTAATTATATATAATCTTTTCCAGTAAACAGAAGAGGAAGAATCACTGCCCAACTCATCGTATGAGGCCCACATTACACTAATATCAAAACTAAAGACAATATAAAGAAAGGATACTACAGACAACTGTCTCTCTGAATATAAATGTAAAAATTCCTCAAACAAAATGCTAGCAAATCAAGTTTGGTAATCTATAGAAAGAATAATACGCCATGACCAAGAAGAGTTTACTTTAGGAATGCATGGTTGCTTCTTCATTTGAAAATCAATTAATGTTATATATTACAAAAGTCTAAAAAAAAAAAAACCACACGATCATATCAATTGAGGCAGAAATATCATTAGACAAAATCAACATCCATTTATGATAATAATTCTCAGCACGTGAAGAATGGATGAGAACTTTCGCAAGGTGATAAAGAGTATCAACAAAAGCCTACAACTAATATCAGAAATTGAATGTTTAACCCCTTAAGAATGGAAATAAAGTAAAGATATCTATTCTCACCACTCTGTTCAACATTGTATTTGACATCCTTACCACTGCAGTAAGGCCATAAAAATAAGTGGATTATAAATTGAAAAGGAAGTAAAACCACATTGATTTGTAAACAACACAATTGTTTACATAGAAAATCAAAAAATTGAAAGAACTAAAAGATGAGTTTGGCAAATTCACATACTACGTGGCCAAGAATAAACTAGCAATAAACAAAAACTGAAATACGATGCCATTTGAAAGAGGTATAAATCTAACTAAAACATACAAGCTATGCATGCTTAAATCTAATAAAGACTGATGAAAGAGATCAAAGAAGGCCTAAATCAATGGAGAGACATGAAGTGTTCATAGGTTGAACAACTTAACATATTAAAGATGTCAATTCTCTCCAACTTAATCTGGAGAATTAACATAATTTTAATCAAAATCTCAGTAAGATTTTTTTGTATATGTGGAAAAATAGATTGTAAATTTATGTGGGAAGGCAAAGGAATTATAAAGAATAGCCAACATACATTTGAAAAGAAGGATAAAGTTGGAGAAATCAAGCTATCTGATTTTAAGATTTGCCTTAAAGCTATAGTAAAAAAGAGAATGTGGTACAGCAAAGTGATCAGAACAGAGTCCAGAAACAGACCCACACAGAATTAGCCAACGAATTTTTGACATTTTTCAAAGTAATTCAAGGGTAGAAAGGTTATCTTTTCAAGAAATGAAGCCGGAACAATTGGACATCCTTATAAAACAATCAACCTAGATATAAACCGTATCCCTAATACAAAAATAACTGAAAATATGTCATAGATCTAAAGGTAAAATGTAAAACTTTTAGAAGAAAACACAGGAGAAAACTTGGTGACCTGGGGTTAAGCAAGGAGTTCTCTGACACGACATCAAATGTACAATCCATGAAAGAAGAAACTGATAAACTTCTCAAAATTAAAAGCTTTTGCTCTGTGAAAGATGACATTAAGCAATTTAAATTTTTTTTATAAAGCTACATATTGAGATAAAATATTTTCAAATCACACATCTGACAAAGGACTTATAACCAGAATATATAAAGAACTTTCAAAACTCATCAGTAGGAAACCAAACAACCCATTTTAAAAATGGGCAAAAGACTTGAACTAATGCTACACCAAACAAGAAATAAGCACATGTTTTGATGGGCAGAACACTTCTTCCCCCCTTTTCCTGCCAAAGGTGTCCCAGGAACCTATGAATATGTTGTGTTATATGGAAAGGAGGAATTAAAGTTGTTGATGAAATTAAGATTGCTAACCAGTTGACCTTAAAATAAAGATGTTATCCTAGATTATTTGGGCCAACCTAGTGTAATTACAACCATTCTTTAAATTGAAAGAGCAGTATATCCAAAATTGAATATACTTCTCATCACCTTTACTGTTACTACCACGGTCTAAGCCATTTTCATCCCTGGCCTGGCTTACTGTAATAGCCTCCTGACTGTTTTTCTTATTTTCTCAGTTGGACCCCTTATAATCTGTTCTCAGCATAGTAGATAGAGTGCTCCTTTTAAAAAGTAAATCAAATCAAGTCCTATTCCCTGCACAAAATCCTCATGTGACTTCTCATCTCATTGTGATTAAAAGCTAAAGTCCTTATAAAATTCTGTAATATCTGTGCCATTCTTCACCTTACATTAGCTTCTTTGCTCTTCAAGAAATAAGTTAAGAATACACCTACCCCAGGGCCTTTGCACTCTTGTTTTCTGTGTCTGGAACTCTCTTCTTCCTGACTTTTGCATGGTGTGCCGTCTGTACCTCTCTTAGATTCTTGCTCAAATGCTATTTCCGTAAATCTTTCCTTAGGAACCTATTTAACATTGCGACTCTCCTCCAACATTCTGTTTAGTAGCCCGTTTCTATCCCCAGTTCTTCTCCTTCTCTGCCTTACTTTTTTTTTTTTTTTTAATGACTCCTAACACATATGGTTTGACACAGGACTTCATGGGTGGAGGCCAGTACACTGGGCCCTGCAGATCAACCTAATCTTCCCCACCTGTGGGTCACCCCACAGCCTGTGGGTCACCCACATGGATGCATTTTATTTAGTTGTTTGTTTTTCCCTTTATCTCTCTGTCCCATGTAAAAATGTAAACTCCTATGAGAAAAATGAGGTTTGTCTGTTTTGCTCAGTCCTGTGTTGTTTCCAGAACCTAAAAGAATTCTTCGGCACATAGCAGGTACTCAAGAAATATTCGTTGTTGAATGAATGAGTGAATTATTACTGAATGAATGAATAAATGTAAGTATAACCTGAAGTTAAGTGCAAGGTAGAAATATTTTGAAAGTTTTGTGCTTTCTTGAAAATATTCATATATATTATTCACTTTATCATATATAGACCTGTGTTTTATTATAAACATCCTTTACTTCAAAATCTTTGAGCCAGAATGACAGTCCAGGAATATGTTTACCCATAGTTATTATAAATCAGCATAAGCCCCAGTCTGAAAAGCAAATCCAAGCCTTAGGAGCTTCATTTTATCTTGGTACAAATGAGTTTATCCAGCTCTCGACACTCAAGAGAGGTGGAGAGTGAGTTTTAGGATACCCCAATGATTTCAAAACATGCAGAAGCATATAAAAGGTTTGCGAAGCTGTAGACAACAAACTGATAGCAAACAGGCCGGCTCTAGGTCTAAGTATATTGTGAGTACAGTTGGAAAATATGTAATATGGTACAAACCAATAAAATTTGGGAGAAAATGAGTCTTTAATTTCACGAATCAGAAGTAAGTTAATATTAACCCAATCTGATTGTTTTTTGTTGGGCTGGGGAAGTAGAAACAAAGTGACCATGAAATAAATGTAAACACTGAATGCTATCAGTGGACAGCTTTTTCTTTTAAAAAGAAGGAAAGAGTGCCTTGACCTAGCTTTATTTTTGTTGTCTGTATTTGTATTAGGCAAATATAATGTTTTTTCATACAAAGAGGGTTTCTTTTTTATTTGCCGGCAAATGGCAACCATTTGATAAGCTCCCCCTACTTCTTCTTTTCTTCTGGCGCTTCCCACCATAGTCTTTCTCTATTCTCCTTTTTTTTCTTTGTTCCCCTAAGGCTTGATAACATAAGAAAAAAAAAAACAAAACTTGGATATAAGTTCAGAAGAAAATGAGTTCAATGTGGGGAATCCAAGTGCTAGGAGTTCGAAAGAGCATGTGGCTGGCTTACAGTCCTTTTGGCAGAGCCCAAGGAGAAATCTGGCAGAATTCCTCCAGGCCTTCATGGGTGGAGAGCCACTCACCTGGCCAGTACACTGGGCCCTGAAGAGCAGACTAATCTTCCCTGCCTGTGGGTCACCCCACAGCCTGTAAATTTGGGTGGAAGGTTTTTCTGGGGTGGAGAAAACATAAGCGAGGCAGTTTGCTCAGCATCTGCTATAGATTGTGGTGAGGTGCACACATATGCGGAGCTTTATTGATATAAATCATTTTGTCATGAGGCGTCATCAGTGCTAAGGTAAATGAATCTATTGCATTTTGTCATTATGGAAAATCATCAGGTTGTGCATTACATAATTTACCCACTGTCGGTCTTGAATAGAGCGCTTTGCACTGAAGTATCTATTTGCAGTCCCGGAGATGACTTATGGCTCTCAATTTGCTTCAGTTGGTTCCTTCAGAGCTTTTCCCTCTTCGCTTCAGTGATTCAGGCCCCAAAGGTCCCTGACCACCCTCTACAGGAGGGTAAGAGGAATATGGATCTGAGTAGCAATTTTGGGATCCTCTATGAGGATGGAAAGGTGGGGGAATAAAGGAATAAATATAGGTAATAAAGGAAGGATTCCCACCAGGAAAAGCACACCCTCAGAAGGTGCTGCACTGCAGGTATTGCACACATGCCTGCCATCTTTTTTTGTGTCTAACAGAAATTTCTAGATTCCTAGATAATGAGCATTGATTCAATTATGTGACATGAATAAGTAAGAAGACTTTAACTGTTCTAGCATTCCTTAAGAGGTTTTTTTGTTTGTTTGTTTGCTTGTTTTTTTCAAATATCCCATCATGATTTTAGAGATTTATAAAAGAATTATGCTTTTATCCTTCTCTGGTTTCTATCGTCTAAATTTTTAAATTTCTCATCTTATAGAAAATGCTACCAACGCATGACCAAAGGGCGGGGGTGGAGGTGGGGGAAACTTGCCTGAATGTACTATATCAATGTCTAACTTACCTCATCATCCATTCTCTCTGCCAGTTTTTTTTTTATTTCTTTCTTTTTTTTTTTTTCCAGAATCACATTTTTCACTGCCTGCAGGGGTGTTAGAATGTGGAGAGTTCTGTAAGCTGGCACCTCCAATGTTTCATGCATTTAAAAGTCCCTAGCCTTTTCCCCTACCATTTCTTCTTCCCAAGAGCCTAGTTCTTTTGGCAAGCTGCCTTTTCCTGACTTTCTGGAATAGTTCTCCAGTGCGCACTGTCTTTATTCTTGACCTACAAGTCCATTTAAAGCCACAAACCCTTCATATGTCAATTGTTTTCCTCCAGCTAGTCAACAAGTAAAGAGAACAAAACCACATTCAGTAAATACATTCATTCACATTTCCCAAGCCAGGGAGAGATGTACAAGGATATACTCAATCAAGAATCTATTAAAAGATTCTGGATAATGGCAAAATCTGGAGACAATATGCCAAACAAGGTCAAATTATTCTAAAAATGCATATGTCCTGGAGTACGGAGCTGTTTTATTTCTATATCTGCTGCAGCACCCAGAACAACAATTGCCACAGAGAAGAGTATATTATAAAATGAACTAGATTGATGTGTCACTCCATGGTTGGGTGAGGAATGATGAGACCATCTACCCTAGCAGGATGCACCTGGGCAGATACCTGAGGTACCTTGCCTTGATCCACTTGGCTGTTTACAAATGTCCCACCATGGAAACAGCAGAACTGTGAGACAGTCTAGAAGAACAAATAAGTGCTTAGGCTCTGGGATCAGTCTCTGGCTTTAAATCTTGGTTTTGATACTTTATAGTTGTGTGACTCTGAGCAAATCACATAACATGTTTAAGCCTCAGATATCTCATTGGTAACATGGAGATAAAGAGTACCTTGCTATAATGTTGTTCTAAGGATTAAATGACATGATCATGTAAAGTTTCCAGCACATACATGTAATGTAAGAATACATGTATTATGTTGGTGTAGAGATATTAGCACACAAAAGTCAATGAATGGCTTTACATAATTACTGCCCAATGTTAATTTTGAAAAAAGATCATATGACTTCACTGTAGTAGGAGTGAATTTGTTCTGATCCACCTATTTTCCCTGCTATATTCCACCAGGCACATCTGACTATGTATCAGGTAAGGACTGTGATGCAGTCTGTCCTCATGTTGGGCCACAAGCTCAAGCTTGCACATAGAGTATACCTAGATCCACAGATTACTCCTTATGTGCCTTACTCCTAATTAGCTTACTCCTAATGTGCCTCAAAAGGAAAGGTTTCCTCCTTGGGGTTGCAATAGGTGACCTAATTTGTCTCATTTGAACTAATCCACAGAAGAGAGACACGAATCTTTCCACAGTATTTTCAGATTTGTCTCTATTTTTGTGGAGGTGTTATTCCCTAGTTGCTGAGGGGATCTAAGCTGGCGGGGGGATAACAAGTCAAAAGGCCCAAAGATTGACCCCATCTCTGTAGTGTCTTACGTTTGGTTGCAGAGAGCTGGGATTTATACTGCCCTCGGACCAGCCTGCAGGTGGACCCGTCTCCGTTGCAGACTCCACAGTTATCTTCCTTGACGGTGCTTCCCAACTGGTGATCACAGCCAATGATCTAACAAGAAAGAGAGATGTGTAATTCAACCAGGTACCTACTGATGGAAGGATGCATTCTGAGGCCTATCACCACCAAATAACCCTTCTATCATCCTTGAGAAGGTGCAAAATACGTGTCACATAAAGGAGACTGAATTTAGCTGGAATGTGAATCAAACTAAGGAAAAAAAACAGCATGCGTAAAAATTTTTATAGTTCAAATACACACACAAAAAGAAAGGTAGGAGAGAGGAGGGTGGAAAAGATGGGAAAGAAAGAAAGACAAAGAATGATTCAGTCAGAGGGAGAAGATGAGGGAGAGAGAAAAACCCTGCACTATTGATATTATAGAACCTTAATTAAAAAATAATTCCCACTGTCAATAATTATGATTCATCCAAATCACACACACAAAAAATGCAACCATGAGGTAAGTGTAACAAGAAAAAGTTTATGAATAACCTCCATGTTCCATATGCTCCTTAGAATATAAGATGCATAAGGGTAGGGGTTTTGTATCTTGGGTTTATCGATGTTTATTTGCTAAGCAACTAGAAGTGCTTAGCAAATATAGTGAAAATACTTCTTTTTCTATCTAGTAGGTCAACTGAGAGAACAAAAACAGAATCACAGAACGAGCCAAAAGAAACAAGGTTAGCATTATGTGCATGTGGTGGAGGGGAGGGTGGACATGGGGGGCAGCAGAGATAACCGACACTGAGAGCCTGCTGTTTGCCGCGCCGTGTCCTGTACCAGGCACAACACACATATCTCGTTAATTCTCAAAACTATTGTGTACGATAGCCCCGTTTTATAGGTAAGGCCACGAATCTTGCCAAAGCCACTTGGTTAATAAGTTGCTGAGTTCTAAAATCATCTAACGAAATATTTATGCACAGTCCAAGTCAGGCTTAACAAAATCACAAACATTTATCAAGTATATGGGCAAAGTCATTTGTATTTTTACTCTTCTTTTTCCAATGTTCGAGTTAAAAAAGATTCAAATCCAAACTATACTATTATACCACTATAGTTCTAGTTAGAGCTAATATTAAAAGACTCTTTCCAATCCCAAACCATTTCAACTACTGTCTTTGACAAAATAAAAAGTAAACTGCAATCTCAGGTGTGAGGGATGGGCAAGACGGCATAGATGACAGATGCTTTGTACATCTCCTCTTGTGACCACACCAGAGTTGTGACAGAATCACAGAGCAAAGGGCAAGCAGAGTCTCCTGGGATCTGGATGAACAGAAGCCTTACAACTAAGGAGAGAAATAAGAAATCACCCTACAATTGTAGAAGGGGCAGAGATGTGAGGCTGCTGGGTCCCATGAGGCTGAGTGAGACAGCAGCTATGGCAGCTCTTGCCAGCAGGTGTAGACATTCCTCTTAAAGGGGAATCAGACTTTCGCAGTGACAGATTCGCTAGCTCTGAGCACCAGCACCAGGTCAGCTGCTTGTGGGCCACCAAGGATGTATAGGAGGGCACTAGGCTGCCAGGCACTGGAACGAGGGGGCTAGAGGTGAGGCTTTTTCCCGGTAGAAATGCTGGTGGCATCCATTGTTCCTCCCCACTCCCAACATGCAGATGCAGTCAATGCCATACCTGAGATGTCATCAAACTGTATGACAGAGGTCACTCAGCCCAGAGGATTTCCCGAAATCCCACCCCTCCTAACTTATGGCCCTACCCAAGCCACATCTAGTGATGTCCTTGGCGTGCTCTGTGCCCCTTGCTGAGAAGCTCCAAGCCCCACACTGGTGATACTGGCATGGCCTCTTAAGGCAACTATAAGCACAGCATTTGTGAATTGGGGTACAGGCTGGGGCTAAACTTAGTATGCAGCTGGACCACTCTCAGGGCTATGCCACTGGACACCTACTACACAAAGTCATGCTAATAAGACTGGGGCACTTCAGAGTTTTGCCTAATACATAGAAACAGAGAAAGACAGCCAAAATGGAGAGAAAAAGAAGCATATCCCACATAAAAGAACAGAATAGAGCTCCAGGAAATATTGAGTTAAGCAATCTCCCAGATGCAGAGTTTAAAACACTGGTTATAAGGATGCTCAATGGACTTAGGGGGAGTAGATAAACTCAGTGAGAACTTTAACAAAGACAGCAAAAGATAAAAATGGAGATGGAACCAGTAAGAAATAAGGAATACAATATTTGAGATGAAGAGTATATTAGTGGGACTCAACAGAGTAGAAAAAGTAGAGGATCGAGTCACTGATATAGAGGATAGGGTAAAAGAGGAGACCCAATCAGAACAGCAACAAGAAAAAAGAAACCAAAATAATGAAGATAAGGAGCCTATAGGATAACATCAAATATTTGCATTTTACGGATACCTGGAGGAGGAGAGGAGGAAGAAGTTGAAATACTATTTGAAAAAATAATGATGGAAACTTCCCTAAGCTGGTGAAGGAAATAGACATATAACCTCAGGAAGCTCTGAGTCCCCAAAAAGATGAAGTCAAAGAGCACCGCACCAAGACACATCATAATTAAAACACCAAAGGTTAAATAAATATAAAGAGAGAACCTTAAAAACATCAAGAGAAAAGCAGTTAGTTACCTACAAGGGAGCTCCCATAAGACTGGCAGCTGATTTCTCAAAAGAAACTTTGCAGGACAGAAAGGCTTGGCATCAAATATTCAAAGTGATGAAAACCCATGATCAGCACCAAGCCAGTATTACAGGAAATGTTGGAGGGACTTCTTTAAGAAGAAGAAAAAACATGTATCAAAAGCATGAGTAAAGAATGGTAATAACTACATTTATCTATCAACAAGTACCTCAAATGAAAAAGAATTAAGTGCTCCAGTCAAAAGATAGAATCACTGAATTGCAAAGAAAACAAGACCCTTACATAATGCTTCCTACAAGAGACTCACTTCAGATTAAAAGACACACACAGACTAAAAGTAAAGTGATGGAAAAAGATATTGCCTTGATGGACCTAGAGAGTATTGTACTCAAAGAAGTAAGTCAGATAGAGAAAGACAAATACTACAGGATTTCACATATATGTGGAATCTAAAGAACAAAATAAACAAAAACAAAAATGGAAACAAACTCAGATATGGAGGAAATTTTGAGGGCTACTAGATGGAAGAGGGATTGGGGGGTTGGTGAAAAAGGACAAAAGGATTAAGTACAAATGGATAGTTACAAAATAGTCATGGAGATATAAAGTATAACATAAGGAATATAGTCAATAATATTGTAATAAATATGTAAGGAGCAGAGGGGCACTAGATTTAGTGGGGTGATCACTTTGTGAGTTATATGGATCTCTAATCACTATGCTGTACAACTGCAGCTACTATACTATTGTATGCTAACTGTAATTGAGAAAAACTCACTGAATTCTACACTGTAAATATAAGCAACTAATTGTCTATTATATTGCAACAGAGCTGTAAAAAATACAAAAAAAAAAAAGAGAGAGAGAACTGTAGTAATATTTCAAGGGGCTCTACAAAGTCTCTACAATTTGTCCCGTCTTTCAAGAATCTGGTTGTTAAAGTGACCTTTCTTTGAGGCTTGATTTTCCTTTCTGTACCTTTATTTAATAATTGCAAATGCATGTTTAGACAAAGGTTTAAAACAATTATTTAACATTGTGTTATAAATGTACCATAATTTTAAATGTGTTAATGTGTATTTTTTTAATTAAGAGCATGCAGGCATCTTTAAAATAGATGGCAAAGTACCAACTCCTTTAACAGTTTTACAGTTTTTGAAGTGGGAAGACATTGAGAAAACAGAATGCTCAGCTCCTACGTGGGCAGCAGAGGTTGGCTGGCTCAGTCCTGAGGGGTTCACTGTGGTGAAGCAACAACACACTTCAATACGTTCAGAGGCTGCAGTGAGGCTGCATCAGAATTTAGCCAACCTTTGTCCATGCAGAGCCAAGCACATGTTGCCTTCAGACTTCTTTGATGTGCTTCTACATGGCTGCAGTAAAATCATTTTCAAAATGAACCCACACATGAGCTGAGCAACTTCATATTCACTCTCACATTCGGAGCACAGTTTAACACGGGCAAGGCGCTGCGAGGAGCAAAATCCAATTGTGAATTTAAGCACACAGAGGCTGACCCTCATGGGATGCAGAGTACAGTGGTGGAGGCACATATTACTCAAATCATCATATATATGTAAACTGAAAATCATTATATAAGCTATAAAACATAGATACATGGTACTCTGAGAACATAAAATATGAAGAATCTCATCTGGTTAAAGAGGCCAGAGAAGACA
The DNA here is from genome assembly GCF_014176215.1 of Rousettus aegyptiacus. Lineage (NCBI taxonomy): Eukaryota > Metazoa > Chordata > Mammalia > Chiroptera > Pteropodidae > Rousettus > Rousettus aegyptiacus. Next base: position 59,889,832 of record NW_023416306.1, on the reverse strand, counting down.
TTCCTAAGAAAAGTCTTTTGAGTGAAGATATAAATTGTAAGTCAGAGTTATTTAGACAAAAGAGAGGTGGTGCTGTGAGGTTTAGTGCATATTTTAGTCATGCCTAGATACTAGCTAATTAGAAAGTAAGCAACAACCCAAAGTTGGCCAAAAAAAAAAAAAAAAAGAGATATCAGAAAATTCAATAATCTGATTGCCTTTGTAGAGATGAATCCTTTGAGAAAACATGGCAATCTTAATTTAGGAAGTAGTCAAAGAATCATGAACTCTACTGTAATTTTTGGGGTTGGAAAGAGATGACCTTTATCTTACAAGATACTCAGCTCTGTAGAAGGACAAGGTGGGCAGTGGACATGGGAATTTATACTCTCAGATGTCTCAAAACTAAATATGCTTATTTCTTGAATGAAAGAATTTTAAGGTTTCTCAAAAGTCTTCTCTGGAAAACTTTTAATGGGCTCTGATGTCTCTAAAAGAGTTAAAAAAAAAAAAGATAATTGTGAAAATCTCTCTAATCCTAAGGATTTCTTAAGGTTCTAAAGCCAATTTAGGAAAAAAACAATCTAGCTTCACAGTTCCAAAGTAAGAATCATGATAGGAACAGCTTAATAGAAGGTGACATACTTTAAGGCTAACTTGGCCAGACCACAGTGAGCTCTCAATGTGGGTTTATGGATCTCAGAATAGGAACCAAGTCAGTTCTAACTGGACGTTTTTAACTTCAGAATTGAAAAGACAAACATTGCCCTGATACAAGTGTTCCTGCGCCCTCACCTCTATATCAATTTCTTTTTAAAATGCCAAAATATTTTAACTCGACTATTTTTAAAATGCGGAATACTTTATCATCAGATAACATGTACTTATTTTGATCCAAGTGGAAAATTATTTGCAGTTATATCAGGAAAATTATTGTTGATATACCTCGATCTGTTGATCTTTTATAACTGTTAGATTAATTAAATACTAATTAAATTGTTACTTTAAGGGCTTAATTGGCAGGTATAATGCCAGACCCCCTGTGCCTTTGCACATACTACTATTTCTGCCTGGAGTTCTCATTCCCAACCCTTTATTTGACAAACTCCTATTCATCCTTCAAACCCTAAATTGTCTCCTCCTGAAAAAAGCCTTTTCCAGATTCCAAAGTCAACTTCTTTATTGCTTCATGTTTCCTTGGCCTTCTGTTCATAACTACATGTGGCTGAGATTACTGGTTGCCACCCAATATCCACTTTCCTTATTTTTCTCAGTAATGGAACTTCAATTTTATTTGGGTTGGTAAATAATAACATTTCTCATTAACTATGTGACCAAGCTGTAATTAGTGAAATAAAAGCAGACATGTGTGGGACTCCTGGGAAGGCTACTTATGCAAGCCGACTTAGCTGAGGAAGGCCCCTTCTGTCTCTTGCCTTTCTTTCTTCCTGTTAGCTATAGCTGATATCTCGAAGAATTAGATAATCCTGAGAATGGAGTAAGGATGACAGAGCAGAAAGAGAAGAGCCTGGTTCTGAACCCCTACTTGGACTAATTGCATCTTGACTTCTTTTCTGTGAGGGACTAAATCTTTTATGAGCTTAAGCTACTATTATTCTGGGGTTTCTCTTATATATACTCAATTCAAATGGTTCTATTACTTATATTTAGTTTAACCTATTAACATGTCCGTTTCCTCACTACATCATGGAATATTTGAGAGTCCTTTTTAAATTAATCTGTGTATTTCTGCTGCTAAGCACAGCGTTTAATGTTTGAGATGCATAATGAATGTTGGCGAATCAGTACAACACATAATACCAAACATAATTATTTGCTAATATAGTCTATACGTACACAACCTTAGATTGCAATAATTGATGACACACGTTTACAAAAATGTGCATATGTGTGTGTGATTATGTATGTTTGCTTCTATCTGTATACATAGAGAAACAGACACACCATTAATGACAACTAGAGGCCAGGCCTAAACCTCTGTCCTGATACACGAACAAGAATTACTGTGAAGGGCTATACTTTTTAAGAGACTGTTTCCCAAGTCCACCTATGCCATTATTAGTCAAATGTCATGGAGGGCAATGTCAGGTCACTGAGTTCCCAGACCTGTCCCATTCTGGACACAAAAAATTAAAGTGAGATAATGACCACTCATAATTTTAGCAAATACATGGATTTGTTTTTTTTTTTTTTTTTTTTTTTTTTTTTTTTTTTTTGTAAAGGATAGAAAACTGAATATTTTAGCCTAATGCAGCTTGTTAGTATTCTGCTACTAGGCATCAGCTTGATGCAGTGATCTAACCATCCCAGCCCTACTCCACAACCCAATCCAAAATGATCGTATAGTGTTGCATATATTTTTTTTTAATTTGTCTCAGGTGACAAAGTGAGAAGCTCCTAGATGTTTTAGCAGTTTAAGCACCGCCAGTGAGTCATCAACTTTTGCTTGTCTATATTAAATGACACATACATGTGCAGACATGCAGTCCTTCAGCTTTTGAGAACACACCTACTTAAAACTGATTTCCTTTCATTCTCCTTCACAATTTACTAAATGAAGGGGGAAAAAAACTCCCTAAATAAAAAAGTAGGGCTTTGACATTCAATCCAAGTTGGCTCACACACTTTTAGCATGTCGTGCAGATTTTAGGCATCGGGCCTACAGTCTGTGCTGATAGAGGTTTCTTCCTTCACTTTACAGAGCTGATAGCAAGTGAACAGGCAGAACACAAGACTGGAACTCTCTAGACACCAAAATATGTATAATAAAATGTCTTCACTAAGAGCCACAAGAGAAAGAAAGATCATCACGTGAATAACTTGGAGAATGTAAATAAACACAATCCACAAGCAGATATTATGCCCCAGACTGACATGCTTAGATGGGTTCACACTGGCTACATTTCAAATGGTTTCCCATAAGAACCTCAACTTCTGGCATTAAATACTGAGCCAGTGATGTCAAGCTTTTCTTGATCCAACACCATGAGGTAAGAAACTTTTAAATCCCTTTATTTTCAGCACTGGGAAAGACAAATATGGAAAACTAAACTGCAAATCTGATCACAGCTGCTCTTATTTATAATTATTTGATTCAGATAGGACTTAAAGAGTGTGCTTTTGCATCGATTATAAGTCACTTACTATTTATGTTAACAGAGAAGACAGTATATTGTCACGTTTATCTTCAAAAGATTTAGCTATTGATTGATTTGTTTATGATTCATCTTATTAAAAAGATTTACAGCATATACTTGAAAAAGAGAAAAAATGAGGCAAAGAGAATAATGAGGGTAAGAAAGAGGAGTAAAGCCAGAAATAAAAGAACTACACAGAATGCACACTGTAAAGTCCTATACATTTGCTAGATTGGGGTTGGATAGCTGGATGTGAGTATCCTAGAAAAGAGAAAAACATGAGGAGTTACGAGGGTCACAGCACCTATTGGATCTTTCAGAAAATGTATAGGGTAATGTATAACTTGTAGTAGATACTCAATAAATATTTATGTAACAAATGAATAATGAACTGGCTCAGGGGAATCATAATTACTCAAAGTACCGAAATCCTAGACATATATCCGTTGTGAGTTCTCGGAAAGACAGTGCCATGCAACGATCCCCAATGACATCTGAACAAATAAATACAAGGAGTTTCAAAGAGCTGGTTCTTCAATAACCTTTCATGAACACTAATGGTCAAGGAACATTTGGTAAAAGCAAATTAAAGAAGCTGAAACAAATAATCCAGGCACAGAACTTTGTGATGGTCTGACTTAATCTAAAGATAGACTTTACAGCATTTAGAGCTGGACTGGCAAAAATATGGCACCTACACAGTTGTTTTCCCTGCCAGGATCCTCAGCAGATATTGCTGATCAAGTGCAGCATTCTTTGCCACTGAGATTTTATGTGGTACCAGATCCTCTACGACATTGTACTCTAAAAGCCAAATCCAACGGAGGATGGCTGTCATGTGAGGAAACTAAACCAAATTACCATTCCAGAGTCAGAGAAATGAATTGGCTATCTTTTAGGCAATTCTCCACAAATATTTCTCTTAAGATTAACATTCTCTTTAGATTTGAACGATTTCAAGTACAGATTCTAACACAAGTTTAGAAAAGATAAATAATTTCCTCAAGGTCACATAGCTGGTAAATAACAAAACCAAAGTACAGTTTGGGATTATTGCTAAATTATATTAGGGTGCCTATGAACCATGAAAACACACAATACAGAGTATTTATTATGGCAATGTTGAACAGTGATAACAAGGTTGAATATTTGTATCAAGATCACCACCACTAGAGGCAGACTTATGCCTGGGGATGAACAGGTGGCTTCATCTGTACTACGTGACTAGGAAGCACATATAGGAAGTAAACAGGCAGGTACCACTCCCCATCTACACCTTTGCTAAACACCTCCTTGATTACCCTCCACCCCGCCCACCCACCCTGCTCTCACATACACATGCACATACATACGCTACGTTTCTTATGGTTTGCTATGGGGGAACAAATTTCCTCCTTTACATACTTGTTTCTTTTCAACTATGGTATTTTATGTGAGAAAACAAGATCCCTGGTCATTCACAAAGGTGCTAATAGTGGTCCATGAGCTATGTTTAGTATTTCTGAGCATCTAATGGAAATATATTTACCTGTAATAAAACCACAGAAGGTCACCAAAACACCAACCATCTCATTATACAAATAAGCTGAATCCTGATCTTTATTACATTTATTCTTAATTGTACGCAGGTCTTTAAGCCATAAAATGGGAAAACAAATTATTACTTAATACATTCAGTGCTTTGAGTGAATGGAAACTTCCAAAACACAAGGCCCATAGGAAAAAAATAATAAAGGACCCCTTTGTGTTAAAAAGTTGGGAACCACTGGTGTAGTCCTTTGTTTGTTGTTCAAATACCTTTGGGAGGACTAACACATAAAGTTGTTGATTATACTTAAATTAAACCAAATCAACTAAGCATAAGGCATTGTGCTGGCTATTATGGTGCTGTGGGGAATACACATAAGTAGTAGGCATGGTCCCAATCTAGAGTAAATGGCTTTAATCAGATCATTTCCTCAAAATGGTGAGAACAGAAAGGGAGTGAAATCACTGAGACTAAAGGTTAAAGTGGCACGGAGGAGGAGAAAGCAGAGGGGAAAGCCGCCTGGAGAAGGGGAGAGTATGACAGGCTTGTTTTCCAAACATATGATATGTTTAGGCATAACATATACACATCTTTTCACTTAAGTCTCATAATATCCTTGAAAACTAGCTAAAATTATGTCTATTTTACAAAATAAAGCTGAGACTCAGAAAGGTTCAAAGGCTTGCCAAAGATCACATTACTAGGAATTGGTGTTGCTGGAGTTGCAATCCAAGGTATGTCACAGATGAGTGATCCCATGATACTATGATATATGAAGTTCCTCTTGGGGGTTAGAGGGCAGTGAAGAGCCAAGAAGGAGGAGGATGAACATGCTTCTGTCAGCCAAACCTTGCTACCAAAAGCAACACAGCCTACAGCTCTGCAATCCTAAGATTGAGCACCAGGAAAAATGTTGGATCTTTGCATTCAAGAGCTTTGCAAATATATCCTCATGGGCAGGCTTTTTCTTTTTTAAGGAAATGAATACATGAAAAAAGATGAGTTACTTTTGTTCAATAGCTACATACACATGCCACAGAGAAATTCTGGTAAACACCCACGGGTTATTAGGTTAAGTGATGAGGTGTAGCTCTCTTACTCTCTAATACAGGGGTCCTCAACCCGCAGGCAGTGGATTGGTCCAGGTCTGCGGCCTGTTAGGAAATGGGCTGCACAGCAGAAGGTGAGTGGCAGGCAAGAGAGTGAAGCTTCATCTATGTTTGCAGCTACTCCCTAGCACTAGCATCACCACCTCAGATCATCAGGCATTAGATTCTCATAGGAGCACCTGTCCCTGGTGCCAAAAAGGTTGGGAACCACTGCTCTAATACACACATATGTAAAAAGAATTTATGTAAAAGCATTAATTCCTTTGCCTCCAGGCAAAGAGTTTCCAAAGGGGCCCTCCCCATATATGGCATTCTCTCCTCTAAGTTTAGCCATCGCTGGTAGGACTGCTCAGTTTTCTTCTGGATTCACCAGAGACCATGCAATGGTCTACAAGATGCTACATCATCTAACTGAATTACCTCTCCGAACTTATCTCTCTCTGGCTCATTCTCCTTGCTGTCCTTAAACACATCAAGCAGTTTCTCATCTTAAAGCAGCACAGTTGTTCCTTCTGACTGGAACATTCCTCCCCAGATGCCTCTATAGCAGCTGTCTCCTTTAAGTCTTCTGGAAACTTGTACCTTCTCAGTGAGACCTTCTTTGACCAGATGATTTAAAGCTGATTCCCTTCCTCGACCCAAGTTCTCTTATCCTGTCTCTATTTTTCTCTTTTATTCCATGACAATTATTTTATAATACAACATTATTTACATATTTATTGAGTTAATTGCTTATTTTCTATCTCCTACTAGAACATAACACCACGGAGTATCTCATAATATAACAAGTAACAAATAAAAAATTTGTCGAACGAATGAATGAATGAAATACACAGTAGATCCCACTAATCCAGTTTCACTTATCCATAGTCAAACATGTCTGAAAATATTAAATGGAAAATTCCAGAAATAAACAATTCTTAAGTTTTAAATTGCCTGACATTCTGAGTAGTGTGATGAAATCTCATGCACATGCCATCCCTCTCGAGAGATGTGAATCATCCCTGTGGCCTGCGCCTACACGCTGTAGATGCTCCCCGCCCGCTAGTCACTTAGTAGCCATCTCAGTTATCAGATCGACTGTCTTAGTAAAGCAGTACTTGTGTTCAAGTAACCCTTGTTTTACTTTATAATAGCCCCAAAACGCAAGGTTGGCAATTTGAATATTCCAAAGAAAAGCCACAAAATGCTTCTTTTGAGTGAAAAGATGAAAGTTCTCAACTTAATAAGGAAAGAAAAAAATCATATGTTGAGTTTGCTAAGATCTACGGTAAGAATGAATCTTTTACTTATGAAATTGTGAAGAAAAAAGAAATTTGTGCTAGTTTTGCTGTTGCACCCCAAATTGTGAAAGTTGTGGCCACAGTTCGTGATAAGTGCTCAGTTAAGATGGAAAAAGCATTGAATTTGTGGGTGGAAGAAATGAACAGAAAATGCGTTCCGATTAATGGCAACAATTTGTGGCAGAAAACATTGAGCCTATATGAACACTTCATTAAGGGACCCCAGGAAAGGAGTGACCATATTCACATATCTTTTATTACAATATAATTCTATTTTATTATTGTTGTTGTTCATTTCTCACTGTGCCTAATTTATAAACTAAATCTTATCATAGGTATGTATGTGTGGGAAGAAAAACAGTATATACAGGGTTTGGTACTATTCACAATTTCAGGCATTCAGTGGGAGTCTCAGAACATATTCCTTGTGGATAAGGAGGACTGTATAGGCAAGGCTCCAGGGATCAGGGATATATTATGGTTTCAAAGAATTTTCCTTCTTGTCCCAACCTAGAACACAACAACTTAAACTCTTTGTTGCTAGTTCCAAAGACCAAAATATTGTCCTCTGTCAAAAAAGAAAAGCTCTCTATGCATGCCAGTTTTTAGTACTGTAATCTAAGAGTTTAATTTCTCCTTGTCACATTGCCTGCCATGTCTCTAATACTTTATCCATTACTCCAGAATTGCTGTGGGGTATAAATGCTTGTTATTTCCAAGCAAGACACCCTCGGACCTCTTTTCCATTAGGCACAGTGCTCTGGGCATCACACCCTATCTCTGAACCAACTTTGGATCTGGAAACTCACTTTGTACGTGATCTCCTTAGCACCTGATTCTTGGCTCTTCCTAATGGACTTTAGCTTGGACAGCCCACTGCCCTGATACTTCCCATTACCCTGTGTAAGCTCTGGCCCTTTGGGTAGTCATCTGGCTGGACCAGAGCCACAGTCCTTCCCCATTATCAGCCTACCCATCCTCACCCCCATCAGAGGTTAGGGACCATCTCAGTGGTTAGTCTAGAGGAGGACCTGGTTTCATAGGAATGAGATTTGACCAGGTTCTTATTTTAAGGGTCCTATTCTATCTTCTTTATTGTTTGAGCTAAAGATATTTTCCTGTGTTCCTCATTAGCTTGCTCACACTGCACTTCTAGAGATGTTGGGGGAATTGCCACTGTTTCTATGGTGCTTATCTTTTTATATTATAAAGTAAATAAAAGAAAAGGGAGATGTCAATGTTAGGGGTATAATACAGCTGATAGAGAGGTGAATTTATTCGATGTAAACATTTTAAGAGTTTTTCCTGTGCTGCCTTTCTTGAGATCAAGATCTGATCTATCTAATGGCTAAATGCCCTGAAAAGGAAAAAAAGACCATGGCTAAGTTTTATTTCCAACATTTATTAAATTTCTCAGGTGCTACCAGTCTGATTTATTTTGTTCCTTTCTATTTACTTCAGGGTCTGTTTCTAGTTAAATGTGCTTGTCTGGTAGTCTTCAGCAGAAATCCTAAGAATTAACCTAGTATAGACATGTGTGCATACAGACACCAGAATTCACTCTCAGCACATGGTCAGAGGACTTTTCTTTAACAGGCTGTCTTCTCCTTTCCCTGCTTCCAAAATTAGGGTGTCTGGAGAATGCGAAACAAAATTATACAAAGGCCTGACCTCTGGCCTTGCTTCTGTCTCTCAGACTGTGAAGTACCCAAGAGGGAAAGTGTTGAATTTGGCCTCACTTCACATGGTATTAACTGTAATTCTTTGTGAATTGGGGTGACATCACGGTATACTTTGACATCACTGCTCAGACTCCCCTCTGCTGCTGGGCATACAGTACAGCGTTTTTGTTCAAACACAAGAGTCCTTTGTTGAGAAGAAAGGACAGCAGCTGGTCTTCTGCCCTGGTACAAATGTGGATCGTACTGGAATGTGTTTGTTCAGTAAGTTACCACAAAGTAGCCATTCTGCTATGATGCCTAGAACTCATTCAAGCACATAGCTCTGGAAAATTTTGTGCAAATTTACATCTAAAGAGTTTAAAATCCAGATATGGGCCATAAGTCATCAAATTTCTGCATACACTAAAGGCCTCATTTACATGTCTGGATGTGTTATCTGAAGTGACTATTCCAAAAGCAGTAGTATGCTGTACATATCTGTGTGTCAAAGCTAAAGGTGAAGAAAAAAGAAAGGTAAAGAGGGATATATTTGTGCCCCAAAAGAGGTCTCCTTCCATTATAATTGTTTGAGTGTCTCAGATTCCGAGTTAGGAGGACTTCTGCCATTCCTTGGCTCTCAAGTCAATTCCTGGTTACTTCTCAAAACATATTACTCTGTATGTCTGATTGGTGTTATCAGTATTCTAATTCAAAGTCAGTAAAAGGTGTCCTCAGTTGATGTATCTCTTTTCTTTTCTGGGTTCACTACTGTCATATTTGTCTCAGAGTAAAGCCTGAGAAAGGTGATCAAAATAGAGTTTATGTAAAAATATCATCTGTAAAAAAACCCTTCAAACTCCATATGGCTCTAATGCCTGTAGAAGGAAGGAAATTTTCAGATCAGCTGTAGAAACTAAAGGTTTAATCTAACATTATTCCTAGAGAAAGAAGTCATATTCTAAAATATTTGGATGGGATAGTAAACTTATCTTATTGAAAAAAAAATGATTTTTGTACTCTCACAGAACAAATAGAGTTATGACATGATCCTCAGTTATACCATGAGCCAATAATTGTTAAAAGTATTTTTTTCTCCCTCTGGAAATGCTACGCTTAGGACCAACCAGACCATAGTGTCCCATCTTTTGGCCACGCATTCACTTCTCTGGCCACTTCTTAACCTGGAATGTCATTTTACACCAAAAATCTACCTGTCGTACAGCCCTACGCCATGAAAGAGGCAGCATGACATCACGGGCAGAACAAATGGCTCAACCTGGATGTGATGATTTATTAACACTTGCTTGAATACATCATACCCTCTCAGTTCTCTCAGATCTACATTATATACCCGTTATAATCAGATCTACATTATATACCCGTTGAAAGGATCTAATATGAAGATTTTCAACTCTTCTACTCCACAGTCCCCATAATTATCAGACCACATGTGGTCATTACTTTGGGGGAGGGGCGGGAGGATATGTGGTCGTTGCGTAAACAGGAAGTACTTGCTTCTCTATGTGAAAATGCATCTGAAACTGTAAAAAATGACTTAGTGATCTGAGTTCCTGTGGACTTGTCTCACAGCTCTAGGTACAGGGTCAAGTTTATAAAAGCTCAGATCCACTGCAGCTCCTCTGGATTTCACAACAGCAAATATGAAGTAAGATCATAACCCCAGCCTAGTAGAAGAAACAGACTCTCTTTTGGAGGGCAGAGCAGAAAGGTTTTTAACTTCCCTTTGCCCTGCTAAAGTAGCCAATGAAATAGAAACATGCCTGGTCTGCTCTTTGGGAAATGATAGCTGGGAGTTTTTTAGGGATTCTGTTAGAAATAAAATAACCTCTCTGAAATTGCTGTGGAGCAGCAAATCCTCTCCTCTGCAGCCAGCTTAAATGAAAGAGGAGTGCTTAGCATTCCTTAGTTCTCCACTTCTGGACCGCTAGTCCAAAGTTAATTCAGGGCCACTGTCAAATACGTATAAGCGAGTAACAATTACCAAATGTGTCTGTCAACACAAGATGAAGATTTCTCAAAGTCATTATTACACTTGCAGACTAGGGAAAGATATATTTTTCAGGAGCTGGAGCAAGAGCTTGGGGTCCTGTTTTCTCCATGGAAGGCTGTACCGATATGAATGTGTTGAAATGACAGCTAAATTTAATAAAAGTGAGTGATCAGCAAATTCACCTCAGTTAGAGGGAATATCAAGAACCAATTTTTTTTAAGGGGTAAGAAACCTTGAATCTGAATGTGCAAGCCAACAAATCATGTAAAAAAAAATTTTTTTAAAGGGGAAAAATAGCCTTCCTGAAACTGGGAATTTGAATTGCTTATTCATCAGAATTAGCAGTAAACCAATTAAATGGCAGTCGCAATGTCCTAGGAGAAAAGTGCACTGGATGATTTTTAATGGGCTAAAAAATTCCTAAGCCAGATGAAAGGTCAGCTGCTAGATGTGGTGACTGCACTAGGCTGGAAGAAGGCTGATGGTTCAATTTGGCCATGCTTTCAATCTCTAGGCTTGTATAGTCAAGATAATCAGCTGCATTTTGATGAGTCACTGCAGTACTGATAGTAGCAAAATGAACTGCTGGTTCTTTCATTTTAGACAATAATATATTCACCCAAAGGCCCTGAAATAACGGAACACATTTTTCCCATTCAGAGATTAAGAAAATTCCACAAGCTACCCACTCACATATATAAGAATGAATTCTTATTCTTTCCTATTGTAGTTCTGGTTTAAAACCAGCTGAAATGATAAATTTCAAATCTGACAGAATTCACTCAGTATATGTCTAATTTGAGAAAAAAATGAATTGACCTTTAAATTTAGAAGCATTTTGAAATTCAGGTTTTTATAAGTTATAACTGTTTTTCAGTCAGTTTTCCACAACTACTTAAAAAGAGTTAACAAAGATAGCTTATACAGGTGCTATCTTCTAACCTCTCTAAAAGCACCCAAATTACCAGCATCAGTGCCCTCACCTTAATGCTTCCTGGAGGACTGCAGGCAAAAAAGGGAAGAAATTTTTATGTTCATGCAACAATCATAATCAGGCCATGCTAAACCAAGTAACGTTTCTTCCACATGTATTATGTATAAGACATGTAATTTGTGATAACAGGATATTTTTAAAATATGCAAGGTGTTCTTATCAATGCAGATTTAGATTCTACATGAATCTAAGCAAAAAAGTTCCCGAATTCTGTAAGACTGAGTCTATCAAACACTGCATGTGCTAGAAAACATGATTTAACCATTGATTTTAAGTTTTATGGTATTTCAAATGAATTCCTCACATGGTTTTGACCTAGTTTTCATGCCATTTTTCTACATTAAACCTCCACTATTTAAAGTTGAACTATTTTCTGTAGGTGCAGGTGTGTTAGAAGGAATCGTTTACTAGGACATATCAAAGAGAAAATAAAAACATTTGTTAGTAGCAACATGAGAATTTTAATGAACATGGTGCTCCCCAGAACATCTAGGCATTGAGTTCTCAAATGATTTCCAACCATGATTTTTTAATTCTTTCTAATGAATGTGTCAAGAGCAAGGACACATGTATTTCCCTAAAATATGGGTGGTTGCTTGTCTCAGTTGAAGTTCACAAAGCCTCGTGTTTTGTGGTGAGTGAATGGCAGCTGTAACTGAGTTGGCGGGAAGGCTCAAAATTAATATTGTCAGCCACAATTATTCTGAAGGGTAGAAAATTATAGACTGTGGCCATGGACAATTTTCATTTATTGAACCTCATGTCAAGAAGGGGCAACAATAAATAGTGAAGAGGAAAAGTATTTCAATTCTCATGAAGCATCTACTACGTGCCAGAAACTGGCAGTGTTTTGCAGAGTTCATGAAGCCTGTACACAAATGCTGTGACCTAACAGATGACAAAACCCAAGCAACTTCTCATGTCACCTCACCTAGAAAATGGCAACATTGGGAGTCCAACTTCTAACACATCATTCCTATTACGCCGGGGTGCCTAATAGATCAGAGGACTTTTAAGTCGCAGTGTGTAGAGTTGCACCATGTGTATGCAGCAGCTACTCACATGAGGACACACTGTTTTAAGAAACAGTTTTTAAGGGAATATTTGTACCACTCTGCTTCAAAACAAAACCAAATATATATATTAATACTGTTCACTAAGTTTGCTTTTTAGCACCCAGCTAAGAATGCTCAAGAAAGGAAAATGTTCCTGAAGGGTAGTTTCTTGGGATATGAGAACTTCCAGAAAAGATTCCAAGTCTTTTTCCAATAGTAAGAAAATAAGCCCCCTGAAAATTTATTTTCAATGCTTTTCTGTAGCTTGGCTTCAGCACTAAGTCGGTTATTACCTTAAGCAGAGGAGAAAACATCTCCAGTAGCAGTTGGCAAGATTAAGGAGAAGGGAGAAGGAAGGACTAAAAAGCCAGAGAATGGAAACAAACTGAACTCAGCCCAAGCACAGCCCACATCTGGGCAGCCTAACCCAGCAGAGACCTTACAAACCAATGACCAGGGATCACGACCTCCACGTGAACTTTTGATTTGTACTGTGCAGTTTCAGGAAGAAGAAGAAAACCCAGAATGACTCGCTGTCCATAGATCTCACAAGTAGTATCTGCCTCTGCTTCCCCCACACAGCCTGGGTCAAGGGCTAAGAAGAGTGAGGTCCAATATGCCAGTACCTTTACACTCAGCTCTGACCCTCTCTGTCAAAGTAAAATAAAAACATTTGGAAAGTATGTCAAAAGAGTATTTTCATGTTAGCTTTCATTTGGGAACCTCATATAATTCCAAAAAAGCAGAAGAACTGGCAGCTTTAGCTCCAAAATTGTTCGAGGTGACAGCAGCAGTACAGATGCAAGTACAACACGAGGACCATGGGAACGGCGGCGTGAAACTCCATGATTCCAGTTGTACTGCTGAAGGTGTAATTCTGTCTCCCGCCTGAACCAAAAGCAAAAGCAATCTACCCCATTTCTGTTTAAATTTCCCAAAGGGCAGAAGCCACCGCTAAACGTAATCATGCATTGCTTTACAATGTGCATATTGTCAAGGTTACGTTTCAGCACCAAGTGCTTATCTGATATTTCCACAAGTGATAACTTCTTTTGCAATGGACTGGAACTTCATTTTAGACATAACTGCTTTCTCGACTACAGCGCTAGCCATTAGTTCTTAGATATTAAGGAAAAAAAGGCTCTATTTTCTAAGTCATCATTTAAATTGCAGATGTGGATTCGGCCTGAAAAGCATGTACTTGCTATCATAAATCAACACCCAAATACATAGCAGGCTGCCACTCTCTGAAACACTTCATTGGTATGCAAAGAGGCACAGCTATACTCTGATTTCTTTTCTACAGACAGCATCTCACTATTTTCATGGCTATTTTCTGAGCTTGGGAGCAGCAGAGGGAGAAAAGGCAGTGAAGAATACAGGCTAGAGGAATTCATGCCCAAACATTTGTAAAGTGCCTAGAGAAGCTGAAGAAGTTTCAACATCACAATCTCCATCACAATGAGCAAGTCCTTTACTCAACACCCTTTATGAATGGTATTGTACTAGCTGTTAAAGGGCAAAAGACTGAAAAAGTCACAGCTATGCTTTGGAGGGCATTATAACCAAGGAGTATGGGTGTAAGAGGAGGAGGCAGGGCTGGTGGGAATGAAAAAGTCTGCAGCTTCTGCGGAAAGCTGCGTGGAGATTCCTCAAAAAATTAAATGAAGAATAACCACATGATCCAGCAATTCCAGTTCTCGCTATACACTTAAGAATAGAACACAAGCATCTGAATGGACATTTGTAGGCCCATGTGTCCATTATTCAATATAGGTAGCCCTAGTGTCCATTAACAGATGAATAGATAAACAAAATGTGGAATATACTGTTGAATTAGACAAGGAGGCCATAGACTGAGGTGGCCCTAATGCCATGGCTGCCTACGTAAGCAAAACAAATCTAAGATGGCAAATGTCTCAAGGTTACAAAATCACAAACACTAAGGGAAACTGATTACAAACAGCCAAGTAGGCTTTAAGCTATTGCTAATCAAATAGTTTCTTCCTTTCTTTGTTTCTCTGCTTTCTCTAAATAAGTCTTTACCCTGGCTCCTGTTGGTGGAGCCCTTCTAAGAGCTTCTGCTGTGCTGCTGCCTGAGTCTAATTGATAAGTGTTCAAATAAACTCTTAAAATTTGTAATTTGCCTCAGTTTATCTTTTAACAGTTCATGCAATGGAATATTATTCAAGTTTAAAAAGGAATCAAATGCTGCCATATGATACAATAAGCTTGGACCTTAAAGACATTATACTAAGTGAAACAAACAAAACCTCAAAAGGACAACTATTGCATAATTACAATAATATAAGGTACCTAGAACAGTCAAATTAAAAAAGATAGAAAGTAGAAAGAGAGCTACTAGGGGCTGACAGAAGGGGAGAATGGGAGTTATTGTATATTGGGTGTAGAGTTTCCATTTGGGAAGATGGAAAAGTTCCAGAGATGGATGACAGTGATGCTTATACATTAATGTATATGTACTTGTTGTCAGTGAACTGTACATATAAAAATGGTTAAAATGCTATATTATGTATATTTTACAATAAGAAAAAGAATAGGAGGTAGAAAAGCAACAGGTACGAATACTTAACACATAGGTGGAACTGGGTAAAGAAGTACATACTATTAGTAAACACATGCTCTGATATTTGTTGTTGTGGAGCTTCGTAGTGATGTCATTACTCTAACATCAGATGGTCCTACGAACTCCTTCTATATGGATAAGGACAAAGCCCCTGCGTTTGTACTTCCTGTTCTTTCACTGAACAAGACTTACATGGACCCAACCATACCACATCATGTAGTGCAGTGTAGTACAGTACGGTATAGTATAACAGCTTTGGAACTAGATGGGTCTGAATTTTAATGTGAGCTCTGTTACTTATTAGCTGCCTAACTTTGTCCATGTTACCACATTTCTTGATACCTAGGTTTCTTCCTATAAAACAGTACCAATCATACCTTTAAAAGTTGTGAGAATGTAAAGTTCTTAGCATTTACTAATGGGAGCAGCTACTATTACTATAATAATAACAACAAATACGACTGTGGAAGTTGAAGAAATGAAGAATGTGGATGCCAATGTATGTTTTTAAAAACTGTTCTATGCTTTTTTCAAAACTCAAAAATGGAACACTTACTTTACATTAAAAAATTACTTCTTTTATTCGAATGACTTAACTGTCTTCTAAGAAGTTGTCCACTAATCTAAGACGAGAGAAAAATGGGATCGTTCCGAGAAAAGGTATCAAAATTCGTAGAGAATTCATCATCACAAACACATTGGTTGTGCCCTTAGTCGACCTTCCAGTCTTGCCATTTCTCAATGTCTGAACTATTTATCTTTATGTATCATACACCTCTATATGAGGAAGAAAAGTCTTGACAAACTAGATATAATAACAGATTATCTATGGGAACATATTCCTTTATCAGTATGAACAAGTGAGAATTGTCTATCTCTATTTGCTTGAATGGGAGAATGACAGGGTCTTATGTACTAGATTTGGGGTACAGATGGGGCTGATTTTTCATCAGCCTCGAGAAGGTTGATGGAGGAGGTGAGATGTGAGCTGTGAATTAAAGAATGGCAGTAATTCTTTGGAACAATAAAGGCAGGTTGCCAAGTCCCTCCCCCGCAAATCGGAAGCAGACTAGAAGGCTGGCCTGGGGCTTGAATCCAGGTGGGTCCTGTGCTAGACACAGTCCTCCAACCTGTAAACCAGAAACTTCTCTCCTATAGCCCCCCAAAAATCTTGCTGGAATTCATTAAGACATTGTTTGAACCCTAGTGAACTTTTGGCTGAAGAAAAGAGGAGGCTCATGTTTGCAGCAGAAGGTTCATCTTGTCCTAGTACAAAAAAATTTTTGTATGAACCAAGACAGAGATTTTCCATGGCCTGTCTAGCAGTATTAACTTCTGAGCATTTCCAGGCCATCAGATTCACCCACTAAAGGATGAAAGATACAACTTACTGTCCAGGGAACAGAAGAAGGACTCAAGATGTAACTACTCTCTTACAGGCAACAGGCAATAGTGAGATCACATCCATTTATTAACCAGGAAGACACGTCTTACACATAAGCCCACACTACAATGCCCTGCTACAAATATCAATAATCACAAAGATGGTAGAACTTTAATGCAACTTGCAAACCACTGCCATAATAATTTTTTTCCTATTACAGAAAAAAAAAAAAGAAGATCCAGAATACTTCTCAGACTGAATCCTGAATCTATAATCAACTAAAATTCTGGACTTTAAAAAGTTCTAAATCCTTCTGTCAAATCATTTTACTATATTTCATGGAATAAAATCTACTTTTATGTAGACTGAAGGCCTGACTTAGAAATAAATATACAAGAAAATAAAAAATTACAAACTTGACACCATATCCATAGCCATGTGTAGCATCCCCAATAAGTGCCCAGTGGCCACGACTGTGTTGGTTGCTCCACTCCTTGGCCATGGCTAATTAGTTCAAAGGTAAAGACACATAGACTAAGCTAGGTTGTCTTCCCTGGGATTTGAAAACTGACTAGAGACAGAGGAATACACAATATGGTTGGAGCGAAGTTATCTTTTGGAGATCTAGGCACATCTGTAGCTGAGCACTTCAAAGCTGCCCTAGTTTCTATGCTTCTTGAAGCCTGACCCCTTCAGCTTGTTCTTCGACAATAGTCACTAAATAAGTGTTTTCTAAACAATAGTTGAGGTTCCTATCATTGGTCTCTATCCTTTCAATAATTTCCCCTTTTGAACTTAGGTTAAACAAATACATTTCTATTGCTTGGAACAAAAATAATCTTACCATAATAGCATATGTATTTTGCCAGGAGAAGCATTTACTTTCCTACCTTGAAATTAAATGTTAAGATCTGTATTCTCAGAATATCTAAAAAGAGATGGCAAAAACCAAAGTAGTTTAACATTTTGAGAAATCCAGAAGAAAAGAAACAGAAGTAAAAGAGATAATGCCAAAGTAAACCAACTGTAAATCTACAATACTCTGGATTTGAAAAGCAGTAGGTTTTTAAGATAGTACAAGTCTGGGATCCATGGAGAGAAAGATAACATAAATAAAATACATAATTTCAAAAATAAGAAATTTCATTTTTTTCCCCCTTTTGAAATAATCATCTGCACAGGTAAAGATTTTTATATCTTCATATCTTAAGATTTTAAAATATGTGAGCAGTTACTCCTTACCTGATATTCATTCAAATGTTCTTATAGAAGCTTTTAGTATGGCTTCCAATTGACTTAGAACAAATTTTCACCAAAGTTCCTTTTACCAAGGAAAATGGCTATATGCATCAGTATCTAGAGCAGGTCCTTAGCTGGAGGAGAAGGTCAGAGTAGAAGAAGCCTCGCCAATGATTAATAAGCTTCTTCCTTCTCTTTCTGAGAGAAACTGGAAAACCAGTGGCCAACAGTGTCTCCGATTCTTGGAATCTATTTGTAGAGTCTTATAGGCCTGAAATTCAGGGAGGGATATTTGGGAAGGAGGTATGATTCTGGGAGACAGTATGATAAAATGAAAAGCACAGGCTTTAGAGTCAGACAGATCTGAGTTCAATTTCTATCTCTGCCACTTATAAACTATAGGACCCTAGGCAAGCAAATTAACTTTTTGGGTTGTTGATGAGACTCTTGTGAGATTTAAAAGGTATGTCGTGCTTGGTGCAAATGTCTGGCATGGTTAGTTTTTCAGTATGTGAGGTGGACACTTTATTATTCTTATCATGGCCACAATGATAACTTTTTCTCTTTCTCCCCTGTGAAACATGTAACCTTTGGAGAAGGGTTAGAAATGCAAACAGCTAAAGAGACCAGGCTTTGTAGGTGATGATGTAGGCTTGAGAGTGTTCATGCTATCTCAAGGCCACAGCAACTATTCGGCTCTATTGAATGGTGGCTGTGTTGGAACGCAGACCAAATGTTGCAGGTCTGACTTTTTAAATAATATGTTGTGCATCTGGATTTTTACTGGAAATATTATTTTTAAATTCTGGCAACTAATTCAAATTTTTATAAAACCACACTATGTGTACCGAACAAAAGTTGTCAGTGGGATGTTTTTGGCTGGAGGGTTGCTAGTTTGCAAACCTTGCTTTAGAGTCATGAAAACCGTCTGGAGAGAAAACTCAAACAAACAAACAAACAAATAATCAAAACTCTATCCTTTGAATTAAGAGAAACTTAAAGAATACTTGGGAAAATAGGAGGTTAGATCTACATAAGAGCCCCGATAAAACCATTGTACATACACATTGCCTAAGAGAGCATGTTTTAAATGAGCATAAAAATATTTCTCTAAATTACAAAAAACCCTGCTCCTCTGACCTACCCCTTTCAAGCACTCACCCCTTTGGCATGTGCCACAGTGTGTGGGAAAGAAAAAGGCAGAAGAGCTGTGCTTGTTTCACCACCGAAAGTGTCTTTGCCTTAATTAGCTCAATTATACCCTTTACTGAAGCAAAGTAAATCCTTGCTACCCCTCTTCAAGAAAAACTAAAAACCAAAAAACTTTTCATCCCTACCTAGATCACTTAATCACATAAAAATTAAGACTAGAAATGTTGTTCAGTAAAAGACTGTTTTACTTCTCCTGGCAAAGGATGGATGAATCAACAAATTAACATATCTTTCTGTCAACCAATAGAAATACTGAGGTCTCTACCTGAGTTGCTGAAAGTCACCTAATGGGAAGAATTTCTCCCCCATCAGGAGAATCTAGGGGTCAGAGAGGACAGTAGTCAAGTATAGTTGAGAACTTGAAAAAACAAAACACTGGCTATGCTCTTTTATATGACTTTCATCACTTCTTCCCAAGCTTCCCTAGTGCCCTCCCTCTTTCCCTGAAATATCTGTTGTTTCTTTGAATCACCTGTCTCTGCTGGCAAAGAAACTAAACTGGTACTCAACTGCAATCGTAAACCTAAGTGGACATAGGACCAGCCAGCCACCAGTTCCTGGCCACTGTGTGATGGCTACAGCTTTGCAGGCACAGTGGGTTTTGTTTGGCGTTTCTACAGAAATCAAAGTGGTATGCAATAAGTTTTTTAGAATGTTTATTGTTGGCAAGGTTTTCTACTTGTATTTTCTTTTACAGTACAACTATTTTTAAATGAATGGAATGTTCTGTGATAATCTAGCCTCAGGGGAGGGAAATTTAGCTCAGGGATTGAAATGCACTTAATAATGGTGAAAGAGACTAACAAAATTAATAAATAATCCAAATTAAAAAAAAAATACTTTAAACTTCTTTTAAAGATTCTTAAAAACATACATGCAAAAGCATTTGCACTTAATGTAATAAGATTAAAGAGCACTGGGCTTGGCACCAGAACTGGATTTGAGTCTTCTTGGCTCTGCTACTCGATAATTGAGAGACCTTGTGTACCTGCTTCAATGCTCAGTGTCTTTGGAAGTAGAATGAGGATATTCAGCTGGTGATCTTCAAGGTCCCTTTCAAAGCCATTTTTTTTTTTTTTTGTCATTACCTTTGAAAAGAGGTTCAAAATATCTCCTGAGGCCTCAATTTGTCTTGGCCGCCTTGTTCTATTAACCACACAGATCACTTATTGCCTTTTTCTCTAGATTTCTCAGATTCTTAAGTGTCTTCTTGGATCACAAGTAGCCAGCCCACAATAACAACACTTTGTTCCTTCTTGATTTGCACTCCTCAGGGCAGTCTAACCAAAAGGCAATAGAAAGGACAGGTGGGGTTTATTATACTAATTTTAGGTGCTTGGGTAAATTTTCCTGATGCTGGCGAGCAGTCTTTCCTAAGATTGTTCCAGGGGAGTCTTTGGCAACCAAGAGTGTGCTAAAACTTGGGTAAAATTATGTTTGTGGCTCAAAATCTGGACAGTTCCTGATGCTGTGAATTGTTTTTATTAGGGATTTTGGTAATTAAAGTAGCTACAACACTTACCAAAGTTATCCCTTTCCTGATATTTCCTTGGAAATATGCCAATTGGCCAATGTATAATTACTTACTAATTGATTTTCATATTTGGATTTGATTTTTAACATTTTAAAAATTATATGAAGTGTCTTAAGACATTCAGTTTCAAAAAGGCTTCCTCAATTCTACTTTACTGTTTTAACTTTTTTTTTTTTTAATCTATGGCAAAGTTTCAAATCTTTCAAATTTCTGATACATTTGAACCTTGCATTTCAAGTTTCTGGGAAGACTAGCATTTTTTTTTTTTTTTTTGGCCTAAAACTCGATAACTACATTGATTATGAAACAAGCTGAACTAATTAAAAATATGTCTGAAGATCAGCTAATTTAACCATGGAGCATCTTGTGTGAGTAAACAATCTCCAGATCCATTTTTTAACATATAGTTTGGAAAGAACTACATCACCTTGGAATCCTGATTGATATTTATGGCCTTTGGAAACCCTTGATTTTGTGAGTTTAATTTCAGGAAGGATCTAATGCCTTCAGCAATGCGAGTTCCTCTAACAAAACTGGTTGATATAAGAGCAAACCAACAGTTACCTTGATGGACAAGGTGATGGGTAGACCTTGGCCACCTCCTGAGCCATGGTGAGTAAAGAGTGAATGGCAGGAGATTCCAACTTCTAAATTATTTCTAGCCTAGTATCATAAAACAACAACAACAACAAAATTAAACTCACATAAATGGACTTTGTTTCACAGCCTGGAGAAAATGAGAACAAGGCCCAAATAAGTTAAAAGATAAAAAAAAGAAATTTAGGATGGATAATTTATGTGATTTGGAAATGACTCAGTCATCAAGAGATAAAAGTAGTCAAAAGAGAGATTTATCAATTGGTTGATTCATCCACTCAGCGCTCTTATATGTAGCTCAATATAAAGAAACTAAAGATGAGTAAGATGTGGTCTGTGCTAGTAAGGAGGACTCAATATAATGGGCTAGAAGGTCATGAAAATTAATACAAGGCAAAGGAAACAAGAGAAAAACAGATGCAAGAGATGGGAATTAATATCAGTTCCCCAGGAGAATTTCACTGAAGGACTGCGTATTCTGGGGAAGAGTGTGACCTGAGAGCTAGGTAGAAAAGGCTTCCAACCCTCCCCCAGAACTGAATCACAGTGATCCTCCTATGTGCCCCCACTGCGTCCTGTACTTACAGTTGCAGTCCTAGTATTTGGCGTAATGCCTAGCATTAGTAGTTGCTCAATAAATATCTGTCAAACAAATCTGCAGTACTTAATCTCTCTAAGCCTCACTTTCTTCCTCTATAAAAATGGTAACAATATAACCCCACGTGGATTCATATGAGGATTAAAAAAGATAATGTAAAATGCTTACATAGCACAATGCCTGGTGCATGAGTGCTCAATAAAGCTCAGTTCTTATTAATATTAGGCATTGTTACCTCTATTTTTACAAATGAGAAAAATGAGGCTTAAAAACCTAACAAACTAGTCCCTGAATCATACAGATAATAAGTTCAGAAGTCAGACTTCAAACTTGTTTAGAAATGAGTCAAAAACTCAAGCTCTTCCATCCCATGCTGCTGCTGATTATATAGTTGTTCGTATTTGAGCCTCATTGCTCTGAGACTGTAAGCTTCTTGAAGACAGGGATCATGACATTTATTTTCATATCCCTATAGAACATAATTCAGGACCAAATGACAGCCCTTTCTTAAAAACTGGTTGAAACCATCTGGGCCTCAAATATCTCAAATGAAAAATGGAATGATTCAACTGCAAAGTTTTAAATTCCCATCTTCATTTCAAAACTGTTTTCTGTGAAATCACTCAATGAAAGAAGCACAGAGTTAATAAATAACATAGCTAAATGAATAATGCTTTGTTGAGAATTTACTATACCAGGGAAAAGACTTCTCAAATTCAAATTTATTTCCTTTAAAAAAAAGAGAGATGTTCAACTTCTAGCCTGATACCACTGCCCATTCATTCAGTACATATTCATTAAAAATCTGTTATATGCTGGTTTCTAAATCATTTTAACACATAAAAACACTTAGAGCCAGAAATGGCTTCTTGGAATAATGAAAGGGACACTCACTGGACTAACAGGTTAGTCATATTAACTCTGTAAAAGAGTGAGACCGGGTCATTCGCAGAGCTAATGCAATCTTTAGATTTAGTCCATAGACTTTGCACTTCATTTTAAAATCATCTTTCCTGAGATATAATTCGTATACCGTAAAATTTACCCAATTAAAGTATACCATTCAATGGCTTTAGCATATTCACAGAATTGTGAAAGTGCCATCAGAATCTGTTTAGAACGTTTTCATCATCCCTAAAAGAAACCTTGTACTTATTAGCAATCACTTCCCATTCCACTCTAACCTCCAGCCCTAGGTGACCACTACTTTTTTTATTTTTTTGTAGAATTATCTATTATGGACATTTTATATAAATAAAATAATAGAATTTGTCGCCTTTTTGTGACTGGCTTCTCTTCCTTAGCATATTGTTCTGAAGGTTCATTCATGTTGTAGCATATATCAGTACTTCATTCCTTTTTATTGTGGACTAATATTCCACAGTAAATAAACCACATTTTATTTATCCATTCATCAGTTGATAGACATTTGGGTTGCTTCTGCTTGTTGGCTATTATGATTACTGCTGCTATAAACATCTGAATACAAGGTTTTTGTTTGTTTGTTTGTTTGTTTTTTGACATATGCTTTCATTTCTCTTGGGAGTGTACCCAGAAGTGGAATTTCTAGTTCATATGGTGACTCTATGCTGAACAAACCGCCAGGCTGTTTTCCAAAGTAGCCACACCATTATGTACACTTCAAGAGACAGACACACACACAAAGACACATAATTAATCATTATTTGGTGAGAATTTTGCAGCAATTCTCATGAAACACTTTTATAGGTAATAAGGTGATTTTCCAGTTAGAAAGGGTAAATGAAGGAAAAATAGGGCATAGTTTTTCTTTAGTTATGATTGCTGCAGAAAGCTGAGGCCATAGGCTCCTTGAGGGGAGGATCTGAGTTATGATCACTGCTGTATACCCCAGGGCGTATCTCAATGACCAATAGTGAGCATTCAATGTTTGCTGAGTGAATGAAGAGCCCCCAAAGTCACTGTAGTAAAGAGTAAACTTTGTCCAAGGAGAGGTCTGTCCTTTGCCCTTGGCTCCTAAACCCTTATAATATCCTGACTGATAAGAGTGTCTTTGTCTGGGGGCCTTGGGCCATCCCAGATAGTCTACTAACAATATGATTTATGGTAAGGGCTATAGACTACATGATATCAACTTAATCTCTAGAGAGGATGGAGATTAAGACCAGGTGGTGAACCATGTCTTTGTGATTGAGCCTCAATAAAAACTCTAGGTGCTAAGATGTGGGTGAGTTTCCCTGGTTGGCAATGCTCCATGCATACTGCCATACGTCATTACTGGGAGAAGTGTGGTCCACACAACTCTACTGGGAGAGGACGACTGGGAGATCTGCATGTGAACTCTCCCGGACCCTGCTCTATAAATCTTTTGGCTGATTTTAAACAATGTCCTTTTACTATAATAAACTGTAACTATGAGTATAATCGTGAGTTCTATGAGTCCTTATAGTGAATTATTAAACCTGAGGGTATCTTGAATATCCTGAACTTGAAGTCAGTATCAGAAGTGAGGGCAGTTCTGGGGGATCTCACATTTTGTAGTTACTAAAAATGCTGAAATAGTCTTAAAGATGACTAGGTAAAATTTAGCTCCTTCAATATTTCTATAAACGAATGGCTGAAAGAATTACTCTTCACACAAAGCACAATAAAATAAATCAAGAAACTTGTCAGATCTTGGTAGAGCTTTCATCTAACAAAATACAGAATTCCTAGGCCATAGAGTGCCCTTCATGAGCTGTATATAGTCATACTCCTATTAATGAAGAGGTGTGCTTACTGATACTATGCTTCATTATTAATTATCTTTCTTAGAGGAAAGAATGACATAGGAGTAATATGATTTAAATTGTAGCTGTGCCCTTTTCTAGGTATAGGACCTTCTATGAGCTTCCATCTCCTCATTTATAAAGTGGAAATAATAAAGTTAACCCAAAATATTGGCACGAGAAGCACATAATTATATGCATAGTCCACTCTACAAACTATACAGCATTGAAAAAGTTTTCTAAATTAGTTTCACTCTGCTTTTATGTTCTTTACTGAATTTCTTTGGAAATACAAAATCAATGATTTTCTCTTTCTATGAAAGCTATATATAGAAAGAAAGGTCTCCCACCTCAAATAGAATATCAAGGTAGAAGAAAACTCCAGCATAGCAGAAAAACCCTTTCCGTGAGTAGAGATGATACATGAATAAACAAAGGGCCTAACTGGGGTGGCAGAAAAAAAATACTATAAAATGAATAAATCCCTACAGAATGTCACCTTCTAGATCTCTTAGCTATTCAAAGAGAGAGGACAAGAAACTTCAAAATACTATATACTAATTTGACTTTAGCTTCTCCTAAACATTTAAGTTGATTTGTGTAATCTAATGGGTACATGGTCATAGAAAAGATTAACCTGACAAATTTTAATCATTAAATTTAAATAAGAACATACCTTTCGATTAAGAAGAAAGAAGGGGGTGAAAGATTGCAGACTAGGTAAAAGCAGGGTTTACCTCCTCCCAGGTCCTCATTGAAATTACAACCAAATTATAAAATAATCAATATGAAGAATCACTAGAAATTCAGCTGATCTTAACACCTACATCTGATAATATAAAGGAGCCACATCAAAGCTGGTAGGAGGGACAAAGTCACCCATCAGGCTGGACCCGCACTCATGGGTGGTGGAGGGCCACCATGAAGGAGAGCGAGGCTGCAGAGGTTCTCCTGAAGGAGAGGGACTTCCTAGTCTCATTTTGGGGGCTCCCCAGCTCAAGGTCCCAGGCCAGGGAAGAGGAGATTCCAATAACTTTGACTGTAAAAACCAGAGGGGATTCTGGCAATCTAGGTGAGATGGAAGGAGACTGAAACCCTAGATGCCCCTTTGAAGGATCCATGCAAAGACTTTCTGACCTGAGGACATTCACTCAGGACACCTGTGGTGAGTAAGAGGCTCATGTGGGATTCATACTGAGAAAGTCTGTATTATCTGGCACCAGAACGAGGGCTGAATGGGCAGCCACCATTGTGCCTTAGTCCTGACCCCCTACCCAGCAATCTACAGACTGTACCAGCTTGATTGTGCAACCCCCCCCCCCACACACACACACACAGGGCCACTGGGAAATGCTGGTCTGAGGAGAAGGGCTGCCCCATCCAACCTGAAGATTGCCCAGGGCTTTTGTTGCTGGATGGTGGCTATACCCTGTGCCCGTTCAGGGCCAAGCATTCACAGCTGGTGGCCAGCACTGTGAGCACCAATTTCCAAGGTAGTTTCAAGCAGATCACGTATGCTGACATGAACTTGGGCAGATCTCAGGGATCTGCGGGCAAGTCCCAGACAGCAGCAGGTCTTGCTGTGATCTGGAACGTCTGCGGGAACAATGAATGGTTACCGACGTTGCAGCAAGACTGAAGCTGTATTGATCTGATTGCCACTGTCTCCAGGAGATCCTGCCCCACCCTACCCACGAATTGCCCCAGGCGGCCCACTGACAGTGAACTACCACTGCCCTGCTCCTCCCTCACCAGGTCTCTCAATCCACACAGGCAACAAATTTTGGCTAGCACAGGGCGGGCACTGCATGGAAATCAGTAACAGGCAGACAGACGTCTGCTACCTATAAGAGATGCAATATTGCATCTGGGGATTGTAGGGCTCTGTGGGACCGCCCCAGATGGCAGGTGATCTCATTGTGATCTGTGACCACAGCAGGAATTCCTAGGCACAGAAGCTGCAGCAAAACTGAGACCGTATTGGCCTGAAAGTCATTGTCTCCCTGAGATCCTGCTTCACCCAAGCTATGGAGTGCCTGCAGCCCATTCACAAGCAGCCTCCTGTGCCCTGCTTGGCTCTGGGGTTGTGTAGTCTGTGCAGGTAACAGATCTTGGCTAGCACAGTAAGTGCATTTTGGGGAAAACAGTTGTGGGCAGAACACTGCTGCTTGTACGAGCTGCAATATCTCTTGAGGGGATTGCAGAGGTCTGAAGGAGTCAAGCCCCATCCAATACACAAAGTTCCTGCCGCATATTGATAGGCAGCTTCCCTTACCCTGGGGTGTCGCGTTCAGGCCCAAGGTGGGCAGCAGCTGACCTTGCTACGATTAGAAACTTGTACAGGGAGCCACAG
Organism: Rousettus aegyptiacus; assembly: GCF_014176215.1. NCBI lineage: Eukaryota > Metazoa > Chordata > Mammalia > Chiroptera > Pteropodidae > Rousettus > Rousettus aegyptiacus. The sequence goes on along the minus strand of NW_023416306.1, from coordinate 59,862,803 downwards.
TGACAGTGCTGGCATGTAAACTGACACTGCAGTGGCAGGAGACTCCCAGGGTCCCTGAGCTGCCTAATATGCATATCACCCAGAGGCTCATCCAGTTTCAGAGACATACAGGCAACTGACAGGCAGTGTCAGGCATAGAAGAGCACTGGTCCCTCTGCTAAACTGTCATAGGTCAGGGATGGGGGATAACCAGACCACTGCCTACAGCATTGTCTCTTCTGCCTACCTAGAGGGTCCAGCACAGGCAACAACCATCTGCAGATCGCTTTGTGGTTGCTACCGGGTAGCCCTGAGCAATCGAAAGCAGTGGCTCACCTTGGCCTACTGGGGAGCCCCATCCAAAGGGCCACAAAACCAATGCATCCAGAGGCTGGCACCTGACTAGCCCCAGTAGCCATACAAAGAGTATTTAAGACAAGTTCACAAGCCTGCTAGGGCAAATCCCACTTAGTGGGGTCAGCCTCACACAGCAACTCTTACCCTGTGGGTGCAGTCAGTTCCCACAATTAGTCAGCCTGAATGTTAATTCCATCCACTGATATACTAATAAGAATAAAGACTTGGTGGCAACAGAAGATCACACACAACCCGCACAAAGATCATGTCCAGAGCCCCCAGCATAGGGGATCAGGGAAAGTGTGCCACTGGGCCACACAGGACACCTTCCACATTAGGCCATCTGGCCAAGGTTGAGAGATGAAACAAATATTCCTGCCACATAGAAACTAACATAGGCTAATAAAATGAGAAGACAAAGAAACATACCACAAATGAAACAACAGGAGAAAACTCCAAAAAATAAGCTAAATGAAATGGAGGCAAGTAACCTATGAGAGACAGAGTTCAAAATAATGGTTTTAAGGATGTTCAATGAACTTAGGGGGATAATGGGTGCGCACAATGAAAACCTCAACAGAGAGATAGTCGGCATAAAAAAGGATGTAGATATCATAAAAAAGAACCAGACAGAAATGAAGAATACAATAACTTAAATGAGAAGTACACTAGAAGGATTCAACAGTAGATTGGACAAAACAGAAGATGGAATCAGCAACCTGGAAGACAAGGTAGTAGAATATAGCCAATCAGAACAACAGAAAGGAAAAAGAATTTTAAAAAAATGAAGATAGTTTAAGAGACCTCTGGGACAACATGAAGTGTAACAATATTCGGATCATAGGAATACCTAAAGAAGAAGAGAGAGCACAAGGAATTGAGAATCTATTTGGAGAAAACTGACAGAAAACTTCCCTAACCTGGCAAAGGAATTAGACATAAAAGTTCTGGAAGCATAAAGAGTCCCAAAAAAGAGGAATCCAGACAGACCTATACCACGACATATCATAATTAAAATGCCAAATATCAAAGACAAAGAGAGAATCTTAAAAGCAGCAAAAGAAAGACAGCTAATTACTTACAAGGGTACCTCCATAAGAATGTCTGCTGATTTTTCAATGGAAACTTTGCAGGCCAGAAGGGTCTGGCAAGAAATATTCAAAGTTATGAAAAACAAGAATCTACAACCACAAATACTCTACCCAGCAAGACTTTAGATTAAAATGGAAGGTGAGATAAAGAGCTTTCCAGACGGGAAAAAGCTTAAGGAATTCATCACCAAGAAGACAGTATTATAAGAAATGTTAAAGGGACTTCTGTAAAAAGGAAAGGGGTAAAAAAGAAAATAGAAATAACAAATACGAATAATAAAGTGGCAGTCACTATGTACCTATCAGTAATCAGTTTAAATGTAAATGGATTTAATGCTCCAATTAAAAGATATAAGTTAGCCAAATGGACAAGAAAACAAGACCCATGCATATGCTGTCTATAAGAGACCCACTTCAGATCAAATGGGACTCACGGACTGAAAGTAAACAAATGATGGAAAAAGATATTTCATGCAAATCTTTCATGAAAATAAAGCCAAGATAATGATACTTATATCAGATAAAATAGACTTTAAAACAAAGGCTATAATGAGAGACATAAAAGGGCATTACATAATGATAAAGGAATTAATAAATTAAGAGGACATAACCCTAGTAAACATGTATGTACCCAACATAGGAGCACCTACATACATAAAAGGAGAGATCAATAGTAATACACTCATAGTAGGAGACTTTAATACCCCTTTGACGCCAATGGATAGATCTTCCAGGAAGAATCAACAAGGAGACAACAGGCCTAAAAGACACACTAGACCAGATGGACTTAATAGATATTTTCAGAGCATTTTACCTCAAAGTAGCAAAACAAGCATTCTTCTTAAGTGCACATGGAGCATTTTCAAGGATAGACCACATATTAGGACACAAATCAAGTCTCCATAAATTTAAGAAGACTGAAATCTTATCAACCGTCTTTTCTGATCACAATGATATGAAACGAGAAATCAATTACAAGAAAAAAAACTATAAAATACACAAACACCTGGAGGCTAACTAACAGGCTACTAAACAATGAATGAGTTATCAATGAGATGAAGAAATCAAAAGATACCTAGAGATGAATGAAAAAGAAAACAACAACTCAAAATCTATGGGATACAGTGAAAGCAGCCCTAAGAGGGAGATTCATGGCAATACAGGCCTACCTCAAGAAATGAGAAAAAGCTCAAATAAACAATCTAACCTTACACTTAAAATAACTAAACAAAAACAAAAACAAAAGCAGCAAACAAAGCCCAAAGTGCATAGAAGGAAGGACATAATAAAGATCAGAGCAGAAATAAATGAAATAGAGTTTAGAAAAACGATACAAAAGATTAATGAAACCAAGACCTGGTTCTTTGAAAGGATAAACAAAATTGACAGACCTGTAACCAGAGTCAAGGAAAAAAGAGAGAGGACTCAAATAAATAAAATCAGAAATGAAAGAAGAGAAATAATTATGGACTCTACAGAAATACAAAAGATCATAAAATACTATGAGCAATTATATGCCAACAAATTGGGCAATCTGAAAGAAATGGACACATTCCTAGAAACATACAATCTCCTAAGACTGACTCAAGAGGAACCAAAAAATCTGAACTGACCGATTACCACCAATGTAATAAAATCAGTAATCAAAAACCTTCCAAAAAATAAAACTTTTGGACCAGATGGCTTCATAAGCAAATTTTATCAAACATCCAAAGAAGAATTAATACCTGTTCTTCTAAAACTATTCCAAAAAATTCAAGAAGAGGGAAGGCTCCCTAACTCCTTTTATGAGGCCACTATTACTGTGATTCCAAAACCAGACAAAGACATTACAAAAAAAGAAAACTATAGGCCAATATCTCTTATGAACATTGATGCCAAAATTCTCAACAAAATATTAGCAAACTGCATTCAGCAATACATTAAAAATATCATACACCATGATATTGGATTTATTCCTGGGATATAAGGTCTGTATGATATTCGAAAATCAATTAATGTGATACACAACATTAACAAATTGAAAGATAAAAACCATATATTCATTTCAAGAGATGCAGAAAAAGTGTTTGAGAAAATCCAGCATCCATTTATGATAAAACCTCTCAGTAAAGTGGGAATAGGGGAAACATACCTCAACAAAATAAAGGCCATATATGACAAATCTACAGTTAATATTATACTCAATGGGGAAAGACTAAAAGCATTTTCTTAAGATCAAGAACAAGACAAGGATGCCCACTTTCACCACTCCTCTTCAACACTGTATTGGAAATCTTAGCCACAGCAATCAGACAAGGAAGAGAAATAAAAGGTATACAAATTGGAAAAGAGGAAGTAAAACTCTTGCTATTTGCTGATGACACAATACTATATATAGAGAACCCTAAAGATTTCACCAAAAAACTGTTAGATCTGATCAATGAATTCAGTATACAAAATTAATATTCAGAAGTCAATGGCATTTTTATACACCAATGATGTACATATATATACATAAACATATACATATATACACACATACATACACACACATATATTACAATGGAGAAGCATATGAGGATGCTGAACATCATACTAGGGGTGGTTGGTGTTCAGTGTCAGACCTCTTAATGGAGCCAGTGAATAATACTCACTGCTGGCATTTTATATGCAGTAGTGAATGAGTGAAGGACTATAATATGCTCACTACTTTCTATTGTTTTTGTTTTAATATTAAATGATAGTAGTGTTTTAAAAGTTAAATGAAGAATAAACTCAAATATAAAAGCTCAAAAAAAAAACCCCCACATAAACAGGGATGGATGCTTTTCTGGGTTGAATCACATCTCCTCCAAAATGTGTTGAAGTTCTAACTCATAGTACCCATGCATGTGCTCTTATTTGGACATAGGGTCTTTGAAGATTTAATCAAGTTAAAGTGCGATCATAACTAGAATGTGTTCTCCAATATCACTGGTATTATAAGAAAAGAGAGACATTGGGGAGAAAATGTCATGTAAAGACATAGAGGGTGAAATTGGCCACATGAAGGTGGAGGCAGAGACTGCTGGCCACTAACTAGAAGCTAAAAAGAAGCAAAGGAAGATTTTACCCAGACCCTCAGAGGAAGTATAGCTCTGATGACACATAGATTTTGGACATCTAGCTTCCACAACTGTGAGAGAGTAAGTTTCTGTTGTTTTAAGCCATTCAATAAAGAAACTCAGCATGTAAAAAATATTAGGCAATTGAAATGATTCAAGCAGATAAAAAAGAGCACCCTGTACACAGTGAGGAGAATAGAGTACAGTGACCACAGCACATTTTCTTGTACAGCGTGAGAAAATGTAGAATAGTGAAGATAGTATACTTTCCTGTATACTTGTCATAGCTCCCTTCAGAGTGTAAGTTCTGGGAGGGCAGGGACTATGTTTTGTATGTTCCTTTAAGTATTTCCAGTATCCAGTACACTGCTAATTCCTAAGTAAATATTTTTTAAGTGAATAAATGAATGAATGCATTTTAAACAATAATGTTAACAAAGGTATCATCTCTGAGGGAAGAGATTTTATTTAACTTTACATCCTCAGTACCCAGCATACAGCAGATTGTAGAGAACAAATAAATAGCATTCAGAAACTAAGTAATTTGCCAAAATTCAACTGTAAAGTAGTTCATTTTATCTTTACTATATCATGCAAAGGGGAGAAAAAGACTGCATATTAAATCTTTAAGTAACAAGCTTCCATGTGGAATTAGATTACAAAACACAGAAGGAAAAATGGCCAACTCCTTATTTCTGATATAACCACCTTTAGAATAACTGGTAGACATTTGATACCAGTGACTTAGGTCATAGACAGAGATGGAGAAATAATCATTCCATTTAATTCATTTCAAACTCCTCACGGCAGGAATTATTAAAAATGGAAATACCTTTTTTTGTTGTAGTATGGTTCGGTTTAATGTTGCCACAGTATTGAATAAAAACTCCATGACCCAATTTATTGCTTATTTCTTTTTTTTATATTATTCAGTTAAAAACAATATTATATAAGGCATTACTTGAAAGGAATTATCCTTTTCCTTTTTGGAATGCCTTCTTTTCTAAAATAGTAATAAGCAATATTATAAATATGTAGATTCATTACAAAAGAGTTGGTTTATAATTGTACTTGGTCTTTTTCATTAATATATATTATCAACTGGTAAATTTAGTTAATTATAAAAATAAAACACACTTTCTGTATGTGACTTCAAAGTAACCTCGAAATTACTTTTAACAGCAGCACATGTTCTATCTGTAAATTTATGCTACTCTTTCATACATATATTTAAAACAGAAACCAGGTTTGTGCTTTATAACAATTATAAATGGGGTAATTTGGATAATGAAAATAAATGAATAACAGCAGTACTAATAGAGCTGATCCTATTTGTGGTGGCCCATTAACTCTGTACAGGATGCAATTCACTACTCTGGATCAGGCCGGGGTTGATAATGGTACAACATGTAGTTATTAGCAAAAGAAGGTTGCAATAGAAAACTAACAGAAGGTCTGTTCATTCATTGGGAAGTCAGTATTCCCCTTTATATGTATAACCACATTTAAACACATACTCAAAAAGGCCATAAAGAGAAACAGTCAAATAGAAGAAGTAATTTTGGCACTACTACTAGTATTACTATAAGCTAGTATTTATCAAGTTCAGCATAAGCACTTCAATGCATTTGATTTCTTAATCTTCACAGCAATCCTATCAGGTAGTTACAAATATTAATCTTATTTTAGATGGAGGAAACCGAGGCTTAGGAATTTGCTCTAAGTCATGTACCAATGAGTGGTGGAGCTAAGATGCCAACTAGGTGCTATGACTCCAAAGCCTGTGTTCCCAATTATTCACATTATGACAAATTGCCTCTGTAACTAATCTCCAACTTCAACTAGTCTGAAATAATAACCAATAAAAATCCCAGTGTTTCCATCTGAGATGGAAGGTGGGGAGAAATACCAATGAGAGAAGGAAAGAAGAGTATGTTATTTGAAAAGATATATTCACTAAACATGTTTTCATATATAACAGAGATAAAGCTAGATAACATTTTGGCCCATAGGAGATGCTGAAGAAATAATGCAGAGGGCATAGTTAAGAAGTGTTGATAAATGACGACATTCTTTGATGTCTAGCCTGCCATTTACTAGCTGTAAGATTCTGGGAATACACCACAACCTAGTGCAGCAATATTTCCCGGGGCTGGACTGGATGAAAGGTAGTGCTTTCTAAACTCTGGTCTGTGAAGCACAATTAGTCACAATTTCTGTGCTCTGGGGGAAAAAAGGAGAATAAGTACTAGGTAGGAACTTTCTCATAACGCAAACTATATCCAATTTAAAGGATTATCCTTTATTTTGAAATTGGGTTCTTGCTACTTTCTGATTATTCACACTTCAATTATGAACTGATGATGGTGAAAATACATGGCGGAAGGTCTCTTCTTTTTCAAAGTCCTTACTTACCAGAAGAAGTTGGCTACTTTGTTTAATTCTATAAACTTTTTTTGAACTGTTACAAGATTATGAAACCCCACACAGGGAACTACTAAATTAATGCATTTTGGAACTCAAAATGTTCAGGCTTCTTTACATTTCCACAGCACTTCAGAGTTTGTTAAATATTTTCGTATAACTACCTCTTTTGGAGTTCTGTAATCTGTGAGGCTATCTTATTTCCATGGATTAAAAAACAGAATTTAGGAAGGTAAGTGACTTGCTCAAGATTACACAGATCATTAGAGAGCAAACAGATTCCAATCTGTCATTTGACTTCAAATCCTGTCTGCTTTTTACCCTATAAGTGGTTCACAAATCTTGCCAAACAAAAGCATAATAAGGAGAGTGTTCTAAAAACATGAAAATAATAAACCTGATTTCTGCCAAGAGTTTTGTCCTTTGGGAGCTGCCCATGTGATTCTGGTATGCGGCCAAATTTGGAGACCATGATGCAGCACTGAACAATACCTGCCTTTGTGTATCTAGCCTCACTCAAAGGAATAGGAGCTTTGGAGTCAGAACTGAGTTTCTCTGGACAAGCCCTATTATAATCTACCTGAGCCTCGGTTCTTCATCTTTGCAATGGGGATAGTGCTGACTAGTAGAGTTGTAAATATGAGAAAAACCATATGTAATAGGACTAAATATGGTAGTCACTCAAAAATGGAAGTCTTTTTTTGTCCCAACAAACAAAAGTTCAGGACCAGGTAGCTTCATTGGTGAGTTCTACCAACACTTAAAGAAGAATTAATACCAATCCTTTCCTAACTTGTCCAAAAAATAGACAAGAAGTGAATACTTACAAACTTATTTTACAAGGCAAGCCCTACCATGATACCAAAACCAAACAAGAATGCTACAAGAAAATTACAAGTCAATATTCCTGATGAAAATAGATATAAAAACCTTCAACAAAATAACAAACAGAATTCAACAATATATTAAAAAATCATAGACCATCATGATCAAGTGGGATTTATTTCAGAGATGCAGAGATGGTTCAACATCCACAAATAAATGTGATAGACCATATTAACGAAAGAATAAAAATCATATGATCATCTCAATAGAAGCAGAAAAAGCATTTACAAAAATCAACATGCATTTTTGATAAAAGTACTCAATCAAGTAGGTATAGAAGGAACATACCTCAACATAATAAAGGCCATATATGACAAGCCCACAGCTAAGATCATACTCAGTGGTGAAAAGCTAAAAGCATTTCCTCTAAGATCAGGAACAAGACAAGGAGGTCTACTTCTGCCACTTTTATTCAACAAAGTATTGGAAGTCCTAGCCAGAGCAATTAGGCAAGAAAAAAAAAAAAAAAAGATATCCAAAGCAAAAAGGAAGAAGTCAAACTGTGACTATTTGCAGACAACATACTATATAAAGAAAACTCTAAAGAAAGCACCAAAAAACAGAACTAATAAATGAATTCAGTAAAGTTATAGGACACAAAATCAATATTAAAAAACCTGTTGCATTTCTATATAAACTATCAAAAAGAGAAATTAAGAAAACAAACCCATTTACAATTGCATCAAAAAGAATAAAATACCTAGAAATAAATTTACACAAGGAGGTGAAAGACCTGTACGCTGAAAATAATAAGACCTTGATAAAAGTATTTGAAGAAGACACAAATTGAAAGATATTCTCTGCTCATGGATTGGAAGAATTAATGTTATTAAAATGTCCATACTACCTAAAATGATATACAGATTCAATGCAGTCCTCATAAAATTTTGTATGGCATATTTCACAGAAATAGAAGAAGCAATCGCAAAATTTGTATGGAACCAGAAAAGACCCTGGATAGTCAAAGTAATCTTGCAAGAGAACAAAGATGGAGGCATCACATCCCTGATTTTAACTATATTACAAGACTATAGTAATCAACAAAGTGTAGTACTGGCATAAAAAGCAGATACAATGGAACAGAACAGAGACCCCAAAATAAACCCACACAAATATGGTCAATTAACCTACAACAAAGGGGCCAAAAATATACAATGGAGAGAGGACAATCTCTTTAAAATATGGGGTAGGAAAAACTGGACGGCCATATGCAAAAAGAATGCAAGTAGCCTGTATCTTACACCATACACAAAAATCAACTCAAAAATGGATTAAAGATTTAAGTGTTTAAGATATAAAACTATAAAATTCCTATGAGAAAACATAGGGAAATCTCCTTGACATTACTCTTGGTGATGATTTTTTTTGCATTTGACACCAAAAACAAAATGTTTCTGTACAAAATATTTCTATACAGTAAAAGAAATCATGCACAAAAGGAAAAGGCAACCTATAGAAGAGGAAAAAATATTTGCAAATCATAATCTGATAAGGGTTAATATACAAAATATATCAAGAACTCATACAACATAGTAGTAAAAAACCCAAACAATCTGATTTAAAAATGGGCAGAGGATCTGCACAGACATTTTTCCAAAGAAGATATACAGATGGCCATGAACATAAAAGATACTCACGAATCATAAGGGTAATGCAAACCAAAACTGCAGTGAGAAATCACTTTATACTGTTAGAACAGCTATCATTGAAAAGACAAGAAATGAGTGTCGTCCAGGATGTGGAGAAAAGGGAACTTTTGTGTACTGTTTGTGGAATAAATTGATGTAGCCACTATGAAAAATAGCATGGAGTTTCCTCAAATTTTTTTTTAAAAAACTAACATATGATCCAGCAATTCTAATTCTGGGTTTTATCCAAAGGAAATGAGAACATTAACTCAAAAAGATGTATGTACCCCTGTGTTCATTGCAGCATTATTTATAATAGCCAAGACATGTACACAATCTAAGTGTCTATCAATAAATGAATGGATTTAAAAACTGATATATATATATATATAGATTTATATATGTTTATATATTAGAATATTAAGCCGAGAGAGAGAGAGACAGAGAAAATCTGCCTTTTGTAACAATATGGGCATTGTCCTAAGTGAAATAAGTCAGAAAAAAATGAATATGGTATAATCTCACTTATGTGTTGAATCAAAAAACAAAACAAAACAAAACGAAAAACCAGAGGACAAACAAAAAACCACTCAAGCTCATAGGCACAAGGAACAGATTGGTGGTTGTCAGAGGTGGATGGTGGGTAATGTGCAAAATGAGTGAAGGTGGTCAAAAGGCACAAACTTCTTGTTATAAAATTAAGTCCTGGGGATGTAATGAATAGCATGGTGACTGTAGTTAACAATATAGTACTGTGTACTTAAATGTTTCCAATGGAGTAGATCTTAAAAGTTCCCATCCCAAGAAAAAATTTTTGTAATCATGTGTAGTGATGAATGCTAGCTAGATTTATTGTGGCGATCATTTTGCAATATATACATATAACAGATCTTATGTTGTACACCTAAAACTAATATAAAGTTATGTCAATTACATCTCAATAAAAAAAAAAAACAAAGTAGAAGTTATTTTACTGCCTAGTATGATTCTCTAATATTGCTGAACAAGCATAAGGTATCTATTATAAATAGTGATGATTCTAGAATATTCCTGAAGCACATTCACAACAAATACAGATAATACACTCATTGATAATTTTAGGATAGTCCCACAGGTCTTGATTTCCTCCTCTATGAAACAGTAGTGTCTGTTAATTGCTAAAGCATATCCAGGCTCTAAATGTCGAGGATTCCATAGTTCCTGTTAAGAGTTCAAGGCCCAGTTTTGAGAAAGTGGTTCTTAACTGAGTACTAAACAGGTATTACAGGTATATGGAAAATAATCAGTGCTTACAAATGACAAATCTCTATAGCTGTACTGTCGAGGCCAGACTATGTCCAAAGTTAAATATTTGCTTCCTTACAGTTTATAATTTATATCTTACAAAAATTATAATAAAGCTAAAATAAGGGCCGAGAAAAAGCTAAGAATCCCCAACAAGGCAGAGGAGATGATTGTTTTCTAGGAAACTAGGGGAAGCTAACTTAAACAGCACATTTAAGATAGCGTAAATATTTCTGACAGTCTTAAAAATTATAAAAAGATGTCTTTTTCTTAATGTTTCTTTACAAAAACTTAAAATTCTAATTACCAATATACAGATACAACTTAAATAAAGGAACTTTTTCTAAGTAGAATGAAATTTATGTATTTAAATTCTTTTGAGGTAAGAGTGCTTTTCTTTTGGTGACTAATTTCATTTTGTCCTTCTTAGAAAGTATGTATTACATTTATATTCCATCTTTATTCCACTATCATTTCCCCATTTTCTGCTACTTCCCTCGTTTTATAAAATTAAAGTAGGTTTTAATAATGAAAACACAAGGCTATTATGGTAATAGGAGCAAGGATTAAAAATTATATACATTACAAATTCACATTATGTTGTAGTTTTTGATCACCTAAACATAGTTAATTTTATTGCTTTCTACTCTCTACCCTAGTTATAATCAGAATGAAAACTTCTTCCTGGTTTTGAATTTAGTTTCCTTTCTGTTCCTCCTGTCACTGTCCTTGGCCTAGCCTCAGGCGTGGCTTCACCCTGGCTGCTCCATGAGCCTCCTTTTCAGCAGGTCTCTGCCTCCAGGGCCTTCCACTCTTCAAGCATCCTATAAATGCAGCTACAATAATTTTTCTAAAGCGGAGTTATGATTATGTCTTTTCTCCACTAAAACTCTTTCTTGGCTACTCACTGTGTACCTTAGTCCTATCTGCCATTCCAGCCATCCTTGATTTTCTCCCAAACTATTCTCACTCTTAACTATGTACCTAGAGGGAGCAGGGGGAAGGTTACCTGGCTCTCCAAACTACTCGTTAGCATCTAAATGCAATCTGAGTTTTTTCATCTCCTTTACCACGCTATTGACTCTAACAGAACAAATAAATGAAGAAAATAATCATAACCAATTATAATTTCTATGTATGTCACAAATCTTTTCAGAATTCTACAGTGTACATATGCCACTAAATGTAACAAGTCACATTCATAACAATCTAACTGAAGGAGGCATACTTATACTTGTAACTGAAAGTCCAGCACTATCATTCCGAATTTACTATATATAAAATTTATTCTTTCACTGCTGAGATGGGATTCCTTTTAGTTGCCAAGGTACATGAGGCCAGCGGATGGGATTAGTCCAGCAAAAAGCATGCCATGTTGAACTCTCATGCAACAGAAACAAATTAAACCTAATTTGCTGACCTGTCTTGTTTCTGTTCAGTTCATTTATCAGTGTAATACAGTAAAAACGACTTTAAAGTAGATGTCAAAAAAGCTGGAATTTAGTTCCATTTCTGCCATGATATAACTTTCAGGAAACCATACAACTTTTCTGGTCCTCATTTTTTTTTTTTTTTCATTTACGAAATGGAAATTTGTCTTGCTTTAGTATACATGCATAAGGAATTATTATTTTACTTGCCATTCCCTACAACACGGACCTTTTTCTGTATCTATTTTCTTCTCAATTCTCTATTATTCCCAAAGTTTTTACAGACTCCATAATTCCATTTCAATGCCACTGAGGGTCCTAGAGAAGGAAGCAAACCTCAAATATCACAAACAATGTTCAAATACATTGCTTTTAGGACGCTGATTAGATTATTTCTTAGGCCTTTCCTAGCTTTAAAATAGTAAAATTCTGTATTCAAATTTATATCTGAAATTCACATATCTCTTATAATAAAAAAAAAATGCAGATATATAAACATCACCTCCATCATCCTATTAAGACATGCTTGGACATGACAAAAGTCCCTGTCTCATGATTCTAGACCTCACAAAGATTTAGTATTTCTGTCTCTCTCTAATGGACATAAAACCTTGTGGGACATCGTATGTCTCTTGTATTAATTCATGCTACAGTTATTCCTTTTACATATGAATACAGATTTAGGTTTTATATAAATGTGCGAATTTGAAACAAATCATTGAAACATATTTTAACAATAATTCTTATATTGCTAGTTGTGATATGAGGGATTCCTAGGAGGGAAAAATTCTTATCAATGCATTCTTGGGAGGGAGAGGCAAAGATTCTCAAAATGTCTACTCTGTGAAATATAAATACATATGGACAACACATAGGAAAATAAAGTAACTGTTTGCTCCCAGAACTAGGCTGCTCATCCTAATCCAAAGAATAGAATTTAAAATTGAGATGACAAACATACTTATTCCCCTTCAGCTTACTAACTTTCCTCCCAAAGTAGACATTGATAAATTGACACTAGACATGAAACCTCTTCACTATATCTGTTCTAAAGATGTACCTACCTGAAGTCCGACCTCACTGACACTGCCAGCCCTTTCCCTACAGTTTGCCCAAAATTTTTAACAAAATTACAGTTGTGATAAAGAAACAAGTTCTACAGTCCACTCAGAGATTTTAGAGCCAACTTCACCTGAGTGATTCTGAAGCTCTAAGTAAATGAAAACTGATGCTTACACACACCCACACGCGCGCGCGCACACACACGTACACGCACACACACACTCAGGGACAACCGATGTAGAGGTAATTCCTGAGTCTAGTCCAGAAGTAATACACAATATTCAAGAATTTTTATTCTTCCATATTCGAGTGACACCCAAGGAAAGAAATAAAAATTCTAATCCATTTTTCCTTAACACAGAATACACACTTATAATTTTAACTGAAATTAAACCTCAATTTTCAAATTTATCATTATAAACTCTAGAAAAAGTAACATTGAGTGATTCACATATCTCCACTGTACAAAAACTACACAAAAACAGTAAAACCTTCTGGAAAAACAGAATGACAAGAAACCAGCACTTACTTGGCATAAACCACTGATGCACATGTCCAAAGATTCAGTGTAGCAACGAGTCCCATCTAAGACCTTAGGTGATAGTTCAACAACCAGGGCTGTTCCTTTGGCCTGGCACTTCAGTGAACATGGGTTGTCGGGGTCATTAGACACAGGAAGCCATTCATAAAACTGGCCATGATACTTTACATCATTATGAGCTGAGCATTGCTGAGCACGGAAATCACCTGCTTCTGGTGGGCAGTCCTGGAGAAGAGAGGGGAGGGGCAAACAGAGGTTAAGGGGCAGCCCCAAACAGTAAACTGAAGCAGGTATGTGGTCTGTCAAGGTTTTAGAAAACAAAGCAAATATCTGGGTTATTAAAAATGGCCCCTGCCGTATCATGAGAGGTCATAAAATTATTTGATCCTTAAAGTATAGAGGTTTCAGAAAGTAACTATCTTGTAATATACTTTCTGATTGAAGTTAAAAAGGAAATAAGTCAACATGAAATAGATCTGGTTAATATTAGTTAGGAAAGTAAACACCTTGACGTACATTTTCTAAAAGATGTTGATTGGTTGGTCCATGAATTCCTCCACATTGTAGTATCATTTTGATTTCCTCATAACTTAAGTAGAACTTATTAAAATCAGAGGGTTAGTTGAAAGCATCTCTATTGATATCAAGAGCTATGACAATATTTTAGCAAATAGCAGCAAAAAGTTATGACAATTTCATTCAACAAATTTTTGTGGGGTTGTTGGTGATTTTTTTCCTGAAACTTAGGCTGGATAGTATGTAGAATTGTACATGGGGAGCAGAAAAAGGAAAAGAGCACTTACATGTGAATTTCTTTATCTTAAGGCAGCATAGCAAAGTGGAAAGACATGAACTTCTTCCGCAGATGGGAGTGTGGCTGTAATACGGTGAGACTCTCTGAGCCTAGGTTTCCTTATGTTTAGAACAGAGGCAATAATAAAACTCAGCTCTTGAGGTCATTCATTGTGAGAGTTTCACGAGCTTATGTTAGCCAAATAGGGGCACAAGTACGATGGTACATGGTAGTTATTACTGTGGCCATTTAACGAAGCCATAGAGAAGAAGAGTTGGAGACTTAGGAGAGTCTCTGAATTTGAATTTTAAATATGGTTGGCAGAGACTGGAGGAAAACAAGAATGTTCTAAATGTATATTTCATAAAGGGCATTTTTAAATGTAAAACTCTAACAATGGCTATTATCTAATGAATGATAAACTTTAGTGAAAGCAAATAAGATTTAACTTTAAAAAGGCAAATATTGCCTATCCCTTATATAGAATTTTTGATAGGTCTATTTTATTCTACATGTGTTCAGATTAGGATATACTATATAGAATAGCCATCTGTGGAATGGTTTTTATTATAGCTTTTACCTCAAATAAGGAATTTGCATGTGGTCTTTAGAGTCCTAGTTACTATGTTATCATTTTTTAGAGTTCTCTTATACAAGTTTTCCTTCTGTAAAAATCTTTTTACATTTAAATAAGCATTCTGAGAATAGCATTACTTTCTTTTATAAAATGGAATTCCTGACTCTCCTCAAATTTTAGTCGTATTATTATGTAGCATATAAGGTTGTCATGTTTGGGGAAACATAAATTTTCCCGGCAAGATGGGAAAATTAAATACTTATTTAGGATGAACATTAATAGCTCAAAATATAAACTCTCAAAGGAATTTTACTGTTAGTATTATAGACATTCTCAGAGTTAATAAAATGTAGTACTGAAGAAAAAACATAATTTACATAATATAAGTATAAATACATAGGTACCCAACAAGGCTTAAGTGATTTTTAATATTGTCTGAAAAAGGTATAGTTAAAATTCATTGCTTATTAATTTCTTAAATGATAAACTGAAGTTTAAGTTTTCTAAAAGGATAAATGTGTATTATTTTTTGTTGTGATATTTACTTGTTTGTTGTGAGAAATAAAACAAAAATCACAACCTGCAAAACTATGCTATGAATCACAAAACAGGTTAATTGTATGACAGGCAACACAAACTATCTGAACTTAAATGTTTTTGATAATGACTCCTTTCAGGCCATGTGTTCCAGGACAAGAACAGAAACAAACTGATTAACTTTTCATTCCAAAGATAAGACTGCAAGTTTCTTAGATGAGAACTCTTACCAGTCTCTACCCAGACCTCAATTACTAGCTTCTGACCTAAAATAACCCTATAACTTACCACAGTGCCTAGACTCTACCCACCATCTTCTGTAAATTCCCCCATCTGACACATTGCTGAGACTGTCAAGGTGCTGCTCCCTCTGGTTTAGCAAGTTTCATAAAACCAGCTTAATACGATCAAGTCTCCTTGGTGGCCATTGTATGGGAGCTTCCAGTTGAACTGGGAGTTTAATAATGTTTAAATAAAGTGTTTTCAGTTGTCTATTACCTGTTATCCCAAGAGTCACTTGATTACTCAGTAGTGCAGAAAAAATACTGAAGTGGACTCAATAAAGCAGAACATTAAGAAAATTGTTTAGAACAATCCCAAACCCCTCTCATAAATATTTTTACCTTCTCTATAAGAAAAAGTGAACCAGCTACAGGAGATTTCAGGGTCAGGCTGAATCACCTCGGCATTAAAGTAATAAGGGTAATATATAATTAAAGGACAGCTTAGTATGAACCAGAGATAATATTTTGCATTTATCCAATTCCAAAAAAAGAGTGTCAAGTACATTTTAAACTTGATGTTACATGATCTTAGTACAGACATAAAACTCCTACAGAGTTTCTTATGAGTCCCTTCTGTTCAACAAAATGTGTTAAGTCTTCCCATTTTTACTAAAATAAATAAGATTCAAAGGGAAAACTAGTAAAAAGTGAAGTTAAAATATTAGGTCTTTTAGGTTTTTCCTGTGACAAAATCAATAAATTTAATTAGATACATCACAAAGAATAAACAAGCAGACAGATGCTCCTGTTCAAAATTCACCTGTCTCTAATAGCTGGAAGAACACCTGTTATAGGTTTTATAAACTTTCACAGCCAGAGAAATATCTTTGAGAATAATTTTTGTGAATACCTTTACTTGTTTTTATCACTACTGTCTTTCCTTCTACTCATATTTGTGCAGGGGTGGGAAACTATAATTTGCTAAATTGAGAGTGCACTTAAAACCTGAAGTTCAGAGTTGGAAACTGAACTTGAATCTTTTTAATGTTTGAGTTTATTTGTACTTGGCAAAATGCAACTTCCTGTTTTAAGAAAAAAGTCTTAAGAGGACCTATAAAACAGGTTCAGAAAGCTTCTTGGACATCAAATAGCTTTTACAAAATGACATTTTGATGATTTAAGTGTAAATGAATTAGAAACATATGAATCAAATTTCCCTTGAAATACACATGTTTAAAAATTAAGGAAAGAAGGATTTGGAAAAAGTTTCTTTTGCTGAACCCAAAACATCTCAAGCATAGTTCAAGATACTCACTGGACTTCTGATGCATCTGGGATCACCCAGTTACAGTACTGGAAACTCAAGCAAAGTCATCATAGACTCCCTCCCACACGTATCATGATAATTACAACCGAATAACTTGTATTTGCATAGAGTTTTAAATTATAATTTAGTCCACGAAACCACTATACTTTCTGATCTTCCTAAAATTCATTTTAGAGATTGATTTCTAACTGCTTTGAAAAATATTTAACATCTTATCCTGGGCATCATCTTTGAAATATCAGCTTCTGAAGAAATGGTCGATGATACCACAAGTCCTCAGTTCTGAGCATGAGAGGTGGTTTTCCTCAGGGAATACTGAATGTAGGGTTTACTGAACATAGACAATATGAGATTTCTACTCTCATAAAACCTTAGTGATAGGAATCATGAGTTTTCAATTGGGATATTTAAACCAAAGAAGAAAAAAAGTTATTATTTACATACTTAACCATTAAACTTGGCTCATAGGTGGTAATGATGAAGACAAAATTATTGAAAAGTCTAGTAGCTATTTGAACCAAACATATTCCCCACCAAGAACCTAGCAAAAAACATGATATGGGAAGAATGCACTGGGCTGATTAAAGACCCCCAACTTCCAGCTCCTCATATATTTGCAGAAACATCATCCAGCAGAAATAGTGTAAGAGAGAGCAAGATAATGTATTTCTTAGTCTTCTATTTCTAACTAACTTTAATACATCTGTGAATTGGAAACTCTGTTTTAGGCTACTGAGCTAGGACTTTCTCACTCTGAAAAAACGTTTTATTTCAAATAGTTAGATGATCCTATGAATTATCGTTATTTAGCTATTTAACACAATTAATAATTTTTCTCTCCAATTTTTAAGTACTCTATCCTGTGTCACTTTTCTTCTTTAAAAGCAGAAAAATAAAATCTGACCTTTTACATGCTCCCAGTATAATTCATAAAGTCTGTGGAGCCCTGCCATATATGAATCCAATTCAAAACATTTTCTGGTTAATCAACTAGCTAGTGGGAAAGATAAGATGGATCCCAGATGTCCCCTGATGATGATAGGTAGATCAGATTACACTGTGGGACAAAAGAGGGTCAGGCTTCCCAGAGTTTACTTACCGAGGGAAACAGGGAAACATAAGAGATTACATCCCAGCAGCTAAGGTGGCAGCATCTGAAAGCCCTTTAAAGTGGTTTTGAAAAAATATACAGAATATATATTCAGGGTCAGGAAAAACATCACTTTTTACTTTTCTCTTTTTAAAGAAGACGTTCTCCTTCCTGAGGGACATCTCTCTGCTTTACCTTTATCCTTAAATAATCAGTGGTCAGCTTTTTCTGCTAATTTTGGTGCTTCACTGAAGTTATTATGAATGCCTTGGTATAAATGTCATATTCCAATTCTATGCTTTTATTTAAAGTCAACATTAATACATAATAGTATCAAGAAAACACTGTAAATTAGATTCAGGTGACCACATGTACTATAGTAACTGAAGAATCTATTCTTCTCACTGCATTTCCCTGTCTTGCAACTGTTTTTCTAAATTCTATATAACCCTCCATCCTGCTCTAATCACTCACCCTCCATAAAAGTTACTGTGCAAGAACAGTAGATTAGAATTGTTTAGTAAGGCACGTACTCTATCCTCCAGCAATTATGAATGGCTACTTTATGATGTAAGTATATGTAAAAATTTAGCAGCTCCTTGGTGACCTTAGAAAATCTTATCATTTCTAAGATTTACCCTTAAAATATTAGGAATCTTCAACAGACTGATCGTAAAGTAGGAAAAAATTACCGTAAAAGATTCCTCTAAATTAAATGAATGGAGCCTCTAAAAAATATACCCTACCCTTTAAAGTTCTCAAATCTCTTAGCACACTTAAATAGATGGTAGGCTACCTCTTTTATATATTTTAGTCTCTATTACTTGGATTTCTGCTTCTTTTGTTCAAAGTTGGGATGAAACCACTAAACTGCAAATATTCATTGAGACAATTCAATTTAATATGATATTTTGTTCTCAGAAACATAATGTTTCAGTTTCTATTTCCAACTCAACACTCTCTCCTGAACTCAATTTGCTTCCTCACCATCTGGTTGTCTAAGGCATCAGGAACTCATCATGTTTAAACCTGAACCCCTGATCCTCCCCACCCCAATCTGCTCCCTCTGAAGCCTGCATCATCCCAGTCAATGTCAACTCCATTCTTTTCAGGCTAAAATCTTAAAGCAGTGGTCCTCACACTTGTACATGCATCAGAATCACGTGGAGGGCTTGTTAAAAATACCAGATTGCTGAAGCCCCACCGCCCATAGTTTCTGATTTAGTAGATCTTGGGGGTGAGGTACACTTTTCCTTTTTAACAGGTTTCTCAATGATGCTGATATTGCTGGTTTGGTGATCACACTTTGAGAACTACTGTCTTCGAATGAGGCCTCCTATATTCAAATCCATCAGGAAAGGTTGGCTCTATATACAAAATTATGCAGAGTCTGACCGCAATCTAGTCCAAGACACCATCATGTCTTGCCTGCATTATCACAATAGTCTCCTAACTGATCTTCCTTCTCCCACCCTTGCTCTGCTAGGGACTTCTGTCAACATAGCAACCAGAATGATCCTACCAAAGCATAAAGCAGACCATGTTTCTTTTCTGCTACAACTCTGCAAATGCTTCCCACATCACTCAGACTAAAAGCCCAAATCCTCAACTCAGATAGAGGTAAAGATCTCGCTCCATCCCCTCCTAGCGTCTTCCTTATTCACTTGGCTTCAGTCACACTGGACTCCCAGCTACCTCTTGAACATTCTAGTAATATCCTTCTTTTGGATAAATGCTTTATCTATCCCTTCTGCCTGGAATTTTCTTTACCCAGATTTTAAGTGGCTATTTATTTTACCTCTATCAGGTCTTGGCTCAAATATCACCTTATGAGACCTATCCTGACTTCTCTGTGGAAAATTGCAACGCCACTCCCACTTCTTATTTTTTATCCTCTGAATTTGTTTTTCCATTTCACTTAATCACCTTCAAGTACACCATATAATTTACATATTACGCATACTTTTTATTTTCTACTTCTTTTCACTAAAGCATAAGCTCCAGGAGGACAGCGATCTTTGACTGTCTGGCTTGCTGTTATATACAAGTACTCAAATATTTACTTTTGAAAATGAATGACTAACGTATCAAATAAATGAAACAGAAGTCATGGTTTTCGTTATAGAAACTCCAATCCTGTTTTCTCGAGTCTTGCAGGAAATCTAAATCTTGACAGCTTTCTAATCAAGAAATCTTAAAAATTTTGGCAGGATAGCTAATTTTTTTCATCTTTTCTAAAATACAAATTTACAGGAATACTTTTTCATTTCAGACACTAGGAAAGTTGAATAGGGATTCTTGCCTACTTCCTGAATAGGCAGATTGATATTTCCTCCTCCATGTAAACAAGTTTAACAGGGCAATATTAAAAAACATAAAATGTGCTGAAATAATTTATTATTCAATAAATAGCCAGACATATGTAACTTTTATACAATACCCAGTGCAATATATGCATTATAAAGCACTAATATTAAGGTATCAAGCTTTATCCCCCAAACTTTGGCCACCTGCTTATACTAACAGCAATATCATCATCAACATCATTTATTTGTGCAAGACTGCTAGCTGCTATGTAAAATGAAATTAAGCCGACATAGTCCCTGCCCTGTCTAGACAGTCTGTATGTAGACAATTCTATTATATTTCAAGAACATAATACTTAAATGTCTAACACATCACTATGAGTGCAAAGAATAGAAAATGGGGTTGATTTTGGAAGGTGGTGGCACAGTAGATAAAGGCCATTTTTGGCTCATTTATCCTCCTTTTTGAAAATGCCAACAATCTTCCTTGAGACACTACATTTTCATGAATACAAGATATATTTAAGAGTCCTTGCTTTTGTTTTCTCTTTCCTGGTATAAAAGACTTTTAGATTTGCTTTATTTTTCTTCCAAACTGTTGATACTCTTGGAAAATAACATATTTAAGGGAAATGGGTGCCAATGAAAATTAATCCTTAACCATTTTAACACCTTACTATATATGGATCAGTTTCATGATCAACAGAATAACATCTTTACAGATTTGTGACCCTGTGAAGTAATATGAAACTCTCTAGTTTATTCAAACTTTGGGTGTGCCCTACACTGTGCCTACTAAGTGAGCACTGGTTACAGGCATATTAAAGACCTCTAAACCAATCTAATGTATTTATTCAGGTCCAGACATGAGAAATTCAAAATGTATGATATAATAAAGCATTAACCCCACCCTCTTTACTTGTTATCTGAAAACGAATGCTTTGCCTAGCTAGTTTTTAATGTCTCCAGGCATCTGAGAGCTGATCTAAGTAAAAACATTTAAGACATTTAGTTTTAAAAGTTCATTTTTTTCCCTTTGGGTAGCTTTTATTTCAGTGTTTTTATTTTTTTCTCCTTTGAACAATACAGACGTTTGGAATTCAACTCCCCAGAGGTGTTTGTAGGACTGGTTGTAGTTTGTCATGTTAGACTCTTAAATTCTCTCAATTTTGAAAATATTCCTTCCTTGAGGCCTTTTATTATTTTAGCCCCTTTCTTTGAATTAGCTCCAACTTAGCAATATATTTTCTTAAATCAGCATTTCTGACTTTTCACTATTTTTTTATTCTATTCTAAAATAAATATCCCCGCCCCAAATTAGCATATTTGAAGTAGTAATTTGTAGACTTTTTTGGAACATGGCAAACAATTTTATTTTGTAAGCACATAATTATGCAGCTTTTTGTTTTCAGACTACATTTATGAAAATACTTGTGGTGGAGAGTCAGGTTAGAGAAGAACTAGTATAAGGGAAACATTTTAGCATGTAAATACTTAAACTGTTACTACTGCTTAGGTCTGCTGCATAATAAGTTCATTATGTTTCTACATATAAGTAGGAAAGGGTAAGAAAGCTTGATATATTACAAAGGAGCAAATATGGAGACTGACGTTGTCTCCTGCAACATGTGGTATTTATGCCAATCACTTAAAAAAAATTAAAAAGACACTGTCTAGAGCAATTCCAAGGTAAATGCCATGTCAGACAAGTCATAGAAGAGCCCAGCATTCTCTCCTTAGTTTTTCTCCCTCCCAGTCTATAATTGACCATCTAATACTGCCTTCAGGCTTCTTTTTAGCTGTTCCTGAATCTTGACAGCTGTCTATATTCCTGGTAATGTATAAATTTGTGATCCTTTTTGGGAGGCATGTAATACAATCCCATGAATGACCTGAAATACACCTGTACACTCCTTTGGTAACATTCTTGTAACACATAATTTAAGGTTCATCAAAGTCAGTTCCTACTAAGAAGAGGTCAGGCTTCTATTTAAATTATTATGCAGTCAGTTGACTGAAGAATGATAGCAGGACTGAAGGCACACTCCACTGGAAGAAGGCACCAGGTTTATATGAAGGAGAAAGACATCTATTCTCCAATAAGTGGGATGGAACAGAGTCTCCTCTCAGCCAGATTCCTCTCTGGATGGGAGACCCTAAACCCTGGCCACTAAGGCAAGTCACTTTGGCAAGAGACATGATGTTCTCTTGTGCCACAGTTTTCAAAGAGAGAAAACAAGGTGTTCTCGGACTATCCACAGTACCAGTGGCGAATAGCTGAGTTTTTCTTATAGACTTTGGAAAGAGGGGAAAGAGGTAGGGTGACTGTAGATTGAATGATTGAGAGATGAATGACCCTTTCTCTTCTTTACCTAGTCTCTTTCTAACTTCTAAATCAGGATTCCTAATCCAACACCCAAGTTCTTGGTTAATACTATATAAGCTGATCCTGTAAAAGAAGTATCCTCAGATTTCTGGAAGCTTCATCATGACAATACATTCCAAATCAAACATTAAAACTCAAACATTAAAACTCTAATTGATAAATTAGAGGGTACTTACAGTAACACAAGAAAGTCAGATTATTTTAGAAAAATCTGACAGCCATGGAACCAGAACAAAGCAGTAAGTAAAACAAAGCGGGGAAGAGAATTTCTTCTCCAATGGGGTCAGGCAGTAGACTAGGTGGAAGGGAATCGCTCCACAGGTTTGTTCTAGGGAAGAGTAAGAGCTTCCCTTACATACGAGTCAAAGGCGTCCACCCTTCCTTTCACTCAGGGTACTCCGATCAAGCAGGACCTAAATAGTGTTTGCTGTCTTTTCCCAGTTCCCTTTCTGAATTTCCTTCCTTTTCCCTTTCTCCTTTACGAGGGGCCTAGGATCTACATGATGTCCTGAATCATACCTTTGCTTTCTCTTTCCTCATCCCTAACTTCCTCTTTACCCTGCACAAGAGGACAAACAGGTCCATCACTGCTCCTTTAACGCTTCTCTCATCAGCTTTCAATTTTCAGCCATAATCTGAGCTGCTGGGTACTACTTTCAGATTACAGTGAAAGGAATCAGCTCTTAGAAATCATACAAAAAGACCTCTCTAGGGCCTCCATATTCACCTTGACTTATGGGTGGCTGGCATTATCATATGGTGGCTCTGTGGACAAATGGGATAAGAATAGTTAATATAAGTAAAATGTTTAACTCAGTTATGGCACATAGTAAATGCTCAATACATACACAAGACGGGCTAGTCGTTCATGAGTTATACAACTCCAGGGGGCTTCAGAGGAAGTTGAGACTGTGCTGGTTTCATCTAGTTTTGTCTTCCCCACTGCCTCACTGCCTCCCCAACTCCTTTATTTAGTTGTTTGAACATAATTTTAATTAAAGTGACTTATATAAATGTCTTAACATATGAATCTAATTAAACACTATCATGTGCCAAATACACTGGGTTATAAGTTCAATGGATGACAACACTCAACTTTGTTCATGTGTGCTCATACTTCCTAGTTTGTTGATCTTGGACCATGGACACATTTTAAGAAACCAAAAAAGAATTAGAGAAATATATTTTCTGACCCCTAAAACCCAGTGTTTTCAGGTTGAAACTTAAAGCACGGCCTCTAAGCATCAGCCTCATCCTGAAGAGCACTTTGCTCCAAAGTTGACTTTCCTTTTTTCTTTCTATAAAACTTCCATTTCCTCCAGTGGGCTGCCCTAGGTAAGAGTAAAAAGGAAAGCAAACTGGTTCAACTTATACAGAATAAGTTTTGAATGACTAACAATACTTTCTCCTTAAGCGCTCCCAATAACTGTTAATCACATGTGTTCAAAAACATGTGTTCAAAAACACTAGGCTACAGTGAAAAGTGATATATATACCCTGCCTTCAGAATGCTTACAATTTAAAGGGGAGAGATAAGTATTGAGGCCATAAACCAAGTTTTTTTTTTCTTCTAATGATAGGATTATAGAAAGAGAGGCACACAATTCAAAATTGGAGGAAAATTTTGACCTTCCTACTTTGCCTCCTTTTAAGGCTGAATTTGGATAAGATAATAAAGGAAAAGGGCTGCCCAAACTGTTTCTCATCCTGATTGTCATCAGCATCACTTAGAACCATCTCAGACTGTTTTTTCAATTTTATCTATATGGTGTGGCAATGCAACAAATACCTAAGCAGTTTTCTGCAGGAAGCTGACCTGGCTTCGCTTGTTCTGTAGCCTCAGTTCTCCCTACTACTCCCAACACACCACACTTTACGTCAGAATATCTGCCACTTTAAAGCTTTGCTCCTCTGGCTAACATTATCAAATACTGCCTCCCTGTATTTACCTGGATAACTCCTCAAAGTTTAAGTATCACTTCCTGGTCTCTTTCTCAGACAACTCCCTACCCTCAGACTGTGCGAGGCAACTCCCTCTGATATCCTTGGACTTACCATGCTGTGCTGTATTGTTGGTTTTTCTGTCTGTTCTCCACCCCCCAGATCCCCCAAAAAGGAAAACATGGAAGACTGTGTCATATAAGGGGTTAGTACAACCCTGGCATGAATTGATGCTAAATAAATATCTGCCCAGGATTAAATTAAGGAACTTCCATATGCAACAATATGTAGGACTAGATACTTTGAAAAAGCTTCCTACTACAGAATACCTAAAAATACTATAATAAAGTAAAAATAAAATAAAATTGTTATATGCACAGCTGAGCTGGCAAGAAAGTTTCCTCAGAGACAAAAACAATGAGAAAGCATGAATCCAGAAAGGAAATTGATGGATGTCCTAAAGGGATCTGCTGGTTCCTAGTGGTGTAGAACTTTCCATTTTAACAGCCTATAAGATCAGGGAACAGGGGATAAAGTCTATGAACTGCAAGTTGTGGATGAGCATTAAGATTCCGTCAAAATGGCCAGACCCTAAGGCAAAACCCTCAGAGAAAGAGTAAACCAGAGAGAAAAAAAAAACAAAAAACACTTAGCTGCAGGAAAAGGTCAACAAATAGAGCTAGTAAAAAGATCAGTGGTGTCTGGGTATTGAAGAGGGAGGGATGAATAGGCGGAGCACAGAGAATTTTTAGAGCAGTGGAACTATCGTATTCTGTATGATACCACAATGGTGGATACATGTCACTATACATTTGTCCAAATCCAAGGAATATACAACACCAGCAGTGAACCCTAATGTAAACAATAGACTTTAGGTGACAATGAAGTGTCAATGTAGGTTCACTGATTGTAATAAACATATATGGCTCTGGCGGGGGATGTCAAGTGTGGGGGAGGCTATTAAAGTGGTGGGGAGGAGACATATGAGAAGTCTCTGTACTTTCTGCTTAATTTTGCTGTGAATCTAAATCTGCTTAAAAATACAATTAATTTAAAAAATAAAATGGGATGATATCGACAAAACAAACTTACTCCACTTCAGAAAGAGAAATAATAAGGGAATGTTCCTGTTTCGGCTTGGCTATGGGGACAGAAATCTCCTGCAGAATTCTTAGTAGGACCCATGAGAGTTCTGCCCTGTACACAATGGAAAATCTAGTTTAAAATGGTCTTGATAGTACTGATCATCAACATGATCTTCCTCAAAAGCAAATGTAAATTGTCTCAGGAAGTACATATGTGAATCCAGGTTACAAGGAACTCTCTCTTAAATTCCAGCAATCATAAAAGTCAAAAGCTATGAAGAAACAAGGTAGCATAAAAAAGAGACAGCAGAAACAAGAAAATCAGATCTACATAAAATTCACATAGTGAAATTATCAGACAGAATATAAAATAAAAAAATTAATGTGCTTAAGAAAACTTTTAAAACAGATGTTGACAGTATAATAAAAGAACAGGGTTATCAGGTATATTTTAAAAGAATCAAACAGAACTTAGGTAAATGAAAAATATGTGTCTTGAGAAACTCAACAGGTGAAATAAAAAGCATATTAGACATACAGGGAGAGACAAATTGTTAAATGGAAGAAAGAGTTGAAGAAATTATGTAGAATACAGCACAGAGAGACGAAGACATAAAAATTAAGAGTAAGAAATGTGAATTATATAGAGAAAAATAATTTTTCAAAAATAATTAAAAATACAAATTCCCAGAATCAGAAAGTCAAATGGAAAGCAAACAGGATAAATAAGTAAATTGCTCCTACACAGATCATAGCTAACTGTAGAATGCCAGTGATAAAGATGAATTTATAAAAGAAGAGAAAGGCAGAGAACAATTAAAATAACTGACTTTTCAATAGCGACAATAGAAATTGAAAGTCAGCCAATAGTTATCTTCAAAGTGTTGAGGGAAGGTAACTGTCATCCTAAGAGTTAATTTCATAGTGAAACTAACTTTTAAGAAAACTAAATACAGATATTTCACAAAATCAAACAACAAAGAGTACTTATTTCCATTGACTCATCACTTAAAAAACTTATGAGGTATGAACTGCAGATGGGGAAAAAACAAATAAGCAAACAAATGCCTTAAAGAAGATCTATAAGAAAGAATATGGATCAAAAAAAGTTGAATATTTTCAGGTATATTTAAGTAAACAATGACCATATAAAGTAATCTGTAGGATTAATAAAGATGAGTTGACTATATAAAGCTTTCGCTATATAAAATATCTAACTTGGGGTTAATAAAAATATACCTAAAACACCTGACAACAAAAGCACATATCTGAAGGAAAGTATTTAGAATTAAAATGTTCTAAGATACTTGAATTGTGTGACAGTCAAGTATAGATACTACTTTAATCTTTAAGTATACATATTAAAATTTAAAGTAATCACTAAAATAAAAATAGATGTATAACTTTAAAACCAGTAGAGGGAAAATTAACATAAGAAAGAGTCTCAACAGTTCAGAGAAGGCCAGACATTAATTCTAGAAAAGGAGGACAAAGAGAGATCACAAAATAACATGGTTGAAATAAGTCCAGTTTTATCATCAATTGCAGTGAATGTAAATAGGGAGAAGAAAGCAAAGATCATCAGATTGCAATGAAAAACTATGTTTGTATTAGATACTCATAAACTCAAATATAAAGGTTGAAAGTAAAATAATAGAAAAAAATATAGGAGACAACTTTAACCAAATGATGGTTGGATTAGCTATAGTAATATCAGGTAAAATAGATTTAAAGTAAAAAGCTACTGATAAAGATGGTTAGCATATGAGGAGCAAAGGTTAAATTCCCCAGGAAGATAAAACTATTTTAAAATTTATATCTATTGAATAAGACAGGTTCAAATAGTTCAAATGAATCACAAGTAAAATTGGCAAATTAGCCAATGAAGTATCTATTTTAAATCCCATTCCCAAGTTAAAAAAAAAATCACTGAAGAAGTAGATTTGAAAAACACATTTTAAATGCTTGATAGACTCATGTTCTCTTTAAGAACACATGAATATTAGGTCATATATCAAGTATCAATAAACTTCAAAAAAATTGAATGAAAAGGTTATTTTTTAAAAATCACAATGTACTTGTTAGAGGTTAATAAGATCATTTTAAAACTTTCATATATCTCAATGCTAATAAACAGACCTAAATAACTTATAACTTGAAGAAATCATAATAAAAATTTTAGAACATCTAGAATGGAAAGATAATGAGAATTCTCTTTATCACGCTGTAGAAAAAAAGCAAAGATGAACATTTACATGTGTCAACAAAAAAGGCTAAAACTTAATACTCTAAGCATAAAACCTAAGGCATTAGAAAAAAGTACAATAAAATAAATCCAAAGAAAGTAGACGAAAGAAAATAATACAAAGATCAATGAAACAGAAAATGCAGAAACAGTAGATTCAACAAAGCCAAAGTTTGGTTATTTGAAAAGACTAATAAAATAAACTTCTGACAAACTTTACTGAATAATAATATTAAGAAAAAAGAAATCCTAAACACTACTGGTGATGAAAAAGGAGCGACGCCTGCAGATCATAGTCAGAGTTAAAAATATAGTAACAAAAAAGTATGACCAGCTTTAAGCCAATAGATTTAGAAACAAGTCTTAGGAAAAATTATTCAAGAGAAAATGAAAAATTACTCAAGAAGAAGAAGAAGTAAAAACAACAATAAAAGTAAAATGTATACATAGACCTGACTATGTACCAGGCACTGTACCATGTAGTTTAAATATATCAGCTCATTTAATCCTCAGTACTCTATGTTCCATTTTATAGATAAGAAAACTGAGCCACAGTGACATTAAATGACTTCCACACATCTAATAAATCAAAGTTGAGGTTGAACCTAGCTAGCTCCAAAGTTCATTCTCTTGCTCACTAGGCTATACTTTGCATATATAGTCTTTAAAGAAATCCCATCAGTAATTAAAACTCTTTCCATAAAGAAAAAAACTTTGCTCATGATTTTACAAGCAAAGTCCACCAAACTACCCATTCTAAAATAAACTCTTTCAAATACTAGAAAAAGAGAAAACATTTCCCAATCCATTCTATCAAAACCAGGTAAAGACTGTATAAGAAAATTACTCATCAACATAGATGCAGACATCCTAAACAAAATATTAGCAAACCAAAACCAGATGTATGCAAAAAATATAATATATATAACTAAATGGAGTATATTCGAGGAGTGTATCCACAAGATTAGATAAAAAGTCATGTAAGAGCAAGCATTGGCAAGAATATGGAGCATAAACAACAGGTGTGATTCTGGTGGAAATACAAATTAAAACAATCACTGTAGAAAACCCTAGCATTATCTTCTAAGTTTGAACATACACTATCTTGTTTTGTATTTTCTGTTTACTACCCTGTTTAATTCTTTTTACTCTAATATAGTAGAGTCGTAAAATTCTCTTTACTTTCTAGTATTAGCTCAACTTGAATTTTCTAAAAACCTAAACTTTCTTTTGTGTTTCTATTCTCTTCCCAAGTATATGAGCCTTAATACATACTAAACACTGAAATGCTATTAATATATATACATTACATAAAAACATAGGGTCAATAGCTGGTTTACTGACTCTATTGGTTTTCTATTGCTGCCTTAACAAATTATCATAATCAGAGGTGCTTAAAACACAAACTGATTATCTCACAAGTCTGTAAGACAGAAGTTCAGGTATACTGTGGCTAAACTAGGTCCTTTGCTTAGAGTTTCACAAGGCCAAAATCAAGGAGTTGGACAGGCTAGGTTGCTTTCTGAAATTAGCAGATGAACCCACTTCTAAGCTCCTTTGGGTTGTTGGTCAAACTCAGTTCTTTGGGGTTGGAGGACAGATGTCCCTCTTTCCTTTCTGGCTGTCAGCTGGAGGTCACCATGCTCCTAGAGTCCTCTCTGGTTCTTGCCTGCAGCCTCCTCCATCTCAAAGCCACTAACAGTGCATGAAAAGTCTTTCTGTGCTTGGAGTCTACTTTTGCCACATCTTTTCTGCTTCCAGCTGCAGAGAGTTCTCTGCTTTTAAGGCTTATCAATTAGATTAGCACCCCCTCCTCCGGGTAATCCAGGCTACTCTATAAATTGATAGTTTTGTAATTATCTCCACGTGGTTCTTACAGCCCCAATTCAGAACAAGATTACTATACTAGAATTTTAGGTTTTAATTGCAAGTCCTTCTTTAATTACACTTTAAGAGCTAAAGTGTAGTTTTGTAGTTTCAGTTCATAATGTGCTAATTATGTTCACTAGTTTCTCTAGACCCACTGTTTCAGATAAAGCTCTCATCCCAGGCAAAAGGTCATTAAACAACAACAAAACACACTTCAGCTTCTCTCCTCACAGAGAGCCTCATCCAAGCCCTTGACATAGAGTTCTCTACCTGGCTTAGGTGAGCCTTCTCCAGTAAAAATAAGTTTAGCCCTACTATGCCATCGGAGGTGAGCTGCTGCTAATCTTTGCTTATTTCTAGTCAAGAAGGCCCAAAGCCTGTGATATCAGCACGACTTACTATCTTGCATGTATGCTCCATTTTTGGTCCATGGACATTTTAATCTTTCTTTCAAACTTGGCTTTGTCATTGGTTTTTATCATTTCATCTTTTATCTGCTTTATTTATTGCTGCTTGTTTGGAAATAGAGAGAGTAACACAGCTCTTTCTTTATGCTTTTCTTTCACAACTTATCTTATTCTTCATTGGATTAGAAATATCTGTATTTTTTCTTTCTTGTCTTCCTGCCTCCAATTTCAAAATATTTGAGAGTAGAAACTCTCTTATACAAATCTCTTCATTTTTAATTTGCTCTGAGCACGGTGCCTTGCATGCAGTCATTAGCTATCTGTTGAATTAAATTAAAAAATAATAGGAAAGTACACATCAGCTTACTATAAAAAACACCCTCTTGGCAATTGGCATTGTGCAAAAAATATACAAGATGGAGAATTTTCTTCCTTAGAAATGATCAGACAGAAACTAGAAGCTCTTAGGTGGGATAAGATAAAGCAGAATTTTTAAAGCTTTGTTGTTGTTGTTGTTGTTGTTGTTGTTGTTGTTGTTGCTGAACTATTTTCTTCCCAATGACGCTTACATGGATGCTAGTCACTAAAGCAGGTAAAAGCAGAGCTGTTCTGGATAAAATAAGGGCAGCAAGCCTAGAAAGAAACCTGGCCGCTTAGCCTTCCTCATCAATTGACGATGTCAAGGTGGCTTCACAGAAAGGTGTTTGAAAATTGTTTTTCAAACTACAGCCCTATAAGGATTGAGAGGTTTGTCTAAATTACTTTTAATATCTATAACTCAAAGTAGATGATTCTTAACATTTTAAAGGAAGAAAAAATTTAAAAGCTATAAATTATACTTTGTGAAAAGTATTGATACAACATTTAAAAACTGCTGTTTGGGAAGGGGAGGAGTTTTGTAATTAATATATTGTTTGTATATTATGTAATACTGGTGCTGAATATATTTTGAAGCATATTTGCTCAATCAAGATTCAAAGGAAAAGGAATCCTACGTAATGCCTCTTTACTCTTCCTTCTGTGATGACCATCTCTCACTCAAAACTCTAAACTGAATTTGAAACCCAAACTAAATGTACTCTAAGAAGCATGTGTAGCTTCTGCTCATTGTGAAATCATAAAGAAAAATATAGGCAAACACTCAAGGATAACCTTTTTAAATTCTACAATTTTCTCTGAAAAGGAAGAGAATGTTTAAACTACAAAGGAAAACACACTAATGACAAGATTCCTAGAAGTAAAATACAGTACAAAAGTGAGTTAACAAATTAAATAATGGCTTGAGCTCACAGGATTCAGTACAAAGGTCTGTCAGTGATCTCTCAGAGGGGAAAACCAGAAGAATTTATGTTGCCTGAGTTTCAGCACATCTTGGTGTTAATTGGAAGATTGATGCTGCTTATCATTTCTAGTCTCATGGAAACGAGGCTGAGCATAGACAAGTATTTGCACGTTAGCAACCTATGCATGACATCTTGTTTGGTTTCATTCCAAGAGGCACTCTGCCAAAGGAAGAACTGCAGTAGTAATTTCTTTCAAAGTCACTGTCAAATTCCTGCTTCAAGTTTCTATCTGGGTCACCAGAGGCCAGCATACATCTTATGCAGTTCAGAAACTAGGACTTGGGAAAGTAGCTTTTGAGGACTATTGACTCAATAAATTTATATCCTGGTGACAGATGGAGAAGCTTAAAGGGGAGAGAGCTGGGGATGTTTTCAGCAAAGATTCTGGGATTTGCCTTTTCTGCAGTAATTAATTTGCACAATTAAAGTTCTCAGCAGTTCATGTACTTTAAGCTTTGAAGAATTATAAATGCTAAAGTAAACTTATTTGAATATTTCTTTTCTTAAAAAAAGTATATGTTGTAAAGATGCTTGAGCCTTAAACTTTTTGTATCTTAGTTTTGTTATTTGCTAAATAAGTTAGTTTAGATCATTTATACACCCTCTCGCACATTGAAAAAATGAGCATGGGCTTTGGGTATTATATAAACCCAGCAGTATTATATAAACATTCCTTAGCTGTGTCACCTAAAGTATTTCATCTCTTTAAATGTACAAATTTGTTTATCTGTAAAATCAGGGTAATAATCTTTTCAAGGTGGTCGTAGGAATTAAATGAATTAGGCATTGAAAAGTAATTAGCACCATGCCTAGCACATAACAGATACACAAAATTATATTAGTTCCTTTCTAATTTTAATATTCTGTAAGTCTATGACTTTGCCAAGATCCCTCTAAAGTGTATGATCAGTGTTCTAGTTATCTTTAATAGAGGTGGATTGTGGCACATAGAGGTTAAAGTTATTTGTCTAAGGTCACGGAGTTAGATGAGAGATGGAGGGTATCTCAGCGTTTCTCAGTCTAGTAAGTCTTAACACTCTGGGAAATGGCAGAATCATCTTTATCCTTGTCATCAGTTGAATTGATGAAGGATTTTTTTTCCTTCAAAAAATCTATCAAGCCAGAACTGTGCCATTAATAACAAGACACACACCTGCTAAAGGTCTAGCTGACTGTTCTTCGAAGCTTCAATATAGCAATCGATCATGAAAATTTTGAAGGAAATAGATTCTGGTTTGACCACATAGGCATTCCTGCCCACACCAATAGCCTTAGGAAAGCAGTTGCTTTACACTAGCTGTTAATCCACAGGAAAAGAACATAGCTGTTATGTGATGCAATTTGATTTCTTATTAGTCAGCATCACATGTGTGAACTGGAACATGTGACTCTTGAGTTCAGGAAGGCCAGCTCTTATCACTCAAAGGCCATTTACAAGTATTGCCAAAGTTCCCTCTGACAGTCCCCGTGGGATAATGCTGGCTTAGAAAAAAACCATAATCAATTTAGTGGGAAAAAATTCCTTAGGGCCTTTCAGATAATACCAGAAAAATGCTAATGAGTAGAAGTCAGTAATATCAATGTATTTCCTTTTACATCTTTCTCAACAATTTGGAATTGTTAATATTATCTTGAGCTACAAATAAGGGTAAAATTGTCCTTAGCTGGGGAATTTAGCTCTTCTCAAAGACGATCAATTACTGCCAAAGTACTGTGGAAGAAGGAACTAAACTTTATTAAGTGTCTCCCCTATATTTACATTACTGCACTGATCCCTGTACAGCAGGGTCCCCAACGCCTGGGCTGTGGACCGATACTGGTCTGTGGCCTTTTAGGAACTGGGCCACACAAAAGGAGTGAGCAGCAGCCAGAAAGCAAAGCTCCCCAGTGCTAGCGTCACCACCTTGGCTCCACCTCAGATCATTAGGCATCAGATTCTCATAGGAGCACTGGTCTCTGGTACCAAAAAGGCTGGGGACTGCTGCTGTAAAGGAATACAGTAAAGCGAGTATGACTCTTACTTCCACTTCATGATTGAGAAAACTGAGGCTATGAGAAGTTGGTGAGCTTGCCCAACCACAAAGAGAGTAAGTAGCAGAGCTCCCAACCTTGTGTTCTCTCCACGGAGTCATAATCATATCACACCACTCCCAGAGAGTAAAAAGTTGAGGCAGAGGATAAGAAATTGAGAACACATTAAGGAGAAAGGAAAAGTAGAGAGACTTAGAAAGGGTCCAAAAAAGACATGTCAGAAAAAGCATTAAAACAGAAAAGAAATGTGTGCAGCAGTCTGAAGAAAGCCTAGGAGAGAAGAAAAGCAGAAGGGCCCATCCCACTGGGGAGGAACCGCACTACCCCCGCCCCCCAAACTTGGCTAGCTGCCTGGCAGCAAGCACTGCAGAGAGGTCTATATCCACCAGATCCACCAAGTGAAGGAATCTGTGAATCATTAAAAAAATGTTTATTTCTTTGTGCCACAAATGATAAAACAGTTAGTCATAAAATATGAGGGTTTTTTTTCCCCCCAGAGTATTGCTGCAAATATTTTCAACCATTATTCTGGATACTCAGTGTTTAACTATTGAAAAAGAAATACTGTATTTTGAACCAAAATCAACCTCCAGTTGTCTACATGGCATGCTGTGTACTTGCATTTAGAGATTAATTCATTTGCAAGATGGTCGAAGCTTGATTAACACTAGTGCTGTTATAGGTGGAGAGGAACTCTGTCCTCAGAGAAACAATAAAAGTTACTTATCATTTTTTACTACCTAAAAATTATTGTCCTTTGTTATCCGATTTCAGTATATATATATAACTTTGGCCCAAGACAGGGAAATCAGGATGTTTTTGAAAATGTTTTCCCTAAAGAACATCCTTTTGTTTCAGCAACAGCAATTCTTCTCAAAGCTGAAAGGGAAAAACACTCACGCAAACCACAAAGCCCTACAAGTAGTTAAGTCGCCATTCTACATTCGTTCTAGCTTTGTGGTAAGTTTGACTCATTATGGGGGATATTGATTGGTCCCCTGGGATTTGTTTCTGAGAATATACAGCAATTCTGACCAAGTATTTGTCTGGCCAAAGTACAGTCAAGCTTTATAGCTGCCAGAGACCTAACTATTTAGCCTAAGGACTGGGCACTGTATAGATAGTCTGTTTTTCTATAACTCATCCAAAGGAAGGGGCATTACGAGCCTGCAGTTCTGCTGGGGGTAGGAGGGGAGTAATCCCTCCCCCCCCCCCACATAACCCCCAGAATACCTGCAACATGTTATTTTGGCAAAACAAGCAGGAGAGGTTCCTCATAACGGCACACATGTAAGACTGACCTTCAATAATTTTAAGTATTCTTATTTTTACTTTTTTAAAAATAGTGTATTCTCCTGGAAAGAATACTTTGCCACAGAGAGGGGAAAATTAAAAGAGACTGAGGGAGGGCAGAACCAGAATTACTGAGTCAGGCACCAGACAGTGCTTTTTATGTAATTTTTCATGTAATATTAGGAAAAATCCTGAGGGGTGGTATATTTTTTCAATTTAAATAATAAACATTATTCAACAACTTTTGAAACACTTTGTCCCAACCTCATTTTTGGGAGTTTTAAACTTATACCAATAATGGAATACATGTTCACTGTAAGAAATCTAAAACACTATAAAAGTATAGACAGAAAAAAGGAAAATCTCTTTTAAATCACTTGAAATCTCTCTCTCTTCATTACATATATACATAATCACTGTGATCATTCTGGTGTGTCTCCTTCAAGACTTGTGATATGCCACAAAGCCAGACATATTCCAGTTTAGGGATTTATTTTTAAACTGACTGATATCATCTTAAGGCTTGCTTTCTTTTTCACACTTAATACGTCTCAGAAAAACTTTGGGTTATGCACACAGATCTCCCTTATTCTTTTTCATGATTGTGTAGTGTTCCATGGTACAGACATACCACTCTTTACTCAACCAGCCTTCCTTCATTTGTTTCCAACTTTTAATCTAAGAAAAACATTGAATTAACAAATATTTTTTGTACATATACGAGAAGGATATTTCTTCAGGTAAGAAAGCTCAGCTTGAGAGAGGTTAATCAATATATTTTAAAGCACATAATTACTCAGAAGCAGCCCCAGGACTTAGAATAGCCTATGTTCTTTCTGCTATACAAGGTGGCTTTCAGTCCTCAGGATCCACAATTGAAAATGAAGTGTGTCCTTTAAATTTCTCTCCCCTCCTCCCACACATTACGTCTTGATGGCCTCTGAGAGACTGCCCACATGTAAAATGTATGTGGGATCTAAAGGACCGGAGAGCCTGGGCCCAATTTTGTTACATGAATGAATGTATATCGAAGTGTAAATGAAGTCCTAATAAAGTTACTTGGAAAAGATATGTCCTACCAGACTTTAAAATGAGAGTACTTTCTTTCTCAGTAAAAATTAAAGTATGAGGAAAATTTATGTTTTTCAGCTGGATGGGTCAATGAGGAGGGAAGCATACATGGATATGGCAAGCAGCACATTTCTCTGGTCCATTGATGGAGAGCAGAGTCAGACTCAGGGGAACCACCAAGGATGCCCCGGGTGCTCTCAGAAGGCTCCCTCACTTGGGGGGCAGCGGGGGGTAGGGGAGGCGGGCTTAGAGCATCAAGAAGAAATCAACATCTTTCCCTCAGAATTTCTTTCCCACTTAAGAGACTTCCTACTTGAGGTGAAGAGATAGCTCTGACTTTTATGCATTTCGGTCTGAGACTGACTGGGTATGAGCCTGGGAGAGAGAAACGCACAGAAGTGGGTAGTTAGAGCAGTCCCGCTTTCTGGCAGCCTTCTGTCCTTCTTCCAAACAATGCCCATCTCCCTGAGAGAGAGGCTAAGAATTATCCTTACAAAATAACATTTGGGGTCTAGTACACACTCTTCGACACAAATACATACATCTTTCCCCACAATGTACCTTATATTGCACCTCATAAAATGACTCATCAGGGCCTAAAATAAGTCAAGCTACTTCATGCCTCACCCTTCACACATGCTAACTGGACCCTGTGTCACAAAGAGAATTTCCTGTGTCACTCTCTATCTCATTACCTGCTTTATTTCCATCATAATCTTTGTCATACTTTTCTTTATTTGCCTTCTTCCAACAGGACCTTCTCTTTCACTGTCACAATTTCATCCCAGTCTTTAGAAAAGGTGCCTGGTACATATTAGGTCACAGTAAAAACTGTTGAATGAATTCCATTTTCATTTTTCATAACACTCTCTCTCACTGTAGCCTGGAAAAAAATTTCTATCATCTTGAAAGGCTTAGCCCAAAAGTCACCTTATTTAGAATGTCGTTTGTTCATTCATCATATGTGTTGAATGCTTACTATGTGATTGAGGTTACCAAGCTTCATCTGTTCACAGCCCCTTTAATACCCTAGTAATTTTTCTTATGGCACCCCCTAGGTCTTGCAGTTCCATTTTTCAAGTAGTTAGGTCCAAAGAACTTAATGGTTACTTGTGTCCTAACAATATAGCAGCAATTTGAAAAAAAAAATAACTTGAAAGAAAAATAACATTTTATTTATTCATAAATAACCATGTTTACTTATTAATAGCATGTGTGGACCTGTTGGGCCCTGTGTAACTTCTGAAAGTCTGAAATCAAATTAGATAATGCCATCCTCACTTCTTGTCCCACATTTATTTTCTCAGTACTACTCACTTTTTATTAAAGTAGATCCAACTACATAAAGATATCATGGAAAGAAATATAGTATGATCTAGGTATTCACAGTGTCCAAGAAACTCAAGGATTGTGATGTTTCCCTTGAGAATTTAAATAACCCACAGCAGCCCTGTGAGTTTGTTGGGTCCCTTGGTACATGGTTTCAGAAGCATGGCATTCGATACTTTGTGTTATGCACTGAGTGTATGATGGTGAAAAAAAAATCAGACATGGTCCTTCTGTAACCTCTTAGTACTTTGTGCTCAACTCCGCAGTGTTTACAAAATTTTAATTGATCATGCGTTGTGTGTGTCTTTTCTACTAGGCTCTGATTTCCCTGAGGACTGGTACCCTGTCTTTTTATTGGTAGCAGCAGCTCCTAAAATCCCTAAGGTAGAATCAAGGTGGAGTGCTCAATAAATGTTGGTTAAATACTAAAAAATTAAATAAGAGAATGAATAAGTGAACAAATGAACAAATGAATGGCACTAATAAGTAGCAGGATGTCTTATTCTCACTAGATTATGGACTTACTAGGAAAGGACTTCATTATGGGAAGTTAACGTCCTTCCTATCTTAGATGTGCCACTTGGCTGGAAAAGGGCCCAGCATGTTGGCTCACTGACTCCTGCAGTTGTTATTATATACTACGGCATCTGTCTAGACCTCAGGGGTACTTCGCTGGTCTGAATGTTGTTTGTTCCCCCCCACCCCCCAAATTCTGACCATGGAAGGCCTGTAGCAGAATGTTTATTCCTTCCATGTGTGACTATTTGACTCTTGATATAAAGCCTGTGTCCCCTGTCTTTATGCTATACAAAGGCCCTATGAGAAAAACAGATAGAGGGTCAAATGAGGATTTACCTATAGCAACCATTCGGAACCATGTGAAGGGCTCTATGAATAACATGAACCTTTATGACCTTGAAGATAATTACTGGTTAAAATAGATGGTCAAGGTCTGCAGCAAGAACAGGAACTTCCTTCTATGGGGACTTTGCTTCTACTGTCCACATTGGCTCCCTTCGCTCTGACTATTGCTGGCTGTAAATCTTTTCACTAAGTATTGCCAGTCACTAAACCATCATAGGTATCTTAAGCGGTCTGCATTCAGATTTAAATTTGGTATAGCCTAGACACAATACTTTGGAAGAATTACAGAATTTTAGAGCTGGAAGGTACCAATGAGATCATTCCGTTCAACTCTCTCATTATTTGGGTGGAGAAAGTGAGGGCCCCCAGGATCATTCTGTGCTCTCTGGCCATATAGCTGCTGCTTTTGCGTCTTGCTGGAATGCTGCACCTAAGACATTCCACAGTAATAATGCTGGAGACCATAAAAGTGAATTGTATCAAACTGAAGATGAATCAAGGTGGCTTAGGAAAAGATATCCTACTTCTAAAACATATTCAAATCTTCCCACAAGTGCTACTCTAGTCCAAGCAACTGTTAGCGCTCACCTGAACTATAGCAACAACCTCTTAAACGACATTTCTGCTTCCACTCCCTTCTTTGCTGTCTACCTCTAGAGTGACCCTGCAGCCAAGCTACCTTTTGTAATCATCAGATCAACTCTCTCCTTCCCTCCGTAAAGTTCTCCAGTAGTTTCCCTTTACACTTACAAGACTCTATAACGTCCTGCATGATGTAACTCCTGTCTACCTTCACCTACATGTTTTCTTATGTTCCAATATTCTTCCTTTTGTACACTATCCTCTTGATAGACTGGGCTATTCTTTGAATATACCACGTTCCTTCACGGTTCGGAGCCTTCACATTAGCTATTCCTTCTAGCTGGATTGCTCTTCCTCTGATATTCAGAGCTGGTTCCTTCTTGTCATTTAAATGTCACTCTGCAAGTGAACTTCTGTGACCATCCAAACTGAAGTAGCTACCAATCACTTAATTCTCCGCAGAGCAGTGATCACTACTTCATATTTTTTCTTTTAAGTAATTTGTTTGCATTTTTTTTTTTTTTATTTTTCGCTAATCTAGTTTCCTCCATTTGAATGAAAGCAGGAGAACTAAGTGCTTAAGCCTTCTTCACCAACGTTTCCCAGCACCAAAGCAATTCCTGTGCTCAATTATTTCTGGAGTGAATGAATGATGTTTTGTTTTCATGAGCTAAAATCATTTTTAGTTGTTTCAACTGTGCCTTAGAAGACAGAAATCCTTTGCCCACTCGCCTCTCTAGGAGTTCTAGAAGAAATATGAAAATGTGGCTTCCCGACCGACCATAATCTTATCAGGTTTTTTTTGGTGGTTGTTTGTTTGTTTTTTACAATAGTAAAGAGTTGCAGTGGAGCAATAAAATCTTAATAAGAAACTTGAAAGCATCATCGCTACCACAGGCACCTTGGCCTATTATGCTGCTAATTGTGGTCACTGTTCCCTAAATCTCCAGTCTTGTAAAGATTAAGGATAGTGATCAAAAAAACAGCTTATGAGTAACAGCACTGGGCTAAACATTTTGGAAGTCAATTTAAAATGGTTAATTAAGATCGAGGGCTTAAGATTAGAGACTTAATTTGAATAAACATGAAGATGTGACAAAGGAGACCTTTTTGAGGGATCCCAGGGATGACCTCTGAGACCTAAATGACTCATTTGATTTGTTTGCTAGTTCACACCTGTTTTTCCCAACAGTATCTTTAGTCTTTCCATCCAGAGACAGAGAGAGAGAGCGAGCCTTGCAACCTCTGGAGGAAAAAAACAGAAACTGTAAAATGGGAAAAGCTGGATGAACTATGTCCTTAAGAATGAAAATAGTTTACTTGGACCAGCTAGAAATAGTATAAAAGAGTATCCTCTCTGTGATGACTACTATGCAAACATTATGGGTACTTTAACTTTCTTATATGGGTACACTCTGTCTATAGAGTGATTAACAATAAAAATTTAAAAATATATAAACTAATTCTTCAGGCAAGCCAGAAAAATTGGGAAACTGAGGAGATATTTCCCCCTCTTCGGCCTTAGGGAACAAGAATCCAAAGAAATGTTGTATGCAGCAGCTCTACAAAGAATTTAAAAAGTGTGAATCTTTGGAAGCAAAGCAGTTCAGAAGAGCCCCAGGAAGCTGTCCAAGGATTAAGGAATGACCCTGGAGGTTTAGATAACAACCAGAGACCCTCAAGCTTTTCCAAAACAAGTATCTAAAAGAGGAATATTTAACTAAATTTGTTTGAACGTCTTAGTTTGAAAAATTGGAATGTGATTATGAAATGTCCTTTTTTTTTTTTTTTTTTTCCTTTGGCAGTGTTGCTTCTGTCATGGCCAACAGCCAGAATTAAAGAAGAAAAAAAAAAGCTTCAAATTATTTGAAGACTAGGTTCTCATAAAAAACTCAGTGTCATTTTGATTCCACAAGCCATAATGAGTTGGCTCATGAAATGCTATGGATTCTAAGTCATATTAGGTCAGAGCCTTAATCTGCATCTGTCCCTGAAAACACTCATAATGATAGCAAGAAAATTGTGGGCTTTTTCTGAAGAGCTTTAAGGAAAGGGTAGGTAGACATCTACTCATGATGCTTTAGGCATTCATATACTTAAGGGAGTTTGGACTCTCTCCACTATTTTAAAACCTGGAAAGAAAAAAAGTAGAAGGTAAAGAGATTCTTTAATAACATTATGGTGTTTTTTTTTTTTCTAAACTGATATATATTACAATAAAATGAATATTAAAAAAATAATCAATGTGTCAAAATACATTTCCACTGAAAAATTTTCATAACATTTCTAAAACATATTTGGTGAATACTATTTTTTTAAATTTAAAAAAAGAAAAAAATTAAATTATTTCTTCAATTAAAAAAATAAATAAAAGTTTAAAAAATAAAAAGCCCTATAGCTATTTGATCTTTTTAATCAGTCCACAGTTCAGTGAGGTGTGTGTATAGTGGAGAAGGCAATTATATAAATTGTGTTATCTGGCACCTACTGCCCTAAATGAAAATAGAGAAATAAACTTGGCAAAAATTTCCATGGAAAATTTACTCTTATTCCCAATGATAATGCCTTCTACTTCCTAAAACTCTCCATGGTCAAGCATTTAAAAATATGTATTTTTCATTTGTTTTAGTCTCTTTCACTTCGTATGTATTCTGATGAGTCACTTCCGATGTTCATTTTCTCTGTTACTGCTTCAGTGCCGGACTAAGTCCTCACACCCTGCTGACCATGCTTTCTGTCAGATCAAGCTATCTAACCTTAGCCTAGCCATCTTTGCTGCCCAACAATTCTTGTATGTTGCTTTGTTAGCTTCCACTCAATTTCCTCTGTGCCCATTCTAGGCCTTTATACTCACTTTCGCAAATCCAACTTACTTCCTTCACTTTCAGCAGATGACTTAGAAGACTTCTCTACTGAGAAGCTTGAACCTATTCTTTATTGGCGATCTCAAATTTTCTCTTCAGAAATC
This sequence comes from Rousettus aegyptiacus, assembly GCF_014176215.1. Classification (NCBI taxonomy): domain Eukaryota; kingdom Metazoa; phylum Chordata; class Mammalia; order Chiroptera; family Pteropodidae; genus Rousettus; species Rousettus aegyptiacus. Next base: position 59,820,768 of record NW_023416306.1, on the reverse strand, counting down.
TTTCTATACCCTCATCTTTTCTTTCTCAATTTCTGTCTGTTTCCTAAGAATGAAGTAAGTATATGTTCTTTTTTCTTATCAAGATTCCTCTTCTTGTTACCCGCTATCTTCTTTGAGACCTATGGCATCAAATATATCTAGCCTCACCTTCACATAGGTCTCTCTCTCTTTAAATCAACTCATCTCTCAAAAGTCTCTCATTGTAAACAAAGAACCCATACACCCTTCCATGACTCCACAAATGATATGTATCCGTTAACACTTTATAAGAACACCATATATCCATTGATTCCATTTTCTCATGAATATATGTCTTTACTGCAATCTCTATTTTGTTCCTACTACACTATGGAAACTACTCCCCTATGGGCCATTTTTCCTACCTTAACCCTTGGCAACATTTATCCTACTGAAGGTCTTCAGGAATCCTAGTTTGTTTCTTCTCCTACTTGTATAATGGTGTCTTTGAGGGCTTACTTGCCACGATGTTCTGTCTCTATCTGCATATACAAATTCATTGAAATTCTGAGGCTCCCTTCTCTCATCATCCTATACACCCTACTGAACACATTGCTGCCAAATCTTTCAAATTCTATATTTCTTACTTTGTGTTCCTATGGCTTGAGCTCCAATCTCTTTCTTCAGATCAGACCCCTATTGCCTAGTTGAATGTACCACCTACAAGTTTGGCCTGCACGTCCAACTCAATTGTATGTCTAAATTGAATTTATTATTTTCTTCTCCAAAATCTCCTCCCAACTTTCTCACTTTTGATAATGACATTTACCATTCCAGAAGCCTGGATACTCATTTAATATCTACTGTATGCTTACTATACATAAATCAATGGTTGTCAGCATGGGGGCTGCAGGAGTGAATAAGGTGAATGAGGATCCTAAACTCATGGAATTTACATTCCAGACTGGGAACACAGAAAACAAATAAATAAATAAATTTTGGTAGAGGTAAGTGCTACAAGGAAAGTAAAATGTGATTGATAGACTAGTGTGAGGGATGGACAACCACAGATAAAATGGTCAAGAAAACTTGTTTGAGGAGATGGCATTTGAGGTGAGACTGGAATAAGGAAAATGACCATCATGTAAATATTGAAGAAAGAGCTTCTCTAACAACAGGATTGGCTGCTCTGTAAGAGCTCTGAATCTGTACATGTCAGTTTTCTTTATTCCTACTTTAACTCATCACTCTAATTTGAATGGCTTAAGTCTTAAAGTGGCCTTAATTTTCATATCTCTTGTATCTGTTTCCTCCTGCTTAAACAAACTATAATTACTTCTTGGTCCCCATCTAGTTCCTGTTCCAGTACATCCCTCACATCATTACAGAATTAAACTTCCTAAAGTGAAACTCTATAATATCATACTCTCGCTCCAAAGTGTTTAGTAAATCATCCCCGCCCCCCCCATTGTTCATTTAACTAATATAAACTTGAGAGCATTAACATTTGAATGTGTTCATGGTGTAACCTCAAAGTATCTTTTAATTCTTTTCTTCTATACTGTTAAGCACAATCCTATCCAAATTAGTGTTCAGAACATACGTTAAACATTCTTGCCTCCAGAGGTGCCCCTTATGTCTCCTCCACTTGGACTGGATGTCATCCCTTCTCACCCAGTCAGGACAGGTCACAGCCCTCCCAGATCTCTTAGCCCTACCCCAAATCACCTTTTCCTTAAAGACCCTTCCAATTTCTGTTTTTAACTTACAAATAACATTATCCCTTCTTCCAGCATTTGTAATATTTTGACCTAGAATGTGGCTAAGTGCACATCTGTCTTCTCTATTTATATCCCTTACTATATCACAGATGTTTTAAGACCGTGACCACATGTTATTTATCTACTACTAGTTGATACTGAATAATGTTTGTTGAATGAATGAATGAATTTGTTAAACCTGAGTTTGATTAACTAACACTATTTGATGATACTCAAATGGCTTCCTTTTATCATTCCTCTTACTTGTTCTCAAGAGACTCAGATATAAAAAAGTCAGAAGCAGAAAGGAAAGAGACAGACCTTGTTTTGAAATAGTCAAATTAGTTTCAATCTGGCGAAATTTGTAAAAGTTTATATTGAGGAACATTAAAAATGCTTATTTTTTTAATGACGCATAATTTGTATAGAGTGATACAAATCACTTTGTGAAATGATGATTAATATCTGCTAGGATACATAAAACTGCTTAGTATTATTCAGTCCTTAAAAATATACATTATCACAATCACAGAACTTCAATACTTACCACGTTACTGCATGTTCTATATCGAATATTTCTTCCCTCACAGCTCCTAGGTGATAAAAAGAAAATAAAATCACCCATTACTACCTATAAAAGATTCGATATTTGAACCACTTTCTTATGAAAAGAATTCTCTCTTAAGACTCATAGAAGAGTCTCTCGTTTCTTTTGAGTTTGTTCTTAGAAGAGTTACTATCAAATTGGGCAGATTTTAAAAAGTTGTAAATTGATTCCTCCATGAAGGTTGAAACTAAGTATTCTTTCTGCTTTAAAAGTTGTCAAAGTACTAGTAGTTCTTATTTAACCAAATAAATATTAATGCAAGTTTTTCTGAAAGATATTAATATTCAATGAATCCTGTCTTAATTATTTCTGGTATAAAACTGAAGAGAGATTTCATGGATAAAAACTTAGTTCTTGAATATGATTAGAAGTAAGCTTAATATTCTACATATCTTCTAAAATTACACATCTAAGGATTTAAAGTAATAGTTCTTAAAGAATTATTTTTATTTCTAAAATATATGCCCATCACAGAGGGTTTAGAAAAGATAACCTAAAAGAAAAAAACCCTCATAGTTGCCTCATCTAAAGATAATCACTATTATTTTGATTTATTGATTTCCCTCCAGTGTTGAGGAAATCACATCACTTATACAATTTTGTTGTTTGTTTTTTTCCACTTAAATTTTCTGGAGATATCTTCTCACACTATTATATAATTTCAAAGACATCATTTTGAGAGCTACATAATATTTCATCAAGAATGTTTCGTCATAATATATCATCAAGAATGATATAATTCATATAATCATTCTTCTATTACTTGTCATTTAAGTAATTTCCAATTTGGGGTTTGATAAAAGAGAGTGTAATGAAAGGTAGCCATACATATGATTTATCGAAATTTCTATGTCTTTAGGACAGATAAATTTCTAGAAGAATTACTTGACCAAAGGGAATGAACTTTTATAAGCTCTTGATAAAAAGTGCCAAATTACATTCCATAAAGTTTGTACTATGGGAGTTTTCACTTTACTAAAGTCTTGTGAACAATAACAATCAATTTTTGATTAAATATGTACTGATGACACTTAAAAGAACAGGAGTACTATGCTATCTTCAAAATAAGTCACACTTTTAAAAAAGTAAATATATAATGAATTCTGAGAGAATAATTATACTGTGGAATTCCAGGTACTTTTAAAAGTTTGTTATATGTATTAATTTATCTTCTCAAGGACCCCAGGAGACAGAGTGCTGTCATTATACCCATTTTACAAATGAGAGAACTGAAGCTGAGGGAGGTTAACTTGCCAAAATCACACAATCATTAAGCAATAGAGCTGAGATTTGAACCAGGCCATCTGGCTTCAGAGCTCACACTCATAACCATGATGCTTTATTGCCTCTTAATTCACTTGTTTGTTCAACAAATATCCATTGAACTCCTATTACGTAGTGGGCAATGCATTTACCTCCGGGAATACAAAGAAGAATGAATATGGCTTGGTTTTCACTACTGAGAAAATCACTCATAAATATAATTCAGTGCTAGATAGTATTTGTGTTAGGTCTTGAGAATGTTATTAAAAAAATGTCATCTGAAAGTACAATTACACAAAGGCTATCTTGAAGAGATTGAAAGGTCTCAGGCTTCAACACTTGACCATAACCAGACTGACTATACTAATATGCATTAACAGTAAAATATACCAATGGGAAGAAAGGATTGGCCAGGCATTAGAATCATAAGAAAGAGGAGAATGGCAGAGAGACATGATTGTCAGTGCGCAGCCCAGCAATGTCCCAGGTAAAGGCTCAATGAACTTCAAGTCCTCCAGGTCCCATTGGCAGGGCTGTTGGTATCACGATGTAGATGCCTTATGCTAACCTAGCTGATGCCAATGAATGTTTGGCCCATCCCAAGAATACTCCTGGTTATAATGTCACATTGACCAAACAACTTTTTAAGAGTGATCTGTTTTCTCATAACTGTTAAGAGCCAGAGTGTGCTGATCATGCTGATAAGGGAATTCTGGTCCATGTGATAGACAGTTCTATTTTTAGTTGTAAGTTAATACACTGGCATTCTAGTTTGAAACATTCATCTCATGAGCCAAGTCATTGTGAATCTTCCTCCAAGACAAGAATCTCTTCTTGGTGTGATTGCTGAAAAATATCAGGTTTCTGAGTCTAAAAAGATGAGAGGCTCCAGTTGATGGTACATTTACAAGGTACTGAGTTACACAACCCAGAGGCCTTTGGTGGTATGCCATTTAGACATCAGTGTTGCCAGAATGTGATGTGTCTTTCAATTTTGAAATTATAAGTGTATATGTAACATAGTGTAGTGGTAAAAAGTAACTACTTTGAAACCAGAATCCTCTTTCTGGAATCCTGGCTTTATTCCTCAGTTTTTATGTGTCAGCTTTGCCATCTGTAAAATGGGATACTATTACTTATCTTCTGGGTTTGTGACAGAGTTAAAATTTATGAAGCACTTCCAACAATGCCTAGAGCATAGCAAGCATTGTATAGACATTTGATAAATTAAGTGAATAACAGATGTAAAAATATAATAGATATAAAACAGGTTAAGAATATGTGGAGGAAATTATCAAGCAGTTTTGTTGTGTTGGAGTTGGGGGTTTATAAGGGGGAATTTGGCAGTAGGCCAAGGGAACCCACCAAAAGTTTTAAAACAAGATGTAATGATGACTTCTTGATTTAAAAAAGTGAACTATGGTGTTAATCATTAAGACCTTAAAATCCTGTTTTTCATCTCTTTATTTTCTTTTCCTAACCATATCTCCCTAAAAGGAATGATGGAAACAACTGCGAATTAGGACTTTGAAGATCTGTCTGGGTCACAGGCTTTGCTCTTCTCTCTGCGCAAGCTTCTTATCCTCTCAGGGTCTTAGCTTTTTCATCTGTCAAGTGGATATCAGAATGGCAGCGCAGAAAATTTTGATCACCAACTGAGATAATTTATAAAAGCTCTGCTCGCATGCTAAGGGGTTATTACAGAGATATTATTTACTAAAAACAAAAGAACTCCCCAAACCAAAAAAGTAGAAATATACCTGCATCAATTATTTAAATGAGCCTTTCCCAGATATTTTAAATTATAAATACCTACACGTGTTTTAAAAGTATCCTTGATAATAGTAGATATAAGCATGTAATGTAAAAGATTGATTTAAACGCTTCGTGCTAAGTAAAAACAAAAGTGAAAAACAAGTGAAAGTAAATGCTGCAATTTCCAGAGAATGTCCTGTAATTGCCTAACATCTAATATTAATTTGCAAATAATTTAATTCTGCCCTGAATTAAGTCTTCCATTTACTATACTGTATTACTTTTTTAGTAAGAGCTTATTTAGTTTAATTGACTGAAATATAATGCTTGAGTTTGGAAAGATCCTCATTATTAAAAGACATTAAAAATTGTGGATAAAAATAGTAACACTAGCCTGTCCCATGTATTGAGCATCTGCTAGAGGTGTCTGGCCCAGTGTTAAGTTTTTGTGTGCATTACTGATAATCTTTCAACAATTCTGCAGTTTTATTATTCCCACTCAATAGATGAGAAAATTGAGGCTAAGGAAGGTTAGGATGCTTAATACACAGAAAAAAGAGAACTGGGAATTGTAACCCAGGTTTGTCTAACTCTGAAGCATATAAAATGGTAATGAAAATAAAGGAAGAAGATATGCCTAAGATGTGTAAAATACTAACATGAGATTAAATCTGGGAAGCTGAGCAGGGAGTTGGCCTGGGGTTAACTCTATTATTACTACATCTATATATCAACTGCTTCTCGATCCTGGTAAATCCACTTCTAGTAAGTAAAGGATACCTAGACACATTGTACTTTTGGAACATCTCCAGGAAAACCATGCTTGTCAGTAAAATGTAATGCGAAAGAACTTGAGTGCAGAGAAGTTTATATTTATTCAAAGTTCACATTTATTAAACCTGAGTATAAATTTTACCGAAGTAATGAAGAGACACTTCCACTGCAAGGAATTTAATTCTTGCCAAGTGTGATTTCCTTCATCCAAGGCATTTATCTGGGCACAAAAGCCTCATCTGAGAATTAAGCAGTAAAATATATTTTCTTTTCCTTTTTTTTTTTTTTTTTAAATTGTTAATATAAAACAGCTGAATGGCTTCCTTCACATTTAAACAAAATAAAATTTGCCTCTGGGAATGAAAATAAACATTAGAAATTTTAGTCCAAAATGATTTGAGGAAAGTTATAGACCAGTGATAACAGAGGGTTTAAGTCAGTGCATCCTCCAATGCAAACTCTAAACTAGTTGCGGGACTGTGTTTAGAGTTAAGTATTGCACCAATTATGGACTGTGAGACTGGATCATGTATGAAGGAACAAAATATAAATAAAAACACATTCCAAACCAAATTTGTACAGAGAGTTCCTTATTCATTTCAGCGCTTTGTTCCTAGCCACTTATTAATTTTGACTAATTCCTTCTCTCAAAAATGGAAATCACCTCGATCACAAGGTATTATTTGAATTATTCAGACTTTAATTCACTTATGATGAGATTAGGATAGGCTTGAGGCATACTTTTTCGATCTATCATTAACACATAATAAGCCATCCAAACTCTTTCAATACCTAAAATCCTGATGTTATCTTAGTTTCAATGATCATAATTTAACAACCTAAGAGATGAATTACCATGGAAAATTAAAAGCTCTCTTTCCAGCCTTTAGCAATTTGTTGGCTTTGTTCCTCTTCTGCTTATATAAATTAAGCCTTTAAAAGAGAAAGACGTATTTATCTTTCATTGGGAATAAAAAAAATCTGGAAAACTACATCAGCTTTTACCTTAAAATTCTTCTCGTCTCCAGACTAAGCAACTATTTTTCTGATGACATAACTGGACTCATCCTTGGTGTCAGTGAACAGTTTTAAGAAAATCTGGTAACTGTGTATTTACAACTCCAGAGTGCTTAAGGACAACTGAGATTGTATCGGGTTCATGAAGATCATGAAGATGCCTTTGATTTCCAAAAAGCAGACTGTAACTAAGTAAGAACAGGTTTCTGTATTTCTCTGAATACCTCCTACCTTTCAAATATGGACTCATGGCCAAAGAATTTTAAAATAGGACAGTCCTTCTGCTTATATCTCTCTCTTCTTTTAGTCATCCCAAATGAAACCATGAGCTCTTTACAAGAGAACAGACAGAAAACCATGTCAACAATTTAAGCCAGAAGGACCCTGGGTCCTTTAGCCTGTGGGTCCGAATGACCATGCATTAGATCAGACAAACAGATTTATAGCCATAGCCAGGATTTCGCGTAGGACTGGAGCGCTGTTTTCCTCTCTCTTGTTCTCACTTCACGTGAACAACGCAGGACTCACTAGAGCTACCTAGCAGGAGGATGTTCAAAAGGAGGCAGGTAAAGCATTTCTGGGGCATTTTACAAAGACCTCAAGAGGAACAGCACATTCTGAAAACATGTGAGAGAACCAAGTGCAAATGCATTGTTGGGCTGCTTTTCTTTTTCACAGACACGTTATTGTGAGACATTCATTCAGGAACCGACACTTGATACCAATCAACTTTGCCATCAAAAAGGAAGTTACATGAACCACCGGACCTTGTGTGTAAAGCTATCCGAGATGCTCGCTGTACTCATCCATGGGACAAACTGGATGCTGGAAACCTAGGGGCAAGAAGGAGTCCATGCATAATAGGTGATTAGTGGTGGCCTTGCCTTGCATATGGGGGAGAAAAAGGAATTAGGTAACATGTCATCCCTGTGAGTTTCATAAATCCCATGTCCTCATCTTTCTCTTAGCTCTCTGTTTTACTCTTGTGCTTAAGTCATTTACTCTATGTTTAATTCGAATTTAGCATGTCTTCCACAAGAATCAAATGAGCTTTGTTTATGTGCAAGCTTTATTTGTGTGGTGCTTGGTCCCAACAACAAGAGTCAATTTAGCACTGTCCCTTCTTCAAAAAGCATCCACATATAAACAGAGAGTAGAATGGTAGTTACCAGGGGCTGGGAGGTGGGGGAATTGGGGAGATGTTTAAGGGTACAAACTTTCAACTATTACATAAATAAGTCCTGGAGATCTAATGCACAGCATAGGATTATAGACAATAAATACTGTATTATAAATTTCAAAGTTGCTAAGAAACTAGATCTTGATTGTTACCACCACAAGAAAAAAAAAAAGAGAGATAATTACGTGAGTGATAGAGGCATTCGTTAACATTGAAATGGCAATCATATTCCAATATATAAGTGTGTAGTGTCAGGTGGGTACTAGACTAATTGGGGGGATCACTTCATAAATTATATGTTTAACCACTATGCTATACAACTGAAATTAATATAAAATAACATTAAATTTCATCTGTAATTGAAAAAAATGTATCAAATCAGTTTTCTACCTTAAACTAACAGAATATGTAAATTATATCTCAGTAAAAATTATCTCCAGCTAACCATGCTTACTCTGTATTTTCATTATATACTATATCTCTGCACAATTGGTATATACCCCTACTGAGTACTTTATTAACATTAATAGATTTAAAGTATTTTTAACCAACATTTGGTAAGTGTATATTTACTCTGGAGAATGACTTTGCATCTCACTTTCCCCTCCCTTCCCCTAAAACGGCCATGTGCTCCCAGAGAATCACCTATCTCAAATAACAAAAAAAAAAAAAAACTGCTTACAAGACTTTCCATAACAAGCAATGTCTAATTCAGTAACACTTGCCTATAAAAAAAACAAAAACAAAAACAAAAACAAACCACCTGATCTTAAACATTAAAAGATGTCTTGCCCTTCTTCATGGCTTCACGGTTTTTTCCTATTTGAAGTTAAATCTCCATTAGACAAAGTCACCAAAATTCTAGGAATATTGCATCTATCTAGGAATATACACAATTACCACTAGAAAAGTATCTTTGGTACAAGGAGGAGACAGAGGTTTTGGTGCTATGGGACCTTCAAATGCACACATTAAAAACAACAACAACAACAACAACAATGAAAAAACAAACAAACAAAAAAAACAAAAGACAAACAAAAAAAACACCTCCTCTCTTAAGCATTTATTTGAAAGGTCCCTGAATCCCAAGTCGGATGCCCATTCATTTGCATAGCCTCTTCTGCATATGATGCATCATGTGGCTCAAACAGATTAGTGCTAAGGGAGAGATTTATTTCTTTTCTGAGCAGATAGATACACAAGCCAAACTATTATGACAACTTGATAAATGTAGCTTTTGAAAATGCTTTCTGTTGTAATAATACAACAAACAACAAGGAGGCATGCTGCCAGGCGTCATCCATCAGTAGGTGAGCTGCCTGGGAACACATACAGCCCTGTTGTCACACTAGTTCTTCTCAATCTGCCAGAGGCTGTAATGTGGCCTAAGGATTACCCCCTGCCCCCCGCAAAAAAAAAGTTGGCTTTAAAACTGCATTTTTAAAGCAATTTTAAGCAGGATAGGAGGTAGCAGAGGCCCACATTGAAAAAACGGTGCCATAAAGTGAGGCCTTGACTTAAAAGTATGTTTTTGACACAGGTATCATATTTTCGTAACCTCAGTTTTATAATTCAACACCTCTGCTCTATACTAATCTCTCATTATAAAAACATTCTGAATACCGTGCCAGCTTGGAAACTCTGCTTTATGTACACACAGAGAGTTACTAGAACTCAATATGAAGACCAAATTCAATATAAGTGGAAATGATATAGATTTAGGGAAAACATTCTAAGATGACATCCTCTCTGGTTGTTTGATCTTCTCTCGACCACAAGTAAGAAAAGAAAGCTTCTCTGTACTTTTACAAACTCTGTAGCATCAGCTAAGAGACTACAGAGCTGTTAAAGTAAAATTTAAACTCGGGAATATATTGTAGATTAAATTTTGGAGTTTGTCCTGTGCATTTCAAATTGTTTTAGTTGCTATCATGAGTGTCTGGTATGTTCTAAATTACAAATAGAAAAGTCACTGCCAATTTTTTTTCCCCCCAAACAAGTATGATTTTACGTACCTCTGCCTGTTTTTTAAAAGACAGGCATGCTACAACACAGCATCAAGTTCTTACGAACATGGGCTGGGGTTGTAAAAATGAGGAGTATGCTCATGGAATCAAAAAAGAAAAAAGCAAGAACAATGACATTGTAAACCATCACGATCATGCCCAACTTGTAATGAAGCCAGAATCTTGCCCAGCATACTGCTGAGACGATCCAATGAGTCAGTGTACAATACACAGTCTGAAAGTGAAAATGGCCTCTGTGCGGGGCCTCTGGTGAACTAGTTTATGTACAACACTTTCTGATTGACAGTCATTTAACACACTTAGTGAGCATCCAATCTGAACCAGTACTAAGCGAGGGATTGTGAAAGGTAAAAAATGATGACTTCCCTAACACCTGTCGATGTCAAAATTTAGTTGAAAAAAATCCATGTGAGTCCAAAAAGAACATACAACAGCATAACACATGGTAGATAACTAATGGGAGTGGTCTGGATACTAAATATAGAAGGAACTGGACAAAGGGATGGGTTGATGAGAGAGAAGTAGCTTATGAAGACACTATCTTAGGTGCAATGTCCTATATGGACAATGGAGAATTCGAGAAACAGCCTTCCCTCCCTTCTCCTGCTTCCTAAAGTACTATAATAAGTTCTTGGCCTTAACAGTCATTTAATCAATTTGCCCAACATTGACTGGGTACCTACTATGTTCAAGGCAGGAGGATATAAAGAAAAACAAGATAAAACCTGGGCCCAGAGTGCTGATATTCTAATGGGGGGGGGGGCGGCAGTGTCATATAAATAATTATGAGTGTCATATAAATACTACAAAATGCCATACAAATATAGCAAATTGAGACTAAGAGCCACTGCTGGATGTAACTTTAAATAATGGTTAGGATTTTGACAGGTGGACGTGGGCAGCAAGAAACATTGCAGGTAGAGGGTTCATCAGGAGAAGAGTAGGCAAGAGGCAGCATTTTAATGGACTAATACACAGTCCTGTAGCTGTCTAGGATTCTTTTCACTTTTAGAAAACATTTTTTTTCTTTTTTGTAAAGTCTATTTCACTCAGCATAAAGTGTGTGAATACTAAAAGGATGAGTTTTAAAATTCAGTTTGGGCCGAACTGTATAAATGCATCTTCATCACCCTTCTCATGCCATTTAATGTAGACAGCTATGTTTTTTGTTAATATTATATTATTTTATTTTTCAATTGCAGAGCACCATCTGAGTAACTCCATAAATGGCACACCCAAAGTGTGGCATTTCAGGAGGCACCAGAGCCCTGCTGGGGCAAATCCTGCTCCCTAGGGACAGCCCCAGCACAGCAGTTCAAAAGCTGTGGTCATGGCCCGTCTTCACAGCCAGTCAGCCTGAGGGGCAACCCCTCCTACTGATGTGCCAACAGCAATCTAGGCTCAACTACAACAGGAAGGCACACACGACCCACACAAGGGACACTTCTAGAGCCCACAGCACCACTGAAACTGTGCCACTGGGCCCCACACGGCACCTACCATATAAGGCTACCCTAGACTGGGTAGGTACTAGAAAACATATTTTTTCCCTTTATTTGCTTTTCTCTCCTGCAGTCTATGTGTTTAATTTCTGAGACCCAGTGTCTAGCAAAGTGTCTGGTGTACTGTTAGCATGCCACACGCATTTACTGAAAAAAGAAGGAAGGAAAGAAGGAAGAGAGGAAGGAAGGGAGGGAGGGGAAAAAAGGAAAGGTCAAAGGAAGAGGGAAAGAGTAGAACAGAAGGAAATGCTATAAGAATAATTTTAGGCCACAAAGAATTGTTGGCCTCATATTTGCTCTAATTTTTGAACCCTGAAACTGGATTAAAATTTTTCTATAATAAACCAAAGACAAAAAGTTTAAAATGAAACTAAATAGCTACCAAAGGAAAGAAACTTTGGCTCCTTTCTGTGAGCATGTTTATTTTCACATATTTACTTAAAATTGTATTTGTCACTGCAATGCATTTGGTCCTTCAGAAAGATGGCGAGTAGTGGAGGCCAGGGGGATTGCTGACTTTGGCTTGAGACTCACTAGCAGGAAGGACATGCACTTTATAATACATATACACATACCGAAAGGTTTGCAAATGATCTTACATTTTGCTCAGTAGCCAAAAGAGGCAAAGAATGAGAATAAAAACAAATGTGTTTTAGCAATATCAAGTCCAACTTTTCCATCTTCCCCATGAGGAAAATGTATATTATGAAACTCTAGGACTCTCACAACCTCACCCCATACAACCCTGGAGCTGGGAATTTATGAATTATTTTGGCTAGAGACAAAAGTTCTTCAATCCGCCCATATCATCCAGATGTCCGTTGCAAAATGGGAGCCTGGAGAATCTCATTTTTCTTTAAAATCATTCGTATTTAAAGCAAATTTGCTCCTCTTCCTAATAGCAGCAGTATGGGTTTTGATTGCATATGTGGAAGAGAAAGGCTCTCTCTTTTTTGGTTTTAGAGCTGAAAGGCACCTTAGACATTCATTTAATATAAATATTTATTGAACACCTATTCTGTTCCAGGCATTGCCTGCTTGACGTCACAGATGAGCCAGCTAAATCCCAGAGAAACTGCAACCCAGTTTAATGTCACATAGCTAGAAAATAGGGAGGCCAAGATTCAAAATTAGTACTTTGACAAAAATAAAAGGGATCATCCACAAAATAGGATAAAGGTTCTTTCAGAAGCAATGAAACAGAGTTATGAGAGCTGAATTCCTAAACATGTGACTCTCTCTCCCTGTAGAAAAGGGTCTCTAACTTGACGTTTGTGTCTTATCTCAAAGCCCAGAGGTAGGGATTGGCTCTGAAGCTATTTGAGGATGGCATAGGGAGTTACGGACTTCAGCTGAGGATCACACTATTCTTCCTGCCTCTAGATAAAGCAGCCATCCCCTAATGTATGCAATTTTGGTCTCCTCCCTTTTTTGTTCTTAGTATCTGATGTCCCTTAAAGAAAAAAAAAACAGATTTGTGGGCCCCACTGAAAACCAGTTAAATAGAATCTCTGGGGGTGGAGCCTTGATGTCAATAATTTTTTAAAAGCTCTCCAGATAATGTTAATGTATATCCTGCATTAGAGCTGCTGCTCTATTGGAGGACATAATAGTGAAATGATGAGGTTTGTCTCCAGTTCTGTGGAGATTTAGAGGTTGGGATAAAAAAGAAAAGAAATTTTTAATTTCAACCTCTCTTTTTTTCCCTCCCCTTAGCTCCCTGCCACATACCACTGCCTACCCCACAATATCGCTCTTCCTTGCAGTGGTTGAAACAAAACAAAAAAGTTAGGATTAAACTTTCCTCTTCTTATACAAATTGGGCCCAAACAGAGGAAATAACAGAATGCAAGCACGATCAGGAAGCTATTCTTTTTTAGGTGGAGAAGGGTAATGATAGATGCTGAATTGAAGGTATAAAGTTAAACTCCACTCTAGATAAAAAATTTAATGAATTTGAGGGGAGGTGGATATCAGAGAATTTGCATAAACCATCCCAGTTGTTAGTCATTAACTCAGTCATTCAATAATAATTTGGAGGCTTAAAGTGTCACATTTACAGGCTTACTAATAGAACAGAAGAAAATCCCAAAAATCATTTAGTCCATTTGCAACTGTGGGCAAGGCTGATCTTGACTAATACTAGACGACTGGATAACTAACTACTCAGAAAAGTTGTTTCCTTGGCTCACAGTAGTGCAGGGGCAATCACCACATTGATGTCCCGACATGCTGGGGCCCATCACTTTCCTTCCACACTGCAGACTGGGTCACTTCATAGAAACATGAGTGAAAAATTCAAACATAAAGACAATGTTTTTTTTCCAAATCAGAAAATTCCTTCTTTTCTTCCTTATCCCAACCTCTAAATCTCCACAGAACTGGAGACAAATCTCATCATTTCACTATTATCTTCTCCAATAGAACAGCAGTCTTAATGCTGGGTAGACATTAAAATTATTTGGAGAACTTTTAAAAAATTATTGACATCAAGGCTCCACCTTTAGAGATTCTATTTTAACTGTTTTTCAGTGCAGCTACATATTGGTATTGTTTATTTTTTAAAGCTCTCCAGATGATTCGAAAGTAAAGCTAGGAAAAAGAACCACTGTTACAGAATATTACCTATTTACAGAACCAGAGGAAATAATCTTAGTTTTTAAAATATCTTGCAACTATAATCAGTAGAAAATACAATCAATAGAAACTTAATAATTTGGTAAATTCCCAAGAGCAGAAGCTTGTCCCCTGGGTTTTTTTATCCTTAATTATACTTAGCAACCTGTCTAACACATGTTTAATCAATATTTATTACATTAATGAATAAAAATTGAGGAGATTCAATCTTGGAAGATTTTATGTTTCTAAGAATTTATCTATTTTTTTATAGGTTATGCAATTTGTTGGCATATAATTGTTATAATAGATTTTTATGATCCTTCTAATTTCTGAGATGTCCACTGTAATGTCTCCTCCTACAGTTCTGATTTTATTTATTTGTATCTGTTCTCTTTTTTTTTAGTATAGCCAAGCATCTGTTATCTTTTCCCAAAAAACCCAGCTCTTAGTTTATTTTATTTTAAAAACTTATCTAATCTCTATTTGATTTATTTCTACTCTAATCTTTATTATTTCCTTCCTTCTGCTAACTGTGAGCTTAGTTTGTTTTTCTTTTTCTAGTTCAGACCAGTAACAAATAAGAAAATTGAAGCAATAGGCAAAAATTTCCCAACAAAGAAAGGCTAGGACCTAATGGCTTCACTGATGAATCCTATTAAACATTCAAAAAACAATACCAATCCTTAAACTTTTTTTAAAAAATGAGGAAACACTTGTAAACTACTTTTATGAGGATGGTATCACTCTGCTACTAAAGATAGACAAAGACACCAGAAGAAAATAAAATTATAGATCAATATCCCTAATAAACACAGATGCAGAAATATTCAATAAAATCCTAGCAAACTGAATTCAATGACACATTAAAAAGGATTATACAGCATGACAAAGTAGGATTTATTCCTGGGATGCAAGAATGATATAGCATATGCAAATCAGTCCATGTGATACACAATATTAACAAAATGAAGCATAAATACATGATCATCTGAGAAAAAGTATTTGAAAAAAATTCAACAACCATTTATGATTGAAAATAGGTATAAAAGGAACTTACTTCAGCACGTTAAAGGCCCTACATGAAAAGCCCACAGCGAACATCAAAATCAACAAGAACATTCCATTGTATGTATGTACCATAATTACTCAGCTATACGAAAAGATGAAATACTGCCATTTCTGACAACATAGTTGGATCTTGAGAATATCATGCTAAGTGAAATAAGTCAGATGGAAAAAGTTGAGAGCCATATGATTTCACTCCTATGTGAGATATAAAACTGAAAGTAACAAACAAACAAGACAAATAAACAAAAACTCATAGATGCAAACAATAGTATGGTGGTTACCAAAGGGAAAGGAGGTGGGGAGGTTAAAAAGGTAAAAGGAATCAAATATATTGTGATGAAACAAGAGTTGACTTTGCGTGGTGAACACATAATACAATATACAGATGATGCATTATAGAATCACACACTTGAAACCATATATGTTATTATTAACCAATGTCATCCCAATAAATTTTAAAAAAATTTTAATCAACGGGAAAAAACTGAAAACTTTTTCTCTAAGATCCCATATAAGCAAGGAGGGCTACTCTCACTATTTCCATTTAACATGCAGCAGGAGCCCTAGTCAGAGCAATCAGACAAGAAGAAAACAAAAACAAAAAACTGAAAGGTACTCAAATAAAAATAAAATGATCTCTGTAAATGACATGATCATATATGTAGAACATCAATATATAGACTCGACAAAAAAAACTGTTAGAATAAATTAATTCAATGAGTTGCAGAATACAAAATTAACATATAGAAATTGGTGACATTTCCATATACTAACAACAAACTATCTGAAAAGAAAATTAAGAAAGCATTTTTCCATTTACAACTACATCAAATAGAATAAAATACTCAGGAATAAACTTAACCAGTGAGATGAAAGACATACCCTGAAAACTATAAAACATTGATGAAGGAAATTAAAGAAGATACATAAATAGAAATATGTTAATGGATTCAAAGAATTAATATTGCTAAAAGTCCATACTCCCAAAGTGACCTACTGATTCATATGGAAGCCCAAACAGCCAAACCAATCCCGAGAATGAAGAATAAAGTTGGAAGCATTACACTTTCTAATTTTGAACTAAGTTACAAAGTTAGAGTAACAAAACAGTATGGTATTGCATAAAAACAGACATATAGACCAACGGAGCAGAATAGGGAGTCCAGAAATACATCTATACATGTAATGGTCAACTAATCTTTGACAAAGATGCCAAGAACTCACAATGGAGAAAGGATAGTTTCTCCAAAAAATAATGTCGGGAAAAATAAATATCCACATGCAGAAGAATGAAATTGGACCCTTATCTTACACCAAGTACAAAAATGAACTCAAGATGGATGAAAGATTAAATGTAAGACCATAAACTATAAAACTAGTAGGAAAAGAAAAGGAAAAAGGTTCTTGATATTGGTCTTGGCAATGATCTTTTTCATGACACTAAAAGCACAGGCAGCAAAAGCAAAAATAGACAAATGAAAGAAAAATAGGCAAAGGAAAAATCAACAGAGAGAAAAGACAACCTATGTAATGAGAGAAAATATTTGCAAACCATATATATCTGATAAGGGCTTAATCTCCAAAATATGTACGAAATTCTTACAACTCAACGGTAAAATAACAAATAACCCAATTAAAAAATAGGCGAGGGACCTGAATAAATGTTTCCAAAAAGATGGCATATAAAAGGTGCTCGACATCACTAATCATCAGGGAAATGTAAATCAAAACCACAAGGATCTCATGTTAGAATGGCGATTAGCAAAAAGACAAAAGATAAGTGTTGGTGAGGATGGAGAGAAAAGGGAACCCTGTTGGTGGAAACATAACTTGGTAAAGTCCTTATGAAAAATAGTATGGAGGTCCCGCCCTTAAAAAATATTAAAGATATAACTATTATATGATCCACCAACCCCACTTCTGGGTGTGTGTGTGTGTGTATGTGTGTGTGTGTGTGTGTGTGTGTATCTCAAAAAAAAATGAAATCTGGATCTCAACGACATATTTACACCCATGTGCACTGCAGCATTATTTATAATAACTAGGACACTGAAACAACCTAAATGTCCCTTGACGAATAAATGAATTAAAAAAGTGTATATACACACACAGACACACACACACAAAATGGAATATTATTTAGTCTCAACAAAGAAGGAAATCCTGTCATTTGTGACAACATAGAGGAATCTGGAGGACATTAGGGTAAGTGAAATAAGCCAGACACAAAAAATACAAACACTGCATGATCTCGCTTATATGTGGAATCTAAAACAGTCCAACTCATAGAAGCAGAGAGTAGAATGGTGGTTTGCCAAGGGCAGTGGAGAGGGAGGAAAGAGATATTGGTCAAAGGGTACAGTTTCAATTACAGAAGATGAATGAATTAGTTCTGGAGATCTAATACACAGCATGGCAAAAATAGTTAATAATATTATATACTTGAAATTTACAAAGAGGACAGATATAAATCTTCCCAAAACACACACACACACACACACACACACAGTAACTATGTAGAGGTGCAAACAATTATTTAGCTTCATTGTGGTGATCTTTTCACAATGTATACAGGTATCAAAATGTCAAGTTGTATACTTTAAACATATAGAATTTTTACATGTCAAAGATATCTCAATAAAATAATTAAACAACAACAACAACAAAATGAAAATTGTAGAGAAATAAAAAATTGAGAAGAGCTCCTGAATTAACCAAATAAGAAATTTTTAAATAAACAAACAAAACAGTCAAGAGTTACAGATTCTCAATATGGCTAGTAAAGATTATGGACATTAAACTCATTTCCAGCCATCTTTTATTCCAACAGGTTTATGGGATAAACCAGGCCATAAATTGATCCAAAACATTCGGTCATTGGTCTTAGTGGATTCTCCTCCTTGAAAGGAGATCACATTTTGGGAACAAAAATTCCACTAAGATACATGATTTAGAATATCAGAAGTCCTAGTAATACATTTAGACTAGGCTTTGACCCAAAAAGTAAAAGGAAGGCAACCGCAAACTCTCAAACATAAATCCCAAAATGTGAAATCTTTAACACAATGAAAGGACCAGCTCATACAAATGACATGAGTAGTTGGACCCACTCTGAACTTGTATATCTTTCTTTTAAACAAAAATTCAAACATTTCCAAGGAAAACAAGGAAGATAACATGCAATACTAGATGAAGAAAAACAGATAAATCTTGCTTTGGGGTTCACTTGAACTGAAGTTCTAAAACCACTTAAAACAAATCCCGTGAGCTTTAATTGGATGATATGATAGAGATGAGATGACTTGAAAAGAAAAAAAAATATTGGTTTAAGAAGGCAAATCTTAACATTAAAAATTTTCCTGTTGGTATTTATTATTATATGGTCTAGAAAATACTTGCTAACTAAGGTTTATATTAGTGTAAGTATCAGTATTTTTATGGGAGAAAAATTGTGTTTGCAATGAAAAAATCAGAGAAGTTAGCTTACTTTTCCTTAGCTCAATTATTATGAAATGAGAGGGTTAGAATGATCCTCTCCATTCCTGTGAGATAAGACTCCTTGGGGATATTTATTTTAATTGTTCTGTGTTTATTCTGACACCATTCTGGCAGCCATATCCCTTTGGAATAACACCATGATCTTCCTTTTTTAGGCACCTCCATAATGTGATGATTTTATCTCTTGTTTATCTAATAATTTTATTCAACTCAAAAAAATTTTATTCAATTCAAAATTTATTAACTTTTAAAATGTGTTTTCATCTTTTACAGGTATGCTGTTTTTTACTTTTTGGATATATATAAAGTTGACAAGCCCTTCATTTAATCCATTGAGATTTAACAAAATATTTGTAGCCTTAATGTCTTAATGCATCTATAATATTACTCTATAAATCCATACTATTAACTAGTCTGCAGATTAATTTAGCATTTCAGAAAGTAAGAAAGGTGATAAAAGACCTTTAAATGTTCTTCAGCCAGCAATGCAAAGGTTGGAATGACTTTTAAGAGCATCCAGTTATCTCGGATAAGCAGTAGTTTCCCCCTTTAATCTAGGTCTTGGCATAGACCGACTACAGTGGTCTATATGATGTTAAAACACAGTATTCTTAAGTGCCTTATGCATCTGGAAATCCTTATGGGCAAAGCTAAATTAACTGGCTGAAGACAAACCTGGAGTTCTCAGAGGCAGATCTGTAGTATCGAATTTAAAAAAATACACACACACACACACGCACACACGTGTGTGTGTGTGTGTGTGTGTGTGTATGTGTATGTGTGTATGTATATGCTTAAATAATTTAGGTTGAAGGACTGTTTCCACTAAACAACACACAATGCTAGGTCAACTAGACAAATAAATTGGCTAGAACTATTATTTTAGAGAATTTAGTGGGAAAGGTGAAGAACTGGAAAGAGAAGAAGTAGCTTTTCAAGGTAGTTGGTACCTTGTTTAAATTCACTTGAAATAAAATAAAGGACCATCATAAAGCACAAGTAGGTATAATATGTTTTCTAATTTTAAAAAAGTACACATTATATACCACTTAATGATATAGGATTAGCAACAGTTGTTACTCAATGGAATCTAAAATAATCTTACAGAAATTAGTAAATGTTGCAGAAAAATATTTATACAGTGCTTTCCTTTATGGCTCAAACCAGTGTTGCAGATAGAAGCAATTATCAATGCTCCAATATCAGAAACTGGGAAAATCAAGCACCACTTACTTTTTGTGAGCTTCAGAGAAAGGACAAGGAAAAAAGATCTGCTCAGTATCTCCCTGGGTCAGTGCTTCCAATTTTTTTTTATTTTTAATTCTCATCAAACGATCACTCAGGTAATCATCAAACAATCACTCAGGTAAGATGTTGTCTACTCAGAAGGTTAACCAAGCCTCCCTACAAACTCCCAGTCCATTGGGGGAACATAACTAACTCCAGAAGTTGAGTAGTTACTATCTGTTCCATGAAATCTGGGTATTTTAGCTCTCTTCACAGTTCTATCACGTTGGGAATAGAATTATTCTTAGCTGATAGACTTAAAAATATCACACCTAAATATGACTGAAGAAGGCATATGACCAAGGCTGAAGAAGTGGCCTGGCAGATTAATTCAGCAGGTGGAGGGAATTTACTTGGGCTGAATTTGAGTGCTTACCATTAGCTCACTACACACTTTCCAGTCACCTGCTGGGCCTCAAAGGAATGTGTTCATGATCTCTGATCCTTCTCAGGTGTATGAGGTGACTGAATTGAATTTAAATGCCTAAATCTGAAGTGCAGAGATAATAGAAAACCTATCGAGTTCCTTATCCATTATAAATGAATAAGAAAGTCATAAAAGGCCATCCATGGTAAAATTCAAAATTGGTCCCAATTCTTCAGCAGGATTATTTATCTGAGCCCAAGAGCAAATTTTAACACCATTCTTTAATAGAGCTTGTGTTGAGATGTCAGTTTATGCCAAGCTGTCCTCATTCAGGTTCTCTTGAAACAAATGGTACATAGGCCCACTCAGTCACTCAGTCTGTTCCCTTAATATTTCTTTATGTTTTTACTGGATTTGGAAATGTCGTGTGTTTGGAGGGGTTTCCTCATTTCTTTAAGTTCCTAAAGAATGGGTGGTCTAGCCCTCACCCATTTTTTTTGTTTCCTTTCCAGCTCTGTATATATTTATTGAATGTATTTTTTTTCAAAATTTGAAAGTCAAATAGAGACATGTATTCTATACATTTATAATTTTAGAATTTATATTCTATAGTTGTAATTCATTGTAAGTACATTACAATGGATATCTTCTATAGTATCATGATAAATTCTTAACAACTGGAGTCTTCATTTACCATGTGTAAAAATTGTATTTTTGAATTTCACATAACATCAATATTTGGCAAAATGCTAAATGACAGAATTTTATTTGTGATATTAATTTATTCCTTAAATTGCTTCACAGTCTCTCACTCAATAAAAGATTCTCACAATATAACATTCATATCACTGAGCCAATATGAAAGTTCTCATGCATTTCTTACTAGCTTTGTGAGACACATGTTTTGGCTCATCCCTAAAGAACATTCAAGCATGCTAACTTGAGAAAACTACATAAAAAGAACATTCCAAATTTGCACATTTTGGCTTTACTGATGTATATTTATTATCAGTTATGCCTCACAGTGCCATCACCATGTAGCATCATATAGCACAGATTTAGAACGCTTTTGATATTCAAGATTAAGAGAATAGGTGAATCATAAGGATGAAGGGTCTATTCTTTATTATAAGCTCAGGGGTCTATCTATCATCGCTGGTATTTAGCTTATTCTTGTAGATCTGCGCTTAAGATGGGTCTATTGTATACACTAGTTATACAATCCAATAGATCCAACTTCAATGCAGGTCTTAACTCCAGAATAGCTTAATACCAGAGCTGATCTGGATTCTTGCAAGATATGCCCTTTGGCTATCTTTCCCAGGCTATGCCATTTCCACTGAGACTTATCTGGAACCAAAACGGTTTGTAGTTATCAATGGATTCAATGAACAAACACCTATTGAGTTTCAAATATCCCTCAGACCCTGTGCAGGTTTGGGGGCTATAGAAATGAATAAGACTTAGACTCTGATTTTGAGAGATTCTCACTCTTACTAGAATAAATTGACATTTTCCTGAGCTATCTTACCACTTTCTGCTGTTTGTTTATGAAAAGTCTGGGAGAATCAGCACATGCATATTTCTTCCTTCTCCTGTTTCATGTTTTATAATATATAGTAATTTTGATCAACCCTCTTGTCACATATAACACTTTTTACTATCAAATAAAACCTTTCATTGAAAAATATTACCATGGTTCTTTATATTCTACAGTTTGGAGAAAAATCTAGTCATGAACCAGAAAGCTCAAGAAACAGTTATGAATTATTATTACTCTAAGTAAAAACTTTTGATTTTAACACTTTAGGCCTTTTCAATTTAGAAACCATTAACCACTCTCATTTCTACCTTCATCATCCCTCTCACTATTTATGCCCCAATTCCCATTGCATTTCTATTCTTCCAAATCTTCGATAGTCAAAACTCATCCTGCATTGAACTGAATGACCTCAGGGAACTTCTGGCCATTACAGCTAAGGCAGTGGGGATATACCATTCATTTGCAGAGGACTTGGTAATGCTGGAATCAAACATAAGCTTAATATGCTATTAATGTTAATATTTTTGCTATTATTATCATAATTGTTCAACAGTACAAAAAGTAAAATATATTATGAAGCTAAAGTTACTAGATCCATTTCTATTAATAAATTCTTCTAGTTCTAACATGAAAATACATAAAAATTTGCTTGGTAAATGAGAGAAATTCTATATTGCTTATCATATGAGTATATAAATACCTAGCTGAAGATGAACCAATTTAATTCTTTGTACCATCCTTTCATTACTTCATCCGGATTTGTGTGCAACAATATACTCTGCATAACTCCAACCACAAGAGTCTGCCTTGAACCTGCTACCTCTAGGCCTTACGAAAGCCCAGAAGCCCAGTTCTGGGTACTTACTTGCTGCTGAGACAGCGTCGTAGTGAGTAGGAGGCGCCTCCACCACAGGTGCGTGAACACTCACTCCACGGGCCCCAGGCATCCCACAGAATGTCCCTGTCCTCCTCAGAGCGTGTTGTCCTGGAGCTCTATAAGAAATGAGAGAATGGTCAGTATCATGTGCCCAGTGCACCCTGAAACATGCGTCTTAAAATGTGGGTGGTATGTACGTCTGTACATGGTGATCTTTCTGGGGATGAAAGCATACATTGGAGTCTTTCTAATTTAATAGCGTATATATGTTGGGGGAGAGGTATATTTGAGTTCAAGGACCCTGGGCCATAAATAAAGGGGGCGAGGGATTGTATTAATAGAGCAAATGGAAAAGGGGGCCAAAAATAGGAATCTGGGTTAGTGGAAGATAAATTGCAATGAAGTCACAATTTTGCCCAGAGTTCATGTACCTACTCTTCTTCTCGCTGTGAACAGAGACAAACTGCTTTTGGAGCTGTTCTGCTCTGAGGAGACTGACGTGTGCATACCAGCACTGCTTTCCCAAACAACATTTTATGCAATGGAGTTTTTTGTAATGAGGCAATGTTATTCCCAGTTTTCAGATTTGTTAATTAGAATAACTGCACAAAGTAACTTTAGTAGAGCACTGACTGACTTTAGACAGATATACATGCTTGTTATTGACAGGCTTCCTAGTGAAATCAGCATTTACCATAAGGGGAATCATTACATACAGGCCTCAATGTTGTACTTCACATTTCTTATACAGAAGAGTCAAAGATAAAATTTGTGCCACAGTAATAGAATAGGCTCTGGAGTTAGAAAGTGTCTGGTTTGGATATGGATTCTGCTTTTTACTATATGTCCTTCAGCAATTAACTTACCACCTCCTTTCATTTCAATCTCTCTCTATAAAATGAAGATATTATCACTATGTAATACACATGCACACACACACATGCACACAAACATGCACACAGGGTTAGCTAAATGAACTTAGCCTAGGACTAGTTCCAGAGTAAAGCACTAATAAATGTTGCCTATAATTACATTATTATAAGTTGAGAATATATATATATATATATATATATAAAATACATTTATGTATGTCTCCTGGGCTGTAATAATGAAATATCTGAGTGGCTTAAACAACAGAAATTAATTTTCTGATAGTTCTAGGGGATTAAATCTGAGAGGTTCTGGTGAGAGCTCTCCTCTCAGGTTAGAGATGGCTCCTTCTTACTGTGTGCTCACATGACCTCCGCCTTCTGTCAGCATGGAGAGTGAGCAAGCTTACTGGTGCCCTTATCTTCTGATAAGGGCACTAATCCCATCATGAGGGCCCCACCCTCATGATCTCATCTAAACCTAATTACCTTCCAAAGGCCCCATCTACAAATATATTGGGGGTTAGGGCTTCAGTATATGAGTGGGGAGGGGACAATTCAGTCTATAGCAACTGTTTTACAAGTAGCTAATGAAACTTGTGCCCAAATTATTTTACTGAATAGATCAAATGTGATATCCAAACATTAAAGGTGGTATCTTTTCATATCAATTAAAGATATTCATACGACAAATGTTAAAATTCCAAAACTATTTAGAAAATGTGCCTGTTAGCCAATATGACAATTTCATTTCCAGATTTCTCTCTGAAGAGAGTGCAGACAGTGTGGGATACTTGGAGAGCATGGGATAGGTAGCAACAGGAGGGTAATTTCTCACAAAGCATTGTGAAAACTTGAGAGGATATAAGTAAAGTGACCAGCATACAGCAGGCTCACAAATAATAGCTCTTATTATTATCATTTTTAAATTACTTTCTCTTGCCCTACAGAGTTGTATGCAGGGTTCTATCATCCAAGCAGGAGGGGCCCTGAAAAAGAAAAGAACATCTTCTTATCCCCGCAAAACTATTTGCGGTAACAAGGTTCTTTATAAATCAGTTGCTATGGGGCTCAGTTGTCAAATTGCTTCCTTCTTGGAATTTTTAAAACTGGTACAAGTTAAGTCAGAAACCTGGCCCCAGAGTGCTGTATCATGGATTGGCTAACTGGTACATGCTTTATTAAGATTCTTAAATCATTTGGAAGAACAATGGGATAGATAGTGGTTAAGAGCAAGGACTGCGGGCCTGCTCAGCCTGCGGTAATATACTGGTATCAGAGCCTCAGTTTTCTTATCACCAAATGGGGATAACAAAGATACCATATCATTATGAGGATTAAAATAGTATGTGAAAAGCGCATAAGGTGGAAACAACCCAAATGTCCACAAGTGGCTGAATGGATAAACAAAGTGTGGTATATAGGGTGATGGAATATTATTCATCCTTAAAAAGGAAAATCTGACATATGCTACGAAGTGGATAAATTTTGACAATATTATACAGAGTGAAACAGTCAGACACAAAGAACAAATATTGTATGATTCCGCTTATATGAGGTACCTAAAATAATCAAATTCATAAAGATATAAAGTAGAATGGTGGTTGCTGAGGAAAGAGGAAAGGGAAGATAAATAACAGTTTCAGTTTGAGAAGATGAAAATAATTTTGGAGATGGATGGTCCTGATGGTTGCAACGACAATGTGAACATACTTAATATCACTGAACTGTACACATAAAATAATTAAAATGATAACTTTTATATGTATTATAGCAAAGTAAAAATACATATGTACATTTAAAAACTCAGAGAGACTAATACTGTATAAGCATTTCTTGCCATCATTAGAAACATTATTATTTAACATTATGTATTATTAATCTCATTTATAAACATATATGTGCTCTGAAAAGTTTTAGGATATGCGCTGGGAGGGTACAAATGCCTTTTTTCTTTTTTCTTTTTCTTTTTTTTTCTGCTGAGCTCAGTTGAGACACTGAATTCTTAAGGTATCATCTCCTTGAAAACTCTGACTATCCCATAGCCAAACCTCCTAACCACTTGCCACTTTGCTCGGCCTGGTGCTGTGATTTGCCAGTAGTTTGAGGCTCCTATAAAATGTGTATAGAATGAGTAACAGAAACACATCAGTGACTGCAGATCTTGTCCTTTCTAAAGAACGTGTTTATTGATCTCAGAAGTCTTGTATTTAGGATTAACAAAATCAATCTCTAATCATGGCAATATAGGGTACCCTGTTTCCAGGACTTAATTAAATAGTGAGACAGAAAAAACTATTTACCATTGAAGTATACATACCGAGTCTCTTCTCCATACACCGAATAAGTTTGTTATTTAGATTTTAAAAAAGTTTATGGTGCATCTCCTGACTCCCTTTTTGTTTGCTCTGCATGATTGGAAGATGGTTCTTTGAGAGTACTTGTCTGATGTAGTGACTGTTTGTATGACAAATATACACTGTACAACGCAATTTCCCTCATGTTATTAAAATTAAATATGACAGAGATGAAAACCAACATCACAAATGCTAGCATTCACGAACAAGATGAGTCTACGGCCATGCCACCCTGAACAAGCCTGATCCCATCTGATCTCAGAAGCTAAGCAGGGTCAGGCCTGGTTAGTACTTGGATGGAAGACCATCTAGCAAGACCAGGTGGTGTAGGTGTTAAAAATAAATAAATAAGGGATTATAAGATGACAAGGTCCTTGCAATCTGTCAGGTCAACCAAGAATTGCCTTGCCTAAATAAATAAAAATAAATAAATAAATAATCAAATGAATAAGATGAATGATACAATCCAACTACAACTGAAAAAAAAAAAAATTCCACGTGTGGATTCACATGTGAACTCCATTTCTGTGTGAGATAAAAACACCAGACTGCCTAGTACTTGGGAGGCTGGTCTCTGGATAAGCTATGTAGGAAATGACATATAACTGAAATTTTGTTTTTCTAGAGAAGCAAATTGTTTCAAACTCTGCTAAAGTTGCTTGACATTTTTTACGTGCCTTGTCTGAAGAGACACTAAAATGGCTCTAAGGTGAGGTTTCACTGACTAAACATCTTACCTCATCATAAGTTATAAATTTTAGCACAACTAGACATATCAAGTACCCACATTTCTCTGAAAGATTGCATGCTAACCCAGAAGCGAGTCATGGACCTATTTCTCAAACTGGAACAAACAATTCATTTCAACTGAATCCAGATTTAATGTTAGAGAAAGTACAGTGATTTTCCTCCTCTTTAACTGCCCCAGATTTTTACATCTATAACCCAAAATGACATTTCGGTAATGTCTTTCAGGTCATTTAAGACCTAAAAGTATTTGCTTATTATAGTTTTTAAGAGGGCCTTCAATATAAACAACTTTTGTGCCTAGTCCTGGTGGGACTCACGGTTATTTCTCTTACTTTTGAATGTGCAGTCCTCTGAACTCCATAGTGGGATATATTTTTTTTAAGTATAAACTTTGAATTACATCCAGCAAGAGAAACTGAAAGAGGAAAGTAAGGAACAGATAATGAGTTGCCCCTAAGCAACAATGATTGCTTCTGAGATCAAAATTCTAAGTGTTTCTAATATATCCCAGACGATATTTCTCAATTTAATTTCTATCACATAAATGCAATATTTTAATCTCAGTATTTCAGAAACAAAGTCATAGATGCTATAAAAACACAGTGATCAAGAGATTTCATTTCTGACATCAATGCTGGACATTTCTGCGACAGTCTCAGGTGAAATGATGGTCTTTAGCTATTAATTGACCAAGAACTAAAAGCAATCATGAAATTCTGTGTATAAGCCAATGTTTCACCAGTAGATTTATCAGAAAAGATCGAAATGGCATCTGATATTGAACTTGAGGGAAAAGTCCATTATAAATCCCATTGCATGAAATATACAAGCATGCCTTGTTTTATTATGCTTCTCTTTATTGCACTTCACAGTTTTTTCTTTCTCTCTCTCGCTCTCTCTCTCTCTCTCTCTTTTAAATTGAAGGCAAGACCCTCCACCAACAAAAAGATTACGACTTGCTGTATTGCCATACCCACTTTATTGCGGTGGTCTGGAACCAAACCTGCAGTATCTCTGAGGTACACC
This sequence comes from Rousettus aegyptiacus, assembly GCF_014176215.1. Taxonomy (NCBI): domain Eukaryota; kingdom Metazoa; phylum Chordata; class Mammalia; order Chiroptera; family Pteropodidae; genus Rousettus; species Rousettus aegyptiacus. The sequence goes on along the minus strand of NW_023416306.1, from coordinate 59,792,664 downwards.
TTTAGATTGTAGCCACAGATCAGTAAATGTCTCCTACGAATATTAGAAAAAGATTAGAAGAGCTTCTCTAAATCCAGTGACCTCAGAATGGTGTCATTTTCTTGCCATTACTGGCTTATCTAAATGTGGTTTTCATCTGATAGTTTTGTGGTTGATTTCAGAGCCAAATGCAGCAACCAAGTCTCAGGTGATCAGTTTTAAGCCTGACAGCTACAAGTAGTTAAATACTTTGAGTCATCACATGAAGCAATAGTTTCCAAGCATCTCACTGCCCAGTAGATACTTTACCTTAGAATGACCTCCCATATACCACTTTATTCAAAAACCTCTTACTGGAACCTGGACAGGTTATCAAGGAGTTATGAAAGATGTTGTAGGGTGAAGCACAAATTATCAATAAAAAGACTGGAGTCATATTTGCTCAGACACACACACACAAAGAGTACTTGGAAAACATTTTTTCCAAATGTAACACGAGGCCAAGCTATATAGAACTAAATGAAAAAGAAAGTGGGTGCTGAGGAAATGGATGATAGGGTTTTGCAAAATTGAAGTCATACAACAGATGAAGTTATATTATAAGCAAAGAGTTTTTCAGACATCAACAGATCCTCAAAAGTAGCAAAATGGGCTATGCTACGAGGCAAAGAACAATTCTTACTGTTTTAAGATCAGCAAGAAGGCACCTGAGTCTCTGGTTTTCCTCTCCTCCCAGACAGTATTTAGCTTAAGCCATCTGGAGCTGTGTATGTGACTGTACAAAATGGATATCACACACTTCTAAATTAAAAAGAGGGGTAAGTCCTCCAGTGATGAGAGAACCATTTTTTCCCGCAGTGTGCCCATGCAAAGTGGAGAAATCCATACACAGAAACATTCTGTGCATGGACCAAGCTTTGGAAATGAATCTGCAGATTCCATTCTTAGCTCCTCTACACACATCAGGTCTCTATAAATCTTATCTAATCCTTGGCTTCTTTAACAACTTGGAATACTGGTTCTGCTGCCAATTGTATGTGGTAGGGGTTATGATTCCCTGCTCCTGAGAGCTTACAGACATTAGGCAGTAACTGGGCTCTTGTAAAAGTCCATTAGCTTTTTGATGTACTTTCTTAAAGAGCAGAGTGTGTGGATACTGAGGCATGTGCCTTCCCAGATATTTGCTGCTGGCTTTGAGGAAATTCAGATCATCTGGTTCTTATCACAGCTGCACTGCTGGGGGATATGATGAACTGTCAGTGACACAGCACACAGTCTTTCAGAGGCCACTGCATGATGCCTGTCCCTTGCTACTGAGAAGAAAAGTCAATTCTGTAACAGGGTGTAAAAGCTATCTGGGCACAGAAGGACTTTCAGGTACCTGCCTTCCCTTCCCTTTCACTGCATCCCCCCCCCCCCACCCACCCACACACACACACACACACCATACTTCTTTCATATTCCTGTTAGGGCACCTAATTGCAACTAAGCCTGGAGAACCCAGGTGGTGAGGGGAAATTGCTGGGATTTACTAAGTACCTGTGTGTGAGGAAGTATGCCAGAATTTGTACAGATTATCATATTTAATATTCACAAAGAGCCACATCAAGTTAGAAAATGCTTTTCCGATTTAACAAATAAAAGAATTGCAACTTGGAGAGGTTGAACAATCTGCATCATGGTGCAGGAGAAAAAAGCACAGACTCTGGAGTCAAACAGACTTTACTGGACATGGTAAAGTCATAGTGAAGTCTTTTTGAGCCAGAGTTTCTGTAAAATGGGAACGTTGGTACTTCTCCCACTAGGGTGATTATGAAGATTAACTGAGATTACATATGTAAAGTACCTGGTATAGTTTCTGGCACGTTAGTGTTAATTATTTTCTCTCTCTACTTATGCCAAAAATACGTACACACACCCCACCTGTCACACAGCTAGTGCCTGGTGGAGCCAGGTTTTATACACATATCTGACAATCTTTTGTGTGGCCTAGCCTTCAAATTTTGACCTTCCTTTGCATTTTAAAAAGCATTTATCAGTACATAATTTTTTTTTATAGAACAAGAACCAATATTGTTGCTTTTCTCTTAAAAAATTATTTTGTCCTCAGAATTCTTACCCAATCTGGGAATAAAAACTTGAAGATGGAATTAAGACAGCTTCATAACTTTTTAGGAAACAAAAACCTGCCCCTGCTAGATGTCAAATGCTTCAGTAAGATTTTTGTTTTAGAACTATGATAACTTGATTTTTTTTGCGTTCTGTCCAAGGACAAGCCTGGGTTATAGTTCACCTAGGGAACTGCTGAGGAACCCCTGGGCATTCCGGAGAGCTCTGCCAGAACATAATTTCACAGCCAGTTGAATTAAAATCAATAATTGATAACATGAGCCAAAATTAGTATTCAAGAAATTTGTGACATATACATGTATACATATAAACACACATACATATGTGGGAGTTATATCTTATGGACTATAAATATATATATGTATAGTTTGGGAGATTTAGAGTTTTTATACTAGAAATAGCCTGTCAGTCTAGTTTTCCTTTTCCACTATAATAATTTGCTTTATAATAACAATAACAGCTGAATTCCTGAACCTAGGGGCTGCTCAACTAGAAGACTGAAACCAGTAATTCCACTTCTTTCACAAAGGAAAATTGGACAGTAGGAGAAGTGTATCCTGTAGAAACTCCAGTAATTTAAAAAAAATCATTTATTCCCATATTTGTGCTGACAGTCATCACCTTGTTGGCCCTTGCACTGGAGGAAGATCTCAAAGCCTTTATGCTATTTCACTTCAAGTGTGAAACTCAAGCTATTTTACCTGGAGTTCTAAAAATGAAGCTGCTCTTCTTGGTCACTGTTTTTTCTATACTTACAAAAAAAAAAAAAAATCTCCAGTGGAAAATAATACGTAGGCTGAGCACCAAGGAAAACAGTGAAGAATCACCTCCTGGGGCTTCCACACCCCTCCACTCCCCAAGCTGGCATGTTTGAAACACCCCCTCAAATGAAATTCCTTCTCTGCTCTTTTTGTGAATTCTTGACTTCCTGGTGAGCCAGTTAGAAGTGTCAGTTTCCGTTTCCATCTAATCTAACTCGAGCTCTGTCCAAACTGTGACTCCAATCAGCCATAGTTTCTGCAGCACTGGCAAATTTGCTGAAATGCATTTACAAAACATCTGCAGAACTAACGAAACATCTGAGGCTCTGGACAGCACATGTTGGGGATTGGAATCACGGAGAAAGAATTTCTGACAGGGAAAAGGCTCGCTCCGTGACTCACTGAGGAAATGGGGAGGTTAATAAATTCATATGGCTTTGAGTTTGATGAAGAAAAACCCAAATTATAATTGAAAATAGAAAAGTTGGAAGAAATGACTAGTTACCTTCATGCTGCTTAAGTCTGGCTTTGGCAGAACTTTCCTAACTCTTTGGTTGACTATGGTGCCACTGGAGTCACAAAGATTGTTGCCAAAATGGCCCTGAATGCAGCTCCATAAGGACCCTGGTGTCATTCAGTCTCCTTTCCCCTGTTCACGGCTGGCTGCTCTCTCTTCCAAGTGCCCTTCGGGTATTGTAGGGTGAATGTTTGCTAGGATTTGAAAATTAAAACCTCCCTGACTCAATATGATATTTTCTTTTACTTTTCAATGTTCTTTACTTTTGCTCACATTAAGTCCCTTTACCCAGAAAAAAGTAGAATGATAACCTCCTACTATCTCAATACTTTATCATTTGATGTTACCCCAATGCATTATCAATTTGTAAGATTTAGTACCGAAAAAAATGAAAATGAACACAGGACTTTATAGCTCTTCATGATTATCATTTTATGTAACAATTATCTTCCTAATAAATTTCAAACTCTGTGAGGGCAAGGGTGATGCTTTCTAGTTTTCAACTATCTTCAGTTACCATTGCTATAATTCCTATGTTTGTCGTTTAGAGGAAAATGAAGATATTTGGACAAATATTTAATAGATGGTGAAATGCTTTAGAAGTATGTTTTGTTTAAATCCTAGAGTACCTGTCATTTGTTCCTCAAAAACATACAGAGGGCATGGAAGAAACACAGGGCTGTGGTGGGGTGGAGAGAGCAAAAGAAGACAGGGAGAGAAAGATATGCTTAGTTACTTAAAATTTCCAAGTAGGTCCCTGTTCTAGGACTTCCTTCTTTTCTCCAGTTCTAATATGTATTACTACTCCTTCTCCCACATTACAGGATGGATGTTGTCAAGAACACTGCACCTGTAACTCAGATGCACATTTTAAAAAGCAATAGCTCTTTCAATTACCATCTTCAATGGATAATACTTCCCTCTAGTTTTAACCTGTAGCTGTAGGCATAAGTTCGACTATTGGAAGTTTTATAGGTTTTGTAGTTTGGCAGTAAATCATTTTGAGAGTCTACTTATGGTCCTAATACTTTCCCATCATCCATGTAAAGCAAATCAACCAAGAGTCGCAGCTACTCGGATACATCATAATTGCTTAGTGTAGATTCATGCGCATAATCAGCAGTTATTCAGTATTTATACCCGCTAGATACTCTGGGGCCAGAAAGCCCTGTAAGTAAGGCACAGATAGCAACCAGTGAGTTAACTTGCTGCTTTGAAATGACTGTCTCCCATCCAGGTTCACCATTTTCAATAGCTCCTATTTGATTCTCTGCGTCTACTGTCTATTAGCCACAGAGCTCACTGCCCCACGACATGTCCCTTCTTGGTTTATGGAGGGACCTGCTGCTTACTCATGAATGTTAAGTTCAAATTCTGCAATGCTTATGTTTCTGCTTCTGCTGACTTCCCTGAGTCCAGCCTGGTTCTGTAACACTTTTCAGGGGATTTGTAATTTAGTGGGGAAAAATAAACAACAACAAAATATGTGATTGCTCAACATCCTCTACATTTAATCAGACACCAAGTCTTATCAATTCCATTTCTGAAATGCTTCTCTCTTCCATTTCTACTCTCTCCATCCTTACTTTCACTGTCTTAATTCTGGTTCCAGCATTTCATGCCTAGCATTTTGCAATAGGCGTCCCATCTGATTTTTTGACCTCTGGCTTCTCCTCCCACCAGTCTGTCATCCACACAGCTGCCAGTTATCTTTTTAGAACACAAAGCTAAACTGTTCACTACTTAAGAGACTATGGTTCCACTCCCTAGAGCTGGTAGCACCTACTAATGGATTCCAGATGGGCTATGAGGACTTAGAAACTGTATGCAACATTTTGGGCGTATGTGTGTTATTATCATATTTCTTGAAAGAGGATTCATAGCTTTTGTCAGATTCTCAAAAAAAAAAGAAAAGAAAAGAAAGAAAGAAAGAAAAGAAAAAAAAAAGGTTAAGAACCTGGGTATAGGATAAAGTCCAGATTATTAGTGTGGCATTCAACCATACTAACCTGACCGGAAATCAAAGTTCTAGACTCATTTCTGCTGCTCCTGATTGCTCATGTCCTCCACACTCCTGGTACTACTGCTCAGACAGGCTGCATTAGATGTTTGTGTATGATCCTGCTATTGCCTAGATTTCCCTCCTCTCCATCTCCACATCTTTTACTTTCTTCAACTTGTGTACTCTTCTTGCTTTAAGAGGCAGCTCCAATGTCATCTAGAGAAATGTTCTCAAATCTCTAGACAGAATCAGTCCCTGCATCTTCGGCATATTTGGGGCACATTTGTAGGACTTTATACATGTGGCTATGTTAGCATTTGTCAGTCACTGTACTGTTGTTACCTGTTTACACATCCATCCTCAGGAATGGATTGTGTGTTTCTTAAGGGCCATGACAAAGATGTACTCAGTGCATTGCGGAACACCAGATATGTAATTGGTCTCAGTGCATATTCACTAAGTGAATAATTCACACAAGGCAGGCAAGGGCAAGTTGTAGTTGAGTGTCTAATTCATAACGGCTGTCAGCTTTTAGTCTCGTTCATACACATTCAGTTTCTCTAAAGACAGAAAGGGACAATATATATGCAGAGGCTGCAGATATGCAAGGGAATGAGAGAGAAAAATATTAATCGAAGCTGTGGAATAAAAAGATCAGATTTCTGCTTATTCACATGTTTTTATTCCAACTTTAAATGTGCCCAAAATGTTTAAAGCTAAAAGATGATTCACCTGTCACATTTTGCCTTAATCTAGACTAACCCAAGTCCTAGATGTCTGTCTGCCAAAGAGCTCTCATCACTGAGCAAACAATAGTCAGTTCTTCTGAAATACTTGGGAAGCAGTGCTTTGTGGAGATGAGTGTGCTGCGATTAGAAGGGAATAAAGATGGGTGGGTGAGGCAGCCCTGACTTAAATGCACAGGCCTCTAACAACAACAACAACAACAGAATGTTAAATCATTATTTTCATGAATGCAAAAGTTAGTATAGGGCAGACAATCATCGATCATAGGAAAAATTAAATTTGAGCAGAATTAATTAGGAAAAAAAATGACTTGATAGAAGCATGTTTTGATAAAAGTTTTAAAGTAAGGTTCTGAACTGGGGAGAATATATTTCCATTAGATTTCATGCAAAAATAAACCTAACGTTATAGAGCTCTGATGTTTAAAGGAAATTTATAGAGGCAAAATATTGATATGAGCCCTTGAAGATAGGGACTATGTGATGCAGCTTTAGACTCCCAATGTCTAATGCAGAGTTTGATATAGAGATCATTGTTCAATGGAGGATTAGTGTTTAACCAATTTTTTTGTGTGTGTGTGAGCACTATTAATTTTTAAACATTTTGGAGAATTGATATAAATAATACTGATGTCAAAACTTCTAGACAGGGACACAGGTTGGGGATCTGAACTTGGCCACTGTGGTATTTTAGGCCATTCTGTTCTCTGTGTCTCAGTTCAGTCACTTTCTCAAGAAAGAATTCCAGCCTGATCTCTTCTAAGACGTCCCCAGCCAGAAAAATGTCTGATTTTAACCTGTAAAATTAGACATGAACATTTGCTTGATCTAACTCATAGGGTTGCTGTAAAGACTATTTTAAAAATAAAAGTGCTAAAATATGAAAGAGTTGACCAGTACGATTGTTGAATGAAATTCAGGTAGAGATGATCCTATTGCTTCAGCTCTAAGAATTGTTTAATTAGAAACTAATTCTTGAGACAAAGAATCTCTGTTGGGACTCATTTTCTTTACTAATACAATTGTCAGCATCCAGAACGTCTGTGAAATCCTAGTGACTTCTGGACAAAAAAAGAAATGCTGAATTATACTTTGTCCTTTTTATTGATAAATGTGTACTATTTAAATCTTTGAAAATCAGTAAATACTTGTAAGCAAAAGTTTACCAAATGATGAAATGGTTTTCAGTTTCTGTACTGACTTATTTCCTATATCTAAGTGTTAAAAAAGAATGTTTTTGTCCTCTTATGACATTTCTACTAATAGCTATATCAAAACTTTTCATGACATAATTTGTTTTGTATCAAAACAGAAACTCTTATTGTGGTTCTCTACTGGTAAAACTTATAGTGGTTACATTTAAAAATATTCAGATTTCCAGATATATTTTCAACATATTAAGTCCTTTATCAGTAATGATTGAGGGTCAGTTGCCTTGGCAGCATAGATTTTGTTGTAACTACAGCAATCAAGGAAAGCATTCTCTAGTTAAATTATTATTCACTTCACAAACATAATAGACTATATTGTGCAGCATATACTGTAGTATAAGTTCCATATTTTAAAGCACTGCAAGAAAGACTTTGGTTTTCCAAAAGGACTTTTCTTGGTCAGTTATACTTTGTTGTCATTATCTGTAAACAGTACAGATCTACTTGCATCAAGATAGAAAATAATATTGGTGATTAGAGGCATATATATCAGTGGTTTCTTCCTCTCTCCCAGTCAAGTTCAGGAAAAGTATATTTTTAAGGAGGCTAAATTTCCTGTACTGTTAGCATTTTAAAATTATATTTGAAAAATATCACTCAGTATTGTACATATGGGAAGTAATACAATCTCCCATCCATTTGTAAATTCAATGACAATATCAAGGAGCCATTAGCAAAACCACTTATTAAATGTTTATTAGCATATGAAATATAATACTTTGTTTTGTGATTCCTGTGAGTCTTTCCCTGATCCTCAATGACTGATAAACTAGAAGCAAATATTTAATTTTTGCTTTCAATGTGCAAGCATATTGAGTCCATTGCCTTCTTGTTTTTAGCGAGAAAAAATGTTTTTTTTTCCTTCAGAATCATTCAATATTATTTAGTAGTAGGAATAATATTTATATGCATTGCATTAGCTATGTTTAGCAATGAGAAAAGTTAATAGAGTGATGCTAAAGTAACGTTATAATCACTGAAATGCCTCCGGAATATATTAAAATAGATCTTGGCCACAGGCAATATCAAGACTGCTGAAGTACACCACAGGATTCTTTTTTAAAGCCTGTTTTGTAATAAGCAGAGAAAGTGAAGGTGCTAAATCATGGTTTACTACCCCATTTGCCTCACAGCCTCTCTGTCTCTGGTGCTGGGCCTCAGAAATCAATTTCACACACGGCTGCTATCAGCATTCTTTGAACTATTAAGACAAGAGTACTTTCTCCTTTTATTAAAACTGAGTCACTTTTATCTCATGGTTCCCCCTTTGTCCTTTCCTGCCTTTACTTTCCACTTTCTCAATGGTCTCCTGCTCCTTCCCTTTCACTTCTAAACTTCCTGAAAGGGTAATAATCCAAGCCCACAGCACCCACTGCCTTATACCCCCAGATTCCTTAACGCTTTGCAATCTGGCTTTTGCCCTGCCACTCAAATGACATGGCTCCTCTGAAATTCATCAGGATCCTGTAATTCACCACATCCTGTGACCCTCCCTCAGAGATATGCTCCCCTGGTTTCTCTGGCAGTGACTACTGGCCTGTTCCTCCCCTGACTTTCCTTACTCATCCTGACTAGTAAATGCTGGAATCCTCAAAGTTCTGTCCTTGGGTCCCTGCTCTTCTCTCTACTCTCCTGTTGATCTTATCCATGTTCCCTCTCTTGAATGCTTCTCTTTGTAGATGATGTACAAAAACATCTCTAACCATATCTCCGGGCTTCTATTTTCATGCACTGAATGCCTTGTTAGTACCTTCAATTCAACAGTCTAAAACCAAACTCAGTATTTGGGGTCCTTAATCCTTCAGCAGCCTCTCCTTTAACACAGTTATAAATAGACAAACATTTCTAGAAAACAGTTCCCCTCCCGTCAACCTCTCTGTCCTCCACCTCACCCCATCCCGTCTTTCTGCACACACATACTATACTATATACTGTATTTTAATTCTGCAATGTACCTCCTTTCTGTTCCTTCTTTTCCATTCCATCTGGTACCCTAAATTGAACTCTTCTTACCATCATCTACATGGTACACAGTTGGGACCCTTTCTGCTTCCAGTTCCGGCCAGGTCAGCTCCTCTGTAGCACAGCTCTCAGTGCTAACAGTGCCAAACAGCTGTAGATAAGGTTGGAATGGTCTGGGATAGGGTCTTGAGTTCCAGCTGAAGGACGGGTCCTTGAGTAGACTGACAGCTGAAGCCAATGAAGGCTTTGGCGCAGGGCATGATATGATTGGCGTTTTACAGTTTTCAAAGTACTTACACATATACATTTGATCCTTATCCTTATGAAACACAGTAGCTTTATGAGCATTTTAGGAAAAAAAAGGACTACCACGGTTAGGTGATGAAGTGTTGTTGTTAAAAGGATAAGAGAGAAATCAACCTTACAACCATTTTTCCAACAAATAAGAAGAATTTAGAATCTCTTTATGTCCAATTAAGTAAGTGGTATAAGGATGGATAAGAGTAAGTTAGTCATCCGGACAGGACTTAAACTTGGTTGTCTGAGAAAAGCAGGGAGACATAAGAACAACTATTTAATCTGACACAGTGGCCAACCTGAAAAAGGAAGAAAAAAAAAAAGATTTGATGACTGGTATATGCAGAAGACTGGATACGCTTAGAGTATCTGTTTTGTTTTATTTTGTTTCTTCAAACCAGACTCAGAAAGGTTCTAATTTCTATCTTGTATTAAATATGCATGGTTCCTATTTTCGAATAAAAAGTTTATACATTTAAATGGTTGGTAGATTATACCTCTGATTACACTGTATCCTATTAACTGGAAGAGTTCCGGGTCCCTTTGTGAATGCTACCTAACAAATATGATAATTATTTTCACATTATGCATCATAATCCCTTTCTCTCTCTCTCTCTCTCTCTCTCACACACACACACACACACACACACACACACACACACACACACACACTTACAATTTACAAAGTACATTTATATCAACTATATGAGTTATTGGAACTGGTATGGTAGTATCTTAATTTAAGGAAAAGGGGCTTGTTTTTGTTTTGTTTTGTTTTTTGTTTGTTTGTTTTGAGGTGAGAAGGGTTCTATAAATCACCTTCAAAAATAAGAGACAGATCCCCAAAGGGTTAGAGGTCCTTAGAATCTTTTAAATATTCAATTAGATCAGTGGTTATCGACTGTGGCTACATGATCAAACTACCTGAAAACTCAAGAAAATTGCCAATGTCTGGGCCCCTCCCCAAACCACCTGATTCTGATTCTTGCAGGAGGGAGGTTGGTGGCTGTCCAGATATTTTTTAGTTCTGAGTTCTAAGGGTGATTATGATGCAGAAGACAGAACCCTGAATTAGACAATGTTTATGAGTGAATTCCGAATGACTTTCTTGAACCAGCTTTTATCTGGGTTCCAGACACCCCCAAATTACAAAGGAATCCCAGTTTTTTCCCAGACCTTTTATTTGAGACTGCATGGGAGACTTTAGATAGCAGGCAAAGCTATCAGCTGCCTGTATCTGGGAAAAGATAAGAGATTGGTTTCTGGGAATGAGATAGAAGAATTTCAGCATGTAGGAGGGTAGTAATAATAACTGCTGATGTTTATTGGGCACTTGCTAGTGTGTGAGCTATTGTGCTAACTATGTTGCATGACTCGTTTTATTAAATTTCACAATAATTCTGTGAGGTACATGCTATTGTTGGTCCCTGTTTTGCTGACAAGGAAACTGAGACACAGAAAATAACAGAAAGGTGACACCCGTGGAGCCAAGTTTTGCTCTTAACAACCATACCAGTAAGGTTCGCAACCTGGTGTATATCAGAATCACCTGGAGAGGTAATAAAGTACACGGGCCCAGGCTCATTGAGTAGGAGGAGCCTGGATAATTTTTAACAAGTGCTCAGCTGATTCTCATACTGATCCCAAATTAGGAACTACTGCACTCTGCACTGTCTTGCTTACAAATAAGAAAACTGTGCACACGTGCGCGTGCGCACACACACATACAGACACAGACACACACACACACACACACACACACACACACACACACACACTAAGAAAAAAGGAAGTCCTAGGTAAGGGGGCTTTGACCTTGGTATGAGACAGACCAGAAGTAATGTAAGCTCAATGTACAAACTCGTAATGTTGCAGATTGGCAAGCAATGACAGAAATCATCTACATTAGGGGATGGTGAATGGGTGGAAGGAGGGAGGAGTCCACAAACCATGTTTTGCATCCAAACCTCAAGCCAAGCTTTGCTCCCATCGGTTAGATATGGGAAAGACCCTGACACAGTACTTCACAGAATTCAAGATGCCATTGAATGAAGTCATATTATTTTATGTACCAACAACAAAAAGCCACCCATTAAACTGTGACCTGCTATCACTTATAAGGAGCATCCGAGTTTCTAAAATCAGAAAAAAATTGTGTATCTGAGGATCGATGAAATACGGTACAAGCAGTGAACTCTAATGAACTTGGTTCTGAAACTGTGGAAATCACTCAGCATGTTGGGGAGGCTCCTGCTGACAGAGTCCAAAAACATCGTTCCAACAACATGGAAAATAGTCTGTACTGCATATTTTAATATGATTTGTTTGCTAAAAAAATGAATACACATACAGTAAAAGTAGAATTCATACCGCCCTTTAGGTTCTAGTACTCAGATTTCTTGTCTGTGAAATGGGTTGTGGAAAAGGCTTATCTGAGGTAACATCTAAAAACAAATATCTCAGTACTTGGCCCATAGGAGGAGACTGAAAATCATATTTTTTTCCCCCTTTGCTAAATCTGAAGATATTTTTATGTTGTTTGTAGTCAATTTTGGGGATGGAGGGAGGGAAGTTAAAGGAATAGGTGTCCAAAATTAGAGTGAAAGTCAGAAGGACCACATGATTTAAAACATAAATACCTGCTTGATGCTGTTCCAAAGGAAATCTGCTTTATGAGGTGAGGCCAAGCTATAATCAGTTTTGTACTAACACTGAGTAAACATCTACGTGAGCATTGGAGACTATTCATAATTAGAAGATGAAGAAGTTATATGCCCACAGGATTCCAATGCCTGATTAAAAGTTTGATGACTTAACAAGTGGATTCATAAAGAAAAAACATGAAAAATATATGTGATATTTAACTCGCACTTTCTTTAAAAAAAAATCGTGAGGGTTTTTGGATCACATATTCTTAATATAAAATGATAAATTTATAAATTTAAATATGGCTTGATTATTTTCTGAAGACCATGATTAATATTCAATCAGGGTAGATAAATTTAGACCCCTAATGCTGCGTCTTTTGCTGGCGTTTCAGCTGCTTTCAAAGGGAACTTTATAGGTGGAGCTCACATTAGATAACATAGAGAGCTGCAAGAATTAGGGCAAAGACATTTGCTGGCTTCCCAAGGAAAAATTCATAACTGTGACATGAATCTGAAGAGCTGAATAGGGCTGTTTGGTGAGAAAACATAAATAATCATGCATGGGAAAATACTGCAGTTTCTGATTACAATATTCACTCAAGGTACAAACAATGACTCCACGTTATGGGCTTTGTGTTACATGAGGGTGATAAAGCTTTCAGAAGCATAGGAGTGTCCATTTGAAATAAGTACTATTTATTTTGAAAGGTTCACTGAGAGTGAATAAAGGATTAAGTCAGCAGTATGGCAATCTCTTCAGAAAATTTAAGCCTGAATTCACTCTTTCCTGAGAGTGACAGAAAGTTCTTAACTTTTTTAGGATACTGATATATTTGTTGCTCTAAAAGTCTTGCCACAATGGGGGAGGGGGGAGATAGAATCTGACTATAGATCACAGTTTTGATCATGAGGCCTTGAATAAAAGTATTCACTCATACATTCATTCAGCAAATGTTTGAGTACCTACTCAGTGTCAAGCTACAGGCTGCATGCTAAGCAGCTGGAACATAAACAGCCCAGAGCACAGCTTTAAGTCTCAGAGGCTACAAGATGTAATGCAAATCAATTTTTCCTGCAAAGAACTTTGTAGTCATATAAATGGTGCTTTTCCCTTTCTTCTATCACTGCTGCTGCATTCATGGCATCTCACAGGCAGAGGAGCAATAATCTTCTAATTGGCCTTTGGTCTCGGAGTGGAGAGCTCTCCACTCTGCAGGGCCCCACACAGCTGTCTTTCTAAAACACAGACTTGGGTCAAAGCTCCTGGGCATGGCACACAAGGCCTGCACAAGCTGGCCATGCTCCAGCCACTGGGATTTACTCACTGCTCCTCGAAGTCACCTTCCTTTTCCTTCTTCTTTGCCTCTGTCCATGCAAGTGCCTGTGCCTGGAAGGTCCCCTTTCCCTCTCTTGTCTGCCTGGTGAAATTCTATTGATCCTGAAAGACTCACTTTAGATGTCTCTTCTTTCATTTCACCCTCAGTGATCCATCTCAAAGCCGAGTTATTCGGTGCCTAGCACAGAGCCTGGGACACTGCAGATAATAAATGTCTGCTTCTTTCCCCTGTTTCCCTCCCTGTGCTATGGTAGCACCTTATTTCCTCCACTCAGCCTGTCTGTGTTATCTTTTAAAAACTTTGTTTAGAATCTGTGAGTTTCCTGGGGAGTATGAATATGTCTATCTTTGTGCCCCAAGGAAAATGTCTGGCATATGGCAGGTCCATGTTAAAGTTTTCACTGATACAAAGAAGAAATAAAGAGAAAAATGAGGACACTGGTTAGTTTTCCATAAAACTAGATGTGTTTAGATTTTCTTCTAAAATTGCATACTTGGAACTTTTGGCTTATTCAAATAACCTTTAATTTGCAGCAATGAAACAAAACGGCAGAGTTAGGACAAGAATGACCTCTGTGGGAGGGGACGCCTCGCCTTCAGAGATCCAGTTCTTGGGGGGAAACGGGAACATCCATGGGTCAGGGGTTGAAGTAGGGGAGGAATTAAAGAGGGGAAAAATGCAAAAAAAAAAAAAAAAAATCAAATAGGCACTCTGCCACCACTTAGCTGACTGACCTGAAGTATGTTATATAATGTCTCTATACTCCACTCTCTTCATCTGTACAACTTCCTAATAACTTGCAAATACATCCTTATTTACTTTTGAAATTTTAATCATCTATGAAATACAAAAGTCTGGGAATCAACGCTTTCAATGACCTGGAACTATAAGGTGAACGTAAACCACTGAATGGGTTTCTCAAAATCAAGATCCTGAAGTCTATAGCCCAAACAGTCCCGCTGGTATGATCCCCAGTGCCACTGAACTCTGGTTAGCAGAGTGGAACTACCAGGGTAAGAATGCCTGGTTTGGGTTAAAGTAGGTTGGGGTTGGAAATAGAGACATGGCAGAGGTGTTGGAAAATCAGAACCCTTCCCATCACAGAACTCAGAACATGCTGATTGGTCACCAGAATGATGCTCAAAGATTTGCAAAGGTCCTACGTACTAATGGTTTCCACAGAGCAAGTTAGACCTTTGGTGGAAAAACTCTACTTTCAGTAGTGTTCTATATGCCACTGAGGACTTTTATTCTCTTGAATGAGGGGCTGGTTTAAAGGGTTTACTACTTAAGCATAGTCTAAAATGGAAAAGACAGGTGTTTATATATCAGATAAACACTGAGACAAAGTAATACACTCATTAAGCTTAGGTTTCGGTATTACTAAAAGACAAGATTCCAGGGGAAAAAAAAGGCGTAACTCAAAGAAGTGACCTTAAACATAAATCTTTAAAATTTTAGAGTTTTTCTAACACATTCTTTCTTGGATCACTATAAATAATGAATTAATGTGTCTATTTCTTTAGGCAGAGACCCCCTTACATCAGCAATAGTTAAATATACAGTTTAAAGAAAATAATATCATGACAGCAACATAAAACCAGTGGAAATTACTGGCCACTTAATCCCTGCCCTTCTCCCTCCCTCCCTATCCCAAATCCTTTCTAACAAGCAGAATGACCCTTCTCTAGAACCATGGCTCTTTTATTTAACACAGGATACGCAGTACCTAGCACAGTGCCTCCTATAGAGCAGACTCTATGAATGTGCTACTTTGCACAGAGGAAAGGAAGCTGATGCTTTTTGGAGACCTATTATGTGCAAGGTCCTGCATGAACTTATTTTCACATATACATAACTCAAACTTTCACATTTTTCATTGATATGGAAAGCAACAGAAATGAAGCTTATTAATATGACACAGGTCTAGGGCTTTAGAGAGTTTGGTCCCCTCTTTTTGCCAGGTCACCCTAATGTTTATAAACCAACAATTATCCTTGAGTGTTAACTCAAGATGATTTTTCATCAGCTTTGTTGCTTCCTTGGTTTCTTCTGCATGTGACACTTCAATATTTCAACCTTTCCCTACCACGGCCAGCTCACTGCCTGGCTCTTGTGAAAAGGGCCTTAGAAGCCACACAGTATAACAAAGAAAGACTGTATGAACTCTTTCTTAAAGGAGTATGGACTCAAAGGAAAGAGATCCAGCTTCCAGGATCCAGATCCTATCTACTAGGTGTTTCTGCCTAATATGTGTCGAATCTCTTTGCACACATTTATATTTTAAATTCAATTACCTGCAAAATGAAAGAGCTGGAATAGGCAATTAATTCATTTATTTAAACAACAAACTTGCATTGGACAGTCTGTGTATATCAAAATCTGCCAGGTGCTAGGGAGAAAAAGATACCCAAGATGAAATAAAATCGAACTCCTCCCTTCAAGGAGATCACATGCAGTCATTTGAGGTCACACTTTATGCTACCTCAAAGGTTCATTTTAATTCTAAACCTCTATGAATCTATGTTCCAGGATTCCAAATGTCAAGTAAACTAACTCTGTAATGGTTAATTTCAAAGGATGTTTGTTATCTCAGACCAGCTACAAGCCCCAAAGTAAAAGTGTGTGCCACATGAAGGAAATTATATTTGGTCTCAGTGACCAATGGTTATAACAATTATAATGAAAAAACAGACATTTCTAAAGAACTTTCTTCTAAATCTCATTTCAGCACCTGAACAGTAGGAGTGCTTATTGTTTCCATGACCTTTTTTCTTTTCTGGTTCTACTGATGAAGTACAATATTTGAACAATACTCTGGCAGACTTCAAATGGTGACTGAGATTACAGGCGGCAAAGTAGGCTGAGAAATCGGACACCCTACCATACCTTCCTATGAGAACAAAGTAAGGCATATTTATTTTATTGGACAATTTATTATAGGTTGCTCATAATTTCCTGTCTCATTTATTTAGGGCTCTTGGAATTTGAGTCAGGATGTCTTAGGTTATCACACTCCTTCCCGCCTTTGTACCAACATTTATGCCAACAGACTGAATTTACTTTGAGAGTGTCCCCAGACAAAAATTGAAGGGGAAAATACCCAAAGCTTAAGTTGAAGAATGGCAGAAGCTTTGGAAAAAAATCTGAAAAAGCAATGAAGATGAAAATGGAAACTCTGTGAAAATTAATGTAGTGTAGAATTGGCGAACATACCACTTATTTCTTTAAACAAATAGAAGAAAGAACCCGCTTATGAGGTGCACCCAAATAATTCACAGGTGGTGAAACTATTAGAGTCCTGCAATTTCTTGCCTCAGAAGTGGAATAAATCTCCTGTATTATAAGTGGCATATGCTCATACACTTGATTTTTCTACTATTCCCTTTCTCTCAACTATCTCCCTCTCCTTGCACAAGCCCTTTTGGTTTTATTGTAATTAATTTATTTTTAATAAAGAACTTTAGAGAAAAATCTAATGAGGAAGAGAGATGCAATCTACTATAGTAATTACACTCACGGAAATATAATTCCAAGTGGAATATACTTGTTTTTTTTTTTTACATGAATTTTGGTTTTATTACAAAGTAAGCACAGTATAATGGAAACTACATAAGACTGAAGTCTGCCAGCATGATGCTCCAATGATAATGCGGCAGATGAAAACTCCCTAGATGCTGGTCACACATACTTAATGGTAATTCTCACAAGATAAAATTTGCTTTGGGAAAATTTTTTCCTTAAGACTTTATCTTACCTAAGAAATCATTACAGCGTGTTTTTGCTGTGCAAATTGATATTCTGAACTATGGAAATTGGAGGAAAAAACCTAATGTTTGATGTCAAATAGTGACTGATAATATACTTTAAAATAACATATTAAGAATTATGTGAAACCATAATTTACATTTACATGTGGATAAGAAAATTAAACAGTCTATGCAAGCACAGAAGAGTTACTTATAAGATGACCCACCTTGTGGGACAACTGAAAATAATAATATCCATTCCTTACAGAAAAGTTTTTTGAAACATTTAAAACATAACTCTGGTAACAAAATGTCCAATGAACTACCAAGCTCCTCATTGCAAGGGCTGTGTCTTAACCTACTGTCCATAGAGCCCAGCTCTGTGCTGAGTAAACAATTGGTGATAAATGATTTTAACATGAATTAATCACTTGAAGTTTTATAGAACTTTGGAGTTTACAGAACACTAACACCTATGTTGTATTTGCCTGTCATGGCATCCTGGAGAGTTAGGTGAGATGGGCAATAGTGCATTGGAGTGAGTGACTACTCCATTATCAGAGCTGGAATCAGTGCTACGGCCCAATTGCTTACACTCTAAAACCAGAGCTCTTTCGTGACACTTTCATGACCTCCTAAAAAAATGATAGCTTGAGACTATGCACAAGAAGTACATTTTACTCTATGTGTTGCTATGAGAAACATTTGTTCTCTTTGGGAGTATGAGTTCTGATAACCGTCTGCAACTGCATCAGTAGTGTGCTTTGGATTCTGCTTCTCAGTTTCATTTTCCTGTTTTTTTTTTTTTTTTTTTTTTTTTGCTATCCTTTAGGCCTACGTGTTGCTGTGTCCTTGACTAGGTTGTTTGGTTCTGCTTTGCTCCAGAAGACTAGACTCCAACTGTTTACCACAGCGCTCCCTGTCTTGGTTCCTTATTTCTTACTGCTCCACTCACTCCTGAATTCTATGTTTGAAAAATGGGCATGAACCTACTTTCCTATTTTTCCTGCAGTACTGGAACATACCCCCAAATACTTAGCACACTATAGGTACGTAATAAGTTGCAAACCACAATGGTTAAATCGCAATTAGAATGGCATGGCATCTTCTTATTTCGATTTTCCCATATAACAAATAGAAAGTAGTATTAATGCTTATCAGTGAGTATTAGCATACATGTCATCTAAATTTGGAATATATGTTATTTTAAAAGGTTTTCAATATAACAAGTAATACCTTCCCAGAATTCTCAGTGTTTTAACACAACAAAAGTTTATTTCTTGCTAGTGGTTAAATGAATGTTTGTGAATGTAACTCTGTGAGAATGGTGGTGTAGGGGTCTGCTCCATGTAGTCATTCAGGGACCGAGACCTTCCATTTGGTGGCTTTGCCATCCCTAGAGTCCTGAAGTTCTTTAATGGATTCTTTGTATCCAACAGGCATGCAAAGAGAGAGTGCTTGCTTGTTGCTTAGAGGATTACATGCGAGATGTGAGGCTTAAGTGCCATATATCACTTCTAACTATGATCCACTGACTAGATCTCAATCGTCATACTATGCAATCACAGAGAAAGCTGGGAAATAAAGCTTATCTTTGTGCCTAGTAAAAAGAAATTAGTTTTCACGACTCCATAGCATTATCTCTGCTAAAATGAGAGCTTCTAACTACCTTCTAGTTTTATAACACTGTGGGTAATGTAAATATCATTTTCTTCTTGAGGTCTAATCTTATAAAAGGAAAAATACCTGAGAACTAAATGGATTAAAAAAGGTAAGAAATGTACAAAATTCATTCTAACTAACAACAAAAGGGATTATTGTTCAACTGTTGTTCATTGTGTAGACGTATATGTTTAAGAGAGAGAGAGAGAAAAATGAAATATGTCTTCTCTTTGGAATTTATTACAGTCGACTTGGTCTTACCAGTACCAGAATTCGTGAAATACTTCACATGTGAAATAGATATTCACATTTTCCCTTGCTACTTGTAATTTTCCTTCTTTTCGCCTTCACTTCTCAAGTCATTCTTATTCACCCATTTACTCATCAAAAAACATTAATTGAGATCTAACTGCCAGCCATCCTGATAAAGGTAGGAGGAATAAGTCGCTCCTTCTGTTGTCACCCAAACTTTGTGAAGTGTAGAGTAATTACAGTATGAGGAATATAGCAACAGAGATAAATGCAAGGAAGCACATGAACTAGAAGATGTTGCATTTTAAAATATTGTATAGAATACAATTATTTATGCCTCTGAAAATTACTTACTAAATGCCGACTGTATGTGTAGTTAGTTATACATTGGTGGAATTTGGGGTGAAATTAAGATATTTCTTCAAATGAAGATTACAATAGTTAATGAGATAAGAAATATTTATGACTGAAATAAAGACCATTAATAAATATAGGAAAATGTTCAAACTGATTATAAATACTGAGATTCTGGAACTACAACAAATAAAAAGCCAGAGGTCACTGTTGGTCGCAGATTACTAACATGGGGACATCTTTATGACAGAAAACTTCTAACTGCCCTACAGGCTGGGTGCTCTAGTTAGCAAAATCCCTGGGAGGGAAAACCAGAACAGTTAAGCTTTATTCAGTGTAGGTTTTAATCTTGAAGTTCGGGAATTGGGGAAATGTAGTCATTTATTTTTGAGCTCATGGAAAGAAGGGGTTGATAGCATCGGCTTACCCCAGTTAGCAGGCAGGCTCCCCACACAGCTGTGCTGGCCTATTTCAATTACGATCCTTTAGGACTGACATCACCCTTGGTATGCCAGTCCTAAGCCGCTCATGAGCCAGTACTGCCAATCAAGCCAAAATTCAACCACATGGTATGACTGTTATGATATAAACAGAAAATGACATGAACTTGTCTCATTCTGGTGAAAACACAAAATTTGAAGCCAGCTCTCTAGAAGAAGAAAATTAGTAAAAATGGCAAAACTGTAAAACTTGATTTAGATATATTTTCCTGTGATTATCTCAACACACTTAGCCAGTAGGTTATTCATGATGATTCAAGGAATGCTCTCACTCAAGAAAAAGACTATGGTTTTCATACTATGAAGAGGTCATTTTGGGGCCACTCTATTCATGAGACCACAAGAACCAGTAGAATATGCATAACGTGGGAAGGGTAGAACGAAACTTAAAGAATAGATGTGAGAAACTTAAATAATTAGACCTGAAACCTGAAAGAGACAAATTCAAAGCGGAGCTGTCACTTGACCAAAGAAACTGTACTCTCTATATGAAGTTAGGTAGGAAACACCAACTTTATGGAGAATTTGAGAACTGTGTGATAGTCTCTGAAAGTCCTTTCTTCTCTTAATTTAGCTCACAGTTATGATGCTTGTATATACAAGACACTCTACTAGGTGCTGTAGGAAATGCAGAATTTCACAGGACACTGTGTGTTTCCTGAGTTTAAAATTACATTTCGATTAAGTCATAATAAAGGGGAGAACTAAAACTCCAGACCATATCTCACCCAACCATAAATCCTGTGCAAAATGCATCAACATAAATTGGGTTAAAAAAATGAGTAACAAATACAGGGAGTAACCGCATTTTACTTATTAAAATGACACAAACCCTGACTTTAATTTTGTTACGGGGATATAGGAATGAACTTTGTGCAGCTCTTAAATCTCAGTAACATCCTACCGGATGGTATGCTGGAGAACGACTTTCCAGTTCATTCACACATATTGGTAAAAGGGAATCAACATGCATTAATGCTCACAGAAATGCACAATACATTCATTTATTCATTCTTTCTCCTTCTCCCAAAAGTCTTCGATATCCATGTAGTCTTTCAAGAAGAAATTTTTCTGGCGTAATAGGATTCTTTTGCAGTTCGCTAGTGACCACTATTGGACATACTTCCCTCAATTTATATGAAGTGATGGAACTGGTTAACATGAAAATAATGACGGAGGCAAGAAAATGGTCCTGAATGGACCGAAACACTAAAACAGGAGCCTGAGAAAACAGAAATGTAGCTGACCATGTCTAGACAAGAAACTTCACAAAAACATGAAGAAAACAATGTTTAAAGAAATGCCTTACTATGTTTTGCAGATTTATGTAAAAAAATTTTAAGCTTGGTTTAAAGACAATCTAGGCATGATAAGAAATAGATATAAACAGTTATAGAAAGGTGCTTCTGCGTGTATACACACACACACACACACGCACACACACTTATTGGAGCAGGGTACAATCTGTTGTAACTAAGGGGTTTAACATTCATTCCACAGCTAATGGTGCTTCTCGCCATCCAAGATAGATCTACTTAGATAATAGTGGAAGAGAGTGCCAGACTGACCGAAGGGAATGGGCTATTGTGTTTGACTAGTTTCCATGTATAAATTAGTTCAGAGAAGAAAAAGAAACTCAACAGAAAAACACATGTACTTTATTATAATTCCGAGTGTTACTCTTGCAACTCCCACAATAGCAGGCGAAAGAGCTTAAAACCACTTAAAAGAAACAAAAAGCAAATGCAAATTTGATTAAATGCCTTTCTGACAAAAAGTGATTTGACTTTAACTTTGGATGGACACATATGTCAATGGCTGGTCATGGTTTCTGCCACATTCTTTTCGAGCTAAACAATTGGGACAAAGAAGGGAGAATGAAAAAGGGAAGCAGGGTGGGAAGATGGGGAAACTTGTGTTATGTGGCTTAATTTGACCTGCATATCAGGATGAAAATCTCTTGATCAGTGCTACTGTCCTATTGTGTCCAGAATAAAAGTCTATGATGTATGAGCTTTGCATGAAAGTATGTGTGGTAACCTGAAATAGACACGAAGACACAGGGACCTCATTCTCTCAGGAATAATGCTCCAAGGGGAAAAGACTTTTGATGAAAGCGAGGGTGAACAATATTTGATATTTGTACACACTCAAGAACTAAGTCACGATACAGATGATTCAGCTGTCAGTGACATGAAGGCTGTTTTGAAGTAGAAACTGGCTCTCCACTAAAAAAAAACAGGATGTTTTCCAACTAAGTTAAAGGGATCTTTAAAAATTACTTCAATTAATTCTAAGAATAGACAGACTCTTGCAATGTATAACAGAATTACAGAAAAAAAACAAGCCAACCAGTTCAATTTCTCTATCCAGAATGAAAGTTAAATGACAATGTCACACATCTGGTTCTAAGTCAACTACTGATCAGGCTAAAGGTCAGTTTCTCTTAGGCCAATAATTTAATTTTGGCTGCAAAGCTAAAGAGGATAGTTAATGAGCAAATATAACAAGTACCTATAATATCGTACATATCTTAAATGGCCAAGATGATGCAAAAAGCCTACATATCTCAAATGAAGACTACAGACCAACCTGTGCCATTGCTTCCATCATTGCTAAACATTTTATAACCATAGTACAAAATGAACAGGTTATTTTCTCTCTGCTACGTGTTTGGTTTTTGAGCTCAAATATGTTTAGTTCTTCATCTGTAAAATGGGTATAAAAAAGTCTTATTTGCAAGGTTATTGTCTGGATGCCTTGTAATGCTTTTCAAATGACTAGCCTAGTGTTTGGCACTTTCAGACACACAATATATTGCAGGTATAACTAATGCTATTATCACATTGCATAGGGATGTACCTTGGTAGCCATCAATTACTGCTCTTGCTTTTCTAGCATAACTCTCAAAATTCATTTAAATACAGGCATGAAACAAACCTGGGTTTGATTTCACTTTATCCTCATAATACAATTCTTGTAACTTAAACAAAATATGTTTTATGTTTTAAATCTGAAATAAGCAGACTCCTTTTTTTTCCCACATAAATCTCACTATATGCTCAATACATACATGAATATTCAAGATATCAAAGAGGGATATAATGCATTTACCAAATGGGTAGCAAAACAATCTATTCCTGAATGGGAAAGTTTTTCCAGAGTGTAATGAGATCATACTTCATTCGGAAGATACCAAAAAAGTAATTGTATTGGTAATTTGCTTTATGATGCAATTAAATGGGAAATTAACACACTGTTTAAGGATCACAAAGAAGGAAAGACGAGGCAAACTAATGGTATGTATATAAGTAATACGTCCCATATGGAAAAAATGAGACACCTTTCATAAATTGCTTGCTTCACTAGTCATAAAGCATACCTAAACATTCTGCTTTTTTTTATCTTCCTCAGAACAGCTAAAGCTTACAGTCCACTTATGATTAGAATTCAGTTTGCCTTTAAATTTCCAGAAAACTTAAAAATATATTTCTATATTTATAGTATTTGCAATGTAGCATTATGATTTCTTGGCCACAATGATGCAAATAAATGGGAATGTATAAAATAGTTAATCACTGTCTGATTACTCTATCTGATGAATCTTCCTGGAGTTTTTCAATTTGTACCAAATGGCTTACTTCCTTTCTTCATAATTATAGTGCAGATCAAATTTGTCAGAGTCTAATCAGAACAAAACATTCTTTCACTATCAACGAACCAATGTAACCTCTATACTTGCTGCATTTTTACCTTGTTCCCTTCTTGCCTTGTTACCTTCTGAGGAAGTGCTGGCATGCCACGAATGTGACAGGGAGAGCTACAATCACGTTTGTTTGGAATCAGTGTGTGCAAATTTTGGAATCAAACCTTCAGATGAGGTTTACTAAGCTGCCTGCCCAGAACACTCTGGTTTAAAAAATGTGCATTGCTATTAATATTTTGAGTGTAGATTTTTTTTGGACAGTAAATGTTCGTTTTCTGCCCATAAAACCAAGTATGAGTCACAATGGAACATTTACTTTGAGTCAAAAATGCAGTGTGTGCTGATGTTCAAGCGCAGAGCATCTTATCACTGTGACTATGGAAAGCTGCCGTACAGAAAGTCAGCATTTTCTTCTTCTTCAAAAGCAGCTCCGAGATCAAAGACCATAATCCTCAATTCATAAATACCAGCATTAACTTGTATCCATAGATGACTTGCAGTAATT
Organism: Rousettus aegyptiacus; assembly: GCF_014176215.1. Taxonomy (NCBI): domain Eukaryota; kingdom Metazoa; phylum Chordata; class Mammalia; order Chiroptera; family Pteropodidae; genus Rousettus; species Rousettus aegyptiacus. The sequence goes on along the minus strand of NW_023416306.1, from coordinate 59,768,346 downwards.
ATGAGCTATAATCCGAGTTGGCTGCAAAGAGGCTCTCATTCCCTCTTTTACCTGGTTCCATAGCACATGTTCACAGAGGCAAAGGAATTCATAAATGGCAGTGGGGGAAAGCCACTCACAGCCCACCCTTTAAAAAATTCCAGGAACAACACAGGGAGTGAATTTGATTTTAGGACTCCTGTCACCCAAATCTCAAGCATACACACCACCATTTATACAGTCCTCAGCTCACGAAATCTAGGCAGTCTATTTCAAAATTCATGTCTAGATATTATTATATACCTCTAACTAATCCCACGAAGTCTTGCAGACTTTATTTTGCTTGGGAAGTTGGGGTTAAAGTTCTGAAAGAAGTTTTTTTTTTTTTTTTTCAATCATGTATTTTACCTGCTGTTTGAAAATAAAGACACACACACATAGACACACCACCCCAACACACGCAGACTAAATGGCAATAGCAACATATAGAAAGGAAAAGGGATTTACCAGGAGCAGGAAAGCCAGCAAGAGGAGCGGTGTGCCAGGAGTTGCCCGACGGCAGCATTCCATGCTTGGATCCTTGCCGGAATCCGAATCGGACACTGAATAAGCTGCTAAGTGCTCCTCTGCCTGCTGTCACATCCAGTACTGGTGCTAACACTCCAGCCCTGCCTATCAGCTTCCATCAGCCCCGCTCACATTTCCTGACTAGGGGTGGGTGGGTGGGTGGATGGGTGGGGGGTAAGCTGAATGGAATCTCTCTCGGAGCAGGCAGCCAGCCAATCAGGCTCCTGCTAATCAGACATGCTGAATAACAAAGCCAGGGGGACAGAGAAAGTGTAACAGTGTGAGCAAAAAAAAAGGGAGAAAAGGACGAAAAAGAAAGGAGAGCAGAGCGCAAAGCAGAGCGAGAAGAAAAAATGCAAAAGATGCAGAATTGCAAAAGATGAAGCAAAGCCCTGTGCTATTAACTAACCTGGTTAGTTCTTTGCGAGATACATTTCTCTTTGCCATTTGCTTGTGCCTGTTGCTTTGTAAAGTACAGTAGCTCCCTATGACTCTGCATTGTTCCATTCAGGAGAGAAACTTAATCCCTTGTCAATATATAACATATGCCATAAAGGGAAAAAAAATCATAGACAAAAACGGACTTAATGTGCCCTTTAAATGTGTTCTGTACAATTGCTTTATTCCTCTTCCATAAAGTTCTTTATTTTCTCCCTTGACTTGGAAAAAGGAGATTATATAAGTTTTTGAATGTTCCTCATTAAATCTAAAGAGTGACATAAGTTACTTTGTATATTAATGACCTGACCTAAAAAAAAAAAAATTTGCTTCTTTGTAAAGCGACAATTTAAAACACCTATGGTTTACTAAGCTAAGGGCACAATTCAAAATTTAGATCCACTAGTTTAAAAAGAAGCCCTTAACAAAGACTTGAGGATGAGTGGAGCTGAAATTTGGGGTTAAGGAACAGCCTGGTTTTGACAAACTGCCAACTCTCAACTATCGCTTTAGCAGCAGGAGGGAAAGGAAGGATGAATTAAATCCTCAGTTAATCCCCAAACCTTTTAACGGACAGTTTCAGCCTCCTCCTTCTTTACATCCTTTATCGGAGCTGCTATAATGCAGCAGAAAAGGCCGAAGTGAGTTTTACCTTTTCCTTTCCACTGTTGCAAGAGGGCTGGATGAGGAGATGACCTTTGAGGTCTAGTCCAGCTCTGGAGGAAGTGCTAATGAGCAGTGAAATGATGACAGCGCCAGGAGAAGCTCAGGAAGCCTCTGAGTCTGATTAATTCACCGGCAAGCAAAGGTTGACTCTACCAGAGGAGGATTTTATTACAGTTTTAGAAAAGTGTCAAGTGTCAAACAAGGACGTGTTTCTCCTTATCTGCTAAGGAAATCACGGAGATTTTGAAAGAATGAAACAGCAAACTTGGCCTTACACTTCCATAGGTGTGTCACCAGGATGTCTTTCCTTTGTAGATCTCCTGATAGCCGAGAAATGTATATGGTGAAGGTAGGAGACATTTAGAATTAATGTTCTTTCCTTTCATTAATAAAAAAATACTGACAAGAGGCATGAAATACACAAATATGGAAAACCTGATGAAGCCATAATAGGCATGTGGATACAGGCAGGTCTGCCTGTATAAATACCTGCAGTGTTGCTTTTCAAAAAGGTGAAGAAAAGCAGGTTGTTCAACTTCAGGTTACTTACTTCATATGGTATATCAATTAAAAACAGAAGAGCTTTAAAATTCCCATTTTTAACCCACTAGGAAAGTCAAGGGTGTACAAGAATCCACCTTTTTCCTCACCTAGGAAAAAGGGTAGTACAGATCCATAACAAAGAGGCCCTATTCTTGGGTACACTTTTCTCTTTCAGAAAGATTTCTTTCATGTCTCTCTCCAAAACTAGCTAATGCTCATACGCTAAAGAGTATTCATGAGTTGCTGTAAAAATACTTGACTGGTGTTATCTGAAATCTTCATCACATTAAAAAAATGGATTGATTGAAATAAACTTTCATTTATAAAACAATGTTATAGATCTCCCTTTTACACATTGGAGCTTTCTGCTATGGGGCTTTTTTTCTTCCATCAGAGTCATTAGCTAAGGAGTTCCAACTAGTTCTATAAAATGGAATATTTTATTTAGGACCACTTCCTCCCTCTTCACATATAAACATCACTCGTTAGGCAGATCAAAATGGAAGAACAGATGGTGGGAGAAGGAATAATAGCAACAATAGTAATGATTCAATACCATTTATAGAATAGGAAAAATTGGTATGGTAAGAAAATAATTGGTAGCCACTTGTATGCTAGTCTAGATTCCTTCCTGCTTCAGAAATAAATACTGTCTAGAAATCCTGAGTCAGAGATTTCTGCCTTGGAGTTTTGATAATCGTCAAAGTACAGCAAGGCAGTCACCTCAATAAAGTACCTGAACATTACGACATATTAAAATCAAACTCTCTGTCATTTGTTGAATACCTGGAGGATGCCCACACAGTGTCTTATGCTTCTGGTCACTATGCTCGTAGTATCTCCTTTTCTTTCTCTGGCTGCCCAGAGAAATGAGAAAAAGCAGTTGCACAATCAAGCACTATATGCTGCAGGGTAAACCCCAAGCTTACTGTAACTTGAACAAAAGGAGAACAAAATCAAGTTGTGGTAAGGTGACTGAGGTAAATTTCTGGGATGAGCTAATTTTGAGAATGTTATATTAAAGTTTGTGTTATAGCTTTCAAGTTTATAAAATGATTTTATACCCACATCTTATTTGACCTTTATGACTACTCTGTGAAGTTGGTTAAGTACTCACCCCATTTTATATATGTGGAAACTGATGCTCAGAGTAGTAAAGCAATTTGCCTCAGGCCCCACTGGCTAGAACTGGCCTATGATTGGAGTCTCCTGACTCTGAATCACTGTCATAACACACATATATATGTGCAAACATACATATATTTCTATGTATACACATGTGTGTACACATACTCATTTTTAGATGTTGGCAGTGGTGTGATACCAGTTAAAGAGGGATATTTATAGTGAAGGCATGGGAGAAGGCAGGCAACCCAGGTTTTACTAAGGGTATATGTTACTTGACAATGGAAAGTACCTTATTATAGTCTGTCTCCCATCTTTGTCATTTCTAAAACCTTTTTTGGTGCCAAGGAAAAAGAACATAAAACCCTAGGTAATGTAGACCCATACTAACAGCAGCCTGGGAAAGGCCTCTTATGGCATCTGAGCAGGGCGTTGGCTGAGTTCCTTTTTTCCTCTTCAGGTATCTAAATTAAAGCCGTCTGCCAGTGTCTGAGGAGCAGCAGCGGCGGCAGCAATAGCGGCAGCAATAGCAGCAGCAGCAGCAGCAGCAGCAGCAGCAGCAGCCGCCGCCGCCGCCGCCGCCGCCGCCGCCGCCGCCCCGGCTCCTGTAATACTGGTTACCAGCTCCCTGCACAATATATTAGGTGAAATGAAAGCAGAAGCAAGAGTGTCAGGGCTGTCTGAAGCATCATTCCAAATGGTATGGATTTAACAATACTTAATTTAAAAAACACCAGCTTGGACAGGAGCAAGCTGTTAACATTCAGTGTGCTTTATGGCAGGAAAGAGTGAGCTAAACTCTCGGAATTTCTTTCCCTGGGGAGCGTACGTTACAGTGTTCACGCTGGAGCCACCTGTCTCTTCCTGAGCCTTCCTTGGGCCTTCTCACTTGGCCTTCCAGTTGCAGTAACTGGGGTCGAGAGGGCAGAGGGTCTTCTGGAAAGAACTCAGGGGTGGGGAGGGTTGACGAGCTAAGTAGAGCTTCTTCTCCCCTCTTGAAGGAGGTGATTATTGGCAGTGTCTGAGCCTAACTATCCTCATGGGCATGTGTGGAAGTTGTTTGATTTCCCTAGCTAATTCCGAAAATTAAGAAAAGGAAAAAATGGTGTGAGGATGAATAAGATAAAACTATAGGAAGCCAACTGCTAGTGTCAGGGACAGAGCTGGAATTTGAGCAGGAGTCTGTAGTTCTCCAATTCACCTAATATCCATTCGACTCCCAAGTAACTGGAGTTTTTGCTACAATTTTCAAATCATCTTTCACACATCACCTAATGTGATATTAGCAGCAACTCTATAAGGTAGAGAGTAATTATTACTCTCGATTTACAGATGAGGAAACTAGTGCTCTGTTACAAATGGGTTCATCAAAGTTATTTAGTAGTTGACGAAAAACTGAAGCTTAATCTAAAGTAGTTTGAATTTCCCCAGGAAAACTCTTGAGAAGTTGATGAAAATAGCTACATTAATTGAGTCCCTCATGTACTAGGCACTGTTCTAAGTACTTTATATGTATTATTTCATTTAATTCTCACAAAATCCTATAGAGTCAGTATACTTATTATCCTCATATGGATGTTATTTATGGTGGACCTGCTGTCAACATTCATCTCAACCAGTGCCTTCCTGAAACACAGAGATCAGGAACCTAGAAACCATAGTTCTCAGACTCCTTTGCAGCTAGGGTGCTGGAATTAATTTAGATTTGGCCACTCAGAAGCACTTCTATAATATTTGGAAGGCAGAAGTGAGACAGAGACAACACTTTGCTCCCTGTACCTGTAAAAATGGCCACGGAGCAATGCGGTTTGTCTGCAGCCACGCTAGCCAGTCATTACTTTTGTGGGCGTCAAGAGACAGGCTTGGGGCATGCAGTTGATTAGCTGGATCAGATAAAGTGGGCATGGTTCTTGCAGCAGGTAACTTCCTGGTTGTGAAAGAGGCAGCAGCTATTGTGAATCTTTTTCTGCAGAGTAGCACGGGAATCTTCAGAAAGCTCAAACTAGAATTTTTTTTTTCATTGGTGATTCCAACGTTCTGTGAGTTAATACCCTATAACATTATAGTTTGTGCTTTTATTAACAAGGGTAAATTCCGTTCTCTGCAACAGAATCCTTGATTGATATATTCCCTTTAGCAGAGGAGTAGACTGAGGCCCAGAGAATTAAGTAATCTGCCTAAGATCACAAACTCAGAGAGGGGAAAGACCGAGATCTCAGCCCAGGCCATCTGCATTTCTAAACACTAAGCAAGACCTCCTCTTCGTACAGCAAAGGGCCACGGGAGTTTAGAGATGGGAGAAATCACTGCCAGTTTGAGGACTCAGTAAGGAGTACCCAAACAAAAGAAATAGAAATTGAAAAAGACCATGATATATAGAGTCTTCTAGGAAATGAAAGGAAAAGCGAAAAGGCATTACAGGTGAGGAGAACAGAGTAGACAGAAAAAAAAGTAGGAACATGTGAGACCTGGGCTTTTACTCACCCTGACCCACTATTTCAGGCTGTTTAAAGGGTGAAAAACATGTTTTTAAATTCTTTGTCCCACAGCTTCCCTTTCCCTACAAAGTGTCTAGCTCTGCATGTTCCATATGGAAGGAATGCAACAAATTTTAAAATTTGATTTGATTCATTTCTTGCTGCCTGAAGCACTAAGAGCCTCAGCTCACATTTCTTCCTGTTGCCTGCAATGCTTAATTCAGGGCTTCTCACACTGCAGGTACCTGGTTAGAATCTGTGACCCAGGCCAGTAGCAGAGAGGAATTCTTCAGATTGCTTGGTGTAGGGCAAAAAACCCAGAATTTGGAGCTGGTCAGTTCAGATGCTAGCTGTTCCACAGATTGCTAGGAAGACTTTAAGGAAATAAATGGCTGAAAGTCTTTGAGCCCTTGTTTTTTGTTTATTTGTTTTAAAGCTGTTAAATGATGAGAATAACACTCAGGACTGCAGAAACTGATGTGAGCAGTGGAGTGAGGGATTTGCAGTCCAGCTCAAAGCCGGAAACAAAGTCAGAGCTCAATAAGTCACTGCTATGCTAGGTGCCCACTGTACTCATCTTTCAACTTTTCCAAGTGCTTGAAATGATAAAATATTGCAAAAAATCATTATAATTTAGATTCTAATTCTAGGATTTTCTTTCCCCTTGAACAAACAAACAAATAAACAAACTCATAATAGAGCACTGAACTTCATTGAGGATAGAATTGTTCATCACCCTCAAACTGGGGCTTCTTCTCCCTTTTTCTACATTGCTAGGATTATGTCACAGATCTCAGAAGTTTATTATTGAATTACATTCACTTATTGAATTACAAACACTTATAGAGCACCTGCTGTGTGCAAGGCACAATAAATAGAAAATTCTGGCAACAGATAAACTGCCTTTTGTAGGCTTTTTGACATAGAGAGACATCAATATAATTGCTGAGGTTTGAATTATGGTTGTAATATACATATATTAAACCCAAATGTAATATATAAATCCAAGGCCCTTGGTTCTTAGTTCAGTACTATTTCCATGACATCATCTTCCATAGATAAAATAATTATACCAGAGCCAGACAATAAGGTGAAGGGGTGTTAACAGATTTATAGACAATACAGAGAGAGCAGGATTAAAATGCAAAAGCCAAATTCCTCAGCTTGGCATTCGAGGACCTCCCTGATCTGCTTCCGGTCCCAGAACAACAGAAAATCATGCTCTGGCCTAATTGAAATACCTGATATTACCCCAGTACTTCAAGTCCTTCCACTTCCAGGTATGTGTTCATCCTGTCCCTTCTGCCTGGAAGGTCTTCTCTTCCATCTCTGCCTAGCTAAAATCCATTTTAACGTTTAAAGTGTAGCCCAAATGTCGGCTCCTCCACAATGCCTTGTACATAATTGACATTAGATAAACTCTTGTTAAATTAACATGGGAGTTAATAAACATATAGTACATCTACAGATATGGTAGCGGAAAAAAAAAGAAAAGCAAGAGAAAAAAGTAAGCAGGAGAATTACAAAATAACAATGGCCTCTGAAAACTAGGGGAAGATGTAAATTAAAATAGAAATAAAATTTGAATTTCAGAATAGTAATTAAACCACGAAAAATCCGAATATTCTTCCTCTACAATAGATCATTGTGAGCATGTAATTTTATTCCAGTTATTTGCTAACACCAATTAGATGAACAGTTTCTCTGATAAGTTAGAAAGATTACCTCATATCACAATCATAAATACTGTCAAAAAATCAAAAACTCTCAAATAGTGAAATACTGAAAAAGAACCTATATTTAAAAATAATTTACGGTATAGTTTTTTTTTGTTTGCTTTTTTTTTTGTGAGTTTTTTTTTTTTTTTTTTAAGATTTTGGAAAAGGACATGGAGTTTGTGGGAAAAACTGGGTATTTTAACTTTCCTACTTCAAAGTGTGGCGGGCCTTTCTTTTGCAAAAATTTTCGTGAAGGAATTTGGAAAATTATAAGTATGGCAAAAAGAAAAAAATTATATAGGGTAACAATATAGAGAATGAAATACAAGCCAACAACAACAAAAGCATTACCAGTATGCAAGTGTCCTGAAGGGAGAAATAGGTAAAAGAATCCAGAGTTTTTTTTCACATGTGCATTTCCTAAAAGATAAAATCCAGTATTGGCTTCATAGCACAGAAACTAGTAGTTATAGAAAGTATAGGGTTCCAAACACCCCTTCTTTAGATGTGATTATAGGGTCAGAGCCAATCACAAAAGCCTTTGGGAACAACCATAGGGACATAAGTCCTAGCTTTGATGTTTTTTGCATTAAAGACCAGCAAACTTAAGTTCACTCTGTGTCACCTGAGAATACTTCTAGAAGGAATAGCCGAGGAGGTATGTCTGGGGTGTACAAATTAGAGGCAGCAAGGTCCAAAGCACATGCCTGTGATGGTTTTGTCTTCTCTGGAGAGGTACGCCCTTGTCCAAATGGTCACAAAGGCCTAGCTTTTAGTTTTGGTGTTTGGTTGCATATCTTTCCTTCGTTCCTCTCCACCTTTCCCTCTGTGCCTCCCTCACTTTTCTATCACTTGGATCGAGATGGGAATGCTCTTATTGACCTCAGAATGGCTTTGTGAGTAGAATGGTTATTATAATCATATGCATTTACTTTTGCTCTCAACAGTTTGGCTTTTAGACTCATGCCTGCATTTTAAAGAAAAACAAAATATCAATAATATACCTGTGGTAGAAATATTAGCTGTCTCCCAATAGCTATTATTCTTTTTCTGTTTTGGTAACAAACATAGATGACTACCCAGAAGAGAAAGATTTTCTAGCCTCTCTTGCAGCTATGGGTGGTGACCATGTGACAAAGTTCTCCTTAAAGAGATGTAAGTGGAAGTAATGAGAACAATATCAAGTAATGTCCTTAAAAAAGGGCTTATCTTGCTTTACTCTTTCCTCTTTTTTCTTTTTTTGTGGCAAGAATAATAATGTGAAGGCTAGAGCAGCCAACTCTGACCATGAGATAAGCTTGAAGTAGATACTAACACCAGAAAAAGGGCCATGGCTGCTTGATTATCTGAAATATCACAGTGCTCCTGGACCACCTAACTCTAGACTTTTATGAGAGAAAGGTGTTTAATACAACACATATGTTTTAACATAATATATGGCCTATTGTAGAATCGCCTGAGCAAATCTACGAATAAACATTATGCCTCTGGCTTTAACTAATGGCCAATATAGAAATGTATGTATGTGGAATACTTTTGAGATCTTGTAAAATTATCTCAATTTTGTTTATGTTGTTCAATTATATAAGATTCCTCTGACAAATTCTCAGAACATAATGGCCAAACACAGAAAGCACGTTTGACAGGTTGGTATGTTTTATTTTTCAGATAATGAGAGCTATATAATTCCCTGGGTTTCCATATTGCTTTTGCTACAAGGAAGCTCAAAAAAAAAATATGTGCTCAATGGCTAAAGCTTTCCTCAGCCTATGGTTTAAAAAAATCCCTTCACTCTTTCCTTCTTGATTTTCGCATTTTTTTAAAATTTCATGTAAGTGGTTCATTTTTTTTGCACTGCAATTTTATTCTAAACAACCTTTCAATGTGTTTGCAAGAAGGTGGAATATAAAATACTGTAATTGTAAAAAGAGAGCTGGCTTTGAAGCACTCTGAAAAAGATGACGAAGTAAGAGTGATTTCATGTTGATGAAAACACCATTTTTCTTTATCCCAAACCCATTTTTGTTGCCGTGATGATTTATCAAACTTTCCAAGCCTACCCCACCCTTTCTAAGATTGACATTTTATTATCTTTAATTATTTGGAGAAACTTTAAAGTTATTTAAGAAAACTTATTTAAACTGGATTATTCTTTTTCATATGTTACTTCCATTGATACAATCTCATTCAAACAGAAAAAAATAGTTCTCCTATAATCAAATTTAATACCTTAATAGAATTCATATAACAATACTATAATTTCATATGTACGGGTTCCATTAATCAAATTTCTGATTTAGCTGAAATGATTTTCTCTTCAAGCTACTATTATAGATGACATATATAGGTGAGGGGTGTGTGATGTCCTGAGTCACCTGATTTACATTTCCATCTGGTTCTAGTAGACTCAGTTACTCAGAGCCTCAAGATAGTGAAGCTTGGAGTCATGAGGGCACTCTTGCCATACACTGTACAAATATATTACTGATCTCAAGAAGACTGAGAAAAGGAGTTAATGAGTCAACTGTAAATCATTATTGCCATCAAAAGAAACAACAATAAACTGTTCAAATGTTAGACTGGAAGCCTTGAAGGCAGTGTCTGTGACTTGTCTATTCATTCCCAACCTCTGGCCTGGCTACTTGGCACACAGTAGGTGTTTAGTTAACATTTGCTAAATGAATGAATTAAAAATTAAACAAGTTTAATTCCTCAAAAAAAAATTAGGTATAGAATTACTATATGATCCAGCAATTACACTTCTGAATATATACTCAAAAGACATAAAAATAGAGACTCAAACAGATATTTGTGTACTTGTGTTCACAGAAGTGTTATTCAATAGCCAAAAGGTAGAAGCGACCCAAGTGTCCACCGATGAATGAAGGCACAAATGAGATGTGGTATTTACAGTCAATGGGATATTGTTCAGCCTTAAGAAGGAAGGAAATTCTGACACATGGACCAACATAGATGAACCTTGAAGATGTATATGAATTCACTTAAATGAAGTACCTAGAGTAGGCAAATTCATAGAGGCAAAGTAGAATGGTGGTTTCTTGGGAGCTGCGGAGAGAGCGAGAGTGGGAAATTAATGATTAATGGGTACAGAGTTTCAGCTGGGGAGTTAAAAAACATTCTGGAGATGAATGGTGGTGATGGTTGCACAATAATTTGAATGTACTTAATGCCACAGAACCATACGCTTATAATGGTTCATTTTATGTGTTGTATATTTAATATACATTTACAATAAAAAAATTTAAGGAAAAAAAGAATATAAAATAAATAATAATTTACCTGTGTAAAAACAATCCCAACAAAATTCCCTGAGTGAATTTGTAATCCCTGTGCCAAATAACTGTGGAACTCAGTATGATAATGCATATGCTGAACTACATCTGATTACTAAATTTCTTATGAGTTAAAAATAAATGAAATGAGCACAAGTTTTACAATGCAATGTCAACAATGCCACCCTCACTTGAAAGGTAATCAAATGTGAGATTGTTTTTGGTTTTCTCAACTTAAATGTAAATGAAGCTGTGCTCTCTGCTCTCAGGGCCTTTGCACTTACTTTTTTTGCTGCCCATAATGCTCTTCTTCTCATGAGTCTACTGATTATACTGACAGTTCCTCAGAGGCTTTCTGCAATCTGCCAATATGAATGGGCCTTTCCTTTTTGTTTTCAATACTTTCTTATACAGGAGCTATCATAGTTGATGCTTATAATTTATTTGTATTTGTATTTATATTAATTTGTTTGATTACATATTTAATATCTCTCTCCCTCATTAGATTGTGAGTTTCAGAAGGGTGAGGACCATTTCAAATTTGTTAACCACTGTATTTAATATCTAATACAGGATCTAGCATGCAGTAAGTGCTCAAAAAAATATTTGTTTAATGAGTAAATACTTGTCAAATGAATAAATTCATCTTTAAACAGAAGTCTTCAAAGACATTGTAACAGTTATTTTCTTAAGCTGGACAACGGACAATAGGCATTTCATTACTTGAAAAAAATACTTTATACACATATACATACACACACATAATTTATATTATGTAAACCTTAAACATACACACAGACTTTTTTTATATATGCATATATACATATTTATTTATTTATAAATAATTTTCATATTTACTTCAAAACTGCTAAACAGTGGACCAGGAAAGTCAAATGTCCTTTCCTCATGTCTAATCCCTTTCCTGTCTGCTTCCTCAAAGACCATTATTGGTTCAGCATCTTATTCTATTTCTCCCTTCTCCTAAGGTCTGTGTTAGACAGGTAAAGGCAACTAGGTTATTGGTTTGCAAGTGAATGCAACTTCATATCTTTTTAAAATTTTATTCTGAGATATCCATTTAGTAATGAAAGAGATTGGGTAGATTAAATAAAAATGCAAAGGAAATTCACCTACATCTACTTTACACATGAACAAAAGTAATGTACTTAACATGTCTATTTGTAATGATATAAGAACCATAATGATATAATTTGCTCACCAAATTAAAGAGAAAATGATGCAGATAAAATATTTTCTGATGTTAAAATCTGATACATAATCAAATTTTATACTGATATTTGTTTGTCTACACAGTCACATATTATGTTTCCTAACTAAGATAAGATTTATATTGCATATTCTTTACTTATGCAACTCTCTTGGCTTCCCAACATTCTCTTTGAAGATGAAGTGTGGAAAAATAATCAAGACTTGCTTCAAAAGTTACACTTATTAAACTTTAGATTGGACACATGTATTTAATTTTCTTTGCAAAATGACAGACCACTATAATGGTTTTATGAACAATCAGCAAAAGTAATCTGTGGTGTCTTTTGCTTAAGAATTCTAATGATTTCTCCTTTTGGAAGGGTGATTTCCACTGAAAGGTGGGTTTGCTCATCACAGACAGAGTTGTCACATACTATGTGTTACAGCAGAATAGGTCCACTGTGTGCACTTCAAAAGTGTTAGCCTGGAATCTTATTGTGCACGACCCAATGTGATATTTTCACAGGTCTGGTTCAAGGAAGAACTCACTTTAGTAAAGAATGAAAGCCATGAAAAGAGGCTGTGGGTAGCGATAGTACCCCAGTGTAAAACCTGCAAGTACACCTAGTAAAATTTGGAAATTGAATTCACTCTGCTTCAGATTTCACTTTTCCCCCATTAAATCAGAGTACGACACAGGCATCACAAAATCTGCCATAAATAATTCTTCACAACCGTCTGCTTCACTTTGAGTGCCCTGGACTCTGTCCAGCCATAAAACCTGGATCTACTTTTACCACTAAAGAGGATAGGCCCCCCTTGGTTAGGGCTGAAGAAGCTGAAATTGAAAAAAAATTGCTTGCTGTTCAAGCAGTTACTCTGCATGCTGCATCTTACACAGCAAACAAACTGAGGTTTCGCTATGAAGCTAGGCAAGTCCTTGAAAATCTTGACAAGATTTATAAATAAGATATGGTGTTTATTTATTATTTTAAAAACTTTCCATTGTGCTCTCCTTGGTAATGTAATATGATATGTACTTTTGCCAAGAATAGGGTGTGGCTGCTCCACAGCTAAGCCCATCATGAAATGTCATGCTTAAGACTGAGTCAGAACATCAAAACAATGCAATTCTGTAAGGAGACTGCCAACGGTTTTCCCGCTTCTGCTAGATTCAGCTCTTTTTGAGTTGGGAGCATTAGTAGGTTTTCTCGTTACTATGTCTAGTCATGACTGAAAATATTATTGGTATATCTTGAATTTTACACTTGCTTGCTTCTTTATTCTTCCACCCCTGCAGCCTGCCTTCCTCCCACATTTCTCTACCCCTCTTTTCCTCCCCAGGTCCTTGTAGATTATGGTTGGTCAATAATTTTATTCTTGCAGGAGTTAAAATCAAATGGGAAGAGTAATACTTAGGAACTGCTCTTTGAAACAGCCAGCAATGTGGGCTAATGAGCTCACTTTTTAAATAATCTACTGAATCCAACTTCTTAAACACTTAATCTCCTTAGTGTTGTTGGAGATCTGGGTAACAATATTTGGAAAATTTGTCATAGTTCCATACTTTCTCGAAGGGCCTGATTAAGTAAGCCCGAGGGAGGGGGGTGTCTTCTCTACTCATAATGGGCCCCTTTGGTACGTAACTTCCCTAAGAACAGATACTTGGTCTTTCCTGTTCACTTCTCTAACTCTGGTATCTAGAATAGTGCTCAACAGATCTAAGATATTTGAAAAATATTTATTGAATTAATGAATAAAATAACTAGTGAGATAGCTTGCTGAGTACAACAGAGGACTTGAAATCAAAAGGTCGAGGTCCTTGCCAAGAAAATAAGATTCAGAGTGGTAGATCAAATATGTCTAATAAAACACCAATAAAGTCTGACCATGAAATACATGTTGTTTATGATGTATTAGTTCCTGGATAACATAATTTGTAATATGAAAAACAATCATTTGTATTTCACTATAATATAAGTTGCTAGAGAGCAGATACTAGGTTCTCAAATTATATTTGTTGAATGTTTATATAATGGAAAATCCATGCCTATAGAAATATTTTCTCAAGCAGATGTATAGTATAAGACTTCTATAATTCAGTTATTAGGGCAACTTCTAAAATATCAGAGCTAAGATACCAACTTACTCCCCTTATAAATACTAGAAATTTTCCCAGTATTTTCTATAATACTAAAAAATTTTAGTCCTGTGTTAGTTCTTAAAGCATAAAAGTTCTGTTTGTTTAAAACATATCGGCTCATGGCAGCAAATACTATTTTTAAAATATTGTTGATGAGGGAAAAAGACTCATGCTCTGAACTCCTCAGAACGTACATGGGAATATTTTTGTCATCAAATCAAAGATCTAAACTAGATTTTCTAAAATCTCTTCTGGCTCTAAAATTTTATGACTCTGGCTTAAAAAAGAAAAAAAAATGTATCCACGGGGAAGTAGTGTCTTTATAACTCACTCAGAATTTTCATTGTCATTGGACAGAGATTCCTCACTGATTCAGCATATTCTGGCTCAAGTGTTGTTCATAGTGTATTAAGCCTCGATAAAGTCTTTTTCTTTTAAGGATGCTCTGGAAATCTTGTAAAATAAGCCAAGGAGAGCCTATTGTGAATCATAATTGAATTTGGGCATTGGTGCCGCAATGAGTGAAGGCACTAATGTCAAGTAAAGTTAAGGAACAACCAGACAAAGTGCTCAGATCTCACATTCGCTATTCTGTGAAATGGTTAAAGCATTATTTTTCAACTGTGGGTAGTCATCCGCTAACAGCTCATGAAATCAATTTAGTGTGTAACAACCAAAATTAAAAACAAAAGGAAAAAAGAAAAAGAAACAGTTCACGGTAGGCTAGAAAATATCAAGTGTATCTTATATAGTAATGGTAAATAATGTTTGACAAAAGTTTTATTTCAGGGGTGTGTTGTGTTTCAGTGTAGGTGTATGCATATTAGGCCACCGTATACAATGTATTTTTCCTTATGGGATGCATTCAAAAAAGTTTGAAAACTATTGGTTTTAATGAAAACAGTCTTTCAAAAGCCCTTCCAACTCTCTCACTACTTCTGTGAAATCCTGAAGATCTTATGAGCACTCTAGACAATTACAAAAAAGAGGTAAGGTGTTAATAAAAAGCCTCCTTTCATCAAAAGAAAGCAGCACCAAGCTCACCTGATTTTGATCATCAGAAGCCAAGATCACTGAGTCCAACCTCTTCCATCTAATGGATTGGACTGCAGACATAGGCACTTGCCCTGTTCTGTTCCTGGTGGGGAGTAGATGTCAGTTACGTGCGACTATGCCTGAGTAAAGGTAGAATACAGGCCAGCTAAGGGATTAAAAAATATATATATTGAAGCATAATACTAACACAAAAAAGTACACCTAGTAATTCTTTTTCTGTCCTGTAGGGAAAGGAAAGGCACTGTAGCTTTCTCCAATTGTTCTTTCTCCTTTGATATCCTGTCCAAGGATTTCTGTCTTAATCCTCTCTTAATTTCTAAGGGATTTCTCAGAAAACACAGTGGCTTCTGGAAGACAGGGTGGGATATTCTTGAAGTAGAAACACCTTATATAAAAATTCTTTTCTTCTTCTAGGAGCATTTCTGTAAAACTTTTTTTTTCCATAATTTGATTTTACTTTAACTGATGAGTCAGTATTTCCATCTCCTTTTATTTATCAAAACATTTTATTTGGTGTTTTTAAAAAAGTAAAACTTTAAATTAGTTCAATAACTAGACAGTACACAGCATTCTAATGTAATGAGTAATTATGTATGTGAAATGCGTAGAAAAACATAAGTTTTTCATAAGGACATGGGGTTTAAAGATTCTGAAGTGTGATGAATGGAGGATGAGACAATTTCTTTTAAAACACACATCCAAACATATATGTTAACTGAGGAGCTGCTATATGTCAGGTACTGTTCTAGATGTTACAGGAATGAATGAGACAGGCAGATAAGATCCTCGATTATGCAACACTTACTCTAGTCATAAGGAAAGGTATGAGGAAAATCTGAACAGATAAATGAACAAGGTATTTTTGATAATAGTGAGTGCTACGAAAAAACAAAAAAGAAGTGACCTCATAGTGGGGTTGGGATACAAACTGAAATTGGGGTGATTACTGAGGAGTGACCTCTGAACCAATATCTTAATGAACAAGAAGAAAGTAACCATGGAGATTAAATCAAGTAGGTGTGAACACTGGTATTTTCTTAGCCATCATTTAAAAATCTCCTAACTTGAAAAGAAAATGGAATAGAGACTTGTTAATTGAAGAAAAGAAATCTAAGTAGTCAAAGTTTGTTTTAAATAGATCCATTAGATACTAAGGGAAGGGCCACTACTTACTGCTGTGTGGGCTGTAAGTTATGACCCTGGAGTTCTGGAAATGGCATGCCAAAATAGGACAGCTTGCAACCTTGAGATACCATGCAACCCAAAAGGAAAATCTAGAAGACCAAGCAATCAAGAGTACCAGTGATAAAACTGGCAGCAACCTGTTAACTGGAGATTTCCAATATAGCAGGAAAAGAGTACGACCACTACACTCAGGATAGGGGGTTACACAAGGCTAGTTAAACAATAAGGCCACTTAGGTAAACCTTTGCTACAGTCCAAGGAATAATTATAGGCTCAATAATCTCAGAGGGCTATGGAAAATTTGAAGAGTATTCAGGGGAAGTCAACAAAGAATGATTAAGAATTGAATAATGGGGCCCCTGAGAAAAGGTATAGCCAAACTGGAATTACTTAGCTGGGATTATTTATCTTGGTGAGGACACATCCAAGGTGTGGCTTATATGGGTTTCAAGAATATGAAAGGTAATAGTGACTAACTGTTCTTTATGACCTACAGGAAGAGAATAAGTTGAAATAGGAGGGCTTTGAGAGATAAGAATTTTTGGATTATAAAGTATCCCAAAAAGAATGTGTTACCTAGCAAGCATTTTGGGTCTCTTTTTTAAAACTCTAAAACAGGGGCTATTAACTTAAGATGTTTGAACCCTTTCCACAAGGATGGGTATGGTGACCCTTGCCAAGTTCAATGTAAAATTTTGTGGGTATATGTATACACATGTATATATTTTTTTTTCCTGGGAAGAGGATTGGCAACTTTTATTGGATTGAGTCCATGCCTAAAATTGTTTAAAAATCATTACTTTTAAGAAACCGATTGTATTCTCATCTGTTTGGATCAGTTGAAGAAAAATTTCAACTGAAGGAGAATGGACTAGTGCCCTTTAAGTTTGCCTAGCATCTTACGCATGATTTAGGAGGCTCTTAGATCTGTGTGCATGACTGCATTAAAGATTAAAAAATATATACATTAGGAGTTTAATGTTTGGTTATTTAAAAAATTACCTTTAAGTGAAAAATGCATTATATATATATATATTCATATACATACATGGATTCTTGTCATAAAACTGGAGGGTAAGTAGTACTCCTTGGGAACAGTACAAGCTTAAAAAATGTTTGCAACATATTAGCAAATGGGAGAAAGGTATTCTGTGAAATATTTAAAACATATGGGTTTTGTTTGTATTTCTTCCAAATGTTTGAGAAAAGTGAACAACTTGTACCTGTATACAATCGTGACTATGAATGCACTATTCTTTTTTAACAAAAAATGTATTTATAAGCAAGCAGTAAAACACTGAAAGAAATCATAATGTTAATAAGTAGGAGGCTATCAGGTTCCATATTAAACTTCTCATACCCAAAGCTTACTTTGCAACGAACAGTAATTTTAACCTGATGGATTAAACAGTTTTCATTACAGTATAAATTTCAGAGATCTACAGGAAGTGATGTAATAAAAATCCTAATCAATTGAGCATATAGATAATATCTACACATGTCCATACCCTATGAATTATGCAAAAAAATTGCAGCATTAGCGAAACAGGGAAAATGCAAAATTCTCTTGTTCTTACCTCTATGTCTGAAGCAATAATAAAAGTAGAAAGCCTATGAGGCCTAAAAAACATGTGTATCTTTGAAGTAAATGTGGTTGATTTTACATTAGTTTGCAATCATTTTTCTTATTTGCTCATCAGTAACCATCTCATTTTTAAAAATACAATAACTTTTATAACACACAATGAAACCTTAAACTCTCATTAGTTCTGATTACATATTACAAAGGAAGGGGAATGGTACAAACTGGTAGTAAAATTGGGAAGCAGAAAATAATGAGCTCTGTTCTCTGAACTCTTGGTCTGGTAGCACAAAATGTAAGCCGGTTGACAGACTAATGACTGGGAGTGATAGGTGCATACTCATGTGACATATGAGACATTAGCATCAAATTATTGGTCTCCATCCTTTTCAGATTTGAAGAATTGCATGCAATAAAATAATGAGTTCAGATACAGTAAATTAATAACACATGGAGCCAAAATTTTTAATGATTCATTTCTGGGGTAGCAAGATAAACAAATATATTTATAAAAGAGCTGTTTGAGTCATAGAAATGTTAAGCTAGCACTTATCTAAGTGGCAATAGTTTTTCCAAAAATTGCTCAAATGATGATTTTAGTAAGGTAATTTCTTTTTTCTACCCATTCATAGCACCATAACATAGGTCACACAGTCTCATTTAGACAGGTAAAGCTGCACTTCATTTCATAGGTGTAAAATCAAATGGAAATTACAGACATAAACTGTCTCTGAACTGATAATGAGCTAGGTTAAAATAAACACACACATACACAGGCACACATACACACTATATAGACAGCAGGTTATTGTCATATGTGGTTCTTTTACCATAAAAATTGATGCACAGTGAGATATTCATATTGAGGTATGCATTCCTTTCCAAGGAATATGCAAACATGATTTTTTTTTAATGGAGAGAATTTCCATATTCTCAACCTTCTTATGTACTTTTTCCTAAAACTGAACTGTGGAAAAATGCACATCCAGTTTTGATTGTCTGATGTTCTCTTATTCCTGTGTCCCTTTCTAAAGTATGCTTCTTTAACTTTTCAAAAATACCTGAAACTGGTATATTACCCCAGGGCATAAAACTAGAGATATCAAACGCAAGGATGATTCAAAATACTGGTTTCAGTGAAGCTTCTTTTAATTAAGGCAACATAAAACTACACTAGAGTTACTGTCTTTCTCAGTTTTATGCAATTTTCTGTAAAGGCAAAGCGTGGCTTTAGAAACAGGACATTTTGGTCTATGTAAAGCTATTCTGAATTTAGATGTGCTGCAGAGTGGGCAATGGGAATGGTGACAATTTTTATTTAACAATTATTGCCTCTTTTATTCTCCAAATATTGCCAAAGATGAATCACTTCAGATGGCATTTGAAAAGAACAAAATGAAGAGAGTTTGGTAAAGAATTTTAAAAGGGCATTAACCTATTTTACACATGTCACAGTAAATTCTTTATGGTATATGTATATACAAGTATCTACCTATTATCTATTTATCTATGAATGAATAAAAGGATAAATGAATATATGTATTAATCTGTCTTCTTAGAATTAAAAAATGGTATAATTTTCATGCGACTGAGCACACATCCATTTCCATTAAAAAAATGAAGTCAGACTTTTCTAACTTATTTTCCTGGTTAAATTATATGGCAAACATTTTCCCATAATTTGGTGAGTTAAATATGCAACTACAAAATGTCCTGTATTTGTGCTTTTTTAGACTTCAGGTTAACTGATGTATAATTTGTATACAGTAAAGTCCACCCATTTTAGGTAAACAGTTCTATGAGTTTTGACAAATATATACAGTTGCATGACCACCATGACAATATGACATGGAATTACTTCCATCACCCCATGAAGTTCCCTTGTGTCCCTTTGTCGTGAATCCTCTCCCCATTTTTTTTATCACTGAATGTACATCCATTATATGGATGTTCCCTATTTTGTTCATCCATTCACTGGCTCATGGACATTTGGGTTGTTTCCAGTTTTTGGTGATCATAAACATTCCTGTACATATAATTATCTGGATATATATTTTCATTTCTTTTGTAAATACCTAAGAATGAGATTACTGGGTTATGGTAAGCACATATATAATTCATATAAGCAACCGCCAAACTTTTTCAAAGTGGTTGTCCCATTTCGCATTCTCACAACGTTATAAGAGTTTCGGTTTTTCTGCATCCTTGTCAGCACTTGGTATTGTCAGTTTTTAACATATCAGCCATTGCATTAGTATGAAATGGTACATCATTATAGTTTTAATACAAATTTCCCCTAGTGACTAATGCTGTTGAATATCTTTTCATGTGCTAGTTTGCCACCTGTATCTATTCTCTGGTGAAATGTCTGTTTAGATTTTTTTGTCCGATTTTTATTGGGTTGTTTCTTATTATTTAGTTGTGAGAAGTTCTTATATATTTTGGGCAAAAGTCCTTTATAAGATATATATATATAAGGTCTTAACAAAACTATATTTAAAACATGGGATGTTGATAATACTATTTTATCAAAGAGCATTGGCAAGGGTTATTAAATTAACTATATTCCAATTTTCTTAATTTTTCCTGAATATATTAAGTTAAATTAGGTGCCACTAAGAGAAAGATCAATAGGTATAATTAATACACATGTGAGATATGTTTTAGTGAAGCAGAAACTGAAAAGATAAATGACTCTAATGATTGTATTACAAATAATTTTGCTAGTCAGGTCATTTATAATTTTTTGCTTTTAAATGATATAATTCAGTTGTGAGCTGGTGAACTTTAAATATAATTTTTGATAGTTAATCACTAAGTGATTTTTGGCATTTAACTCAAAAGGAGTTCAAAGAATTGAGCTACACTATTTAAAACCTTCTTTTAACCAGCAAATTCATTTCTTTTACGTAATCAATACACTTTATTGCTTACGTGAATAAATGTGAAAATTAGAAACAGGATTTATGAGTAGCCCTGTCTCATTCTGGCAATAAAAAACATTCATCCATGATAGATGGACTACTTGGGGGAAAAAAGTCCCCTACATTTTATTTAGAGGAGTATTTTTGATAAAGAATATTATCAAAATTTGTAGTGTTTGTATTATTGTCAAAGTACTGGTAGTAACTGAAATAATATCATTATCCAGAAAAAGGTTTTTCAAAACTTAGACTTATGAACATAAAATATTTATCAAAAATTAAATTTCATTTAATGAACTTTTTTTTTTTTTTTGCAGAAAATGTAATTGTTAGTGATCATACTTTGGTTTATATTTTGTAGAAAGAGGAAAACTTTTCCTCATAAAATATATTACATTAGGATAAGATGAGTTTGAAGAGAAAAGAGAATGAAATAAATGTCCACTCTATATTTTTAATAGATAATTATGAGCATCTAATTGGTATAGTATTAAAATTCCATTAGAAACTTCTAGAATTGTCAATATTTATAATTGACAATTATATCCAGATATTATATGCTTTGCAACTATTTTAACTTATAATGACAAATTTTAAATATCAACCTAAGTTGTGTTTATAGTAGATAATTTTTTAAATTCTTTTAGGGAGTTTAAAAATAAAACTTTTGAGAGATAGGTCATGACCTTTATAATTTTTTCCCTTTTCTTCTTGGCAGTAGTGACAAATGGCCCTGCTCTCATTGTTCTAGTTTTCAAGCTTCTCAGTTTGAAATTACAATAGCAATAATTTTCCCTGGACATTGAGTGGATGACTAGCTCATCCAGTGCCCTGTGTTCTTCCCACATTGGCTGGCAGCAGACTCTTAGTTGTCCGTGCCAAACTTCTTTCTCCAGGGCTCGGTCTTGACATTCTTCCTGAGCAGCTCAACAAAAGCATTATAATGGAACAAAACACCCAGACTGATTCTTAACTGGGTATTCAGAACCTTATAAAAGGATTTATTATTGAGACTAGGGTTTTATTAGTTGATTTTAATTTTCTCTTGTTTTCTGGTCAAATTGGTGGGGGGAGAGAGAGAAGGAGGGAGGGGCAGACAGATGGAATGAGGGAGAGAGGGAGGGAGGGAAGGAAGGGAGGAGGAAGAGAGAGAGAGAGAGAGAGAGAGAGAGAGAGAGAGAGAGAGAGAGAGAGAGAGAGAAACTTCTTGGGTTGGAGTCCTGAAAAGTGTTTTCCAAAGTTTTCAAAGCTTTGGACTAAAACCTATAAACCAAGTTGAACTGCTCACATCCCACAAATGGACAACCTCGTATACTCAACACTTGCAATTTTTTTATACATCAAAGTTTGGGCTCTTCTACATTCAAAGATCTCCCTTCATCAGGCCCCTGAGGGGCACACGTAGAGAAAGGAAGCAAACTCATTTGGCAGAGAGGCAGAACTTTTAGGAGGAAGGTGCTCTATTTCAAGAATGAGCAGACAGACACTCAGAGAGTGTCTAGCAAAGTGCTTTCAGAGGGTGCATCTACCCTGTGATCTGTGAAGCCCCCAACATACGCTTTAAAATGTAGGACATTTTATTTTGCATCAGGTGAAACAAACAGCCTGATTCCCCAATTAACAATCCTAGGTCAATGCCACTGCTTTTTTTTTTCTTTCATTGGTTCTACTTTTTTCCCCTTTCTTTTAAATACTGAACTGAAGTCTGTGTGGCGTCTCCCTCCTCCCCTACTCCCCATGGGTTTGGCACTCATTTTCCCCATTATTTCAATGAGTAATGACACCAAGGGCATGGAGCCAATCCTACGGGCGCTTTACACTTTCCCTTTTCTTCAAAATAAAAAAGAACCAAACCAAACACACTGCAACATCTAGCTTCTGGGATTGTGACTAATTTCTAAGCTCTGTGCTCTGTAGTAGAATTTGACTGTCATTAGACATTTGGCTTTTTTTCACAGAGCCCTTGAGCAAACTTTATTTACAGTGCACACTGACTTTTATTACTACATAATACAGAAAATATTTGCTTCATTATGAAGCCAACTGAGTATTTATTTTGATTCTTGTTACTTGTGGTAAACAGAATTCAAAACACTCTCTACTACCATTGTTCCAAACTAGATGAAAACTATGTAAACAATCAGCATAGGGGTTGTGTGGCCCAGATCTTGTGATTGCCTCACCTCCTTTTCCAGAGAAAGGAAAATTTTGTTTTGTTTTGTTTGAAGTTCAGGTCAATTTTAAATTTTAAAGAAACTTTTGCCCCTCAGGACTGTCTTTAGTCTACTTTAGTGATTGCCTTTTATGGGAAGTCACTTCACTATGAAGTTTTTTCAAGGTACTTTTGGAATTAAACCTCTGGATAAAGTCCAAGATAGGCCAATTCTGCTCTAACGGTATTGCCCCAAACACCAAGAGTGCTATATTTTTTTAGATGGCATAGGTAAGAACATGTGTTGTTGAAAATATATGTGGGCACCCAGATGCATTTTACCTATATTCATATATATGATACTGGCTTTGCTAATTCCACTTAATTCCAGAACCAATCTGCCTTGTGTACCTCAATTGACTTTAAATGATTGTCCAGCCTTGAAATGGAGTCACTGGCCTTTTGTATATAGTAGTTCCTGCATACTCATATTATGATTAACATATCAGTTGAGACTGTCTGTATCTGTATCCTTGGTTATCAACATTTTGTGATTGGTACTTTTTTTTTTTTTTTTGTAATTTGGTAGACTTTTGACTGATTTTAAATCCCATCTATAGACTCTCTATCAGTTTATTTGTAAACAAAGAGAAGTAAATCCAGCATAGCAGAAAATTTTCAATTCGTATCTTTAAATGCTGAGAAAATCATGTACACCAGCGCAAATCCAGACTAATATTTATGTCAACATCTTCCCCTGCTTTAACCCCAGAATGTACCCTCCCACTGAGAATTTGGGAGTGAGATTTAGTTTCTGTCTTAGACTTAAGCCCACATCTAGAGTTTCTGGAACTTCAATCTTAACAGATCACTTTGGAGTTCATTTTCCTTTCTTTGCCTTACAGGACATTTATAACTTCTGCCTTCCTGCTAGAGGTACTCACACAATTGGACTAATGTGAGTACTGGACAATGGGAGAAAAAAAATCCTGGACTTGGAGATCAGATCTGGAAACAAACCCTGGTGCTATACTATTTCCTTGTTGTATAATCTTGAGCAAGTTACTAATATTCCCAAACCACAGTTTCTTCTATACCATAAGGAAAATAATATCTATATCATAAGATTACTATAAGGAAGAAACATAATAATACACAAAAAGTATTTGACACAGTCTTGGGGGAATGGTAAGCATTGGCTCATTATTATTCTTACTTAGTACACTGTTCTGATTATCTTGATAAAAGTAATTTTCTAAAGGCAGATTTTGAAAAATATTGGACTTTTTACATAAATAGCAGATAACAGTCAATCAAAGATGTTATATTAAAATTCAACTGAAGCACTGTATGCCATGTTTGTTATATTAAAATTCAACTGAAGCACTGTATGCCATGTTTGTTAAACTTTGGGTGGTGAACACATACATATATATGACATTGTAGAATTGTACACCTAAAACTTAACATTAATCAATGTTACACCAATAATTCTAATTAAAATTCAACTGAAGCAAAAATTTTTAAGGCGCCTTCAATCAAGTAGAGTATCAAATACTTCTGGTACATTGTATATGATCTGGGTTAGTGTTTTCTCCTTTGGCATTATTGGATAAACTCTTTGTTTACAGCAAATTTCTTAAATCTTCAAATTTCTCATCGATAAAATGGAACAGCAAAAAGCTTTGAAACCTCAGAATAAAGCGAATATCAAAGATTACTATTAAGTGCCCATTTAGTAAATAACAGGATGCTGTCAAAGAACTATTTTACAGATACTGTGATCAAAAGATACACTACAAAGACATCTTTTTTATAGTTAGGAATACAGATGTACAATGAAGATTTCGTCTTATCAAGTCCGACGTTCAACACTTTTTTGCATGTTAAGAAGCATGGCCAAAGCATTCCTTATCAATGATTTTAATTGCTTTTCCTGAGGATAAAACATATATTTGATGCTTCATAGGAGCGATAGATTGGTGAGGTTCGGACCCGGAGTTTGTATGTGTAGGACCATTAAACTGAACCAGTGAAGAGAGGACCTGATTATCACTTTCAGAATAATCTCATAAGAATTTCGATCTTGAGAAGAAACCACCCTCCTCACATACACAAAAAATGAGTACATACATTTATTTTATTGAATAATACCACACTGTTTAAGAACTTGAACTTTGGAATCCAAATGACTGGGTTTGAATCCTAGATCCAGAACAATCTATCTGACTTTAGGCAAGTTACCTAAACTCGGTGGGTAGGTTTCCTCACCTGTAAAATGAGGTCATTTATAATACCTACCCTGCTGAATTATTCTAAGAAATTAAATCAGACATGTAAAGGTTGTAGAGAAGTGACTTGCACAAAGAACCTGTCCAATAATATTAACATTTGCTAATTACATATGCAACAGTATTGCTAATTATATACAATAATATTAGCAGTTGATATTATTAGTCCCTTGGTAAAATACACATACTTTTTTTAAATTGATAGACGGAAAGACATTAAATATGGCATTTTTGCATTTGGATTAAAATTTTAAGGATGTTTGTCTACCCTCACACCTCTGTACATCATTTGGTCCTCATCATACTACCATTATCACCTCCATCTGTTTTACTTTTACCAACTATTTAAGGTAAAGCAAAAGACATAATCCTTTTCTAGGGGAGTAAATATTCTTTCAACAGAAAAGAGACATGTACAGGTGAAATACTGGGAATCTGCTTGAAGGCTAATCCTCAAAGCTTGTTTTTTTTTTTTCTTTCTTTCTTTTAAACCCTTTAAGGTTAAAATTAAAAATAGTGAAGACGGGTAGAATTTTACATATATATAATATTTTTTCTTTTGTTTTCATTCATTGTTTTCCTTTTGTTTGCATTTAAGTAAATGTTGAAAGAGCATGGATCTTGGAGTCAGAAAGACCAGAGTTCAAATCCCATCTCCACCAGTTGCGTGAACTTGGGGAAGTACATTAGTCTCTTTGAGCTCTAATTTGCTAATCTTTAAAAGGGAAATATTATCTGTTATCTCAAAAAAAAAAAAAAAAAAACCAAAATGAGCGTTAATTAGAATGGCATTGGCAAAGCACTTACCACAGCGTCTCATCCTTAGTAGATACTCAATAATTTTTTCCCCATTAACTGCACAACAGAAAATGAGGACTCTAAAAACTCTCTAAAATCATGAAGCCATTCTTATGTATTCCTGATACCATGGTAAACCCCTGCAAGCTTTATTTAGTCCATTTTTTGTCTCAAGTAGAATGGTTTCTAGATACCCGCCCCGCCCCACCCCCCCGCCCCGGCCACACACACACACAATAGCAAGATCATTTCTTTGGCAGAGGTTGCATAATTAATTATTCTTCTTACCTAAATTTGAAAATAATCTATGTCTCTGTCATTAAAACACAAAAAGAACTCCCTTTCACAACCACTTATTTCTACTCTCCAGTCAATTAATGAAAAAGGGGTGTGTTATTTTATACGTTAGAGCCATTTCTACTTACAGCATATACAGACCCTCTATTTAAATTAATGCTGGCAATATTTTAAAATCTGTGTATGGGGGAAGTCCTAACTTTTTTTTCTCTGAGATAGTAGTTTCCCCTTCTATGAGGATATGAAGCTGTAAGACAAACACACTGAATTCGTGAATTAGGAAGCAAGTATAGAGATCTCTCCATGTTACTAAGAAACTCAAAATCAGTACACACCTGGGCTAAAAAAAAAAAAAAAACCCTTCAAATTAACCAGACCTTTGATTCACTCCAAACTGATTTCTTTCCTATTATGTGTAGCTTTCATCTGTTTACTAACATTCCCTCCAGTCTACCTTCCAACTTTGAATGAGTTCTATACCTGTAACCTCTATGGATGATAACAGAGCAATAGAGAAAATCCTGGAAAAATGCCTTCAATCTACTTTAAAGAAAGTTGTTGTTTTTTTTTTTTTTTTTTTTTTGCAGATAATCCTTGAACCTGGTGTTCATTACATACCTAAGGAGAAAGACAAAAGTAATGTATCCTCAGCTAGATCATAAAAGGTTGTCAGCTCATCAGTGACTTCCTATGAGATCATCAGTAACAGGAAAGCTGGAACAGCTAAGCTCCACAAAAATTGAAGATGAAATTACAAGTTTAATATTGACTCAGTTGTGTGGCCTAGCATGTAGAGCAGAGCTTACTTTAATATATGTTTCCTTATCCCTATAAAATACATCAAAGGCTAGATTTCCAAAGGCCTGCATGGCTGGTCATTTGAAAAGAAATATATCCAGGTCCCCAAAGCCTTCATTTTAAGCAGATGGTAGTGTCGATGGCAAGGTTAGAAATTGCAAGCACAGGCTTGTAAAGGCACTGTTTAACACGAGCCTGACTAGGGAAGGGCTGGCATGGAGGAAGCCGGAACCATCATTCAGTTCTATAAAACCAGGTCCTCTGCTAAGGCAGGTAGTAAAAGGCCTAGAAGAAACTCAGTTTCTGTTTTCTTTTCCCTGGTTGGTCTCTCTCCTGGAGGACAGCACCAAGCAAATGACTGGCATGCCACTAGGGGGCACTCTGTTGCACTACCAAGTTTCTAGTGATGGCAAGCCACCTGTCAGGAGCTCTGTCTTATTAAAAAGTTTAAAGGGAAAAGAATAACGTGTCAAGTTCTCCTTATCACAGCAGCTGAAGGTAAATTATTAAACCCGTTTTGAAATTCTGTATTTAAGCTCCTCCTCTGAGACTGTAAAAACAAATATCTAGGACACTTGAAAGATTTAATATATATCAAAGGAAATAACTAAACTAAGGTTTTCTCTTCCTTTTGGGTGAACATAAAACATACATTCAGTTGAGCTGCTAATATCTGGAGTCATCTGAGAAGATTGTCTACCAACTTCAAACTTTAATAATTCCCACTGAAAATCTCCATAGAAGATAGGACATTAACCTTTAATAAACACTTGACAAAATTTTAGAAAATGGCAAATTATATTTGTTTTCTCCAATAATTTTCTCAAACTCTGGAAATCTTACTATAGGAAGATTGAGGAGTGGAGTCTGCTATTTAGATAAAAAAAATACACATTTATTACAATCCTAACAGATATAACATTCCCTGTAAAATTTAACCAAACTTTTGGATACAATGTTTCTTTTAGAATAAAGCTCTAGCTTTTGTCTTCAGGATGTAGTTTTAGTCCTATGTACGAAGTGTCAAAGGAGGAGACATTTTTAATCATCAAGGCCAAAATAGAGTTCTAGCAGCACTTCTTATATAGCAAAACTTTTATTTACAATTGGTGTGTGTGTGTTAGCATAGTGTCCATTATTGTCCAGCCATTCCAAAGTAGCCACTTAAGTTTTTTGTTTGGCATCAAAATTTTTTATTAAATTTTTTGCCTGTTAAATTTCTGTATAATTGTAACACACTAAAAACTTAGTTAAAACTGAACTGAGGACCCTTTGTTCCAGGTAACGTAGCTCAAAACTTTTATGTTCAACCATTTGGAGAAATTATAGTTCTAATGTTATCCACCCTCCCCACTGTCCCCTGGCTGAGATCATTACATTCTAATCTTCATGGGATGCACATATATAAAGTTTTTCTGTCTCCTAAGCACCACCTACTATAGAAAAAAAAATAGATTCCTTTTAAAAACTAAGCAGATTTCTGAAGAGGAGGCATCGTGCCATTCTTCATCTTCTGACATCACACATGAGACTTCAGAATTGTCTGTATTTTCTGTAGTGAATTCTTTTCTAGCCCATGGTGAATTGCCCAGATCTTCCTCTCTGTCCCCAACAGAAGGTAAACACTGGATTTGAAATGCTGTCTCGTTTTAAAACTGATTAGAAGGCATGCAAAACAGCCTTGTGGCTAAGGACTAATATTTGCCGGCCCACATGGATCTCTAACTAGTCTAGATGTCCCCACAGAACAGTTTAACTATTAGAAGAATGAATGCAGTCTGCGTTTTCTTTTCTTTTTAAAAATTGAGACATAATTCACATACGTAAAATTCACTTTTAAAGTATATAGTTCAGTAGTTTTAATCATGTCCACGGAGTTGTGCAACCATCACCACCATCTAATTTCCGAATATTTCCATCACCCTCAAAAAAAATCCCACATACATGAGCAGTCACTCTCCATTTCTCCCTCTCTCACTCCCATCCCTGATACCTGCTAATCTACTTTTTGTCTCAATGCATCTTCCTGTTCTGGACATTAAATATAAATGGAATCATATGCTATGTTGCCTTTTATGTCTGGCTTCTTTCACTTAGCATAGTGTTTTCCAGGTTCAGCCACATTGTAGTATAATTAGTACTGCACCCTTTATTATGGCTGAATAATAGTCCAATATTTTCTTTTCTAATTGACCATGATACATTATTGTGTATCTTGGGTGAGTAGTTATTGTAGGTCTTTGAATAGTCTCAAGGAGAACATAAAGTTACACACTAAAATATTAATAGTTCAATCAAATTAATTTTGAAGAAAAAAATTCTGGGTATTCTGATAAATCAAAAACAAAATTTCTTTTAATTTTCTCCTCTCCTGTTTTAACTTCTCAAAAACAATCATCAGAGAAAGATCTTTTCACTGGGAAAAACCTCCAAAATATGACAATCTCTTTAAAGTGGAATGCATAATATTGAATTTCGGACAATTTTTAGGAAAGTCTAATTTTAAAATAAGAAATATTTGATGTTGAATTAAAGACATACACATTTCAAACAGTGTATTGTCTACTAATATAAAGTGTCTTTTTTATTTATCTAAAAATTTAACTTAAAATGTTATTCATGAAATAAGTCTGTTAGATTGATCACTAATTCTCAGTGTGGTGTCTGGGCCATAGTAGGTGTTTGCTGAATGAACACATTAATGGATAATGATTAAACAATCAAACTATATCCTTTTCTAACATTAAGTATCTTTGGTGCCAATACGGAATATATCTGTCATGGTTTAAAACATTTATTTTAAATACTATTATACACAAAATATGAAGTTAAAAGGCACATAGGGAAAATATACTACTGCTATCTCTTATATATTTTCTGAAGGACCCAAATATTTTTCAGAAACAATTATATAAATTATACATGGTATAATATGTTTATAAAGTTTTAGAATAATATAAGAATAACATGTGCTTGTACACATGTGTGTTCTTTGATGAGAGAGGGAAATGCAAACTAGCATGTTTTGAGAAGGGAGTAAGTGCCAGGATCTGGAAACATGGAAAGCCTTGAGCACTGGAGATATGGGAAGTTAAAAATATGTTCTTTGCTCCTCTAATAACATACCCTCTTTGGGGGAGGAAGATTTCTGCCATGAGACATGTTCCTCTGCTGCAGGTAATATGTATGTGATTGGTAAAGGAATGATGTCAGAATCATAAGGAGGTCAGTTGGTTGATATCCAATTTCCCCAAACCCTTGCTGTGCACAAGGTATGCTAACACATCTGCAGTTGGCCAGCTGTGGAGGACTCCAGGTCCATGCCCCACACCATTCACCCATGTTCTTCCTCTTGGGCCACATGTTTTGCTGGAAGTGATGCTTGCTGGTTCTCCCATCTTGGCACATTTTGCCTTCTCTACATTATTCAGCAACCTCAAACTTTCCTTATCTCCCCTTTCATTAAGCTCCTTTTAATTTTTTTTAAAGGCAAAGTCCTATATTTATAGCAGTATTTGTTAGGAAGCTAACATACCTTTGAAAAGGTGTTAGTGTTTACGGATTTGTTACTGTTTTGTGGGTGTTCTGCTAACAAAGTGCCTTGTTGTTGAGTGGCCTGTCGTTTTATGCATGTTTCCCAGGATGCAAGGTTTTCCAGAAATGCCTATTACAGTATAGAACTGCCTATAAATGTCAAAGCATGATAACAGGTACGATGAGAGGATGGCTATTTGAGAATATTCCAAACAAGAGAATTCTAAGCATGAGCTGCAATGGTTAGCCAGCTGATGCTACAATGAAGACATCTCAGGATTCAGGGGAAGTTTTAAAATTGAATACAAAGAGCAAGTTCTGGATGCTACGAAGTCGTCCACTGTAATGATTAAATGCCTCGGCTCGGACCACACTGAGGGTCAAAAGGTCAAACACTTTCTTATTATACACCCTTGGACACACAGATTTTCCTTTCTAAATCTCCATTTTATTATCTATCAAATTATAGGACTGCATGAAGGTGAAATGGGATGATAATGTAAAGTGCTTTGCACCTTGCCTGGCCTTCACTCAGTGAGTACTGATTAGGTGTCTGGGAGCCAGGCACTTCTTGAGAGTCTCAGAAAATATACCGTCAAACAAAATACAATGTAAGCATTCAATTTTCTAAAAAAAAAAAATTAGCTATTATGATGGGATTTCTCATTTACTTGTATCTGCCATATATTTCTAAAAACTGGATGCCTACAGCAAGGAATAACAGTGAGCAAATTCGGTCATTAAGAAGTTGCCGTGATGGAATGTATCAGTAAAAAAAAAAAAAAAAAAAAATGAAGACAAGGCACCAGGAGTGACCACGTTATCCAATGCACATGAAATCTGCCAATGCTGGACATGCAAGTCCCTGGCAGAGTAGTTGGTCATGACCTAGTGAGGAAGACACTGTGTTTACGATGCTTTCAGAATGCAATGCCCAGAAAGCTTCCCCAAGGAACTTTGCAGCAGACCAATATGGATCCATTTAAAAAGAAAAAGAAGAAAAAAGAAAAAGACCTGCCAGCCCCTCATCACACAGAGCAGGGGAGTGTGTGTGGACGTGGGAAGGAGGCAGAAGGGCTCTGGAGGGGAGCTATGGCAGTGGCTGCTGCTCTGGGTGCCACGGACCAGCACACTTGGTGAAATGCACCCAGCAAATGTAGAAGTGGGGTTGAGGGTCGGGTGAGGGGCCCAGTGTGTGCAGACTCTCTCTGTACTGGCTTGTCTGTTTGAGTAAGCCAAGCGTAGGGTCCTTGCTGGCTGCTGAGGAGCTGGCACAGGGCACTGGATGTGCAGCCAACAACAGCAAATGGTGGCGGCGAGGAGGAAGCCTGCGGTGCTGCAGCCCCCTCTAGGGTAACATTCAGGAGCTCGAGAAGAAAGCGAATGCAAGAGGGCAGCTCAGAAGGGACAGGCGAGAAACTCGAGCAGGAGCATGGGCTGAGGGAGAGGAAGAGGAAGAGGAAGCCAGCCTCGGTCCCACAGTATAACTGGCGGGTCCTGCTGACAACAAAGCAAAAACATCCCCTACCACCTGAGGGGCTGGGAGGCCAAGTTTAGCTGTCCATGGGGGTGGGTGCCCTGGCGGTGTTGGGTTCCTCGCAAAACATCAAAAGGGGAGCTTGCTACTCTTAAAGCAAAACTTGATGTGTACTTTTCAGAGGGGGGCTTCGTTTGCACCAGAAGTTATTTTTCAAAAATAACAAGTGATTCTCTCTCTCCCTCTATTTCTATCATTCCTATTCTAATTCAATCTCCACCCCTCCTTCTTTCTCTGCTCAAGATTAAGACCTGAAATGTGCAATGAATGCTTTCCTGTCACATAAGGTCAATGAAGAGAATTTATACTCTGCTTAATGTTACCTGGCTTGTGGAGAACAAACAAGAGATAGCATTCCGCCACCAGGCACATGGTGGCAAGAGTGCCCAGTGCCCTTCACTGACTTAGGGGTGACCTTGATCCTCTCTTTCCCATCCCAGCATGCAGCTGGGATTAGCACACAGGGATGTATAAGTGCCCGGGAACGGCGTCTGGTCTTGGCACTGAGAGTGTATCAGTGTTAACAGCTGGGTGCATAAATCATGCTCAATAAGGATTTAGTGGCAACATTTGGTCTCAGATTAGCCAAGCTAGCAGGCGGGTGCTGTCTTCTTGCCAAGGTTGGGCAGCTTGAAAGGTCACGTGACCCCTGGGGATTAATGCTGGTATTTAACGAAATGTCTTGCCTATCACTGTTCGGGGCCAAGGGCTTTGTTGCTGACTGAGAAGAAATCCCTTCCAAATATAATGTGATCTAGTAATGTGGGTTGTCTTCCTAAACTTTTAAGAGATGTGTCTAAAAGTCAGACTCTGGAGAGCCAGTTAGTTACAAACAATATTCAAAGAGAATTTAGAAAGGGAGATTGAAATCAGGGAGGGCAGATCAGGGAAGGACTTTCATGGCATCCTAAGGAGTTCAGACTTGACCCTGTAGCAGTAAGAAGGCAGTTAAAGGATTTTAAGCTTTGTACAAAACAGAACAATAGACCACAAGCTGCCATGACTGCAAAAAGAGGTACCCTTGGGAGAAATGGGAGGGAGAAATGAGGGTCTGAACCAAAGTAGCAGCAGCAGATAGAATAAAGGGATTGGATACAAGAGATATTAATGAGGTAAAATTTACAGGACATGGTGACTATTTGGAAATGGGACTTGAAGAGAAGAACATTTCTGGTTCTAGACATTTAGTTGCCTGGATGCTGCTCTCATGAACAGAGATGGGTAATAAGAAGTAGGTTTGGAAGATGGTTGGAGTGGAGGTGCTGAGTTCAGTTTTGGTGCACAGAGTGTGAAGTCCCCATAACAGTCAATGTCCCTTGATGGGAATCCCTCGCAGCCACAGGGAATTGCCTTCTTCAAGATTACAACCCTCCCAGATAGTGGCCCACAGAAAAAGACTGGCTGAGGCCCAGATACAAAGGTCCAGCCCTCTGGTTTCAAGCTGAGACAACTCTGAAGGGTTATTGCAGCTCTGGAGCTCCTCATAGTCTCAGTGATAGCCTCACTGGGGCTCAGCTTTCCCCTGCTGCCACTCCTTTACCCTACTTCCTCTCTTCCTTACAAGTGTATCTCCCAAGGGTACCCTCAATGAACCTTCCGGCAACTCTCTATCCTACTGTCTGTTTCCAAGGAACACTATATAAGAAGATGTGGTTAGAGGAAAAGGATTTCATGAGGATGGCTAAGAAAATAGAAAAGATGTGGTTTTGAAAACTACTAGAAGAGGAAGTTTCTGGGGGCAGGCAGGAGTCTATAGTACCGAACAGCACAGAGAGGTACACAGTAAAATAAGGGCTGAAAACTACACACTGAACAACCAAAGGTAGGCCATAGGTAACGTTGGCAAGAGCAGTGAAAAAGAGCGATAGTGTGGAAGACAGCCAGCAGGGGGTGGAAGTCTTAATGAGCAACAGGGGAAGTGGACAGAGTTTGTGCAGACCGTCGTTAAGAAGCTTGTCAGTTGAGATAGAGAGACAAGGTGGTGGGAACTAAAGAAAGATGCAGGATCAAGGTCCCCCTGAATAGAAAAGAACAGAGCTGAAGAGAAACAGCCAATGGAAAGAGGCTGATGAAAACTGGGTAAAGAGCAGAGCTTACAGGACTGATATGCTTGAGGTGGTGGGGTAGTTTGAGATCCAGGGCCATGTCTCTCTGACACTGACTTCAGGGAGGGATGGGGAGAATGAAGAGGCAAGTGTGGCCGTGCACCATCTCCTACGTCAGTGATCCCCCAATCCCTCCCTCAGCATTTGAGGTTCTGCATAATCTTCTTCGACCTCTTCTTTTTCCCCACTAATCTTCAGACTTGCAATCCTCAAACCAGTCCATACCACTGCAAACCCTCTAAGTTCACTGGATTCTGCTATCGCTGGGCCTTTTTCTTGCCATATTCTTCTGGATTTACCCAGGGTTCTTTGTTTTTAAATGTGCACCTATTCTTCAATCTCAAGTTGATTTTTAAAGCTAATCACTGCATTCTGCAAGACACAGAAGATCGAGCGGAAGGAGAAATAGGGTAATGGAAGGGAAAGGAAATAAACTTTTATTTCATTGATTTTCTAAAGGAGTCATAAGAGAGAACGTATTTTTTAAAATCTGACTGGCAATATTTAGTTTTCATCATGTCTTCACAGAAGTGTGTGGTAGACACTCTTAAACTGAAGTTAAATTTTATTCTTCCTTATGGAGTAGCATTAAAATAAATGGCCTAGAAAAAAAAAAAACTGTTCTAGAATGAACACAGCAGGGACTGCAATCAAGGCTGGGGTAACTTTTTGCCTCTAGGCTAAGCTGGAAAATCTTGGAAAAAATTTTTTCCTGTGGCACATTTAGGTTGAATACAAGAACTATTTTTTTTGTGACTAGTTTTTGATGACCTAAGGGAGCTGACCATTGTAGTTTTTGTGCCAGTGGACCAGGAGGTTTAGTGATTTTATATTCATTTACTTGCATATAAAAAATATGAAAGCTTAAGACACAGTTAGCTTAAAACTAGTAAGCAGTTTGGAATCAAAAGCTTGTATTAATAAACCAAAAGCTTGTATTGCTAAAAAGTTTAAAGTAGTACAATATACTCTTATGTACATAGTTTAATATAGTCTCAGTATTCTATACATACATGTATTATATTTCAACACTTTTAATACTCCTCACATTGGCTTCTGCATTAAGTTTCTAACACAACTGTGCTGTTCTTAGTATATGTAAGACATTTGACTTTACTGTTTTATTCTTGTACATAAAAAAAAAATTCAATATTGAGATGTATAGTCTTTGCTATGTTAGGTTTATAAACTGTTTTAAAAAGTTTATCCTTTTGCCAAAGTGGTAGAGTATATAATTGGTAAATCATAAGTCCTGTGGTGAACAGTGGTGTGATTTAAAGCTTTTACCATGTTATATTTTTCTTTTGAGACATTAATTTAGTAATTTTATACTGGGAAAAATGAAAGCTTTTAATTTTACTTAACTAGAAAAAAATTCTACCCATTCTTTAAAGGAGAAGGTCAAATATTATCTAACACATTACTCTTTTTTCTGTTTTGGCCTCATAGACCTCTTTCTTTTTTTGGTCAGGTTTAGGAAATAAAGTTTATTGGGATCTTGAACATTTTGGATAAAACTAACAAAAAATGTGAACACACATTCATGTTGTGGTGATGTGAGGAGTAGTGTCATCTAATTCAGTTCTTGTGACACACACATATAGTCGCTCAGTTTCTGGTGCCGCCTTGTTATGTACAAACTACGTACATGATAATAACAGAAAGTTTTCTTGGGAGCTACAGGAGTCAGAAGAAGCAGGGGTTGCTCCACACAGGCCATCCTGGAAACCGTAGGGCTAAGATCAAGGTGGATATGTATGAGTCTGACTTTATAATTAGGCACGTGACTAATTTCATTAACATCAAGTAGTAACACAGCCTGTGGCCTGTGCTCTGTCCACAAGCACACTGAGATATGGGGAGTAGGATTAAAAGCAAGCCATTTGGCACACAGGTGTTTGGCCATAGTAGTTAGTTAATACGTATTCTGCAGTGGGACGTGACCATATTTTGGTGTCAGTACCAAATGGAGCAGTAGGATTTCACTGCTACTTCTGCCTAGCAGTCTCTCCCATCAGAACCTTTTTGTGGATTTCAATTGTCCAAGCTAACCGAATGGATCAGATACCCCAGGCTCAAGTCCTATTATACATTCTCATATCAGTGCATTCTTTCCTAACACACACCACAGTGGTGGTTATATATTTGTGTGAATATTTGACTAAGTCTGGTTTCCCCATTAGCTCATAACTTGTAAACTCAAGGACTCAACATAGAGTAGTGCCTGACACATTTTTTTTTTTTTCAGTTGGATAAATAAATAAAAACTACAGTCTACCTAAGGGTTATCCTACGAAAAGGCTGAGATAAATTTTGTAAGGTCAGAGGCTTTATATTATCATCTTTTTATTTCCTAAATGTCTAGTAAGGTCCCTTTGCATAATAAGTACTCAATATATCTTAGCTGTGTGAGCAATCAACAGTTATTTTACTTGAAAATAATCACTAAATCGTGCGATCATGGAGTTGACTAGTATCAGGAATAGCTATGCCACGGTGTCTGAGATCCCCACATGACTCTTTCGTGCATTCATACATTCTCAAACATGTATTTAGTATCTATCATGTACCAGAAGCTGTGTCAGGTGCTAGGGATACAGTGGGGAGCAAAACCAGGTGTGGCCCCTGTCTTTATGAAATTTCCAGTCTAGTAGTGACCTCTGACACAAATTCCAACTGTGATATTGATTATGAAGACACAGAGCTGCGCACTGAATGATGACAGCACACTGAGACAGGGGACAAGATGAAATAGGAGAGGCCAGTGGAACCAGACCTTGCAAGGCCAGTGGGCCACATTAAGGATATAGATTTGGTCCTAAGAGCAAAGGGAAGCCATTTGAGTGAGGGCAGGGGTGACATTAACTAACTGCATTTCTAAAACATCATTTTGTCTTTAGGGAGGAGAATGGACTGGAGATGATACATTGCTAAGAAGTTTTTGACCACTCCCTTAAACTAAAAAAACTGCCCAGCCATTCCCATCATATCAAAACCTTTGTCACTAATGAACATTCTCTGTTCATCAAAACCTTTATCACAAATGAGGATGTTCTTTTATTTTTCTAATTTTATATTTTCGTCTCTCTCACCCTCGTCTTCCAGTAGAATTTAGGCTCCACGAAGGCCAGGAATTTCGTTTATCTTGCGCTTACTATAGAATGTATAGAATAGTTCCTGGCACATACTAGGCATAAAATTTTGCCAACATCAACTTTTAATTTCTATTTTTGAGAGGTGGGATGAAGAAACATGTACTCAGACTTCTGGGAATAATGTTATTTCTTCTTTACAAACTAAGCATAGTCTCCTGTTTTTCCCATAAAAATGGGCTTATAGGACCTTGCCCAAAGCTCTTATGACACTAAACTATTTTAAATAAGGAGGTTTTGAAAATCTTTTAATAGCTCTATCTTTATGGAACCCAGGGTCGGGGAGGGAGGGGGTACAGCTAAATATACATATACCCGCTCTGTGATTGCTATTTTCCAAGCTTTCCATTTAGAAGCTATGGTCTACTATTACTTTTCCTGAGTTGGAAATGCTACAGACAACTTGTTATCATAATGAACTTGTGTGAAACACTAAAATTTAGTTTCTAACAGCTCTTTGGATGGTAAAAAGATATGAGAATTGGAATTAACATTCCCCTAAACAGCAAAGCATAATGTGGACACACTTTGTGTTGAATCCTGTAGAAATTTCATGTTCTTTATGTCAGGATATACACAAATTATGGACCAGGTCTGTTAGAGTTTTATGGGCGATTCTGTCGAAACTTGTGGAACTACTTGAAAGTTCTCCTAGTTTACTGTTAAGTATGCAGCTTAGATTCTAGCCAGTATTTAGCCTTAATTAGCTTTGTGTGAATAAACTGAGTTTTCTGCTCAGATCTCCAGGATTAATATAAAATTAGTTATAAAATCATGGCTTCCTTTTCAAATTGTGCCTTTAATTCGACCTGTATGAGTAGTTGCCCAATTTTTTTCTGAAGTGTAGCACCATCTTTACATACATCCAGATCAGGTCTATTAAAAGGGATTTGGCTTCTCCAATTTCGGCACCATCATGGAAGTTTAAAATGATTTTTAAAAATGGCGATATTAAATGAAGTCAATTCATGCCTTTCTTGATGAATTCTGGTAATTTACATTATAATCCATGGGTAAAATTCTCCAGTTCAGGCCAGGGGAAATAAGGAATGTTTCTCTTATGTTTAATTTCATAAATATATTTGTCCTTTTAGGGGAAATAAATACAAAGGATACAATTTTTATTAGAATGGGCTTTCAATACAGTTTATATTAAGAACAAATTTATGGTCATTAAAATTATCCACACCATTAAGTGATGAAGTTATACAAATGAAGCTTTTTGTTTTTGTTTTTCTAGTAGTAGTCAGCATGGTAAGGGTCTATAAGGCCTACTCAACCATTCTCATTTCGCATGATCTGTGTTTTCTTCTTTAAAAAAAATTAATAGGTTTACTGCTTAAAAATATCTAGCCAAAATTATTTTTAAAGATTTAAAATAATATGTGTCCACAGTAAATGAGAAAGATGAAAATATTTTTATTATAACTCTACTGATCACTAAATAGTGTTGCATATTTTGAGTAAATGCAAACAAAAACTGTATTTTCCAGTATAGTTAAAATTTCAAAAGCTAAATCAAAGTTGAAAACAAAGAAGCTAAGGGCATCAGCTGGTGTCTGAAGATACCAAATCCGACAATTAAAGGTACTGACATTAGTTTTAACTCATAGAAGAATCAGGATACTAAAAATAGTGCAAATAATAAGCACTATCAGAGCAGTGAACTAAGGTTCTTTCTCATATTGCTGCAGCAGTTTGAAACACACATTAATTGTTGGCCTCACCTCTTGTTTTTTAAAAAAAGAATGAAATCAGTAGAGGATTCAGAAGAAGAATTAGACTTGAGGACAAAATAATAGTTAGTTCCAGATCCAGAATTATTATGTCTGAGGGTCTTTTGGGGACATGTAGAAAAATAAAATGAGTGATCACTAGCATTCAGCGTGGCCTCATTAAGGACAAATGATATTAAACTAATCTTACTTCTCTTACCTAAGCAATACTTGACTAGTAGATCAAAGGAATGACATAAAATAATCATAAGCTCTAACTTTGTGTATTTAGGACTTATTAATTCATAGATTATCTTCATGTATATTACTACATTTCCTCCTTACAATAATTGTATGGGTATCAAGGCAGATAATAATTGCCATTTACAAACAAAGTGGAAAAAAGACTAAAATAGGTTATCTGAAACCCATAATAGAGCAAGTACTAGGTTCTGGGTCTACTTACTCAACCTAGTGCCCACTTCTACTATATGACTCTACTATATGCTTGATTTTAGCAAAGCATTTGATGATCTTTGGTGATGTTCAATGGGCAAGACAGAACAATGTGAGCCACATGAGATTCTAGTTGAAACACATACAGATGGCTGAAAACCTGAACATTCAATTTAACAAACATTCACTGAGCAACTACTATGTATTGGTATCTCTGCTACATCTAGTGAAACTAGCAAATCAATGCCGGCATAAAGAGAGATGTGAAAATCTCGGTCATCTCAGGCATTTTGATAATGCTTTGACAGAAGATATTTTTCATATAATCTGGTTAACACACAGCTATGATGAGTAACTAAAAACATCTTATCAACTAGAACAGACCAAAATCAATGAGCTGGCATCTTTAAAGAGATATATGTTAGATTCTGAATTTAGATTAAAAGGAAAAATTTTAGCTTTCAATATGGAATGGGAAAGAGACCATTCTGCCATTCATTGTTCATATGGAAGTGCTGTGGATTTTTAGTTTTATATAAACTCAGTATAAAAAATGTGGCTAGTGGAAAAAATTTTCAATTTTATGCCACAGGAATAAAAATAAAACTCCAGGGTATAGACATCAGTTTGGCTGTATCTGCACTCATGTGATCACTTCTTGGTACTGTGTTCGGTTCTAGGGATCACATTTTTAGGATGTTAATAAACTGCTCATTCAGGTGGGTAAGGGTTGGTCATGGGGACAAAACATGAAGGACCTGGGGCTATTAAACTGAAGCAGAGAGGACTTTGGGGGCAGCTGAGGACATTCTTCACCAAGGTGGAAGAAGCTGAAGACTTATCCCAGTGTTTCATGTAATAGAAATAGGACCAATGGATGGAAATTTAAGAAGTACATTGGAGCTCTGTATTAAGGAGAATGTTTCAACATTTGGATCTATCATTAGGGGATGGGTTTTCTCAAAAAGCTGTATGTTTCCCATCCGTGGAAATGTTCAGGCAGAGGCTGGATGACCATCTGCCAAAGAATGCAGCAGAGAGAATTCCAGCTTTGAGTGGGAGTTTGGACTAATGACCTCTAATGTTGCCTCCAACTCTAAGACTTGGAATTTCTAGTATAGTATCCTATATATGAATTCTTATGCCCAGTGAAATTTGTTCCAAATCTCAGGAATCTGGGTCTTTAAATATCTCAGAGGATGTTCATAATTGTCTCTGTATGATATGTACAAGCTTAGTCCAAAAGAGACTTGTGAATAATGAGCCACGTTGATACACTCTTGGCTTCTTCCACAAATGGGATATTTTATGGGATTTGCCTCTAACAGTGCCAGACTCTTGAAAGTTATCTAAGCAGCACTTCTTTGTGTTCGTATTCTGGACTTATAAATTCAACATTTCAAGAAATAAAAACACCTCTGGGACATTTCTGAACCTGAGCTGGTCCCTGAAGTCTGTCTTGATTGAAATCTACTTCTTTGATATTGTCCAGTAGGTGACAAGGAGCTGGTGGCGCAGGTGGGGCACATGTATACACCGAGTAAAGTACATGTTACAATTATTCCACATCTCTGGCCCACACAGTGTGGCATTCAGTGATTAGTACACCCACCTGGGCAGTTTGTCACCATTTCCCTATCATCCCTGTGGGGACCTCAAATATGTAAATGTCACGTGACCCATTTGGCCTGCTGTTTTATGTCTGTATAGATAATTTACAGCTAAATCACAATAGGGTTAACCATTTTAACCCACTCTGCCCCAACTCAAAGTGCTTATATGTTAGTGGCACAACGGCACCAACATCTCGCTCCTCTTATTAAAGTTCACATGACATTTATTTCTCCCTTTGAGACACACACTTCTCGTTTCAGCTGCAGGGGTGTG
Source organism: Rousettus aegyptiacus (assembly GCF_014176215.1). NCBI lineage: Eukaryota > Metazoa > Chordata > Mammalia > Chiroptera > Pteropodidae > Rousettus > Rousettus aegyptiacus. The sequence continues at coordinate 59,726,719 of NW_023416306.1, read as the reverse complement.
TGTTTGGTGCAAGGGGTTTTCTGGAATCTAGGGCAGCAGAAAGAAGATAGATTGGCCTTTTCTCAGTAATCCTGTTAGAGAGTTCACAGAGTTGCTTTTAGTTTTGTAATGCTTGGGGGTCAGGAAAACAGTAGAGGTCAAATTGGGATGAGACTGCAGATGTCACCTTAAATTCACTTAAATGTCTATACCTAAAACATGCTTTAGTTTTCTACTCATAGCTAGAACGTTTGCAAAGTCTGTATAAACACATGCCTGGAGAAAGGTTAGAACCAGATCACTTCTAAGTCCCTACGAAAGTTTATTGGCACATTCTTCTGGATTGGCAACTTCTAACATAAGCAACACAAAGAGTGAAAAATGCTGAACTTGGCATCAGAAAGAGAAATCAGGCACACAGACCCTAGGAAGACACTGTGGTTCACAGAAAAATAATGCTATTGATGAAGCCTTGCAATAATACATGCTTATGATACTTTAAAATCTTTCTGTTTAGAGTGTCGTCTGCAGAAAAGCCTGGTGACTGTTAAGAATGCAGAATCTCAGGCCCCACTCCAGACCTTCTAAATTATTCTGCACATTTCAACAAGATCTCCAGATGATTCCTATGCATATAAAATTTTAAGTAGCCCTGCTTTAAAACTTACTACAATTAGATAAATAGAGAATTAAAAGAAAATGAAAAATGAATTCATTTAAAAACAATAACAATAAAAACTTTTGTGTTTGGAAAAACAGAAACAAAACTTTTAGGACTTCTTCTGCCTAAAGGAGAATGACGAATTAGTAAAAGAATTACTTATGCCTAATGAATAAAATTAATGATGTTCTGCTTTTTAAATTAGTGTTGATCTTTTTTCCAGGGTAGAGAGAACCCTGAAAGCATTGTTCAGGGTAATTCGACTTTAATTTAATTAATGACTGAAGAAGCAATAGAGTAAAAATTTCAGTTTAATTTAATAACACTCCTTTATTTAATGTCTTAGGTTTTCTGCTCATATACTAGCACACAAACACATTAGCCATATTAGGATACCAACACTGAACAGAAACCCAGAGAGCACTTATAGGATATGTCGTGAGAAGTTCTAGTTCTTTTCTTAACCACACAGAGCTCTTTTGCAATCACAATAAGGTTTTGCAAAAGCATGGAGTGAAAGCCATAAAAGTTATGAAGTCATATTTAGATTGACTAAGAGGTTCTGATTTCCAAGTAAAGAGAGTAATGTTCTAAAAATAGTGCAGCTCATCTAGTGGCAAAGAATATGCCATTATGAAATGCAAAATTTATAGATGCAAATACACATGTGTGTATGTATATTTATGTACATACGTAAACTCTAAAAATGTTATAAACTAATGAAAATAGCAATTGGTGGTGGGGTTTGCAAAAATGCAATAATTCAGGCACACACCATTAAAAAACTCATTGATAAATCATTGGAACTTATAGCTGACTTTTGATTTATTTTTATGCTGACTGTAGTTGTGACTCCAGGGAGATGTTTATACACCGATGATTTCAGTGAGGAGCAGCAATAGTTGATCTGCTCTTTTTTTTTGGAACTCTGAGAGTTATGCTTTGAATTAAAGAAGATTTACGGTCGGAGCAATGGCCTTTTATGGATTACACGCTAAAGATCAGAATGAGTAAGAAAGAAAGCATTCAAAAGAACTGAGGCTTTTTATTTATGCACATTAAAGAAAAAATATAGTGGAAATGGTCAAAAATCATGTATATTGACTCATTTTTATATACAGCATAATTTACCTTCTTCTATTGACATGCCACTGTTTGTTTTGACTTACGTTGTCTTGCAATTGTTGTATATGTATGATTTTTTTTTTCCTGCAAATGAGAGATCCTTGCAATCTTCAGGGACCATGCTACGTACCTTTATGAATTTTTTTTTAGTGTCCAGAACAACTCCAGGTACATAACAGATTTTATAAGTATGTTGAATTTTGTGGAAAAATTATATAATAATCTAAAATTGCTTTACTATGCTTGGATGACTATAAGATGTTGAAAACAAAAGGTAATCTTCAAGAAATAATGTAGTTTGATGGGGGACAGGGTAGGTGGGGAAGAAGGGTGGCAAAGTGCCTGACAGCTCCAGCATCGCAGAACTCTGCAATATCAGACATCAAAGACCTGGACGAGAGACAGAAGAAGGGCAAGAGACGCTGCTCTCTGCCACGTACTAAGCACAAACCACATCCACTTGAACACAGCCATGGGAAATGAGTGGGGATTGAGAGGGTTTCATCATTTCTGAATGCATTTGGAATGGCCCTGCCCCTGCTTCAGAAGGGAGAGCCAACACTTAGTCACAAGCCTAAGCAAAACTTTTTAGTTAATTGAAAGGTTTAAGAAAACATAACCTGGAGGGCTTTGTGCTTACCTCTTGAAGCTCCAAGCCTCAGGGCAAGTTCTGGGTTAGTATGTCCTGCCTGAGCTTGAAGAGCTCTTGAAATTTTAAGAGAACAAGAGAAGAATGTGGGCAAAACCAGTTAACTACACTAACAGAAGCAGGTTTGTAAGACAACAGGCACAAAATTGTGGAGATTGATTTAAAATCTTATTTCTTTTTGCCATACACTGCCTTACTTACCTTCTATCATTTAATATCTGTTTATGGTGACTTTTATTATTTACATTAATATAAAAGTCACTTCCCTAATATTTTAGCAGTATACATTTATAAAATAGCTGGATTACCTGTTTTTGCTAGCTATCAAATTGCTTTCATCCCAAAATACAGGAATTATCCCTACAATGAGACATGTAAGCATCCGTTGAAAGTATATTTAATGGAGTATATCCCTTTTCAGCAATTCAGCAACTCAACCGTTACAAACTTAAACTGAAATCATACTAACCAAAGCTGATATAACCATTCTTAAGTAATTAAGAATTGTGTATACTGGGGTTTAGCTGAATTTACTTAAGTCCAAGTTTTTCCAATTTGCTTTAAAATACGTCTTAAATGACTAGACTAGCAGGTGGAAAAAAGCCATTTGGGAATAATAATCATGGAAACATCAATATAGCCATTCTGTTTAAAGTCTTTCAAGAGAAATATATTTTCAGAGCTAGGCCTTACATGAGCTATACACATCAAGTGATAAAAATGTTTCCAAGACATTACAATTCTCCAAGCTTAGTAAGAAAACCTTTTGTCATGTTTACCTGATTCATTAAGGAATAGCTTCCTTGAAAAAAATACAGAGATAAACTGTTCCCTATTCTTCATTGGGTTAGGCTCTGGGGCTGCCCATTTCAGACTAACAGCACAGAAATTAAGAAACTGTGCAGGCTCTCGATTTGGGCCTGTGTATGAATCCGGCTATCCAAGTCACCTTGGGCAAGTGGAAATGTCTCTGAGTCTCAATTTCATCACAGGAGACAGCATGACTTTATCATTGGGTATGGGTGCCCCTGGGCTCAGAGCTATATACCTACTAACTCTGTGACCTTTGACAGGTTATCTAAACTTTCATCATTTGTGATGTTGTTAACTCACAAGCAGAAAATATGTTTAAAATACTTAGGAAAACTTCCAACCATAGTAAGCAATCAATAAATAGTACTTCTTATTAGTAGATAATTTTACAATTTTGGTCGCTACCAGAAAGTCAAGAAGTTGAGTCCCCAAATGCAGAAGAAATACTGAGTACATTACATCCTTTTGCTCATGGTCTTTTCTTACACTTAGGGAGTTATTTGCCAATCTGACTTAAAGGAAATCGAAAGTGCAGGTATTCCGTTAGAGAGTGGAAATAACTTGAAGGTAAAATGAAAAGCCTCTTTCTAACAAATTTTCTTCTACCTTAGCTTTCTACTGTTTTGGGTCATGAAGACTTCTAGAATGTACCATAGCCAGCCAAAGGACTGACCTCTTCCATCCCTGGGCCTTTGGTCTTAACCAAGCAATTCCATGATTAGGCTATCTCATCTGATCTGTTTATAATTCTGATAACTTTTCGGGGTCAGTGCCTCTTCTCCAAAGAGTTCTAATTAGGATTTCTGTAGCCACACTTTTGATGGAATAAAATGAGTGTATCAGAGGGGAAAATACATGCATCCCTCATTTGACATTGAAGCTCGAGCTACCTCAGATGGGTAAGAAGTTGTCTGTGAAAGTTTTCATTGTCTCCTCTTCCGTTAATAACACCTATCTCTCCTCTCACTTTTTATTTAAAATCTACAAATAATAGATTCTGTGTGAATTTTTAAACATACACAAAAGCATTGCTGCGAATCTCAGACAACGGTTAACCATTATCAGGGCCATAGTGAAGAAAAAAGTTGTTTTTCCCCCCTAACTACTATCAGTTGTTGGAAGTTCTCTTAGATATTTTTGCAATGTTTAGGTATTGATAAACTTCTAGAGCTAGGGGAGTGGTATATTTTGGGGGAAGGAAACAGGGTAGCAAATTTGGTTAAGAAATGGCAGTGATAAGATCAAATGTATACATTTTCTACACATCTTGCCCAGTTAGTTTTACTATAATATGGGAACTCCCATAACTCTAATCATTTTACTATTCCTTTCTTAGGTAAGAGAGAGAATGAGAGAGAGCAAGCAAACTCGCATGTGAACCCTTAAAGTAAAAATGTAAAGCAGATATTATCAGTTCCCAGTTTAAGCCTCAGTCCTTCCTCTTAGCACTTTCAGTTGTGTTTTAATTTTTATCTATTTTTTTAATTAAAATTTTTTGTATTTTAGGTTTTTATAAATGTAAGTATAGTTGGTATACAATATTATATTAATTATAATAATATCAGGTGTACAATATAGTGATTTTTAAAGGTTACAGTTCTTCTCTAATATTTTAGCCTTGTTTTCATGGAGTTGCCACCTAATATCTAAACCACAGGTGGTCATTTTCCGAGGGGATATTTGGAATAGAGGACCTCTGAAGACTAAGGCATAATCTCTAGATGATGGCAAATGATAGTTTTAAATACTACGACAGCAAGAAAGAGTATGGTGGGTCAGAAGGGATGGCTCCAGAACACCTCACACAAAACCTCCAGATTCTGCTCAAAAATAAGGCCAACCCTGGTTGTACATAAGACTGGGTAGATACGTCTGAACGGCTCAAGGAAAACCATCACCAGAAAGACAATCTAAAGCACCTCTTTCCAGACCATAAGTGAGGGAACCAGCTTAGTTCTTTGTAATAAATGGGAAAATGTGGGTAGAGATTTCCTCCCCTCACATAGGATTGGTGTTTTGATTCCTCCATTTTTCTGACTTTAAGGTTCATTATTCAATATTATCAAATACCATCATTTCTGTGCAGGCTTTCCCAAAGAATTACCTACTGTAGAGTAATTGTTTCACTTTTCTTGTGAGTTTATTGTTATTTCTTAATTATGGTAATATATGCTCATTTTGCCCCACTAGGCCATGAGTGTTCTCATGGAGTCTGTACAACAGGGGTCCTCAAACCCCAAGCCATGGCCGAGTACTGGTCTGTGCCCTGTTAAGAACCGTGCTGCATAGCAGGAAGTGGTGGGCAAGCGAGTGGAGCTTTATTTGTACTTGCAGCCTCTCCCCAGCACTAGCATCACCGCGTCAGCTCCACCTCAGATCATCAGGCATGAGATTCTCATAAGAGTACCAGTCTCTGGTACCAAAAAGGTTGGGGCCACTGCTGTACAAGATTCATCTTTCCAGTACCTCAGTCTAGCACAGCACTAAGCCTGAAGTATTCACTGAATGTGTTGTCGGGCATTGCATACAATTTCTCATAGCAAGAAGTCAACCGGGCAATTGTTTTCACTCTCATTTGCTTGTGCTTTGATTGGCTAAAAGGGTCATCAGAGAATCTTGGAAAGGGAAAACCATTAATAGCTCAGCTTTTGTTCACTCCCTCACCATTAAGCAAGGCCATATCTAAAACATCCCTGACCAGAGGAAATTGATCTTATTTTAGAAGACATTCAGAGATACCAATGAAGTAATATTTCTTTGAGGTTAAATTTAGCATATCTTTGAATAAGGACCTCAGATATTCTCATGTTGAGCTACATATTTACCCTTTACTCAGAAGCATTATCAACATACCAAAACTGTACCCATTAGCCTATGTGATAAAGACTTGGAGGATAAATGCTATTAAAGGATATGTTTATCTTAACCTTATACTGGAAAAACGAAGATATGAAATGTAAGACTGAAGATATGTACACATTTTAAATCTTCAAATTCTTTTAAAAGGTCATGGAAACCATCCTATTTTGTCCCTACATTGCAAATAAGACATTTCTTGCTCATTTTGCAAGAAGATTTGGTTTCAACATCTAATCTTCAATAATGTAGCTCACACAAATGTATTCTTCCCTTTCTATGACCCCCAGAAGCACATCCCTGCAATTCTCAAAAGGCATAACACCACTTTTACTTTGTTTTTAAAATATGTATTATCTCCCAGTCTTTCAGCCTAGCTTGACACTTAGCTCTGAATATTGCAACTACATTTTCCTCAAGGAACTGCATCTAAGTGCTTAGTACGGGGCCTTACCTCTAACAGGTTCTCAGTTAAGGCTTGTTGAACAGATAAATAATATATTCGTGGAAGCTATTTCACTCTCTTGAGAGATGACAAAGGGGGAGATTGAGTGCACGTGTCTGCATGTTTAAGTATTAATGGATAGGAGTAAGGATCTAAGAGGGTGTCAGTGAGACCAGAGACAACATGTAGAGTAATCAATTCTTTGTTGCCATCTCTGAAAATGCACATTTCCTATAAAGGGGACCTATGCCATACAACAGGTTTAAAGCTCTCTTTGCTAGGTTCTAGTTTATGCATGATTTTTTCCCCCATTATTATCTAAAATATGTACAGAAAGAAAATCCAGTTTAAATAGTCCAGAAAGTAATTTCTCTTCCTGAAGCAATAAACCATGTTTAGGCTCAAAGTCAGGTGACTTCTGAAACACGTAATTCCTTGGGGCCTTCATGTCACTAGCAAAAGGTCTTGGAATATTTACTTAAAAGATTTCCAGGAAGGGGAAAGAAATGAAAGAAACTGGCCACCGCAATGAGGGAGTTTTTATATCCTATTAAAAGGTCTTCCACACAGGAGACACTAAAGTCTGGAAGGCACAAGTGGGATCTTCCAGAAGATTCTACAATTGGCACTATTTAAAAAACACAGTGCCCTTGTCAACCCTAAGAAAGAATGATTAGGATGTATTAGCACTTAAATATTACCTTTTCTGTGTAAGACACTGGCATAGGCACTAGAGACAAAGACAGTCTTTGTCTGCAAGGAGATTGTCTTTAGAGAAGGGAAGACAGACAAGAAGGCAACCAGTTACTGAACAATATAAGGGCTGCAACAGAGGCCATACCAGAGACTATAGGAACAGAGAGGAAGAGAGATCGGCATCCTTTAATGAATATCCAGGAAGGCTTCCCGGTGGCTGTCTCAGAGGTGTCTTTCACAAAGACTAGACAAAAAAAGATTTTTTTTTTTTTTCTAGTAGGGTAAGATGAGAAATGGCACTGCGGGACCAGGGAGCATACTGCACATGAGGTCCCAGTATCTGAAGTAGCTGAAGCACAGTATTTATGTGGCTGAGAAATAAGGCTCAGGAAAGCGGGGACAAGATCATGGCTTGTCTCATTAAAAAAGAGGGATGATAAAGAAACCATATAAATGCCACAGAGAGGATGTGTCTGAATGCCATAGATATGTGGCTTAACATTATTCAGAGAGAGGTCAATGTACATTTCCTGATCTAGAAGGGGATTTAATGATGTGTGAAGAACTCACAGGAGATTCTAGATAATCAGATCAGAGAGACAGAGACTGTTTTGACATGACTGAAAATTTTAGGGACCTCACCAAAACTCAGAAAATGGCAAATATCCTAAATACACTTTTTGATGCTTAAGGTTGCTTATATGTGTATAAAATTTCATTCAATAGCCAAAATACACTGCATTTTCAACTAGAAAAATCCGCCAGGGAGAGTTATAGGAGAACTGGGAGAAATGAAATGGAGATGAGCCAGATATAGTTATAAGTTGTCAATTTTATGACACTGTTTAATAGATATGTAGTATAACACTAAATAGCTACCATTATTATTCTTAGTACTGTATTACAAAGCTATTAGCAGTTCCAGGATTCAGCTAATTAATACTAAATTACTTGCTAATATTATGTGGTAAATTCTGATGAAAGGAACACCTTGCAAGTATTACACTCTTAAATCTTTGACCTACTTCTGGAGCCTACTTCTAGAATAATGTCACATTGGTAAATAGAGTAAGCGATGCATTTAACTGTGTAATACTTATAATAACTACCATATATTGAGCACCTACTTGATTAGACACTTCATTTGATTATTGCAAAATTCTTGCAAGTTACTGTCATTCTACTCTTAAAGCTGAGAAACCTGCTCTGAAAGGTTAAGAAAGTTGTCCAATATCACACAGCTAGTAAGCAGTAGAGTCAGGATTCAATGCTAGGATTGTAAAACTCATGCTCTTTCTGTTATCAATGGCAATCTGTGCTCATAATATTAAATATGTCTAAATAAAAAAATCTATGGCCATGTTTCCCATGCAATCCAGCCGCAAGGTGATTAGGAATTGAAGAGGGGGCCAGGAAGGACCTCAGTGATGTGTGACTTCTCTCTTTGAATTCCCTCTTCTAGGTGCTAATCTATTTGTAAGCCTTCAGCTTTCACCTCTGCTGATAAGTACCAAGTGGCCAATCTGACCTGTTCCTCAGCCTCTGGTTCTGATTGATTGATTTTGTTCCTTTTTGATGGTTGCATTTTTTTCCTTCTTTCCACACCTGCTAATTTTTGATTGGCTAACAGACATTGTGAATTTTACCTTGTTGGGTACTGGAAATGTTTGTATTTACACATTCTTAAGCTTTGTTTTGGGTTTCAGTTCATTGGAAATAGTTTGATCCTTCTGGGTCCTGCTTTTAAGATTTGTTAGTCAGAACCAGAGCGGTGTTTAGACTAGGGCTAATTATTCCCCATTACTGAGGCAAGACTTTTCTAGCATTCCATCCAAAATCCTACAAATTTTGAGGTTTTCATTTGGCTTGGAGGACTAACCACTTTACATGAGTGCCAGGTATTATCTCTAATCTTTTTCAGGGAATTCTTTTCCTGCCAGTGAATAGTTTTCTCACATGCATGCATTGATCATTACTCCACTGGATAACTCGATGGGATCCTCTGCCTTTCTCTGGAGTCCTCTGTGTAATTTTCTCCTCATTGGTACTCTTCCCTGTGAACTCAGTCTTGGTCTTCTCAATTGAAAGATCATCTTGTCAACTCAGGGAACTTGCCAGGTTTTGCCCAGTTTCCTCCTTCCTGCACCACAGTCTGGAAACTCTGTCAAGGAGGTAAGCTGGAGCCATTTCTGGTAAACCTAATTAGTTTACCATCTTTGAGAGTTTGCTACCCTTCATTACTTGATATCCAGTCTTGAGAATAGTTGTTTCATATATTGTGTCTGTTTTGAGGTTGTTTCAGGCATGAGAGCAAATCAGCCTCTGTCATTTTGTCTTGGCCAGAAGTGGAAGCCCCTATTTCTTTTAAAATAATTCTTAATAGAAGCTGTTTATGTTAAAACACACATTAAGAATTAATCTATTTTCTGAATATAATGAAGAAATTTCCTATTTTATTGAAAAGTTATGGTTCCACTACAGTTAACTCTTTAGAACCAATCAGTAAAGAGAACATTCTATATATTCCAGATGTCAATAAATGCATTAACCAGCATATTTTATGTGACATCTCAGATTTAGTTTCTTTGAAGTATAAACTTCTTTTAAAGAAATAGAATTTGAAACTGATGAAGTGATAGAATTTTATGACACAAGCTTTAGAGACTTTATTGCCCTCAAACTCAAATAGTCAACTGCAGAGAAAATGTGTTTGTAAAACCAATTAAAAATACCAACTGCACCCAACATCTCACTGCCCTTGATCAACTAGAAACTCCTTTTGCTTTTTGGCCACTCACTGTAATTCTCCAACATTTCAGATTTTGTAATTTTATGAAAGATTTAGTAGATTAGACTGAATTATGCCTCTTTTTCTCAACCAGTATCTGGGAAACAAAATTTAGACAGGATATCACACTGTGACCAATCTTCTATTTTAAAGCTCTGTTGGAAATCTTATAAACATGTCTTGAGTAATTCTGCCATAATGGAAAGTAAGAAAAATGGGACAGGAAGTTGTGAGAGGAAGGAGACTTTACAACCAATACTTTGAAGCCACAACATTTCAACAATAAAAGGGAATGAAGAGCTAGACTCTGGGGTAATTGAAATTTTTCTTCCATTTTTCCCTCACTTTAAAAAAATTCATGAGTCAATATGCTATACCAGATGTGCTGAGATAACCCTCCCAATGTTTAGATGCTTAGAAAACATCTAAAAATGCTATGGAGAATATTAAAACTTACATTTCTTTTCTTTAAATCATGGAATTTAATTAATTATTAAAGAAGTGGAATCAGTAGATAAACGCATTTTCATAAAGAAATAACCATTCTGAGAAGATAAATACACCAATACTTAAGGAGCAAGTAATTCCACTCACAAATTCTTTCAGAATATAGAAAAAGAGAAATCAGAAAAATCACTCCTTAAATTTTCTGTGATGCTACAGAAATTATAATAAAAGATAAGGCTATGTGTGTATGTGCACACATGTGCACTTGTGTGTGTTTGTGTGTAAAAGACCAATTTCACCCTTGAGTATAGATGTAAAAATAAACTCAAAATATGAATAAATCTTACCCAATAAAAGGAATCAGAAGTTCTTAGAGAAATGGCTAATTTCATGTCTAGTGAAAGAAATAAGTAAGGTTAGCTGGAGAAATCTTGTGTCAGAAAGTAAAAAGAGTTTTAAAGATGAATGAAATAATGTCAAAAAAGACAATGGGTAAAATGTGAAGGGGTTCCATCTGGCCTAATATGGGACAATTTGAGGATAAAAACAATAACTATATTGGACTGAAACACTTTAAAATATAAAATCCAGAAGTCCATAATATATTCACTGAAAACACCAAAACAAAACAAAACCATTTCACTGATCATCAATGACAGTTGCTAAGACTGAAATTCATATAGTCTGAAAATTGGTATATAAAGGTAAGCAATCCTAACTTTCTCATGTGATTTCTATTTCATTGTACCTAAAATGGTGGTGAGAAAAAATTCTATGACAAAGAATTAGTTAACATACTCAAAATTAAAGATAGAAATAGATCATTATTATTTTACAATCCCTAATGAAATAATACATGTGGGCAATAGTCATAGGTGATGCTAAAACCATTAGGTAAATGTAGATGGGAAACTTTACAATGCAGGAATTTGGCTAATCCCACCTGAGTCCACTGATCAATCTTAACATCACTAATATGGGACAACCCAATATTTTGTATCTCAAAAATGTGATGTATTTGGAAGAACCAATGCTGTATTCTTGCCTAAAAACTGAACCTAAGTCCAATAATGCTTCTAGACCTGAATTTCATTTAACAGGAGAAGTGGGGCTAGAAGAGTAAGTGAAATAATACCATAAAGAAGCAACCAATCAAATCCAGAGTTCAGAACATTCTAGGACAGATAACCTAGTTTCCCCAACAAATCAATGCCATGAAGAAAAGGGAGTCTGTGTGTGGGGTAACTCTTATAGAATAAAGAATACTTAAGAGACATAACCATAGTATGCAATTTGCAATATTTGGATCCTGTTTAGATAATGACTTGGAAGGGAACAAAATAATATAAAAAGATACCTTTGACACTCTCCTGGCAATACAATTATAAAATAGGCATTAGATTATATTAAGGAATTCCCATCAATTTTGCTAGATACAATAGGATAGCTGTTATACATTTTAACAACACCTTATCAGTAAATAATGTATACTGAAACATTTATGGGTGAAATGACATGGTGTCTGATACTTGCTTTTAAACAATCCACCCTAAAAATTAAAAAATTGGAATTGAGTGATAGAGAATAGCAGCAAAATATTGATAATTTTTGAAGCTAGGTGATGATAACATTAGAGTGTATTTTACTATTCTCTCTTTTACTGTATATTTGACAAATCTGATAATAAATCAAATAATTATAAAAAGATAATATAATCAAGTTGAATGATTAAAATATTTTAAGATTTGTTTAACATTAGAAAATCTCACAATGTAATTCAATACATGAATAGGTAAAAAGAGTCAGGTATCTCTTTAGATCCAGGATTTATTATTTAATAAATAGCCATTTGGAATACTTCAACTAGGGAAAGGAAAATTGAAGGAAAATTGTTTAATGTAGTAAAGAGCACCTACAGAAATGTCCATTAACCATCAAAGTCATGACTGAAATATTGAAAGCATTGCATTTAAACTAAGGAAGATAAGATATTTGTTATTGGTATGGATATCTATTATTGGTATAGGATATTTATTATATGTCCTACCTAGTACAATTTGAAAAGGGCAAAAGAAGATACAGGAGTTGAAAAGAAAGAAATTCTCATTATTTACATTGTATGTTATCATTGCCTACTTAGAAAACCTCAAAATTGGCTACCACAGACACTGGTAGTACTAGGGGAAAAATATTTGGAATGGGAATATTACAGAATTGGTAACTAAAAAATTAATCCTATATCATAAACATCTTCCTCTATTATTAAGTATTAATCTGATTAATTTTTAATGACTGCATAACATGTAAATGGAAGTATTTGATTAGACCTGCAATTTTTAAATTAGGCTTATGGGATCTTAGGTAAGTCCCTGAACCCCCTAGCTAAGTTTTTTCATCTGTAAAATAAATTTATGGATAACCTGACCGTTAGGATCCCTTACTGTTCTAACTACATATGATTTTATATAATGAAAAGGACAATCAAAATGTATATTTTATGTATAGCATAGTAAACCTGTAGAACTCCTTAAAAAAAGTGTTTTATCATTCTTTTAAACAAATTATATGTGATCCTTATTATATTTTACTATGTTTGGTAATATTTTATTCATCCTTCAAGTTAGCTCTTCTCCACTGCCCCAAGCTGGTTTGAGTGTTTTCCTTTGTTCTTCCTATATTTTGTATACACTTTAATTACATCAATTATCTCTGTGTTAAATGTGTGAATATGACCTCGACTGGATGGCAAAGTGCCATAGAAATGAGTTTCATTTTCCATTTTCATAGCAGGAAGTCAGTAATTATGTTTGTTAGGTGAATACATCTTTTATTGTTGTTTTGAACCTGGTTTTCACATTTGTTCTCGAATTCAATCCTTACAGCCTCCTTGAGAAGTAGCTACTACTATTAAGACCTCTGTTTTACCAAAAGGAAACAGAAAACTTCCCCATGAGTACACATCTAGGACATGAACCCAAATCTTCACTCTGTATCTCTAGAGTTCTAGTTATTGTATTGAGACAAAATACATTTGAGTACCTTGAATGAATACAAAAGATACTAATGTTAACACCTTTTGATTATTTGGATCAGTTAAAGGCTATTAATTCAAAGAAACAGATGAGTAGTTCTCCACCAAAGAAGGAAAACTTCCTTATCACAATGAGCCATGCTATTTTACTTTCACTTTCATGAGCGAGTTCTTTGAACAGGGTATTCATTACCAGAGGCTCCATGAAAAAGGGATTGCTCTTCAGACCTGAACCTCCATAAGCTGGTGAAGAAAATATTTTTGGGAGGAATATCTAAAACATGATTGGGTTGTTTCTAATCTGTATGTCTTGCCAATTTGATATTGGATATATAATTTTTTTAAGACTTAACATTCGCAAAAAGAGCTAAACAACCAAGTTTAAATATATTTATGATAAATTAGTTAGGTAACCTCTCTGTAACATTTTTCTGCTTATAATCTTTTAGAGAAAGCAGAAACATTTTTCAAAAGTAGTTGTTATTCAAAAAGAAATAGATCCAAACCAAGCTAATCAGGACCATGAAATTGACAAGCAAGGAGGAATATCCCCACATGATTATATTAATTGACACAAGTGTTATGTTGCCTCTTTCTCTCTTTCTTTCTAAGTCTCCTTTATCTAAACATAGCACATTGTTTTGAAAAACTTTAGTCACTGTTAGAAATGATTTTCAAAGTAATTGGTACCTTTATACCAGTTTTAAATAAAACTGAGCCATGGGTAATTCTTTTTTCTAATTCTTCTATTTTTTCCTGAGTTTTCTACCTTCTTCTCTTTAACATGAACATTTGAAAGGAACATTAGTGTGCCATGACCTTTTCCACTCATCCAAAAAGGATCTTTTCCTCTCATCTCAGCTTTTGCTTGGCCTGAGTGACACTGGCCATCTTAACACACAAGGTGGTTCAAGGCCAAATCTGTAGAATTAAGTCTAGAATTTAACTGTAGATGTTCATAGAGGTTTGGAAAACTGCTCCTGCCATCTTCTGCCTGATCATCCTGTGTCATCATTATCATCTTCCATTTCCATGCTCTCCTGAGTTTCAGAGTTTAGAAACAACTGAGTTGCTGCCTATCTAAGCTAGTGGAGAAAACATAGAAGATATGTTGAAGGTAAAAAACAGATGATGAACATAAATGAAAGGTGTTTGCTACAGTTGATGCGACTGAAAGGTCAAATGATTTCTTTGCCCTCAGGGGAAAAAAATTTCTGTCACTATTTAAATATGGTTGGAAGTACATAGTACCATAGGAAAAAGATGCAACTATGCAAGGTAAGTCTTAAACTTTACATCATAAGGCTGAAGGGAGGCAAACACTAGAAGTGCTTAGGGGTAGAGAGGAACTCAGACTCTGGAAATAAAGGAACAGGGAGAATCCAGGAAATTCTAGTCGAGAAAATGGCTGGCCATACTTGATGGCAGAGTAAATCCAGGGGCCAAAGGGAAAGAGAGTGAGATGAATCAAAGAGTAGGAGTGGAGTATGTGAAGCAAAGGGAGACAATCTGGAAAAGGGGGAAATGGAATAAAGAGGTGAGTAATGGTTTTTCATTCTAGGAAGTCGAGAATGCTAAAAACACCTAGTTTGTTCAGCTTCTGTAATGGGAGACTTTGCAACTCTCAGTGGTGGCACCAAGAAATCTAATGGAAATCCCACTGATGAGCTTAAATGGAAATTTACTGTTTTTTCCTCTACTAGGCACAATTCCAGGATCCTGACAGAAGTGACAAGAGAGGGGAAAAACTGATTAAGATACTCAGTCTACTTGTTGAAAGATGCTTAGGTGGGTTGAGGGAAATGTAGCTGAAAAGGAAAGCCTGAGTGAATTCATCATCTGGCCAATGCGAAAAGGATCAAGATTAAAGGGCATCTCCTCAGAGGCTGACATGAGCCTGGTGAATAAAACTCTGAAGTGAGTTAGACCTGTGTTCCTGTGGGTTCAAAGCAGCTCAAAACACATTAAATCTGCATTCTTTGAGTTATGGAAGAATGAGGCATTTTAGATTCAAATATTCATAAAATCCTTCGCAACCTATTAACAGCCATTATTATACTTTATTGTTTGGTAGTACAAGAGGAAAAAGGCTTTGAAGTATTCAAGAATTAATCATACCAAATGAAAAACGAAGGATGAGGCAAAAAGATAAAATGTTTTTATAAAATGATAACTACTTTTAAAAAAGCATAAATTCATCTCAGAAACTCAAAAATAAAAGTTAGTTGATTTAGATTTAGAGAAATTAGACTGCGGTGGAGTAGAATAGTATTCTTGAAAGAAATTCCTATGATAAAAGAATAAAATAACCTCACCCTTATGAAAATAACATAGCATTACTTTATTATAACCCATAAAATGATGAACAGGAGGACATAGCCTCATTATTTCTTTCTATTGATCTTTTCATGTTGAGGTACAGTTGAGAAATTCCTTGGAAGTTTATTTTCACATGAAAGGCTCATATAATATAATCATCCTCACTCTCCCACCAAAACAAAACAATTTAATACATGTAAAAAAGCAAAATAAAAGCTTTTTGTTTTTTGTTTTTAACGACTATAGCACCTGGTATTCCTAGGTAGTCTCCCATTCAAGTACTAACCAGGCCCAACTCTGCTTTAGCTTTCTAGATCAGATGAGATCAGGCACGTTCAAGGTGGCATGGCTATAGACCAAAATAAAAGTATTAATTAAAAATCTTTCTGTCTTGTTTGTTGCAATATATGGGTGATATATTATAGAATTGTACAATCAAAACCTGTATCATTTTATTAACCTATGTCACCTCAATAAATTTAATTAAATAAAACTTTTTGAGTAACATAATAAATGTTTTTAAACTTCAGGTAAAAAAAGTAAAATGTCAGAAGCAATTTAAGGGCAAGAGTGTGCCAGTGGACTTAGGAAACAGAAATCTGAGGTGGAGGGGACAGTGTGGTGAAGACAGATAAACTATATCTACTATGAATCTTTATGTCCACTAAATCAATGCCATTAGAATGCTAAAATGATTAATTCATTAATTCGGTATTCACCATTGAGGCACTGGACACACTGTAGTGATAACTTCTGTGTGTTAGGCTCTGTTAGGTGCTGCTGAGACAGAGATATCAGGCAAGGTCTCTTCCCTTGAAGAGCTAGCTCAAAGTAAGGGCTTTGGAAGTTGCCACTCCATCCTAACAAGTGAAAAGCTGAACAAACTGAAAAATCGACAACTTTCCTTAGATCTGTAAGACAACTGCAGTCACAGCAATGCTGTCTCCCAAATTAGAGAGACAGACAGGTAGATACAGAGAATCACGATTTATTGGGGCAGGAATTCACAAACAGAAACCTCCAGGGGACCCAGTACCAGGGTAAGACAACCTAAACTGGAACTAATGAATTGCTAGAGGCTCTGTGCGAACAACTCTAATGGTGTTTCATTTTAGGAAGTCAGAAATGCTAAAAACGCCTAGTTTGTGCAGCTTCTGTAATGGGAGACTTTGCCACTCTCAGTGGTGGCACCAAGAGACCAAAACTCCAAGAAGACCTTGTCATAGGGCGGTCCCCACACTTCTGGGAGTTGGACCTCTAGGAGCCTAATCAGCTTCTCACGGTGAATAGCAAATGAAAACCTTCTTATGCTTCTGGCAGGAGGAGGGGGAAAGGAACCATTTTAAAATACACCAGTGCATTCCATTCTTCTTGACAAAGTGTGCCCTCAGGTGAAACTACTTAATCAGAGCCTAAACTACTAAGGTTTTATCAGAGCCTAACTGATTTGGATGAAGGAAATACTGACTCCAGCCCACTCTAACCATTCTATCCCATGAAGTGGGGGAGGACTGAGAAGCACTTGTCCAGAGGCGTAGACTCACTAAAACACTGAGACGTAATTGCAGGACTATACAATGCTTCCTCTCCTGTCTTACTACCACATTACTAAAGGCCCATTTACAGTGGTCCCTTATACCCAGTGCATCATATCTACCTTCCAACCAAAAAAATTACAAGGCATGCTAAAAGGCAAAAAACACAGTCTGAAGATACAGAGCAAGATTCAGATCCAGATCAGATATGTAGCAATTGATCAATATATTAATATCTCTATTAGATAAAGCAAACAGCATGCCAGAACAGATGGGCAATGTAAGCAGAGAGACATTCTAAGAAAGAATAAAAAAAGATCAAACTCACTAAAACAGAAAGGAAGAATGCCTTGGATGGACTTATTAGTAAACTGGATATGGCTGAGAGAAGAATCTTTGAGCTTGAGAATATTTCAATAGAAACTGTCAAAACTGAAAAGCAAGGAGAAAAAAGACTAAAAAAGTCAGAATAAAATATCTATTAACCGTAAAACAACTACAAAAGATCTAACATATGTATAATGGGAATACCAGAAGGAGAAGGGAGAGAAGTAACATTTGAAGTAATAATGACAGAATTTCCCCCAAATTAATGTCAGACAACAAATCACAGATCCAGGAAGCTCAGAGAATACCAGGCAGAATAAATGTGAAAGGAAAGGAAAGGAAAGGAAAGGAAAGGAAAGGAAATGAAAGGAAAGGAAAAAGGAAAGGAAAAAGGAAAGGAAAAAGGAAAGGAAAAAGGAAAGGAAAAAGGAAAGGAAAAAGGAAAGGAAAAAGGAAAGGAAAAAGGAAAGGAAAAAAATTCATCAAAAAACAAACAACCAAACAAAAACGACACCTAGGCATACCATATTTCCATTGCAGAAAAATCAAAGACAAAGGAAAAATATTAAAATAAGCTGGGGAAGGTGGAAATAGCTTACCTATAGAGGAGCAAAGGTAAGAATTATATCATACTTCTCAGACCATGTAAGCAATAAGAAAGTGGAGTGAAATATTTATAGTGTTGAGAGAAAAAGGCACTAACTAGAATACTGTACCCTGCAAAATATTCTTCAAAAGTAAAGAAGAAATAAAAACTTCCTCAGACAAAAACTAAGGGACTTTGTGAGGATTTTTTAAAAAGGAAAATGATATAGGTCAGAAGCTCAGTGTGGTATTGGTAAAATAGTAAACAAATTGTTCAATGGAACAGAATAGAGAGCTCGGAAATAAACCCACATAAATACAGTCAACTGATCTTTGGAAAAAGAGCAGAGGTAATACAAAGAAGCAACAACAGTTTCTTCAACAAATGGTGCTGGAACAATTAGAGAGCCACATGCAAGAAAATAAATCTAGAAACAAACTTTACGCCCTTCACAAAAATTAACTCAAAATGAATTGAAGACCTGAAGGTAAAACGCAAAATTATCATACTCCTAGAGAACAACATAAGAGAAAATCTAGATGACCTTGAGTTAAGTGATGGCTTTTTAGATAAAACACCAAAGGCAAGGTCCATAAAAGAAAGAACTGATAAAAATTGGACTTCATTCAGATGAAAAACTTCCATTTTGTAAAAGATACTGTTAAGAGAATGATAAGACAAGCCATGCACTGGGAGAAAATGTTTGCAGAAGACATATCTGATAAAGGAATGCTTTCCAAAATGTACAAAAAACTCTTAAAATGCAACAATAAGAAAATGAAAAACCAATTATAAAATGAGGCAAAGATGTTAGCAGACGCCTCACTGAAGAAGACACATAGGTGGCAAATAAGCATATGAAAAGACACCCCACATCATATGTCATTAGGGAAATGCAAATAAAAACAATGAGATGATCACTATACGCTCATTAGAATGAACACTGACAACACCAAATGCTGGTGGGATGTAGTGTAACACAAACTATCATTTATTGCTGGTGGAAATGCAAAATGGTACAGGCACTTTGCAAGACAGTTTGGCAGTTTCTTACAAAACTAAATATACTCCTACCATACAATCCAGCAATCATGCTCCTTGATATTTACCCCAAGGAGTTAAAAACTTATGTCCACACAAAAACTTACACAGGGATTTTTACAGCAGCTTCATTCATACATATTAAATTTGCAAGCAACCAAGATGTTCTTTAGTAGGTGAAAGGAAAAACTGTGGTATATACAAAAAATGGACAATTATTGAGTACTAAAAAGAAATGAGCTATCAAGGATTGAGAAGATGGTGAAGTGTATATGCGTATTACTAAGTGAAAGGAGCTAATCTTAAAAGGCTGCCTACTGTATAATTCCAAATATATGACATTCTAGAAAAGGCAAATCTATGGAGACATCGGTGTTTTCCAGGGGTTAGAGAGTAAGAATGAGTAGGAGGAGAACGAACATTTAGGGGCAGTGAAACTATACTGTAAGAGTGTATAATGGTGAATGCATGGCATTAGGCATTTGTCAAAACTGATAGAACATACAATATCAAGAGTGAACCCTAAGGTAAACTGTGGAATTTGGGTGATAATAACATGTCGATGTAGGTTTATTAATTGTAACAAATTTACCACTATGATAAGGAATGGTGATAAGGGAGTAGCTATGCAAGAGTAGGGGCAGAGGGTATATGGGAAATATCTATATCTTCCCATCAATTTTTCTGTGAACCTAAAACTAAAAACAATAGTCTATTACAAATAATTTTTTAAAAAGATTATTACAAGAAAGTATAACGAATGGGCTGCAGATAGGCTGAATTCATAAGCATTAGCTTTGCAATTATTAGATCTTCCCAGGCTAAAATAACAGCTCTGTTGTTTATTACTTAATAGCAGTGTCATTTTGAGAAAGTTCATTAATTGTACAAATTCCCAGCTTCATCGCTTATGAAATATGGAAAATTGTTATGAGGTCAACCTCATAATATTTTGTGAGGATTGAATTAAAGAATGCATATCAAGTACAGAAACTAGCATACAGTAAATGTTTAACTATTATTGGCAATAGCAACAATTCTGTTGGTAATTATAGCCCAATGGCAGTCATGGTACTGGCAAGCATAGGGTAGGCTGGGAATCTCTAATTCAGCCTGCTGAATCGAGTATGAGGTCAGTCAGGCTGGCTTTTTGGAAGAGATGACACCTGGGCTGTAATAAATGACAGAAAGGTTTTTCAGGAGGGGATAACAAAAAGATGCAAAGATCTAGGGATAAGAAAGAGTATGACATGTTTAATGGACTGAAAAGCATTAGGAATGGCGGCAGAAAGTTGGTAAGCAAGGACTGAAAGGTATCATAGGAATACTAAAAAATTTGAACTCCGTCCTGAGAAATCCCAAGCAGAGGAAGGATAAGAAGAGATTAGTGATTTAGTGAGATAATTTAGGTAGTAATTTAAAAAGATTTAGCCCAGAAATGAGGGAGGTAAAATGGGAGAAAGAAAGCACATTTAAGGGCTGATGTCTTAAGTCACTATGAAATGACAAGAGCCAAATTAAAGATGGTGGCAGTGAAACAAAGAGAAGTGGATGAATTTGAGATATAGTCAAACTTAGAATTGATAAATTGTATCGACCAATTAAACGAGAAGGGTAATATACAAGCCAAGTTCAAAGGGCTTCTTTTTTGTCCTGGGCAGCTGGCATGGGAAGAAAGTAGTGGTATTCACTGTGAAAATAAATAGTGGAGCAAAAGCAGAGATAGAATAAGCATAGCTTTAAACAAATGGGTCTTCTGGATGGTTTCATGGGAAGTTCAGTGGTGGAAGATCTGAGGGGAGGCAAAGATGTGGGAGATGATCCACAGGAATGAGAAGAGTAAGAAGAAAATAACCTTCCACATATCACCAGATGGCTCCCAATAATATTGCTTTTTTAGATGTAAACAACTCTGTAAAATGGCAAATCCTACATTAAATGTGCACATTTAATGTTTAAATATTTATGTGTACTAGAAATTCCAGTTATGGATTCTGCCTGCCCCCAAATCCCTCTCTAGGAGAATAATCTTCCCATACCTTTTATTAAAGGGAAATCCCCCAGAAGCATAGCGAGGTCAAGAAAGCTGGTTCTTCTCCCAGAACACATTCTCTCCAAGTGGTATAGTAACAGGACTTTAAAGATACTATATCAATGATTTTATGAATACAACTCATTGTGATGGAAAGACTGTGAGAAATAGGGTAATCAAGAGACGGTATTCCTTTAAATGTGCTTTGTGCACCATTAACTGAGAGTGGTGCATCTCACCACCCAGTTGGCCTATGTCCTTGACTCTCTTCCCTTCTTTCCTCATATTAGAAGCTGGAGATGTCTTGGGGCCGTGCCATCAGAGCATACCATGCTGTCCCCCACTCTTCTCTACACTATCACAGGCCAACTGTTCAAGGCATTGGTATGGAAACTGAAAGCAACCACATCTGTATGGAAAAGAAGGAAGCTGTGGAAGATTAAGCCGAAAGGCTGCAGTAAAAGAAGTTAGAAAGTAGAACCAGGCTCCATGGGAGTCAACAGAAACTGTTAAGAGGGAGGCATGCAATATAAAAAGGCATAGTGTGGACAGAAAAAACCCTGTTTTTTGGAAATAGGGCAAAAGTAAAACTCAGAAGTAAAAAGCTAACAAAATTTAAGCTTCAGACTCAGCAGCATCAGCCCCTTCCAGGACTCTGAGAGGGGCCTTACTGATGTGTTCATATGAGCATAAGTTAAAAAAAAAAAAAAGTTATAGAAATAAAATACTTAAACCACTATTGGTTAAGCCTGTCTCTCTCCACCTCAAATTCTCTTTCTTTATATTTTCTCTCTGGTTAAGTTTCACTGGAGTGATCAAGAGCATATCTGAGATCCAACTAAGAGGAAGCTGAACTGGAGTAGATTTAGTTTGTACATAGTGAGGCATATTTATGTTGTTTACAGTTTGCTTATTGCCAGCTGTCCTGGTATGTGAGTAGCTTCCAGGTATACTCTGACTACCCACAGTATAGATTCACTCAGTGTCATGACACAAAAGTGCAGGGCCAAAGGTCCTACTGGGATCTACCCTGATGTGAGGGGTACTTAATACCTAAAGTATGTGGATAATGAGTTAGAAACAAGGTTTGGAATGTATGCAACCAGAAGCTTGCCTGTGGAAAATTCTTCCATTCATTAGACACATAAAAATTTTAAGTTGAGAATTTGGTTTTCATTGACACCAAGTCAAAATGGAAATTCACTTCTGTTAGAAACATATTCTATATACAATTATGAATAAATCATACATTTTTTATGGGAAGTACAAAATAGACTTTATTTGAATTCCTGTGCCTGGAGGGCACAAACCTATAGCAGTGCTACAAGCAGTATGTATTCTGTAAGAGCATAATATGAAAGAAACTTGATAAAGATTTTACAAATTTGACAACAATCCTAAAAGCTTACATGGCATTACCAACACTGACAAGTGAAATTGAAAGAATTCTTAAAAATATATCAATAAAAATTGTTCTGATTAACCATATTGGGGGAAAGACTAACTTATGTTTCTACGCTTGCTGTAAAAAATGATATTACCAACTTATTGAAATACTATAGGGTGACCAAAGAATATATAGCCCACACATTTAGAAAAAAGTCTTATAGAAGAATGGCAATAAATAATGTTATTTCTCTGTCATAAAAATATGTCATTACTTAAAAGTTTTGAAAAGAGGGAGTTGATAGGGTAAGATTTAAGTAAAAGAAGATAGTGGAAAACACCATCTTGAGCACCATTAGCTAAAAAACACATTCTTAAATATCGTTACTGTTCACCTCTAACTTATAGCATGACAGTGCATTTAATTCGGTTTTTTATTTGTTGTTATTTGTTTTTTATTGCATGAACAGAGACTCTTCTCCAAGTTACTTTTTATAATAAGAGACTTTATTATAAGACCCTATCTGATCTGAAACCAAAACTAAGAATCTGATAGTAATCACGATAACTCTAGAAAATCTTGGTCTATCATGGGGCAAGCCAGCTCCGTGACTTTGACTAAATTTTCTTTTGTATGTTTTTTTAATAGTCTTTGATGATAAATTGCATTATTTTTGAAAGCTATGGCATGGTACATTCCAAAATGGAACTTAAAAATATTAGATAAATTGTTGTTAAGTGGATAGAACTAGAGTCTTCTTCAATCTTTAAGTTTATGAATTGTCTCAGGGCAAAGAAAAGACAGTTCTACTTTCTTCAGTTCTTGCTCTACGAACATTTCTGATACTTGTCAGCAAACAGATATGGCTCTACCTACAAGTTTACAGGCTCCCTAGCAGCCTGGAATGTACTATATCCATCTCTAACTGTAGGAGGAAACAGCTGTCTAGCACATAAATGGTACTGAAGTGAATGTGTGTTAAATTGAATTTCCTTATCACAGCACTTCTCCAATGTATTTTCTTAAGATTCTGGCCCTGGGTATGACCATCATTTTATCACCTTACAATTTATCATCTACTCTATTGCTTTAGTCTTCCTCTTGAGCATGTAGCACAATAACCAGCATATAATTCACATTCATTAAATATTTGTTGTCTGAATGAATGAATAAATGAAAGAATGAACTCTTTATTGATAAAGGGGATTTGATTTCTTTGGCCCTATGGCATATCAGATTAGATCAGTCTCTTACCTAAAATCCTTCATTGGTTTCCCATTTGAAAAGTTCAAAAGGTCTCACCCATTTGGCCTCCTGCCTGCCTCTTTAATAATTGCTAACAGAGTCAAAATGAAATACTGTGCTTTAGCATTTTAAACTGTGTAATGTAAAGGAGAATAAGTTTTATATGAAAGAAACAGTTTCATGGTGAAATGGCTGAGAAAAGTTAACTAGGTTTCCTCATAGCTAGGCTTCCCAGAACATTTAATTGTCAAATGTGTATTGTGACTTTTAAAGAAAGGAGCAGAGTGTCAAGATTTTCCAAAAGTAATTAATGTTAATCCCTGGACTAATGTTCCAGAATAGAAAACACTGATCTAAATCAGAGAAAAATCTGCATATAGTTAGTATTTCATGAATATAGTTTCCAGGTCATTTTTAGTACAAAGAGGATCATTTTAAATTATTTTAACTCAATATGATCTCATACTTCTATTTTATCATAATGACAACATCATTTTTTTCTGACACCATGGGAGGATATATGGGTCAGTAGCAAAGTAATTCAACTGCACATATGTCATAGGAAGCATCAGGGTATTTCTTGAGAGTCAACCATTCAATGTGAATGAGAAGTATGATCCCACTTAATTTGAGAAATTTAGTAAGATGATAGTCTACTGTGTATCTGATGGAAAAAGAGTGTTGAAAACCAATACCACAAAGCCAGCTGTTAGACCAAGTATATTTTCAGTGTCATTTTACATCTGACAATTGCATTTTGACGTATACTGCCCTGAGCAAAACAACTGCATTGCTCTGGGGGTCTTTAAAATTTACACACCTCATTATAGACATTAGCTTCTAAAATATTCCATCTTATGGAGGATGGGAGAAAACATCACATTGAATCCAGTGAGGTTTATCCAGTGATAAATGACCTTAAGACATCTGGAAATCCAGTTTGGAGCTGAACAATGAGGTATAGACATAGATGCTTATCCAAACCTTTTCGAAGTTAAAAAAGTATATATAGGCAAACCTAGAAACACCACCAACCTCTAAACTCTAAACAATTTAAATTAATTCCTTTCACTGATTCTAAAACAAAGTTTAAAAAAATATTTCGACAGCTCTTTAATAGAAGTATGAATTATAATCCAATAGCAACTTATTATCACTTTTGTGAATTCAGACTGCAGACCTGTGTACTGGATTTTGGCTCAAATAATCAGGGGAAATTTTATTTTCTTCCTTCTTCAGTGCTAATATTGAGAAATGCAAGCTTTTTGGCTATTCTTTCCTATATGCTGGTTTTGTTTATTTGTCTGTCTTTTCATTTATTATATAATAAAGATGTAATGATTGTGTGCAATTAGCTCTTTTAAATTCTTAGATTCTCTTCGATTATTATTAAATTCCTTGTCTTGAGCTTTTTTTTAAGGAGGTACACATAAAATTATGGCTCATCTTTCATCAAGATATCATGGATTTAGGAAACAGATACTTATAAAGCTAAGAGAATTTGCCCCTTTTCTCCTCCTGGAAAAAAGCAGAATTTCCTTTTGGGATGATAATATTATATCGGAAAGGAAGCAAAGCACTCTCAACAAAGGCTAAGTTCATAATTTAACTTCATGGACCATTGGGAAATCATTTAAGAACAACACACGTGGATAAGAGTAAAAGAGTAGAAAGGGAGGGGAAATAAATATTGGATAAGAAACCTAAACAAAACTAAACCCAGCGATAATGTCTAAGTTATGCATATGGCTTGAAAAGTAAGAGCTCCCAAAATCACAGTAAATAGCATGGCAATGGAGAATAAAAATTATCATCAGGAATTCTGTTAGAACATATAAGAGCTATATTGATGATAAGATACAAATAGGTGTAGTGCCTATAGAACCAATACAAGCATTTTTTAGGACCCTTCTTTATGAATATGCTGAGTTCTGATGCTTACAGTTTGAATAACAAAGTGAACTAAAAGAGGGTTTGAAAAATGTGAGTGATTAAACCTTGCCAGTTAAGATCTTTGTGGTAGGAGGGTGGGGTCAAGATGGCAGAGCAGGAAGATCTTGAGATCACCTTCTCCCATGGACACAACCAAATTACAACTAAAAATAGAGCAACTATCACTGAAAATGACCTGAATACTAGCTGAACAGATTTTTTTTTTTTTAATAACTAAAGATATAGAGAAAAAGCCACGCTAAGATGGGTAGCAAGGGCAGAGACATGGTCTCGTCAGGACCCATACCCTGGTGTGGTGATCCATAAGTGGGAATATTATAAATAGAACTACTGTACAACTCAGCAAATCCACTTCTGAGCATTTACCTAAAGAAATCAAAAATACTAATTCAAAATGATATTATGCACTCCTATGTTCACTGCTACGTTATTTACAATAGTCAAGATATGGAAGCAAGCTAGGTTTTTATTGATAGCTGAATGGACAAAGAAGATATGAGATATATATATATATTTCTCAGCCATAAAACCAAAAATGAAATCTTGACATTTGTGACAACATAAAGGGACCTAGAGAGTATTATACTAAGTGAAATAAGTCAGAGAAAGACAAACACTGTATAATTCAGTCACATGTGAAATTTAAAAAACAAATGAACAACAAAAAAGAAACATACATAGATACAGAGGACAAACTGATTGTTGACAGAGAGGAGTGTGGTACAGGGAAGGACTAAAAAGGTGAAAGAGACTGAGATGCACAGCACAACCTTCTAGTTCTAAAATAAATAACTCATGGGGATGTAATATGCAGCATAGGGAATATAGTCAATAATATTATAACTTTGTATGGTGACAGATGGTTACTAGACTTATCGTGGTAATAACTTAAGGTATACAGGTGTTGAGTAACTGTGTTGTACACCTGAAACTGACAGTATGTTGTATATCAATAATACTTTAATAAAAAATTATATGGCAAATGAAATGTATATTTTTGCGTAAGGAGCACAATTTTTAGTTGATAAGGCTAATACTCTATAGTGATGTGTTGCTTAATGATGGAGATATGTTCCGAGAAATGCATCATTAGGCAGTTCTGTTGTGCGAACATCACATGGTACACTTACACAAACCTAGATGGTACGGCCTACTACACACTTAGGCTATATGCTGTAGATAGCCTGTTGCTCCTAGGCTACAAACCAACTAGTACAGCACGTTACTGTACTCCCTACTACAGACATCTGTAATACGATGGTATATATTTATGTATTTAAACATAGAAAAGGTAGAGTAAAATTATGGCATAAAAAACTTTAAAAAACTGTGCACCTTTACATGGTTGTTATCATGAATGGAACTTGCAGGTCTTGAAATTGGTCTGGGTGAGTCAGTGTGTGAGTGGTGAGTGAATATGAAAGCCTAGGACATTACTGTATACTACTGCAGACTTTATCAACACAGTATACTTGCACTACTCTAAATTTATAGAAAGGTAGTTTTTTCTTCAATAACATATTAATCTTAGCTTACTGTAACTTTTTTACTTTATACACTTAATTTTTAACTTTTTGACTCTGGTAATGACACAGCTTAAAACATTCTACAGTTGTACAAAAATATTTTTGTTTTATATCCTTATTCTATATACTTTTTTCTATTTTTAATTTAAAAATTTTTTTAGTTTAAAAATTTTTTTGTTTGTTGTTAAAAACTAAGACACAAGCATACACATTAGCTTAGCCCTATGCAGAGTCAGATTATCAATATCATTGTCTTCCACCTCCAGATCCTGTCTTACTGGAATTTCTTCCAGGGGCAATAACATACATGGAGCCGACATCTCCTGTGATAAGAAGGTGTCACTCTTCAGAAACACTTCCATGGTGGTTTGCTTGATTTGTTTCATAGATTTGCTTATAAGCAGAAAATGCATCATGAACCTTCCTCTTTATTAATGAAAATCTTTCAGTATTAGGGACCACGTTTTAAAACTTTTAAAGGGGCATGTTGAGGTCTGCAAAAGGTTCTGCTAAGCCCTTCACTGTGAACTTTCTACAGAATTATTTTTCTTCTTTTGCAGTTTCCTTTCTTCTTGCTTCTTCTTTAACTATGTGTTCACATTCTAGTTCCGATAACTCCTCATTAGTCAATTTCTATGGAACCACCTTTATGAGTTTCATAATGTCATCCCCATCCACACTCAAATTAAAGTTGTTTGACATCTTGACCATATCCTTGTTGATTTTTGCAACCTCTTCATCAGTGGCAAATCCTTTGAAGTCATGAGCGAACCTCTTAAGTGTCTTCTTTCAGATGCCATTCATATACTCCTTGGTGACGTCATCTCAAGCCCAAGCAAGGTTCTTGATGCAGTCATAGATGTGTAATTCATCCTGAATTGCAAAAGTGTCTTTTCACTGCCTTCCTCAGTTGTAGCAATAGTTTGAGCCAAGGTCCTCCTGGAGTAGCAGGTCGTAAAAGCTGCTATAACTCCTTGATCTATTGGTTGGATCAAAGAGATGATGTTTGGAGAAAGAAACCACTTTGATATTGGAATAAAGATCACTAATAAAAAGGAGGATGTCCAGGATTATTATCGACAATAAGCAAAATCTTGAAATATATGTTATCCCCCCCAAAATACTTCTCCATTTCACTGGTACAGAAATTTAGAAATGAATTTCAGAAAAGAAGGTGAGTTATCCATGACTTCTTACTGATTCTTAGTGCACTGGATGTGTGTACTTACTGATGTGCTTGAAGTCCCTGGAGTTTTCACTGTACCAGATCACGAAGGGTTTCAATTTGTACCCTGGAACATTGCATTGTATGTGCTAAACTTTTATACGACTAGAAGTACAGTAGGCTTGTTTATACCAGCATCACCACAAACACAAGAGTAATGCATTGTGCTATGACATTATGATGGCTATGACATCACCAGACAATAGGTAATTTTCAGCTCTCTTATAATCTTATGGAACCACCATCATACATGCAGTCTGTTGACCGAAATGTCATTATGCAGTGCATGACTGTATTTGCACCAAACAATGTTAACATAAAACTAAAAACTTCAGCATCAGAGACTTAAGTGTTAAGGAGTAACAGCAAACTTCCTCTATCTAAGTCAGAATCTTATTTTGCAATGGGTCAGTCCAGGGACTAACCTGACATTCTAAGATTCAGTCAACTTCCTGGCCTCTTCCATATTGAGCTAAATTCTCTCAGCTACTAAGAGCTAAATTCTCTCAGGCACCAACTGTCTTAGGATCACCTGGGACTGTGCAAGGGCAGAAACACCTGAGAAACAAGACAACAGCTTAATAAAAAGGACAGTAGTGTTTTCAGGACTGGACAATGTGCAATCCTGCCTGCCTCATGGATGATAGTCTTCTCAGAAGAAAGACCCAGCTTTAGGAATTCTCGGCCTCAATGGTCTCATTCAAATGCTGATTAGCATCAAAGATTTCCTTCTAGAGAAAGGCCACTAGGAAAGGGAGTCACTTCAGGAACATCTGGAGAGCAGAAGACAGCATATTGGGATCTTGCATTTCCTCTTTGAAGTACACATCACCTCAGCAGAGAAATGGCACATTTGTAAATTTTAGTTGAGCTTCTAGCATACCATGCATATGTGTCACAGACCCTAAGAAACTAAAATGTATTCCACTTAAACGAGGCTGATTCAAGACAAGTTAAACTCCCCTTCCTACCATTATTTGGTTCCTGATACACAGGCTAAGAGCTCTTTGCTCACTTGCCGTTAAGAAATACAGATCTTGATAAATCCAATTCAGGATGTGGTTTGATCTGGGGCTACTTCAGAAACTCCAGAATTAATTCTACATTGACTCTCCAACTATCTATTTATTTAATTTTGCCGAAAATACCCCGTCAAAATGGGTCAGTTTCCATCATATCATTTGAGGTGCAAATGCCAAAGACTTCCTTTGGAAAGGAGTAGGTATAATCCACCAGTCCTGTTACTAAATGATCTCATTCCTCAATGGATACAATTTCTAAATAAAGCATGGAAATTTAATTCTACCCAAAACGCTACACACTTCAGGTGAAGATCTGGCCTAGCAACAACCAATACCCATTATTTTTCTTTCTTTCTTCTTTTTTTTTTTTTTAACCTCTAGTGAAAAAAGTTGGATTTAAAGCCACCACTTAAACTTAAGTAAATTCAGTCTGGCTTCCTGTGAACACTATTTTGAAAAGCATTTATAAATTTTACTGTTGTGTTTCCATAATATATGAACGTTAAAATAATTCTCACACACCTGGAAATGACTTGAGGATAAAGTAAGAGTGAAGCGGGGTGGGGAGTAAGAGGAAACTCTGAGAGACCTGCCCTGAAAAGTGCACTATTTATCAAGTCAGTACATCAAACCTTGGACTAAGGGATTAAAAAAAAAAAAAAAAAAAGACTGAAAACCAAGACAGCCAAAAGTTTTCGTGAGTTACCCTTTCTGACAAATGCTGACTCTATAAACACTATGAAACAATCAATGACAACAGACACAGGTTCACATCCTTTCAGTTTGTGGATATTTTCCCACAGCCCTATTTATAACTTAATATAATGGGAAGTTCTCTCTTGGCACAAAAGCTGATTAAGTGTTCCATTTAATAGTGTAATGCAAAGAATTATTTCAGACCTGCTGTTCCCATATTGTGTCATACTGTCTAAAAAAAGATTTGGTAACTATTTTATGGGTTGGTGTGTCTTTGTAATAAATGTAATCTGTAGATATAGAAAGAATAATTAAATTCACGTTGAATTTCTAACAACTTTCCTTTACCAAGACTCCAGGCCATTATTTTAGCTGATTGGCTTTGTTGCTTGATAATATAAAATGGATTTTCTGTGATAAGTTAAAAGCAGAACACCCCTCATCTCGCCACACATATACACATACACACACACACACACACACACACACACACTCAAATACATAGAATAAGTACCATTTTTATTCCTACACTTTTTGATCTAGTCTTACATTTCTAATGTTACGGATATGACATCTACTCAATAAATAACATCTGAAAAGTAGAAAGGAACTTTCTGAGGTACAGGACCAAAAAAGAATGCTGTGGAAGGATTCTGCTGTTGGAATCAGGGATTTTAGCTCTGAGCACATAAACTTTAAAGCCTTTTTTCTCTTTTTAGCAAACAAAAGGACTTTGTGAGGATTTAAAACAATATCACACCAGCTGATTTTTATTGTTCAGTGGTCCATCCAATTGTTTCCTTCCTCTTTTTTTTTTTCATATTCTTCATCTTAGTGGTACTTTTAAAGCTGAAGAAGTCACCTCTATATGGCTACTCTATTTTCCCTGTAAAATCATCTCCTTACAATGGGGTAAATTTTCAGAACAGGCACTAATTAAAGGCTTTATTGCTTTCCTTGAGCATCATCTGCAATTACTTCAGCTGGAAAAAACAAACCAGAAACCTGACTCAAGCTGGCTCACAGATTTAGGATATTTATTCCTTTACCTAACACTCAGACAGAGGTAGGGTGGGCTGCAGAACTGGTTTATCTGATAGTTTAGATATATCATTAAGGTCAACAGTTTCTTCTTTATCTTCTATACTGTTGGCTTGACCCTAAGTCTTGTTCCTTTTAAACTTGTAAGATGGCTGCCAGGAACACTGGGGCATTTAACAGGAGAAAGAGGCTACCTTTCTATGTTTCTCTCTTAGAAGTAAGAAACTGCCATGTCCAGAAGTCCCCTAGCAAACTTTTCTTAACATCTATTTGACACAAATTGGCTCAGACATTCCCACCATTAACCAAACACTGGCAAAGAGGTGAGAGACTACTGAGATGACATGGTTGCTAGGAGTCAACCCAACCACATTGTCTTCTTGATTGTCTTTATTAAATTTAAATGATGCAAGTTACAATTAGAAATAGGATCCAGATGATCGCCTATAGGGATCAACCACCCCAGTTAGGCCAGAACGAAGGCATTTCCCAAGATGGGGACTTTCAGTGATACAACTGGGTGACTCCTGGAAAAACCTGGATGACTGGTTACTCTATTACTACTTCATACTTAAATCTCTACCAGGTTCAAGACGTCGTGGCCTCTCTTGAACAAGTAGAGGAAATATACTCATGGGCAATTAAGTGGAATGCAAAAGCACCACTTTTTAATGCTCACATTATAATTTTAGTAAAAATTAGAAACCATACTATACTATATGAGTGTATAATCTGTAATAATAGTTATACTATGTATGTATATCACAGACTTGTAGACTTTGCAACTTGGAGTAAACTTTAGAGATTCCATGTTTAATCAATCTTTTTTTCTTTTCTTTTCTCTTCGGGGCGGGGAGGGGAGGAGGGGAGGGGAGGGAGGAAGGCAGAAGGAAGGAAGGAAGGAAGGCGGAGGAAGGAAGAAGGAGGCGGGGAGGGCAGGAGGGGAGGAAAGGAAAGGAACGAGAGGGAGGACGGAAGGGGCTTAGGAAGGCTTCGGAAGGAAAGGAAGGAAGGGGAATTCAGGACGGAAGAGAGAGATAGAGAAGAGCCGATAAGAGAAGCCTGCCTCATCTACTCTCCGCTCCTCTCCTCTCCTCTCCTCTCCTCTCCTCTCTCTCTCTCTCTCTCTCTCTCTTTCTTTCTTTCTTTCTTTCTTTCTTTCTTTCTTTCTTTCTTTCTTTCTTTTCTTTCTTTCTTTCTTTTCTTTCTACAGAGTGAAAGAGTCAAAGCAGAAACCCTTTCTACAAGTAGACTGTACGTACTATAAGTAACGCTTGCATACAGCATTATGCCTAGGATGTGACAAGTGCTTGGTAAATATTATACTGAATTGAGCAGTCACATGGAGAAAAATATAAACCATCTTCTTGCCTGGAGTAGCATGTGAACAAGCTCAGGTGTATCCTAAGATTGGCAGAGAAGTTTATTTTTCTATTGAAAAAAATATTGGCAGTGGTTTTCTATTGGAAAAAGAAAGGACTTAGGCACTGAGATGCAACTATATGACAAAAAGGAAAGAAGGCTAATATTTCTCGCTTTTCATTCATGATTAAGAGGATTATTTCTTATATAAACTTATAGTATCCTTTGTTAAAATATGAAAAGGATTTGTTTTGCATCATTTTACAAATTATATGACTGCATAATTCAACTAATCTTTTTTTTTTTTTTGAGGTTATCTTGTGACTTTTTTTAAACATGCAAACACAAATAGCCTGGAGTAGAAACTCAGAATGCAGGGACCAACGATAGAAGTTTCGAAACTAGTGAATAGCAGAAATAAAGGTAAAGGTTATCAGCATGGAAAACTGTTGTCAGCATTCCAAGAAAAATCAAGGAAAATTAAATGAACAGTGTTTTTTCAGGGCACGGCAGGCCAAGTGAAGGCATAGGGTTAAGTGAAGTGATGCTTGTTTGAGATCAGGCTCTAAGATGCTACTATCTGCATACTAAGTTCTGAACCACAGAAGGCTTTTTAACAATCCACTATAATGTTCTTTACTCCAGTATCACAAAGCTGGACTAACGAGTGCCACCTTATTAACTACATGCTACCAATAGCAATGTGTTGATAGCATTTTATAGATAAAATGTTTTTCTACGCATTGCATCATTTTGGTCCTTGCAACAACACTGCAACATACTGATATTACTAATTATATTTTTATCGGATGAAGAAACTGAGACTCAGGTAGTATAGGTAACTTGTCCAGGGTAAGCTAGGAAGTAGCTGATTCAGAACTTAAACCAACATCATCTTGAGTCTTTAGTCACTGTCTTTTCTGCTAAATCAAATTCCCTCCTAATTAAATGTCCTTTCTAAGAAGTAAAGAAAATTGGTTTTTAAGACAGAAATGTATTCCCAAACATTGATTTTGGAAGAAGCACAAGGTATTAAACATGCGAATAATTCCTATGCCCATGAATATGATAATCAGAGAAGTCCATTTTTTGATTATTTACACCTGACTTTTAAATATGGTTGTATTGCAGGAAATTTCCAAACATTCTTATCCAAGCCAAGCCAGGATGACTTTGTTTTCTGGAAACCTGAGTAAAATCTAGTTAGCATTCAAGTCTAAGAAAAGATTTCTACATTCACTAAAGAAAGATAGAGTTGGAGTTTAAACTTCTTTTTGGAAGACATTCTGTACCTCTCTAAAAAAGGGCCATTAAGTCACAGTTTTTAGTAAAACTTGTACAAGGGCCATTAAGTCACAGTTTTTAGTAAAACTTGCACAGTTTCAGTATTCACACAAAGTACTTCCTATTTGTCTTGTGGAGGTACCTCAATTAAAGTTTTGTTAATCATTACAGCAATATAGGAAAGAAATATTTTGTTAGAAATGCCCCAATAAACCAGTTTGTTCATCCAAATGTAAGTGAAATGTTAACACTGAATCATGCAAAAATAATAAGCAAGAATAATTTCTCACAGAGAATTAAGACGTCACAATCGGGATCTTTCTTGAAAAAAATGATCAAGTATATTCTAACATTTTGCTTAGTACTAACAATTTTAAATAATTTTAATAATAGAAATATAGAGTAAATAAACATTGTAATTTATAAAATTTAGCAAACTATAGTAACAAATATGCCATCCGCAATAAAAATATATTGATATTTTTAATAAGAATTATATTGAAAAATATTTTAAAATCTGAAGAAAGCAGATTTTAAAATATCAGACCCATAATAGAAAAAAGGTACAAAAATTGAGTCTATCAAAAGTGCACGCCATATTTAAGATCCAAAAATAAATGAGGTCCTTGTCTACAGGCACAGGGCATGGTTTGCTGTTATTAATTAGCAATGGTGTGGATTGATGAAAGACTCGACTCACTCATGACTGCCAGGAAGAAGGGCTCATGTAGATCACTCATTTTACAGGCAAAGCAATCGTTTTCACTAGATGACCCCAACATCTAACCTATAGTTAACAACCATAAACAAATTAACACCTCCAGTTATCTCAGCCTACATTACACAGCCCTGTTTATCTTGGAGAGCTTCCTTAGGCAGGCTTACTTACATTAGGAAAGGTTAATGTCTTGTGGGTGCTTCAATGGTAATTTTTTGAAAATTTTCTATATTTATGTGTGTGCTAAAGTGAGCCCCAAGTTGTTGCCTGAGAAATGTTGGTCCTGAACACAAGTATCTTGGTTTCCTGCATGGGGAAGTGAGGAAGACTTCTTAGACGTTCTTGTTGGGAGTTTGTCAACACTTCTGAGAGGATATTGGCCAGACCCAGTGCAACTGATTGTTACAGCGTGTGGTTCTGCACTATCACTAACAGGGAAGGCTAGCTGCACTCCAGATGCTTACCAAGGGATAAGGAATCTCATGCTTACTGCCGTACTGTATGTACGCAAAGGCTGAGAGAAGTGAAGTTTTAAGGTTCATAAAGGATAGTTCAGAAAATTCAGATACTTCAAAACTCAATATCATAGACTGCCCTTGTTGATATATGATGAAACTTTTCTATACTAAAAATGCCTGTGCCTCTCATCACAGAATTTACTAAGCTAGTTGTTGAAATTATTGTGCCCTACATTTCAGTGCTTTATGATTACCCAGAAGAAAAATTACTTTCTGGTCTCTGTGCCAGAAATGGTATGCTTCCCCTGTACAATTAAAAAAAAAAATCTCATGGACACTATGAATCATATAAAGATCCCCTTCCCCACTTTGCATCATCTGCTAGGAAATAGAAAGCCACATTTATGTCCCAACTTTAATAAATATTCAAGAGCTCATGGCAGAAAATTTGCTAAATTCTGGCTTAAATTTAATATTCTTATGTAAATTTGTAACTTAAACTTCATTCTCTATTTATTTATAATTTATTTTATCTCACTGCACATATTCCTTTACATTTTTTAAAAAGATCTTTCTGAAACAACACAAGCTCTGCATGACCATGAGAAATCAGTGCTATTGCTGTGAAGAAGTAATTCATGCCTCTCAGTGGGAGCCTTCAGCTACCTCTTTGTCTAAATGTATGCTCTTAAACATCACTTAACATAATAATCTCAATTATTTTTCTCTTTATAGCATTTTTTATTCTCATAATACAATGTTCATCTGTATTTACAAAGCACTCACTAAAAGTTAACTCCTGTGTTCCCAGGTTAATATATTGATGAAGAAAAGGTATATTTTGAAATGTTTTTTCTATGAGTTACTTGTCAAGGTTTTAGCACTACATATTGCATATGAACCTCCCAGACTTAGGATATAGGACACAGGTGGAGCCATAAAAATCATGGAGCTCAAGGTTCCTAATAAGAACGATAGTGCAAACTTGGCTGAACCAAGTCTGAGTGAAATAATTTCAGCAATTAGAATGTAGGATAGCATTTCTGATAGGGTAGAAGAGAAAGCTGGGTAGTTTCCTTTGATATTTCAATTCTGGAAACACACTCGATGCTCAATATATTTGACTTAATTCTCAAAATATACTTGATGTTCAATACAAATATTTAATTTGGTGAATGGATTTAATTGGGTTATGTAAATTAACTAGTGTACATCTTCTAGAAGATACACAGAAAGCTATAGCCTCAAAAGGGTCTCTAGACTTCAGTAAATAAGCAAAGAATTTGAAATTATTCAATTTTTTAAAAAGAAGGCGAAGAGGAGTACTACTACTACTATTACTACTACTACTACTACTACTACTACATATGATTTATAGATGTCTAAAAGTTGAATAATAATTTACAAACAGGAATGAAAGAATGATCAACATTACCTTCTGGATCATCATAGCCCCACTGAGGAAGGAAAGGTAATAAAATATAGGAAGGCCATCCAGGCAGCTTCAATGGTAGTATTGGTCTATATATTTTAAAATATATCTCCAACAAATATGACAAAATATTAAGACTGAAAAAACTTGGGAGTGGGCACATAGGTATGTGGCCATTATATTATTTACTTATATTATGCTATGTCCATACGCTTTATATGTTTAAAATGTTTCACAAAATTATTTATGTTGGTGCCCATCCTTAAAGGTTTTTCTTCTACATATTACATTCACAATATAAAATATTTAATAAGTTCTATGTAAATACATAAAATTTACATAAAATCCCATTGCATATATTGATTTTGAACATTATTTCTTCATCTAACAATATTTTCTGGACATCCTTTCCACATCAAAAAATATATATCTCCCATTTACAAGACCTTGAATGTGTACTGACACATTCTTTTGGACATTTTGGTATTTGTCCATGGAAGCATCAAAACTACGGGTAACTACGCAATAAAAGGGATTTAGGGCTTGTAAGAAAGGAAGATGAGTACTAAACATAATTTTAAAAAAATTCAGCTCATTATACTCAAGAATAAGTGAGAAAGATTGCTGAGAAGAAATATGAAATAGCAAAGAGACCCTGTGAAGTCAGTTGGAAGAGTCCTAAAATGATTAAAAAGTAAATATAAAAGGAGAAACAATGGCTACATGCAGAGTGCACTATAATTCAATATAAGATGCCACAAAGTGAAGAAATGTTGACCTAGATCAGATAGATTATGAGCTAGGCATATAGAAACAAAAGGCAATTTCAGATAAAGTGAGGCAAAATTACTGAAAGAACTCAGGTAAACATGTATCCAAAATAAAAACAGAAACAGAAAAGAGAGGCCCTTAAATATTCTCTGAAAGGAGACAATGTTTAAAAATGTTGCATGAACAAGTCTGATAGCAAATTTGCAGGGAGAGACACTGCTACCTTGGAACAGAGAAATGATTCTCAATCCTAGCATCTCAGTGCTTTAATGTGATATCGTCCATAATCATTCCTGGCTCCAGTGATTCCCTCACCACTAACCATCATTGTTGAGAAACCATGGAGGGCTAAAAAGCTGAACCATATCAAATCAAAGATTCAACACTCAGCAATGTGTCATTTTGTTGCTATTACTTTGAAATGGTAGAACTAGTGATCATTTTCCACGAACCAGCAGTGTTATTTTCAACATTATTTAAAATAATATTTTGCAGCACTCCTTATTGAACAGGCGTTTTAGACGGTGACTCCTAAAAGAAGACTACTCTGACAACAAAGAGGAAAGCAGTTCAAACTAAAATAATATTTTGCTGATTAAAAAAAGTAACAGTTAAGCACAGATATTATAAATTAATGGTTTTCGGACACACTTGCTTTATTACCCACATTCTTTGACTTTGCTGGCATTTATGTGCTGCCATTAAATTATTATTATCATTTTAGCTTGGAATAAAGAGAATGCAGGTGAGGGGAAAGCTACTTGAGAAACAAGAATGAGTAACCGACGTTCTCACATCATTTAAAACAAATCCTGCCACCAATTGCTTATAACTCCCTTCCTGCACCATGTGTTGCTAGTTTGGGACTATAACTATGACAAGCATAAAGTGAAATGTCAGCCAAATACTAGTAGGAAAAGCCACAATTTATCATATAGCAAGGATTTTAAAAGTAATTTTGTGCTTCTTAGAAAGAGGGCTGAGATTTTAAAGGTGGATAATTATTCTTTTCATACTTGAAGTTAAAGCCTAGCATTTATTGAATAACTAATATTACTAAAAGCTTTTGGGACTTGTATGGAAAACATATTGTTAAAAGAAGGGTGAGAAAGAAGTTTCGTTATTTATTATATATTATTCAAAAGAAACATCTGAACACTTTTTAAAAAATCATTATAACGAATGTATGATTCAAAATAGATTCAAGGAGTAACATAAAAGTAAAGCAAAATCTTTAAACCCATAGAAAAGAAAATCCCTCATTACTTACAGAGGAGACACTTGATTCATTTCACTGCAGAATGAGTCACATCATGCCTGCTCTCAATTGATGTCTGGCAACAATATATCTTGGAGGCGAATGTGAGAATCTGGACAGATGATAAAGCCAGAGGCCCAGACAATTGTCCAAGAAATGCAGGCAAGAGGTCAATTCTGAGGAAGGATTTAGGTGGAAAAGTTGTTGGGTCACATTTTCTATGGCGGGTAAAAGAGAAAAATAGCCCAGAATCTCCATAACAGTATCATTCAAATGACCTGTCCCTCCAGATTTTGCCTGCAGCCTGTTCCCATTTGACTGTGTGGTCTTAAAGAACAAAATTTGTGTCTGTATTCCTAAGGAGTCTGGCACAATAGGAAGGATTCAATGAATGTTTGTAACTGACCAAAAAAAAAAAAAAGGGAGCATAGATTCAGAAGATGTGCCTACAGAGGATTCTCCGCAAGATGTTTACCAAGAGTATAGGGAGAGAATGGGAGATGGCAGAGAAGATGAGGAGAGTGGAATGTGAAGAGATGTGGAAGCAAAATCAGGAGAACCCACTAAGCAGAACGAAGGAAGAGAACATTTCAAGGGTAAAAATAAATGGTCAATAGTGACAAATAGAACAGAAAAATGTCAAGGAGAGGGAGAACAGAAAAAACATAATCCCTTGGGTTTGAACAGAAAGACATCAGTTCCAAGAAGTTCGGTGGATGGCAAGCGTTCTCACAAGATTATGGGGACTGAAGCAAGGTAACACATAATAGTGGTGGAGAAAACTCATTCCAGATGGACATGAGGGAGTTTGGGGTCAAATCTCTTCATCTAAGACTTCCTGGGGAGCTGTGAAAAAGTGAGATGTGGGCATTGAAGGAGGAAGAAGGAAACCTATGGAGAGCATTATTTACCATGACCAGGTATCAAACACTTGTAATGTAAATATTTGTAATGTAAATCTTTATTACACAAAGTGTGGTCAACAGAACAGGGCATCCTCATTACCTGGAGACTTGTTAGGAATGTGGAATTGGAGTGTGATCTAGAGAGCTAGACCTGCTGAATCAGAATATACATTTTACTAGACCTCAGATGACTGATATGCACGCTGGAGTTTGAGAAGCACAGGAATATAATTTTCTTTGCTCCTCCATACCTGAACTCAGCCCTCAAGTTCCTGCTAGTGGAAACAATAACCACTCCACATGTGTCATTTTAAATTGGGGCAGTGTTTTTCAGTTTAAAACAATCTTTCTGGGGCACATAATTTTTTAATTCAAGGTTCAACCTCAGTCAAATGGGAGAGTCAATCGGAGGAGTTCTGCCATCTCAGAAGTCTCAAATCTATTACTTATTGTTCACCGACAAACAACCCTGAAACTCAGTGGCTTGAAATAACTATAATTTTCTAATAATTTCTGATGCTTCTCTGGGTCAGCCAGGCGGTTCTGGTCTGGACTGACTTGGCTAATCTCTATGATCAGCTTATAGCTGTATGGTCAGAGAAACACTTTCCTCTCCTGGGCCTTGCAATTGAAAATGAGAGTTTCATGGTCTTCATCATGTACTCAAAGTAAAAAAAAAAAAAAAAAAAAAAAAAAAAGTCTTTGTTTTAGAGTCATTATGGCCTCTCATCAGCCCTCTCCACTATTCTCTCTACAGCCAAGAGCAGTGCCTACAGAAAGCTGCCCAAAAAGTGAGGAAAAGACAATGGTTATAAGAAAATATAGGATAAAAGTAACATTTTTAATATTTAACACTTTAATATTTCATACTCATATTCTCACCAGAAACACTCCACAATCCTATACTACAGGCATTAACTAATGAGGAAAGTTCATCTCAGTACGGTTATTAACTTCCCATAGAAACAGTTTGTACATGGTGGGACCAGAAATAGAACCTAGTCTAGTTAGCTGTCCTTTTCTACCACATTTAAGAAAATATCCAAGGATAGAATACAAGGGTTATTATTCCATATTCTCCCTTAGCTATGTTCTTCTGCTTGATGGTTCTATTTCAAGTGCATGTCTACTGCAGTTTCACATGCACCCTCCCTGTATTTGCCATCCTTCTATTTGGCACCTGCCTATCCTTTGGAAATCTCTCCTATGAAGATAGCCAGCCTACCAGAGTTGTGCTATAATGAGCACTCTTCACCATAGTTTAGAACTTTATTCGTGGGAATCTCTTTCCATTAGGTGTTCATCAGGACTGAGAGGTAATTTCGAGGAAACAACACTGTGACATTCATAACCCAATCTCACACATATTCAGAATATATTCTGAAGCCCTGGTCTCTCTCCTGCCATTAACGTACCCCTAAACAGGCTCTGGGTTTTATGGCTCCTTTGTGTCTTTGGGGATACTGATGTTTCTTTCCTTCTGTACTGTAAGATTCCATGTGCCTATAGAAGTTCTCCAAAATAAACAGTCCTCCCACTCTTCCTAATATAAAGCAGTTTTTGCTATTAAAAAAAGAAAAAAGTCATCTTACCACAGTTGAAAGGGAAAGAGGCTAAATTTAGACACGAGTTTTGGAGTCATCTCACCCACTAGAATTCTGGCAAAATTAAAATTTCCAAACAATTCTGAATTAGAAAGTCACACCAGCTAAGATGGTGATACAAGGCGGGATGCTTGGCAACTGGTAACATGAGCATCACTGGAGCTCACAGCAGAGACATCTTACTTGCTAGCTTCTTAAGGACTTAACACGTCTCTGCATTTGAGATACACACACACACACACACACACACACACACACACACATTTGCAAGCCTAGAAAACACATAATCATGGAATTTCTTAGTTCTAAAAGCCAATCCTTTTCCAAGCTACATTGTAAAAAGGAGCAAACTACCTGCCACCTGTTGAATTTCTCTGGTGGCAGTCTAAGAATCTACACAATCATTGCACGTATCTGGTTTATTGTCTTTTTATGCCAGCAGTCATTGGAAAAGCAGAATCCCTCAGAAAAGAGCCAAGATATAGTACAGGAAAAGTATTTCATTGAGCTGTCTAGAAATAGTATTTTACAGGCTATGGAAGGGGAAAAGGAAACATCTAAAACCACCACGCTTTAAATAAAAGGTGCAAACATTGATTCCCCCCCCCTTTTCATCCTTTGGCTGTTTTTAAAAATGATCCTCACTGATTATGGAGAAATACTTTACCAGAAGAATGGGAAGAGAGTCAAAGCCCAATTCTCTCCTCCCCTGTTCTCAATAAGCTCTCACTGATACACGGTTTTTAAAGAGGCTCAGTTTTCTTCCCCTTTTTCTTTACAGAGACAATGACACCATGGCCCTTTATCCAGCGTAAGTTCTAGATTTCTGCACACATTTCATTAAAGGAAACTTCTCATTTTTTGTGAAAGAGAACATTCTTCCCAAGCGAAGCCTTCTGCTCTATCTTTCCACTGTCACCCAGCAAAGTGAGATTACATCACACGGGGAGAGAGCATGGAGTGAAGAAGTCTGAATATCCTCTATTCAAATATGGCTCTATTCCAAGTGGACATATGACCTTGGGCAAGAACCATAACTTTTCCAAGCTTTGACTTTATAATCTATAAAATAGGACTAATGATGCCTGCCTAAATAATTGCTTAAAAAACTAAACATAAAACACCCAAAACAGTATCTGGCACGAAGTAGGCACTTGATAATTGGTAGTAACTATGAATACTAATATTATGTGTTAAAAAAACAAAACAAAACAAAACAAAACAAAACGATACAGGATGTGGTTCCATAGTGTAGCAGTTAGCATGTCTGCTTTACAAGCAGAAGGTCCTGGGTTCGTGCCCCAGTGGAGCCACAGTCTATGGTCTATGACCATGCCAGCCTAAAGAAACCTGAGGTCTGATCTCAGCCTGAATAAGCCCAAGGTCTGATCTTGGAAGCTAAGCTGGGTTAGGCCTGGTTAGTACTTAGATGGGAGACCACCTAGGAAGACTGGGTGCTGTAGGCATAAATAACAATAATAATTAATAATCATAAAATAGATACAAAGAGCTATTAATTTTTCATAGCAGGAACAAAATAAATCTTTAAACTTGAGTGAAAAGATAAATGGACAAACAAAAAATTATTGATTAGCCTAAACACCTTATATATCCTTTTCACATATTAAAACCGCTTATCTGAAAGAAGGCTTAATTTGCCTTCAGTCAGCAAGGAGCCTGAAAGACAAGTTGTAGAAAAATGTTGAAGCTCAGTGCAAGCTTCATTATTTAGGTTGAACATATGAACATTATCATTTCACTCAAATTGTTTCTACCTATTCAAATGCATTCCACTTGCGAGATTTCAGGCAGAAGAACTGAATGGTCTAGAAAAAAAAACAAATAAATACTCGTCTATGTTAGCACACCTTGTGGGACAAAGGAGCTAGACTAGCAGGAACCATATGGTATTCACATGAGTTTTCCCCCAACTCCGATCAGGATGTTGACAGCCTGGAATAAAGGGTTCTTAATAGAAATGACCAACTCCTCTCCATCTGTAGCAGCTCACACTGCATTTGTTTGTGGTATGCGTTCACCTGAAGCATTATAATAAGTAAGGAAAATAGGATAGATAGAAATAGAGGTGATTTTAGCCTTAATGAGAAAAACGTGAGAATTTTTTTTTTTTTTAATGAAGCGCTAATATATAAAATGTGGACTCTCCAGATTGGCTGAGTCATTTGGAAGTTTATTCATGAAAATGTAAACTTTCTTCCTTTCCCAAGTTTTTCATTAAACTGCTCTTTGCCTAATGTAAAAAGTAGCAACATTTTATGTTCTTTTCCCAGAGGGGATAAGCAGAAAAGTAAAGTCAACAATTAAAAATTTATTTATAACTCAAAAATAACTATTAGGGTTATTGGTGGAAAATGGAGGGAAGAAATTTAACCCTCAAATTTGCTTTATAGTGTCCATTTAAAGCATATTTATTCCTTGATTTTTCATTCCCTTTTTTCCTAATTTTTAAAATTTATTCCCTTATCTGATATCTTCTATTTATTTTGATTCTCCCACAATTTACTATACACCCTCTTTCTGTCTCATAAATTGTGCACTCATTCTAAAGATTCTAATTTCTTATTTAGGCAATTTCTTATAATTTTCTGTCTTCTGCAATCCTTTTTCTCATGTTTTCTTACTGAATTCTTAAACTAACGAATCAAATAAAAAAAGTGTAGGAAATGAATAATTGGAAGAAATACAGAAATAATGAGAAATCTTAAAATAGATATGATGAATAAAAAATAAGCACATAGGAAAGGAGACAGCAGGGATACAGAAAGAATGAGAAAAATGAGAAAGTAGGAAAAGAGTCAACGTGTTTTATTTAACGGCCCCTTGGTTCTTCCCAAACTTAGCTATCCCAGTCAGTATGTGCTTTATTTCTTTACACCTGAGGAATGGAAAACAGGAAGGGGGACTTTAACGAAAGCACTTAATTCCCTGTGGGATGATGGAATAAAGGAAACTGCCCAAGAATGCAAATATGGGAAATGCTATCCATTTGCTAATCTCCTCATTTACATTTCCGCCTCCTTATAGTAATCATGCCTTTTCTTTTTTGTTCCGTGACATACTTTGCCTTTTCCTGCCGTTATCCCATATTCCTCATTTTCTACGTTCTCATCCTCTCATCTGTTATAAAATTCTTTTCTTATTCCTGAACTTTCAAAGCAGCTCCATCAGCTTCCTTTCCCAAGCCAGTCATGGCTGTCCTTTTAACTTCATCTTAGCTGCATAAAGGTCCTCACCTCAGTGATTGCCATCCTTACTCGCAGAAGATGGTCTTGCCTCTAACTTAACAAAAAA
The DNA here is from genome assembly GCF_014176215.1 of Rousettus aegyptiacus. NCBI lineage: Eukaryota > Metazoa > Chordata > Mammalia > Chiroptera > Pteropodidae > Rousettus > Rousettus aegyptiacus. The sequence goes on along the minus strand of NW_023416306.1, from coordinate 59,682,190 downwards.
GAACTAGAGGTGCTGGTCAGGAGCTTCTCAAGTCCCCAACCCCCTCATGAGCAGCTGCCACCTCTTGCTTCTCTCTAGTCTCAGTAGCTAGAGGCCCTATAGCCCAAAGCTAATTAATTCTTTCCTCTGGACTCCCAGCCCCATCCTTTCCAAGGACTCTGCTTCATCAATTATTTTGACCTGCACCTGACCTGAATCTAGATCCCCTAGTCTTTGAGCTAGATAATACACACACACACACACACACACACACACACACACACACACACACACACAAACATAGGACTGGTCAGAGGATGACCTAATCAGAGAGAAAGAGGAAGAAAAAGAAAATGAATAAATAATTAGGGAGGGGTAGAAGAGAGAACAGAAAGTGGAAGGAAAAGTTTTAAGGGAGAAGGAGGAGGGAAGGTTGTTCTGAAGAGGAGGGGGAGTGAGACATGAGATAGTGCCAGGGGATTCATTTGGATCTGCTTTAGCGTCATGGAAAAGATGTCAGTAGAGACACATTTTTCTGCTTGGCTGTGCTTCTTTTACTGTGACATAAAACAAGCAATTTGTCAATATGTGAGATGTAGCTTCAATAAAGTTATACTTATATCTCCCCATCTTTAAAATGAACAAGCGAAATAAAAAAGCTCCCTCAATTCTACATCTCTCTCTAGCTATATTGCCAAGATTCTGGAAAGATTTCTTTATTGAAAGTCTCTACTGCTCACCCTCATCGTACTTTAGGAAAAATTGCTCAAAATAGTTACTATTTATTGAGTGTTTACTGCATGCCTGACACCTGAACTTCATAAACATTATTTCCTTTAGTCCTCAAATAACAATCCTTGCATTTTTATTTGGTTAAAGAGTCATTTCCTAGGCCAAAGGCAGGCCTAAAAGCAGGTCACTTCTTTTAGTGGCCTTACACAGAGCCAGCAGTTTTGAGTAAACAAAAGCAATATTTATTGCCTCCTCCCACCACTCTTAGAAGAGAAAGGAAAGAAGGACAGTTCTTTCTCCCAGGAAAGATTCATTTTCTCACCACTTAGGCAACTTGCTGTAGAATGAGTGCCTGAGGCTGGTGGGGATATACCCAGCAGACTTCAGGGTGCTAAGAAATAACTTGTCCACCTTATCTCATGAGCACAAGGATGCGATTCATGGCCTGGGCCATGAATATTCCCTACTGGCAATGCTGAGGTGGCTAACAAAAGATTATCATAGAAGACAATGGGAGCCTGAGAATCTGCTGGCAGGACTTTTGACCCTTCTGTTGACAAATACAAAGCTAAATGAGTCTGCACTTAGATACTATTTGGGGGAAAACAGGAGAGAGAATATATGAAAGGACTGGTGTAAACAGAAAAGAGATAACTAGAATACTATAAGGCAAGTATGTTTACCCTATCTATCCAGCAGAGTGGTAGGTCTATTATTAACACTAAATAATTTGATTAAATGATGGTGCATTTTCTTTGTATGTATATTCTAGGTTAATCCAGACCCCACAGAAAAATGGAAAGCCAGTTCTTAGCCTAAATTCTCAATAAATGTCAGCTGAAACAGTTAATTCCGAAGTCATTTTGTGACATAATGATTAATAATCAATGTTTTGGAGAATGAAAGGCTCACTCAACTAAAGGTAACTGAATTCTAGAGTTGGAAGGAATTGTAGAAAAAAATCCAACTTAATCCTATAATTTTAAGAATCATAGCAGCAAGTTCAAAAGATGAAGGGTTCCATGAGGATCATGCAGATAGCCTTCTGCAGGCTCCTCCTGACTGCCAGGTTCCCTCATTATGGGACCACAATATGGCCTGGCGGGATCTCACTTAGGATGCGCCCCAGTTCACTCATTAGGAATAAGCCAGTATTATGGCTCCATAGTTTTCTGCTTTGTCCCGTTTTGTCACTTTTTCTACGGTTATGGTTTTATTGTGATTTGTCCCATATTTCAGTCTGGAATCAGGAAGTGGTTGTGTGTACAGAAAGCATATATTTTAAAGAGCCCAACATGTAACCAAACCCTCCAATACTACATTATATTTATAATAGATGGGAGCAAGCCTTCAACTGAGAGCCAAACCGAAAAACCTAGATAATAGAGCCTAGTGATTATGTGTTTTTATGGTGTTCGTGAACACATATTAAATACAGAAAAATGAGACTTGTGAAATGTGGAATTTTGGATGTGTGGTAATAGAAAAGGCCTTGGATTAGGGGTCTGAAGACCATGGGTCAGCCTATATCCCCTCTTTCTCCCTGTTTTCTCATTATAAAATGTAGATGATTCTTGCTTTATTTATTATAAGATGATCAAATTAGATACTTTAAAGGGCTTTGTAAACTGCAAAGAGCTATTCACACATGCAATATTATTTTTCCAAAAGAGTTTGAGCCATGGCATCTTATTTATCTGAGTATCCATTAGTATCCTTCCCCATGCCTCTTCTCTCTCCTTTAAACCCTATGATGACATTTACTAATTTTCTTGTCGGAACTTAGTCCTGAGAGTTGCTATTTCTTTGTCAGTTTATTATGCACTCCCTCTTGTTTTAGATACAGTATGGCACATGAATCTTGTTTTGCTACTTCTAAATTTCCAGCCATTGCTTTCTAAATTAGTCATTGTGGAAGTGTAGTTAAAGGATTCACTCTTGACTTTTAGGTTGCCTTGCCGTCCAGGCCTATTCTTGCATTGATTAAAATTCCCATTGTGAGTAATGTATAGATAATTTTGCCTGTCTTAGAATTACCTGAAACCTCATTCCCTATGTGGTACCTGATGGCGAGAATGGGTTATGCATGTCCAGAGACCTAATATCAGAGCTGAGTCCAGAACCCTTGTGGAGAAGAAACTTAGCTTTATCTATATAACATACCTACCATTCAGGTTCTGGGTTTCATCAAAACTGCATCTGGCTCCAGACAGAGATTCTAAACTAGAAAAAGATTTGCTTCCTCACATCCTAATGATCATATGTATATGTGATTATGAAATATATTTTCCAAAATGAAGGATATCATACAAAAAAAGTTGATAAATTTTATATTTCAAAATTCTAAAACCCTGTTTAATATAACTTTACTATCCTTTTGTGTTTACTATCCTTTTGTGTTATGTATGTTCAAAGAACTACATAAACTTATTACAATAATAAAACTACTATATTTTAGCAAATATATATTATAAAGCAAATAAAAACACTCAATACACTGAGGAATAACAACTTAGATAATATCAGATTCCACTAAAAAGAAAAACCTCCCTCGTGTGCCTAGTGTGTTTTTAAGGTTTGGTAATGCTCGTAGTTTCCTATGTGATATAAGTTTCAGATGCACTCTGTCCCTTATTAAAAAATGAACTTCAGGAAAAAGACATTTGTTGTATAATCATAAAGTATTATTCTAATGATGGAAAGCATGATAGCTATGTTGAGTTTTATAACAAAAAGCAAACCTAAATCAAGATCTGTGACCAGAGTCAGAGTGGATAATGCGTACACACATATATGGCTCAAAATACAAAGCATCAGAACATGAATAAAAAGTCGATGAGCACTGAAGAGCGAAGGGCTTAATCTTCCTGAGATATGCATTACATAAAGCAAAAAAAAGTTTTCATATTAAGATATGTTGTTACCCAAGTATAACAAATATAGAATCAACCAAGAATTCTGATAAAAAGCTTTTGCTCTCTTAAGCAATGGCTTTCAATGTAGCATCTGTAACAACCAGAACATGTACCAATGTCTATTAAAAATGGCTCTATCTAGAATATTTACATCTAAATATTTTCCTCAACTCATTATGCTAATTTTATGACTTGACATAATCCATTGGGATCACTGTACCTCAATTTCTACATATGGGGAAAAAAAACAAGAACAATACCCTTTGTCCACATCTACATCTGATTATTTAGAAAACTGTGGCCAGCTAACATTGGTATTGCTGAGTTCAATGTGAAAGTACTGTGCCCTCTTCGAAAAGATGCTCTATAAACACACCTTATTTATGTATCTAATATACATACACACACACCAAAGAGGAAATATTTTTTAGATATATAGTAATAATAAATAAATTAAAGGATATCACAATTTCTGTTATCAACCTTATCAATATGAATATGAGCTGATTTCATTTATTGAGCCCTTAGCTTGTATGAGGTACCATGTTAAGTGTTTACATGGGTTACATCATTTAATATAACAATACTATGATAGATATTATTATTATATTCATTTTACACATAAGAAAACTAAAGTTTAGTGAGGTTAATCACCTTTCACAAGATCTTGTAAATATTAAGAGGTAGAGTTGAGTTCAACTGTGGCATCTGATTCAAAAGCCCCAGGAGCTACCACCTAGTTAATAAGTACGAAATTTTCCTGAAATGTGAACTCTTCAAAAAGTACTAAATTCACCAAATTCCTTTTGTACATAAACTACAGTTAATTGACCAGTTTCTAAGTTTCCCTATAACATTACACAGTTTCAGTTCTCATAATCATATTTAGACAGTTTTTTCAACTGAAGAACAGTAATTCTAGGATGGAATTGTTGTTTGGAGTACAAAGTCAAAAGGCAAAACACAAGGAACACATATCAGGTCGAACCATTAATGAAATATTGTTTTCTATTTTCCTTACAAAATTCTAAACCACAGCAGCATCCTAAGGTCTGAGTAGTAATTATTTTTTCATCCTATTTGAAGTCTATAATTTTATTATATATGTAGTGAATTAATGTTATTGAAATATTAAATAGCAGGGGCTTATACACTGATCTTTAATAGAATGAAACACATTCATTATTCAGAATTT